>NC_064614.1:398397347-399022347 GCF_023898315.1 Schistocerca nitens | reverse complement strand
TAATCCAACATTTTCTATGTTTTTCTGGAACTTATTGTAGTTGTCGCAACAGATCCACGCCCACACTGCATTTGAGTTTTCCTATTTAGTTTGGTGTACATTTCCTTTCTTTAACTTTAAGCTGTATGCTTTCTGCTCAACAGTCAAACCGTCAGGTGGCTTGCGGAGTATGGATGTAGATGTAGATATCTCTACACCAGAATCTAAACTGTCTCATATTTACTCATTTCTTTGTGCCTCTGTCTTTCCTTTGTTTCCTTTTCCGTCCCCATACCAGCACCTGAAAACAACAAATTCGTAACATTTAGTTATGAAAATAGCTGAACATTTTGGTGTACGCTTAACAGCATAAGAACTGGCTGTTCGTAATCGCAGCCACTGATGTGAATGTAATGTAACACGTCAGTCGTTCCACTTACTTTGGGAGAAGGTGGAGGAAGTAATGTAGCTTAAACAAATTACGTAATATGAAGTAGCAAGCAAATGGTATGCTATGCCCTTTAGAAGACCGAAAATATATTTTTAAGTACCATGAACGGTTAGTTCTGTTATTCCATGCTTTCTACAGGTTAAACAAATGAATGAAGTAACAAAATATTGCCATAAGTGCATAAGATACGACACTGAACGTTTGTTTCAGCTGTGTGACACAACAGTCCAAGAGAGAATTTCGACATCGTTTCCTATGAACTGTACGAAACAGTTAACTTTTATTATTAGACACTTCTTCATGTTCCTAAGTGACGAGATGTTGATCCTTCACTAACACACTCAATAACAAGTTAAGTTTCAGATCTTACTTTTTTTCTGTCGAATTTGAAGGAAATCCTTTGATACACGTATCGCGTTTAAAGGCTATTGATAAAATTTTAAGTTTAACAATCAACAAAGTCAAATGTTAACTGCAGAATATTACAATATTTTTGACCCACTTTCTTCGTTTATTATTTGGATGCTTTCGTGTGTTCTGCGTTTATTTTCTTAAAAGTCTAAGCTTGTGGATTAAGTAGGGTGTAACGCTTCGCACTGAGAACATTAATAACAGAGAACATATTAGCAAAAATTTCTTAATGCATTGACTACTTTTTTTTAATTTCGTCAACAAATGTTGAAAACTTTTCTAGTGAAGAGACAGGTGAAAAAGAAAAATAACTTTCAGCACTACAAACGAAGGAATAGTTGTAGTTGGTTCATAATAAAATGTAAATTGCACACAACAGAAGAAAGAACGAAACAGCATTATTGCTGGAATTTAGCTTTTTTGCCGCTCGAAGACTACATAAAGGCGCAATTTTGATGGTTGGAAGGATTTCATTTAGCCTCAGAGTTCCAAATATGTGATCTACGCTGGTCCATAAGTTTGTACATCGCGCGGCACTTGCGTCGTAATGACGTTGCACCATTCTAATATCGAGCGCAATGTCAACCCAACAGGTCCACAGTGCACGAGATTAACACGTTAATTATGCAGGTGTCCTGCCCGTATATGCAGCTTATTGGAATATCTTGTCATTATTGCAGATTAAACAGTCCAGGACTGCCTACAAACTAAATGCTACAGCCAGCCTGCCCCAAAACCGGCGATAAACCGTTGGAGGGAATTTCATTCAGTAATTTAACGTTTCACTCCACAAGTAACTTGTGGGTTCTCACAAAATTTGATTAGGTTTTCCAAATCAAGTTTTATGTTGACTGCAATTAATTCTGGTGTTGCTGTTATGCAGAAGTGGGTCGTAAATGAAACGGTAAAATGAAGTCGATATTTCTTTCTTCTTTGCAGCAGAATATTTTTTCTTATCTCTTATAATGCAGCAGACTTCAATATGGCTATATACTTTGTATTTTTATCGTCTAATTCTTAATGTGAACCATCTTTTAGTCAAACTGTCAAAAATGCTAGACTTCAGTGAGGGTTGTACGAAGTTACGACAAGTAATCGCACAGAATCGGCACTGTGGCTGCCTGAGTGTTTCCAGACGAACCGAAGGGCTCAGGCGAGATGATGGACAGCTTCAATGCATATATAAGCTACCTGCAGTTCCTATGCACGGTGCTGCCAGTGGCAGGTCACTTGGGACGCGCCATTGCTCTTCGTATCGGATAAGCGCACGCCACTGTCGGTAGACAGTTCTTGGGTTAGCATCAGTCACACCGACTGCTAATGGAGATGCCTGCACGTACCGAGGAAGTCACGGAATTTACTCACTATACACACAGGCAGATACGTTCTCACGTACGCTATGCCTTTTTTTGTGTTTTGCCTGAGGCACGTTGCCCAGTGACAACTAAAATTAGGTTATGTCTCCCGTGTCTGACAAAGTTGTCTGCGGGGTTTACTTGGCCGTGGAACGAATGCTGGAACTGGAAATATTTGCTCCAAAACATATAATTTTATTTCCGCCATTTTACTATAAATTACTATTCATTTATTTCACACAGTCATGACTCTCAAGTGCATGTTGAAATGTTATATTGTATTTTATCCCTCTACGTGAGATGTCAAAGTCGAAAAACCATATTCCCGACCTTATAAAAGAGTTTTCGTATTACGAGGTACGGGTAAATATCGAAGATACATAATATAGCTGACACAGTGCACAGTGCATAACCATTAACACACAGTATGCCGTATTTAACAGCCATACATTGCTGTGACTTGCATTTACCACATACATGCGTCAACTGAATGCATACCACAGTAATGTATTGGCTGTTAAGTAAGCCACGCTGAGTGTTAATGGTTGGTCATTGTGCACAGGTCAACCATATCATGTATCTTCTAAAGGCACTCATACCCTATGGTACGATGACTCGTTTATAAGACCAGAAGTGTGGTTTTTCAACGACGACAAGTTAGATATATAATAACATGTCTACATGCACTATAGAATGGCTATAGCGCCGAAATCGTAATTGGGTGAAATAAATGAAGAGGAATTTACAGTCAAATGGTGGAAATTTCTTTGAAAATGTTGTACACGACTGTGGACCCCCACAAAGGTAAAATCATTAGTTCCTCTGGTGTTTGGTTGAAAAGACACTGACGCTACAGCGGATTGGAATTCCAACAGCTCTCTCTACCTTTTAGGGTAAAAAATGATAGTATCTCCGCTATCAGGTTCAGAAAATTACGCGACACTGATCGGCCACCATATCATCCTATACCATACTGGCGTCATTGTTTCGATATTGAAGAGCGCTATGAGTCAACACAGCATTTTTCCTGCTGTTGTTGACTTTACAAACCTTTTGGTGGCTACTTGTCAATGACGTAGCTCCTCAACAGGCCTCACGAGGTTGAGTACACTCCTTTCCACTCCTCCCACAAAGAAAAATGTGATGACACTGAGTAAATTGAACCCGATTCCTCCATAAGGGCGATATGACACGCTTGTCGTTCAACCAATAACCTTAGGGTGGATATAACAAAAAATGTGATTTAAAAAAGCGACCTCCGAATTTCGTGTTACCTTTCGTACTGATTTCTTCCCAAATAGTACTGAAGAACTGTCAGTTCTGTTTGGAGTTGATATACAGACTTCGTCTCGGTTTGCAGTAAATGTGGTGCTGTTTATCTGTGAAATGTACGTTGCCAATATGGGACGGTCTGGTCACGGCTTATACCAGTGAAGCACTCCAGGCTGTATATAATCCATTCTGGTTAATAATGTTAGTACTGAATATCTCATACTAAGAAAATCGAATTTTATATTCATTTAGAAAACTTCACTAACTTTATTGATTAAAGAACTTTCATTTGCAACGAAGACTAAGGAACTTACAAATTATACAGGGTGGTCCCGAATTCATGGTACAAACTTTAATGGTAGGTGCAGGACATTGTAACAAGGATATATTGTATAGGAATGTATAGTCCCAGGTGACGCGGTGAGGCGTAAACAGGGGAAATAACGGCCGAAAGGAAAACGAAAGATTTTATTGAAATCGTTGTTGACAAGTGTCATGTTTACAGTAAGTGTTCAAAATTGCGTCCACCATGAGCGATACATGCTTGACAGCGTCGGTGCAGCGATTGGCGTACACGTTCAAAGATGCCTGGTATTTCACGCACACCTGCAGCAGCTACAGATATGCGAGCAACGAGATCCTCATCTGAGTCAACTGGAGTCTCATAAACAAGGCTCTTAAGATGTCCCCATAAAAAGTAATCGAGGCAAGAGAAATCAGGAGATCGGGGTGGCCAAGGGACTGGTCCACCACGCCCAATCCATCTAGCACCAAACGTGGCATTCAGGTAATTCCGTACAGCAGTGCTGAAGTGTGCTGGCGCTCCATCGTGCTGAAACCACATGCGGTTACGAATGGCGAGCGGAACATCTTGCAGCAGTTCTGGTAACACTTCTTGCAGAAAAATAAGATAGCTTTCGCCACAGAGTCGCGTGGGTAGTAAGTATGGCCCAATCAAAAAGTCGTTCACAATACCAGCCCACACATTAATACCGAAACGTTGTTGATACGCATGTGGACGCGTTGCATGTGGATTATCTGTTGCCCACACATGGGAATTGTGCGCATTAAAGACACCCTCGCGTGAAAATGTCGCTTCATCTGTAAATAGCACATGACCTACGAAATCCGGCTGCAACGCACATTGCTGCAACAACCACTGGCAGAAGTTCACGCGAAGAGGATAATCTGCCGGATTCAATGCTTGTACTTTTTGAAAATGGAAGGGGTGTAAGCGATTTTCATTTAACACTCTGCATACAGTCTGATGACTCACATGTACGTCACGCGCAACAGTTCTTGTGCTTGACTCGGGTCTATCAGCCACTATGTTCAAGATGCGTTCTTCCAGTCTTGGAGTGCGTACAGCTCTTAATCGACCAGCGTCATGTCTGTTGACGTCGAACGTACCTGTTTCACAAAGTTGACGATGTAACCGTTGAAAAAGTCTATGATCCGGCATTCGTCGATTAGGATACTCCGCGCGATACATTCGTAACGCAGCTCTGGCGTTACCATTTGCACGGCCGTACATGTAATGCATGTCTGCTTTTTCTGCATACGTAAAGTCACCCATCGTCTACGGCAGCACAATTGTGAATGGCGCTTGTCCCTACTGCGATACATCATGTTCATCTACTGCCCTCTACCGGCAGTGACACCAACCGATCACTCCATTTCTCTTTCCCCTGTTTACGCCTCACCGCGTCACCTGCGACTATACATTCCTATACAATAAATCCTTGTTACAATGTCCTGTACCTACCATTAAAGTTTGTACCATGAATTCGGGACCACCCTGTATACATACCCAGTGGCAAGGAGGCCACGTAGAAGAACGAAGAAGGTAAAACTCGGACAAGTCATAGAGGTCGGCTTTCGGATTAATTAATTTCACAGCATGAGACAACTCATCTTGTAATTCAGTTGATGAAATCCTTGTTTTGTTGTAGATCAGTTAGGCGGTCGAGAAATACTAGTTTAGTTCCGGTAATGGTATAAGAAAGCGATGTGAAGTTCTAGATTTGATCGAGTTTGTGGTTGTCAGTAATGGAATAAAGTGCTTAGTGCGAAGGGGTGAAAAGAGAGCTGTCTCCAGCAGGTATATACCAACAAGCCAAAGGATTATAATCACCTGCTATTCCACCTGAGATACACAAAATAGCAGTATGAACTCAACTAGTCCTTGCTAGGGATCCGCAGATATGTGGGACACAAAATGTCTACACAAACAGATCACACAAACCTCGTAAATTGTGTGTTGGTGTTCTGTGGTCGCGGAGCTGCCGCACGATGGCGTCACAGTTGTGTTCCATCGTGTTCGGATCAGTCGATTTTTGTGGCCAAGACATCTGAATATCTCTGTCATCCTATCCAAACCACTGTAGAACGATTCTGGCCGTACAGTGATCCTGTTGGAAGACTCCATCATCGTCGGAGAAGACAACAAACAACAAAGGATGCAACTGGTCTGCAATAACGTTCCCGTGATCCACAATCGTCAAGGTGCCCTCGATTACTACAACATGTCCACTGGAAGCCCAACTGAATATCCCCCATAGCATAACATTGCCGCCACCGGCATGCATCCGTGGTATGGTGCGTGTTTCGAGGAGCCCTTCGCCTGGATGGCAGCGTATTCGAACGCAACCATAGATATGATATAATAAGCAGTGATTCATCCTAGCGGCGACACGTTTCCGCGTACACACGGTACAGTCTGGATGATCCCGTGCCCAATGCAATCGTAACTGACGATATTGTGCGTCAATGTGTTCTGAATGGTGCGCTCTGGAACAGTTGTGCCTGCATCAGCTCTGCACTCTGTCGTCATATCTTCCACAGACCGGTATTATTAAGCTAAGCCGAGCGGCCAAGACTCCTCTGAGGCGTGATGAGTGGACGTCCAATATCTGGCCACCAACTCGTGGTTTCAGCGTGATCCATTCACTTTCTACAGGAGCTCACCAGAGCAGGTCGCGAACTAGATGGTCGTTTCCGAGAAACTTGTTCCCAGGCGACGAACCGTAACAATCCTCCCTCGGTTGAAGCCGCATTTGTTAGTGGATTTCCCCATTTGTGGCCCGCATCGTCACTAGAATGATTCCTCTTTCGTTTCTGCTGCGCTTGTAAGGGTGTAAAAAACACAACGTATTAATTTTTTTAGAGTAACATAAAAGAAATATTTTTATGTGTCACAGGCGCACCTCTTCCCCGCTGTGGGTCGATGAAGGATTTGATACTGGTGATGATCGGAGGCGGCCTTCAAACCACCGTTGGATAAATATTGCTGTACAGATGTTATTGAAAAGGTCTTGCATTTGAATTTACGATCAGCTAACATCTCCGTTATAAATACAGTCTAACCTGATCAAACAACTAGGTGTTTCGCGAGTAATGGCTGCAACTTCAGCGTAACGGTGAACTAGGTATTTCTCAATTGTCTATCGGTGTCTCTATAACAAATGCGTAATCTTCCCCGTTAAAACGAAATCTATAGGAAGAACAAAAATCTCTTAAACTGTCTTCATCGAAACGCAGTTTGATCACCGTCTCTGAACATCACTAGTGTCAAGTGCTTCACGGAGCTCTAGATGGGAAACAGAGCACCTGTGACATTTTTGTCAAATATTTATTTTCTTTTCATCTCCTCTAAACGCTGTAGAATTTTGTATAGGTTGTTTCTTTTTATATCCTATATACTTTCCTTGCCACCTTAAGTGCCGGCAACTCCACAATGCATCCTTTAATCTCGCGAACGGCATTTCTCATAATGTTTTGGCTCATTGCTGTGTTTAACAACATAAAGGCCTTGTTTTGGTAGAGTTACTCTTCAGCTGAGACTCATACTGTCGCAAAATATCAACTTAACTGAGCAACTACTTTGGACTATGGCTTGAAGTTCGTTAATTGTCAACTCACCGATAAATAACTTTTACAGAGGTATGAAACATTAACATAGATATCAGATTGATGTTTCGCAAATTTGTAATTTGTAAGAACAGTGGATGACAGTTTCTCTAATAACCAATAAAATGTTACACTCACGATTATGGTCGGTATTTGCTACCCGTACTACGGCAAACGTTTGGTATAAGATTTTCCAGCAACACTTGTTGAAGTGTAAAAGTGTATTTTGCAGTGACTGAAGATTTTCGTCGTCGTTACTCCCAACTAAGGAGCGCGACTGTACTTATTAATCTGAGGAGTACCCTTCCTTCTTCTCTGAAAAGCTCTTCTCCTTGAATCTTCCTTCTGTAGAGATAAAATCGTTCCAGTTCTCTGTTCGTCTGCAAGATAATGATTTTCGACAAATGCATATCCATTCTGTATCACATGGATTTCCTGAGTATTCCTTTGAATTACAAGCAGGCAACTGTTATTAAAACAGTGAGAAATAAATTACAGTAGCAGATGCTACAGTTGAGGATACTCAGAAACTCCACTTTCGATATGCTGACAATTTTTTCTTAATCTTTCATTGAGATGACAAGTCCGAGACTGTTTCTGTCAGCCTTTCATCGGTCATTTTGACAAAACGATCATAAAATTTTGATCCTCTCTTGGTAAAAGTGTGAGAGATCATCCAGTTTCCTCTTTTGTTGTCTCACTTCTTTTCTGTTGTTAGAAAGAATTGTTAGTCTGCCAAGCCAAATACTTCAGAATTTATTTTCCCGTAGTTTGCTAATAGTCATTCTTTTTACTCCTTTTTCCCCTGAATTGACAACTTTGTGTCCTGGTAGATGGAACAAAAGGGGGAGACGGTGGGCCTTCTCATCTGATACCTGTTCTAATATTAAAATGTTCAGACATTTCGCATAATAATTCTACTTTTGACGTTGCATTACTTAGTGTTTGTTTGATCAAGTCGGCCCCTTCTCTGCCTACGTTGAATATTTGGGCTATACTGAAAAATAGATGTCTGTCTCTAGAATAATAGGTTTTTGGAAGTCTGTATTATACTGAAAAATAGCTGTCTGTCTAGCGAATAATATGTTTTCTGATGTCTACACAGTAGATCTTAGTTTGTGTAAGGGTGTGGATTTGTAAGATTATTTTCAGATTCAAAATTTCTGTTACTCGAGATCTGCATTTCCTAAATACTACTCGAAGTTCATCAATCAGATGGTTTTTTATGCCTCAACTATTTGGTGGTTCTGAGCACTATGGAACTCAACTTCTGAGGTCATTAGTCCCCTAGAACTTAGAACTAGTTAAACCTAACTAACCTAAGGACATCACAAACATCCATGCCCGAGGCAGGATTCGAACCTGCGACCGTAGCGGCCTTGCGGTTCCAGACTGCAGCGCCTTTAACCGCACGGCCACTTCGGTCGGCCTCAACTATTTGATTGATACCATTGTAAATAGCGTGTAGCATTGAAATTTCTGTAGTTATGACTCAGTAATATCGCCATTCGTGTATAATGGGTGGACTTGGTGAAATGCTAGTCTCCAGGAACTCTTCTACAGGTCTGTGACTTTCCTGAGAGAAACTTGTGCGACTTGAAAATACGTCATATTATACAGGCTATTTCACAAGTCCTATTGAAGGATCTGTAGAGGAGAAAAGTTTCAAAAAACAACTTAAGTACGACAATTTACCTCTTGGATGCAAAATAAGTTTGAAGATGACATAACTCTCAAAAATCTCGCTTCACTGTACGTACACATTGCAGAAGACGAGCTCTGGCCTGTGCGCTCTGTGGTGTCGTGTCCCAACCTGTAATTTGCACATCGCCAGGGGGTTCGCAGAGTATTTCAAAGGGTTCGTCAAAAATCTTTTCCATAATGGCAGATTTCAAGATTAGGCCTATTACTGTTCCCTTAGTTTCTGTAGCATTGTCATAATAATATTATTAACAGTATTTTTATAAATATAATAATAGTATCATTTTTATTACTATAATAATAATAATTATTATTGTTATTTTTGTTTTGAACCTGATTTAACATTATATTGCCTCTTGTTACGTATGCGTAATATCGGGAATTTATCATATTACTTCCACAATATATTATTATTTACAGCGAATTGGTTTTTGATTAAGTCTGAAGAGATTCCAGTATTAGTGAATAATGCCATAGCGACATATTTGTGCGAAAAGTTGTTTTCTTCATACGCGTACTTGAAAAATAAAAATCGAGACATACTTCGTGCTGAAGGTGATTTGAGACTTTTAACTTCCGTGGTTCCTGACTTCAAAGGTCTGTGTCACGGAAAGCATAGTTGAAAATGTGTTCCGCGACTGGAATGTGAACGCGTGATCTCCTGCTAACAAGGCAGACGCTCTATCTGACTGAGCCATTGCGGACACAGAGAATAATGCGACTGGAGGGACTTACCTATGGCACGCTCCCGGTGAGACCCACATTTTGAACTTACTGTCCACGCACTACATTGTAGTGCCCGTTCTCACTATACTCATTACTCGCGGCAGTCAATCGACCGATTCCCGTAAGAGTTTGAGCAAGGTGAGTGCATCCGCACTGAAGAAATCATTGGCCGGTAAGCCCTATCTATATTAAGATGGTATCTGTTCTTTCAGACATGTCCGAAAAAACAAATACCATGTTCACATATGGAAACTAACTTTAGATTTTAGCCGTTAAGAGTTTTAAATCTTTTGTTTGGAATTAAATTTTATACATGTCTACGGTATGTATATTTAAGTCACTGGTTCACCCAACTCAGGTCGTTGTGAAGGGGTTTACGAGTGCAATGTTTCAATTATTCGTCGTCGGTTTCTTTTCAACGCGACGAAGGACTTCTTCAAAGTGGTATCTGCGGCGCGTCCTTGGAACACCACAATCGACTCTCTTAGTTGCGTACGCAGTTGTTTCTCGCAATCGTTATTGCACTCAAATAAAAACCATATGAGGTGTCATAATTACGACAGGCTCTAACGACCGCAGACTCTCAAGCCTGTGTGCGCACAGAGAAGCGGAGTTTTGAGAACGATCTGATCTGCAAACCTATTTTATATTATAACAATTCATTTTCGTTCATGAGTTTCCCATTGAAATATTATCTACTAAGCCCATCCACAACTACTTGAAGCCTGTAAAAGGAAATAGGAAATACCGTATACAGAAGGGGTCCCATTTATCTTGACCATCCCTTTTGTCCAGAAGAAACAAAAACCTATCAAACAAATGTTGTACAGTTATCAGAGGAAGATTAACCAGCACGATTGCCTTTCTCGTAACTTCGTTCGTTACGAAATTGTGAGCTGTAGTATGCCTTTTAGACAGCACCTATGTTTTTTGTTCGGTATACCACTCCCACTCCTGAAGATCTATCCAAAAATCGTATCACAGTGCATTGTTCACGTTACCGTATACAGAAGGGGTCCCATTTATCTTGACCATCCCTTTTGTCCAGAAGAAACAAAAACCTATCAAACAAATGTTGTACAGTTATCAGAGGAAGATTAACCAGCACGATTTCCTTTCTCGTAACTTCGTTCGTTACGAAATTGTGAGCTGTAGTATGCCTTTTAGACAGCACCTATGTTTTTTGTTCGGTATACCACTCCCACTCCTGAAGATCTATCCAAAAATCGTATCACAGTGCATTGTTCACGTTAACGTGACGAAATTAGAAACGTAACACCTATCAACTTTGAATTTCTTGTACCAGCACGCAGTGAAGATATCCTGTGTAACGTAACTCGTTCACTTTGCTGGAATTGACAGAAAACTAATCGAAATACAAGGAAAATTCACACCTGTAAATCCAGTGAACCATCCATAAATTACGGGTAGTATGTGACGGTACGCATATGCATCTGGTACCACAAACCTGTGGAAAGCTATCAAGTACTCGTCGAATCTATGCCACGCAGAATCACTGCTGAATTGCGTTCGAGAAGTCGATCAACACGCTTTTAAGTAGTTGGTCACAATTTTTAGGCTTAACAGAGTATGCAGAACAGTAACTACAATAACATTGTCATTTACAAAACGGGTACATGAAGAACCATAGCGTAGTACTTTTAGATGATATGTTGGCAATGCTACTTTGGCACAGGAACTACACAGAGACCTTTGGCTTAACAAGAACACAATTTTCTACTATACTACAGCGTGCCACTGTGATTAGTTCACGACGGAGCAATCGCATAAGTTATTTTACTCCCTTATCTCTCCGAACCATCGCATTCGACAGTTTCCTCTTTTGCAAGTCGTTCAATTAGGCATGATTTGTATGTCTGTTTGTCCATGGAATCTAACGTGTGTACCTGCGGAACACGAGAAAACGTAACATCATGTCCACTTTCCATGTGCCTGTTGAGGGACGCTGCGATGAGAACGCTCTGTATGATCGTCCTGTCAGCACAAGGTATAGTACGCGCTTATCCTGGTTCAAGCTCCAAACGACCGGTTTACTTTCACAAGTGACGTCGAACTTATATGTCAGAACGCGAATGGTTCTGTAAAATAAATGGAAGTAGAAGAATTGATTGTGGTGCCTTCACCTACCTGGATACGATTACATAGCCCTCTACGTCAGACAGGAACGACCTAATAAATAGTAATTGATGCTACAACAACATATACTGGTAGGGGTTGTGGGTGTGGGAAGTGGAGGAGCTCGTGGTTTCTCTTGGTACAGTTCAAGTCATTGTTTATTGATAAACACATAATCCGCATCTTACACTTCATGGCAAGAGCACTTTCAAAATCGTCAGTCACAGCTTAGTTTAACAGTCACCTGTATTTCATCACATTTGCCAATAGTGGAAACAAATCTTTGTTTTTGTGAGCCACTAAAGACGTTTACTTGTTAATTCTCGAATTCATTTAAAACACTCTTGAAACATACATAACTTATGTCAGTTGGCTCTTACGCAGAGGCCGCGCGGAGTGGCCGCGCGGTTAGAGGCGCCACGTCACTAATCGTGCCGCCACTCACGCCGGAGGTTCGAGTCCTCCCTCGGACATGGGTGTGAGTGTTGTCCTTAGTGTTAAGTTAGTTTAAGGAGTGTGTAAGTCTAGGGACTGTTGACCTCCTTGGTCCCTTAGGAATTCACACACATTTGAACATTTTTTTACGCAGAACTCGTCACGTAGCCTTAGCGCAACTATCGCACTAAAATTTAACACAGTTAAATAATGATAATCTTACATCAACCGCTCTCACATATATTCGACCACCTGTCATACAGTCGTGGCGCCACCAGCGCAGTAAATATTGAAAACAATCAAATGGTGACAAACTTTATAAATCAAACCTGCAATAAAACACCACAGTTCTTTACATGGTTCAAATGGCTCTGAGCACTATGGGACTTAACGTCTATGGTCATCAGTCCCCTAGAACTTATAACTACTTAAACCTAACTAACCTAAGGACATCACACAACACCCAGTCATCAGGAGGCAGAGAAGTTCTTTACGTAATTTAACAGACACGCAGCTACAAAGTATGTAATTAGCAAGGTAATTCAAACTTAATACTAATTTTAAACAGGGGATGAACGAGAAGGAATCGTGGCATCCAAAACAATCCCTCACCTACACGAGGAAAAAAAAAATACAGCAACCTATACAGCTTAACAAAACACGATCTTATGCTAGGAAGTGACATTTAACTGGCCAAATCAGTGACACGACATGACGGAAGAGACACAAACAAAGACGACGACAGCTTAAAACACCGCCACTTATGCGTCTGACAAACGACGTTACTCAAATGCTGCTCAACGACTAGGTCTGCTAAACAAAGTCCCTCAAACAGTAACGAACCACACTTTACACATGCGTCGGACTGTTACACCATACCACTACAGTGAGGAGGAGACACACCTAATAGCCTCTACCAGAGCAGAACACACGGTAAAGCACAGCAAACAAACAACGTCAACTTCGGCGATCACTGGCCTGCAGGCTATTCATACTCTCGCAAGCACAACTGAAAACAATGATATCATAGCCCAAGATTTTAAACATGGCTGAAACAACAGCTGTTAAAATTCTTCACGGTAAATAATGACAGCCAAAACAGTTGCAGGATAAAGACAGTTTCAAACCCCTCCTTGGTTTAATGTAATATAGTCTGCCTGACTAGAGGTCAGTTTTCTTGCCTGTTGATGCCGGTGAGATGCGCTTTTCCTTTTTACGTATTTTCGATGTTTGCTGCTTGTGGTTTTCGATATGTATGTGTGGTTAATTGACTGTTACGTTTTTATTCACAACGACAGATGGTTTCGTTTTACTTTAACATTTTGGTTGTTTTCGTTAGTATGTATTTTACCATTTAAGTTACGCGAGATTTCCGCGCATAACACTAGTGCCCTCTCTGGTTAGATGTGTTCCGTATCGCGAACTTCATCTCCTTGACACTAGGACACAGGTAAATTGGTTTCATATTTTCTATTTTACGTAGATGTTCTGATATGTTTTATTTATTAAGACAGAAGGTTTGAATTAGCACTATTTTTAATAATTTTGATGCGCATGTGTATGTATTCATAGATTTTAATGTGCGCGAGTGTCTGGCACATACCACAAGTGCCCTCTCTCGGCGAAACTATCTGCCCTAGGGCTTTCACACCCTCGTCACGATAGTTCAAGAAACGTCGACATCCGCACTGCACTCCACGAGACCACTACACAAGAGAAGGTCCATGACAAGGCTCTATGAGTTTTTGACAAGATCGATGCCCTTAGGGACGAAGTTCGACAATTAGAATCGGTAGGAACGATAAACCCTGCAAGATGGCACAAGTATCGAGTACCGAAGTCAATAACGTTTCACTCCCCATAGGCTATCTGTCGTAACACGAGGAAGCAGTCACACATAACAGCCTCGACACATCTCACCCTCCACAGGAGATAGACATCACCAAAGACAGCAGGTTAAAGGACCCATTGAGTGCCCAAGCTTAACTGAATGTGTAATAAATAAAGTGGTTTCCTTTTATCCTTACATCCCAACCTAGAGGAATAAGTCATCAAGGATGATTTCTTCAGCCCACACTACACACACAAAGACATACACACACACACACACACACACACACACACACACAGAAAATCACGACAGTTCTTAGGCCAGGTACTGATGCTACTCTGTGTTCACATCGACCCTCTGTCCATAATCATGGTGTATAAATGGAGACGTTTTAACTACTGACGACGCCTTTGGCACAATTGTTTTATTAATCTCCATTGCAGGATGTAATTTTAGAAAGTGACTAAAAGTTTTTATGCCTGTAATACTCTGGTAATTTTACTGTTACTTAAGCTATAGTGTTTTTTTTTTTCTTTCTCATTTCCAATGCTAAGTTTTTGCTACTGAAAGTGTCTTCCTGTTCAGGGTATTTTAC
This sequence comes from Schistocerca nitens, assembly GCF_023898315.1. Lineage (NCBI taxonomy): Eukaryota > Metazoa > Arthropoda > Insecta > Orthoptera > Acrididae > Schistocerca > Schistocerca nitens. The sequence continues at coordinate 399,007,546 of NC_064614.1, read as the reverse complement.
TTCTGATGAAGGTATATTTATATAGACCAAAACCGTGGTCAAGAATTTTAATAAATCTTTATCCTGCAACTGTTTTTGCTGTCATCATTTACCGAGAAGGTATCATAATCCCTTCACTTCGAAGGTTAGAATTCACCAGGACACCGTTCCGTCTACGCGGCAGTGAGAAAGGGTTGCCAGTAGCCACGAGCTGCTCTCGTCGCTTAGTGGTCGTACGTCTGTGACTGCCGTACACAACTGGATGGTCACCGTCACACACCAGCAGACAGTGAGTTCACTTCCTCGTCCCTAGGCAGACCCTTCAGAGACTCTGCACCAGCTGACGGTGCTTCAACTTCCTCCTCGGCCACAAATAACGCCAGCCACACAGCATTCACAGCCAGCCTTCTCTGACATCGACAGGCAGTGACTTCCCTGGAACGGCTGAGAGCGTGAAAGTAGAATGAAAATTAAAAGCTGGGACCTATCTTTGGAATTTCAAAACGTAACCAACATCAGCTCGGATGCATCGTAACAGGCAGTTCATATAAATATGGCAGAGTGCAGTCGTGGTTACGGCGGCACAATGTCTGAGCCACGCTATGTTGTATAATTTTTGGAAATGCACATGCAGTGACGCTGTCGGCAAGGAGTTGTGACTCGTCAAAGAAGAGCTGTGGTCGCGATAGAAATTTCCACAGCATAAGTACAGAATAATCAAACTTCATGTGATCGATTCCTCCTCACAACTGAAGGACAATTGATCTGACAAAGTTACTTGCGTTTGGAATGCAAAATTTGGCTCGTGATGAAGGAACAGAAAATTGTTATGACGAAAAACGTTGATATTATTGCGCCGTTGCATGATGAAAGTAAAATGTGAGAAGATGTTCACTGGAACTACTCCCAGCATTCTCTCTCTCAGCTACACCGTTCCTCATTAGACAGTACCCGGTCTGCTAGAGGAAAACATTTTAATTTAGCGCTTTGCCCATTGGTCAGGTCTTTGCATTATCTTGGCCCTAAGTCTTCCTGTGTCTTAGGTCATTCCTTTTGTTATTAAATGACTGTTTTGCCCTTTTACTTTAATTATCAACACGTATCATTTACTCCTTCTTTATGTTTTTCCTTTCACAGTCCCTTCTAAAGCATTTGTTAGTAAGTAACGCATTTTAATGTCGTAACCAGTTTGAGAAATTTTTACTTGATGAGTAGTGTCCTGACCCAATCTTACGGTTTTCTTCATTTCCTATGTACATACTCTTGGTTTGTTACTGTTATTTCTCACTCCATTTTCTTGGTAAGCTGCACGCAGGTCTTCTAAAATTTTCGTTCACTGTCAGTTCATCTTTTGCCAAAAGGATGAAGTCATAAGCGAAAAAGGTTTATTTACAATTGCCTCGTTAGATATTTCCAAGGAAGAACGATAGCGCCCTTTCCAGACTCATCAACCTGCCTTGTTATTAAGAAAAAGCCAAGATCAAAATCCTGTCCGATCATTCCGAACTCGATTTGGTATGTTTTGAGTGTGTAGCCTAGTTGAGGTAAGAAACGAAAACATGGTCCGTAGTAAGCTGTAACGTGATTTTTATTTAATGGTGCGGTCAGCTAGTTTCGACTACTTGTCATTGTAAGGCACTTGTGAAACCAACATGAAAAAGCACTACATTGTCAGCTGCTGTCAGTTACCATGTGATTGTAAGAAATTTCTGCAGTGATGTTTTATCTTTAATGTGAGGTGTGTGAAGTGTTAGTTACACATGCGATGCATGCAGACACTGTACTGATTATCCATGTTGGTTTTACAAGAGCTTGACAGTGACAAGTAGTCGAAACTAGCTAATCGCACGATTATATAAAAGTCTCGTTACAGCCTACTAGCATCTGGAGGCTGTGAATCACCACGAACACAAAATTTTAGTTGAGGTACACTATGATTCCATTTCATATTCAACAGATTTTTTATAACAAATGTCTATATATTTCTTATTCCATATAGGATAATTGATCAATATTTGTTTATATTAATTCTTAATCAAAGTTAAAATTGTATTCAATTTTAATTTCATTTTTACACCATTGTGTAACGTCGTGAGGTGTCATCCACATGCGAATGCGAGGGGGACGACTTCCACTGAGAAAAAAAAGCTACCTCTGAGACGCAAACTCGGAACCGCCAGTTATGTGAGATCAGGGAAGTATAAAATACTGTTCTAAATTTAAATTGACGGACCACAGCAGAGAGAGTTTCCTAAAAATAAAAGGTGTTATATGAAAATAGTTCATGAAAATTTAAATTTGACAGACTCAGTAAATTGTTATTAACGCCAGATGAACAAGCACTTGAAAACAATCTTAAGTTTGATTACCCCCATATTTACATGTAAAATAGTAAACTGATGATAACCTCGTAATTCCACACTTAAATATTCAGCAGTAAACGATGATATCGAAGAACTAGCCCCTTAATTCTCCCAACAGCACAAATGGAAGAAACCACTCAGCAAGGACGAAATGGTATGTGTCGTATTTGGCGCCAGGGAAAGCATATTTGACGTTATAGGGAACTAAAACGTCATCCAAGTATTGCATTAAATAAAGAAAAAATGGATGATCAACAAAAATGAAACAATAGTTAAACTTTAGTACAAAATTCCGTAGGTAAACTGCGTGAGTTGATCGGAAATTGTTACCAGTTTAACTGAGAACGTTACAGACGATTTGAAGCAATTTATGGTGCAGTTAACAGTCCTTTTTATAGCTGATATTGCTACTTCGATTGGTTATTCAGACTGTACATTCGCATTGGTGGAAGCCGATTCAGATTAAAAGTTCGCATAAGCTCTTAGGACCGATATTGCAGTTACGAAGATCCATTCAAACGATGCGTTTGTGCATCTAAAGGCAGGTTTCCTTCTTTGCGCGCAGAACTGAAAAAGTTTTAAAGCTGAATACACAAAAGCTCTGACTGATGTAGAAGCATTAGGGAAGAGTTCAACGAAGCAGTGGGAATGAATGGCTAGTAGACGTAGTAGTAAAGCGTATGCCCTGTCCTAGCGTGTTTACGAAAATACAGTTGTAGTTGATTAAAGTACCAGCAGAGCAATTAGTCTCTAAGTGAGAACTTGTTATTATAGAAGAGACGAATTTTATTATAATATCATGGATACCATGGTGTGGATGTTCAACACTTAAGTGGACTTTATCAAAATGAATGAAGGTCACAGCTACCAGTCACAGTTACATGTCCGCCCCTTGGCAAACGAAGGGCGAAAACTGAACATATTTCAAACCCTGGAGATCAGTCAACATCTGACACATAGTCACTATTTAACATTAATTAATGAAACTGAGCTTAAGTCTCACCCTCTCACAAATATCAATAACTTCCTATATTTCTCCAACTTTTCCCACATTGTCTGTTCCAATATATTCGTTCATTATGATTAGTATTTCTTCATTCTATTGTGATTGTCAATAGATTCAAAATTGCTATATATTCTGTTGCTTATCATTCTTGCATCTTCCTTGACGTAAAATATGATTCACTGCACTAACCGATGTATAGTACAAGATTTTTATTTGTACTTATATTACAACCGTCAAAGTTATCTTTTACTCTGCTTCTGCATAACGTTCCGTATGTAATGATTTTTGATGTTATTCTCAAATACTGTAGAACACGTTCCCAATGAAAAAAATCACATCCGACTCTCACTTGGGTTGGTCATCCAACTCACGGTGAATTTAATATCGTCTGTGCAATGAAAATAGTGAAATCCCCCATTGTATGAGAACGAAATTTTGAATAAATTACCATGTCAGGAAATGAAACTATGTATCTTGGGGTGCAACTCTTGTGGAAGGTTAGAACCGCCAATATACTTGGGCAGAAACTCATTCAGATACCGAACAACAAAAATAAATTGCCAGTGTGTCGTATACGAGTCCCGAGACGCAATGCCGCTAAGTATAAGTAATACGACAAGTGTAAAATCACTGAAGTTCCAGAACTAAAACTAAAATCAAAATAACAAAGTTCGTAAACAAATGGCTGTCACTAGTGTAAAACCCGCTACCAAGGATGTCCCACAGTTTACTACTGAAATCATGCGCAAAGCCCATACGAGAGGTTTCTCACTTACGACAGCTGAACTATACTGAATCTCCCACAGTCAATATTTGGAAAAAAAAGTTCAACAAGTAGCGAAAACTGAAAATACCTATGTCAGGACTCGAACCCATGACTTATCAGCTGCAGAGGTATCTTTAGGATTTTAGTTCAGGATAATTCGCTAATTCGTGACATCATGAACACTTTTCTTCTGCAGGGGAAATATTGAGGAGGGAACTGGGTGAAATTAGATGACGTAATCAAAATTTTGCATCGGGCAAGCCCTTGATCTACTTTCATTTCGTAATTTTATGAGCACCAAAAAGGGTTGTAGTAACTACTTACGCTTACATAGTGTCTCCTGTCATATAAACACAAACTGATTTCTTTCAGTAGGGTACTGTAAAAGTACACTCATTGTACGAAGAGCACTATTCTAAAACTACTGTTAGTTCTATAACTAATCTAATTCATAGGATCTGTACCAGACTGGATTATTGGCAACCATCCAGGGAAGATGTTTTATCGCAAAAAGGACATATGCTTAAAAAATCGTAAACAATTTTTTTCTAATTTTTAGTGACACATTTGTGTCCACAGCGCTGGTCGATTTCTTACCATTTCGACCGGGGGTTGTGAAAATGTAGTGATACTGATAGCATCTCGCTCATTGGCTAGTAAACATTTACTTTAACTTCGATTATTTCACGAATAGAACGAATTAATTATTTCTTTATCATGTACGTTCCCTTGACAGCAACATCAATGGAAATACCGATGTAGACTCGAATGAAGTCAGATGTGCAAAGTTTTAACAACAACATTTTAACAATTTGTTCCGTCCATGACTTTTACTGTTTATACAGGAAACTAGATGGCCTTTTTTTAAAACCAGTACTGAAAAATGCGCTATCTTCTAGACGCGCCCATTACCGAAGTCAAATAAAAAGAATTAAAACAATAGTCTGACTTATGTACATGTCTCGCATGTATTTCGCGATCTAGAAGCTCTTCTCTTCCAAGTCTCTGTGACGTCAGATACCGCTGCAGTAATATCCTTCTTGCGAGTTATCTCCTCAATCAGTTCCAGTGGAAGAACAAATTAAAGGCCAAACAGCCAGCGCTATCTTTCTGCTCGAGTGCCCAAGAGAACATTCCGAGCTTTCTAGAGCGTGAGATCGCAAGAAACAATTTCAGAGGAATCCGACCTGACGTCTCGTTTCCTGAGAGATTTATGTCTCTGGATATTTTTGTAGTACAGCTATTTAGTAAATGAAAGCTGTACCACCTGTACCACCTGTTATAAGCCCTTGTGTTCACAAATGGTGACAGACAATTAACGTCTATAGCTTACACATCGGAACGTACAGCACCGGTGTAACGATACAACTACGAATAAATTTACAAACTTCTCTATAGGAAACCTGTTACTCATTTTATTTTCTTGGATATTTCTGTTTGTTTAATCGTGTCTGTTATTCAGTAGTGACCTTTCCGTATTGGTTTCATGTGCCCAAATAAATCATATTGGAAACTGCTGATACATCATTTAAAAGATGGCACACAAGAGATCTAACAAAATAGGTCTCCGTTGCTGTAGACCTTTTCCTTCGTTATACTTCAGTCGTTCAACTAACCAGGTCTGCAGCACGGATTAGAAACTGTGACGTACTGATGCAACGCAGAAGGGCCCAAAATGGAAGCAAATTGTGTGACTTGAAATGGCGTCTCATTCGAAACAGAGCCGTTCAGATCGATGGAAATACGTTCAAATTATTTGAGAGAAACACTAAACTTAGGTAAAAATCGGCTTTCTGAATACTATATTGATGTACGCATTCTTCTTTTGGTTCTACTTCTTCGTCCATCCAGTTTTCACACAATATGCTTCTGCCGAACTTATTTGATCTTTTCCTTGCCTATCCCACATCTCTGATTTCGGACGGTTTTAGTAGAGGCTCTTGCTAGATGTCGGCGATTCTGGTGTGATCTATCCACTTACTACTAGACTCCATTAATTTATGATTTATTAGAACGCAGTAATGTTTCAATGAACACTTTCTGTAGCGAACTGATCCAATACATATATCTATGCCGTATTCCTCATCAATTGCAATGCAGTTGCTTGGGTTCTAGCTTTCAATACGTTCCTAAAGTGCCCGACTCTCAGTTCTTTGGAAGGGAGGAAGGAGGAAATATTAGGGTTTAGCGTACCGTGGACGTGTATCTCATTAGAGACGGAGTTCTTTGGAGCTCAGTAGACAGCTATATTTCTGAAGTACAATGTTATAATTATTTTCAGCCATAATGGCTACGTTTGGAACCATGACTGTGTGGGATTGTTATTTATGTTATCTTCATGTTTTGTATTATGAATGAAAACTTCCATTTCTTCCATGTATGTTCATTCCTTTACTTTTCCGTATTTTGTGTAAAATTTCGAGGTTGGATTCGATTTTCAGAGGGTGGCCTGCTACAGACTTGATAAATGTAACAAATCAGCTGTAGCAACTCTCATTAAAGGCACAGGCCACCTTTTGAAAATCGAAGACAACCTCGAAATTTTACACAAAATAGGAAAAAGCAAAAGAATGGATATCATGGAAGAAATGCAAATTTTCATTCATAGTACAAAACATGGAGATAACACCTTTAATGAGATAACAGAATTAAAAAATTCTAAATTCTTTAACAGTCTTAAGCAAGTTCCAACCCAATAGATTCAAGATGTGTCAACGGAAATAAACGACTACAAATCTGCCTGTACCAATAATATCGATACAAAATCTCGATAATCGATACTGATTTACATGCTACAAGTCCGCCATCTTATATTAAGTGCATAATGTTTACATATATGTCGGAACAATTTGTGCAGTGAATTACGTCGGAAAACAGTGACAAAATACAAAGTGCAATAGTGTAATATCCCTCAACCGCTCCGCCATTCCACTAATAATGCAAAGTGAACCTACAAGGTGATACAATCATAAGTGATCAACTGTCATATAAAAGACTTCCACATGATTTTCGCAATACACAACTGTTGCGAAACTATCTGCATCATGTACATGCTGTGATGTGATAAAAAAAAAAAAAAAAAAAAAAAAAAACAACAAGAAAAGCAGAAGACGTCACTGACATCGATTTCTGACCTTCAACTGCCACCCCCTCGCCCCTCCCCCCTCCCCCAATGCCATCCCACCCACTACAGTAACAAACAATGGAAAAATGTTTTAGATTAATTTAGTTAAAGACAATTTATTTTTAAGTAATATTTCCCCGTATGCCTGTATGTATAATCGCATGATTAAGAACAGAACATGTTCAAAACCTCGTTGTGTTTACTTAGATGAAACATAAATCAAATAAAAGTTACTGGTAGTAGAAATTATAAATAAATAATTACGATGTTATAGACCGTGGCACATAGACGAACAATGTTAAGACACGATGTAATACCCCGAGAAACTTCGAAATAATACTTACAACAAAGCAGTTGGTGGTCGATTGATTTAATAAGCTCTTCCATTTGCGTTAACAGCAGCTGCTGGCTAAATGTCCCGTTCGCACTTCTTCATGTTTTAGTTGGTTGGTTGGTTGGTTGGTTTTTGGGGGAAGAGACCAAACAGCGAGGTCATCGGTCTCATCCGATTAGGGAAGGAAGTCGGCCGTGCCATTTCAGAGGAACCATCCCGGCATTTGCCTGGAGCGATTTAGGGAAATCACGGAAAACCTAAATCAGGATGGCCGGACGCGGGATTGAACCGTCGTCCTCCCGAATGCGAGTCCAGTGTGCTAACCACTGCGCCACCTCGCTCCATGTTTTAGTGCCTCCGGCCCTTGTCACTCCCAAAAATTATCCAGTGTCATCCACACACATTCCATTACGTCGCCGTGTCGGTCTTTCTTTACTGTCCATTCAGACAGTGTGTTAAACTGTCCTTAACACAGACACTTGTCAACTAGTCCCCTGACTTAATTGTTAATTACTCACCTTTCGTTATTGAACTGCTGTGTAAAACTTAAGGACGAAACTAACTTTCACGTGACTGACCCTGTCAAGTAAATAGCTCGATGAAAGTTGACTTTTTTTTTTTTTTTTTTTTTGTCATCAGTCTACTGACTGGTTTGATGCGGCCCGCCACGAATTCCTTTCCTGTGCTAACCTCTTCATCTCTGACGTATTCCAATCTCTGTCTTCCTCTACAGTTTTTGCCCTCTACAGCTCCCTCTAGTACCATGGAAGTCATTCCCTCATGTCTTAGCAGATGTCCTATCATCCTGTCCCTTCTCCTTATCAGTGTTTTCCACATATTCCTTTCCTCTCCGATTCTGCGTAGAACCTCCTCATTCCTTACCTTATCAGTCCACCTAATTTTCAACATTCGGCTATAGCACCACATCTCAAATGCTTCGATTCTCTTCTGTTCCGGTTTTCCCACAGTCCATGATTCACTGCCATACAATGCTGTACTCCAGACGTACATCCTCAGAAATTTCTTCTTCAAATTAAGGCCGGTATTTGATATTAGTAGACTTCTCTTGGCCAGAACTGCCTTTTTTGCCATATCGAGTCTGCTTTTGATGTCCTCCTTGCTCCGTCCGTCATTGGTTATTTTACTGCCTAGGTAGCAGAATTCCTTAACTTCATTGACTTCGTGACCATCAATCCTGATGTTAAGTTTCTCGCTGTTCTCATTTCTACTTCTTCTCATTACCTTCGTCTTTCTCCGATTTACTCTCAACCCATACTGTATACTCATTAGACTGTTCATTCCGTTCAGCAGATCATTTAATTCTTCTTCACTTTCACTCAGGATAGCAATGTCATCAGCGAATCGTATCATTGATATCCTTTCACCTTGTATTTTAATTCCACTCCTGAACCTTTCTTTTATTTCCATCATTGCTTCCTCGATGTACAGATTGAAGAGTAGGGGCGAAAGGCTACAGCCTTGTCTTACACCCTTCTTAATATGAGCACTTCGTTCTTGATCGTCCACTCTTATTATTCCCTCTTGGTTGTTGTACATATTGTATATGACCCGTCTCTCCCTACAGCTTACCCCTACTTTTTTCAGAATCTCGAACAGCTTGCACCATTTTATATTGTCGAACGCTTTTTCCAGGTAGACAAATCCTATGAAAGTGTCTTGATTTTTCTTTAGCCTTGCTTCCATTATTAGCCGTAATGTCAGAATTGCCTCTCTCGTGCCTTTACTTTTCCTAAAGCCAAACTGATCGTCACCTAGCGCATTCTCAATTTTCTTATCCATCCTTCTGTATGTTATTCTTGTAAGCAGCTTCGATGCATGAGCTGTTAAGCTGATTGTGCGATAATTCTCGCACTTGTCAGCTCTTGCCGTCTTCGGAATTGTGTGGATGATGCTTTTCCGAAAGTCAGATGGTATGTCGCCAGACTCATATATTCTACACACCAACGTGAATAGTCGTTTTGTTGCCACTTCCCCCAATGATTTTAGAAATTCTGATGGAATGTTATCTATCCCTTCTGCCTTATTTGACCGTAAGTTCTCCAAAGCTCTTTTAAATTCCGATTCTAATACTGGATCCCCTATCTCTTCTAAATCGAATCCTGTTTCTTCTTCTATCACATCAGACAAATCTTCACCCAAATAGAGGCTTTCAATGTATTCTTTCCACCTATCTGCTCTCTCCTCTGCATTTAACAGTGGAATTCCCGTTGCACTCTTAATGTTGCCACCGTTGCTTTTAATGTCACCAAAGGTTGTTTTGACTTTCCTCTATGCTGAGTCTGTCCTTCCGACAATCATATTTTTTTCGACGTCTTCACATTTTTCCTGCAGCCATTTCGTCTTAGCTTCCCTGCACTTGCTATTTATTTCATTCCTCAGCGACTTGTATTCCTGTATTCCTGATTTTCCCGGAACATGTTTGTACTTCCTCCTTTCATCAATCAACTGAAGTATTTCTTCTGTTACCCATGGTTTCTTCGCAGCTACCTTCTTTGTACCTATGTTTTCCTTCCCAACTTCTATGATGGCCCTTTTTTAGAGATGTCCATTCCTCTTCAACTGTACTGCCTACTGCGCTATTCCTTGTTGCTGTATCTATAGCGTTAGAGAACTTCAAACGTATCTCGTCATTCCTTAGTACTTCCGTATCCCACTTCTTTGCGTATTGATTCTTCCTGACTAATGTCTTGAACTTCAGCCTACTCTTGATCACTATTATATTGTGATCCGAGTCTATATTTGCTCCTGGGTACGCCTTTCAATCCAGTATCTGATTTCGGAATCTGTGTCTGACCATGATGTAATCTAATTGAAATCTTCCCGTATCTTCCGGCCTTTTCCAAGTATACTTCCTTCTCTTGTGATTCTCGAACAGGGTATTCGCTATTACTAGCTGAAACTTGTTACAGAACTCAATTAGTCTTTCTCCTCTTTCATTCCTTGTCCCAAGCCCATATTCTCCTTAACCTTTTCTTCTACTCCTTCCGCTACAACTGCGTTCCAGTCGCCCATGACTATTAGATTTTCGTCCCCCTTTACATACTGCATTACCCTTTCAATATTCTGATACACTTTCTCTATCTGTTCATCTTCAGCTTGCGACGTCGGCATGTATACCTGAAACATCGTTGTCGGTGTTGGTCTGCTGTCGATTCTGATTAGAACAACCTGGTCACTGAACTGTTCACAGTAACACACCCTCTGCCCTACCTTCCTATTCATAACGAATCCTACACCTGTTATACCATTTTCTGCTGCTGTTGATATTACCCGATACTCATCTGACCAGAAATCCTTGCTTCCTTCCACTTCACTTCACTAACCCCTACTATATCTAGATTGAGCCTTTGCATTTCCCTCTTCAGATTTTCTAGTTTCCCTACCACGTTCAAGCTTCTGACATTCCACCATTGAACCATACATAAACACAACTGCTGCAGTGTCACATAGAAGGCAATTGAAAGAAATACTGAATGAGGCGAACAGTTATGACACTTTCGTTTAAAAACTAGTCACCGTGATTCGTGTCGGTCCCATGGACAGTACAAATGCGGGCCGTAGTTTCAACAGGATGAGTCATCGCCGCGGATGGCAGTGCATGCCATGCTGGCGACAAGGTTGGTAAAAAAAATTTGTAGTAAGGTGCGACATCAGTGTAATTATTATCTTTGAATAAAAGTGTCATTTGTCTTCGACCCATCGCCTACTTCATCCAGTTATCTTCTCTATTAAGCTGTAGCAGTTCTTCCTATGTACGGTCCGTGTTTCTTCGAGCTATATTACTTAGCATATTGTGCAAAAGTTACTTTTGTCCTGGGCACACCAGTGTAAGTGATGATTACATGTTACGTAAGTCTTACTAAAATTTGTTTTCAGGTCTACCTCATTTTTCAGTTACAATCATCTGTTAGCTGTCGCAGTTTACTCGCAGTACAGGTAAACAGTTACTACATAATCATCATCGAGAAAGTGGTTCAGTTACATTTAATGAAAACATTTTTTCGTTTGTGGACCTGAAAACGACCTATAATGCTCCTGAGAATATTTGGATGATACGAAAACTCTTTGCCTGACTTTTATTACAATTCTGAATTTCTCATTATTCCTTTAATGCCTAATGGTCGCTTCTGCAGAATATAGTAGTACATGTTGAACAAGTGCCTTGTTTCTCAAAGGCTATTAATATAGACGCAGTTGAAACAAAGGCAAAATCTTTCTCAGGATTTATGAATCATCGGGAAAAGTCATGATTTCATTACTAGAAGAAGGTACTTGCTGCTGTATAATCTTTGGGTTTGTTCCTTTCCTTGACTTGGATCCAATGTTTCTGCTGCGTAACATATACTCAACAGCTCTTTATGTCTTACCCATCTCACTTCTTGCGAAGTAACAGTGCCCCACTCCTATTGAAACACTGCTATCTCCTGTCGTCTTTCTTTTCTTCACGCTGTGTGTATGGTTATATACACTTTGTTGCATTACTTTCGGAACCTCGTTGTTTGCGTTAATAGATACTTGTGTTTCTTTTTTATCCTCTGAAGTGCACATATACTTAATGAATGCTGTACAACTGATAAAAAGTTTCTAGGTGCAACGACAACGGAGGTGTATCTGTTGAGAGGCTAGACAAACGTGTGGTTCCTGAAGTGGGGCAGCAGACTTGCCACTGATTTACCGATATGGTCTTTTAACATCAACCAAAGCGGCCTTGCTGTGCTGGTGCTGCAAACGGCTGAAAGCAAGGGGAAACTACAGCCGTAAATTTTTCCGAGAGCATACAGTAAAGCTGTGTGGTTAAACGATGATGGCGTCCTCTTGGGTAAAATATTCTGGAGGTAAAATAGTCCCCCGTTCGGATCTGCGGGTGGGGACCACTCAGGATGACGTCGTCATCAGGAGAAACAAAATTGGCATTCTGCGGATCGGAGCGTGGAAAGTCAGATCCCTCAATCTGGCAGATAGGTTAGAAAATTAAAAAAGGGAAATGGATAGGTTAAAGTTAGATATGGTGGGAATTAGTGAAGTTCGGTGGAAGGAGGAACAAGACTTCTGGTCAGGTGAATACAGGGCTATAATTACAAAATCAAATAAAGGTAATGCAGGTGTGGGCTTACTAATGAATAAAAGAATAGGAACGCGGATAAGCTACTACGAACAGTATAGTAAACGCATTATTGCAGCCAAGAATGAAACGAAGCCCACGCCCACTACAGTAGTACAAATTTATATGCCAACTAGCTCCGTAGATGATGAAAGATTGAAGAAATGTATGATGGGATAAAATAAATTATTCAGATAAGGGAGACGAAAATTCAGTAGTCATGGGGGACTGGAATTCGATAGTAGGAAAAGGAAGAGAAGGAAAAGTAGTAGGTGAATATGGACTGGGGGTAAGGAATGAAAGGGGAAGCCGCCTAGTAGAATTTTGCATAGAGCAGAGGGCAATTTTGGGTAGAGCTACCTCTTGGTTTAAGGATCATGAAAGAAAGTAGTATAGATGGAAGGGTCCTGAAGACACTGGAACGTTTCAGACAGATTATATAATGGTAACACAGAGATTCAGGAACCAGATTTGAAATTGTAAAACATTTCCAGGGGCAGATGGGTCTCTGACCACAATCTATTGGCTATGAACTGTCGACTAAAACTGGATAAACTGAAGGAACCAGAGGTTACAGAGAGTTTCAGAGAGAGTATTAGGGAACGACTGACAAAAACAGGAGGAAGAAATACAGTAGAAGAAGAATGGCTAGCTTTGAGAGATTAAATAGCGAAGACAGAAGAGGATCAACTAGGTAAAAAGAAAAGGGCTAGTAGAATACTTGAGTAACAGAAGATGAAAGGAGATAATATCAAGAGCTCAGACGGAAAAACCGTCTAAGCAAAGAAGGGAAAGCAAAAAGGTGGAAGGAGTATATAGAGGGTCGATGCAAGAGCGATGTACTTGAAGGCTATTTTATGGAAATGGAAGAGGACTTAGATGAAGATGAAATGGGAGATACGATCTGCGTAAATAATTTGACAGAGCTCTGAAAGACCTAAGTCGAAACAAGGCACCGGGGGTAGACAGTATTCCATTAGAACTACTGATAGCCTTGGGAGAGCCAGTCATGACGAAAGTCTTCCATCTGGTGAGCAAGATGTATGAGGAAGGCGAAATACTCCCAGACTTCAAAGAGGATATAATGACTACAATCCCAAAGAAAGCAGGTGTTGACAGGTCTGAAAATTACCGAACTATCAGTTTAATAAGTCACGGTTGCACAATACTAACATTACTAACAACTACATAAATACTAACATTCTTTACAGACGAATGGAAAAACTGGTAGAAGCCGATCTCGGGGAAGATCAGTTTGGATTCCGTAGAAATGATGCAACACGTGAGGCAATAGTGACCCTACGACTTATCTTAGAAGGTAGGTTAAGGAAAGGCAAACTTTTTTCTAGCATTTGTAAGCTTGGAGAACGATTTTGACAATGTTGACTGGAATACGGTCTTTCAGATTCTGAAGGTGGCAGGGGTAAATTTGCAATCTGTATGGAAACCAGATGGCAGTCATAAAACTCGAGGGACATGAAAGGGAAGCAATGGTTGAGAAGGGAGTGAGACAGGGTTGTAGCCTGTCCCCTATGTTATTCATTCTATATAATGAGCAAGCAATAAGGGAAACAAAAGAAAAATTTGGATTAGGAATTAAACTCCATAACCTAAGGACAACACACACATCCATGCCCGAAGCAGGATTCGAACCTGCGACGGTAGTGGTCGCGCGGTTCCAGACTGTAGCGCCTAGAGCCGTTCGGCCACCGCGGCCGGCGAAAGAAATAAAAACTTTGAGGTTTGCCGACGACATTGTAATTCTGTCAGAGACAGCAGAGGACCTGTAAGAGCAGTTGAATGGAATGGATAGTGTCTTGAAAGGGGGATATAAGATTAACATCAACAAAAGTAAAACGAGGATAATGGAATGTTGTCGAATTAAATCAGGTGATGCTGAGGGTATTTGATCAGCCATCAAATATAATGAATAGGTTTCAATTTTAGTTTTATTCTTGGTATTATTTCGGCGAGTAATGTATGTTTTGTATGTATTTTACGGAATATTCTGCTGTCGCTTAGTGCGAAAATTAGTGTTTTTACTCGTGATTATGTGCCTGGATTGTGTTTTGTGTTTGAGAAGTGTTCGTTAAGTGTTTTAATGCAGAAATTTTGAATGTGGTGGTGTGTTTTCTTGTGTCATTTCTCTGTGTCGTTCTTTTAAAACTGTTGTATTTTCGTGCGTTGTATTTTTTGTGTGTTTGTTCTCTTACGTGTAAGAGATTTATGGTCAAACAGAGTTAGTATGGTGTCTGCTTTGTGTGTTATTAGCGTACCAATTCTTTTTATTTTGCTACCATGAGTATAGCAGTCAAATGGAAACACAGATGGAAAAAGTAAGTAAACTGTTCGTTATTTCAAAAGTCCACGTGGACAATGGGCAAAAATTAAATGTCGCCGGGTGGCATTATTCTATTGCAGAATAATGTCCACCTACATGTTGCCAAGATTTTTTGCATACGCTCCAGAAATTGCGTTGGGAATATCATTTCCATATTTTTGGATCCCTAAACAAAGGTATCTGTGACCGTCAATTGCTTCGGACGAAGAGTTGCACGCTTAGATACTATAATGCATCAGTAGGCACCACCAAACATTTTTCCATGAAGGCATTGGTCAGTGGCGTAAGTGTATTCACAGTTACGGCCATTAGTTTTGAAATAATAAATGATTTACTTACCCTTTTCCATCATTCGAGTTTCCTTTCACTTCTCCTTATGAAAGGGGATCCTCAGACGGTGCATCATTTTCAAAAATATGATTTGGTGACGCGGTTAGTGCAGAATACTTGGCAGGTTGGATCAGTAACTGGCGCTGAAAATATGGCAGTACTGAAGGTGTTGGTGCATGGACCAGGAAATGAATTACCGAAAGAAGAATGGAAGTTGCGAACGGAACACAAAATTTAATGAGAGTTGAAATAAATGTCATATGACTAGGGCCTCCCGTAGGGTAGACCTTTCGCCGGGTGCAAGTCTTTCGATTTGACGCCACTTCGGCGACTTGCGCGTCGATGGGGATGAATTCATGATGATTAGGACAACACAACACCCAGTCCCTGAGCGGAGAAAATTCCCCACCCAACCGGGAATCGAACCCGGGCCCTTACAATTGATATTTTGTCGCGCTGACCATTCAGCTATCGGGGACGGACTCTAACAGCTGGAAGCAAAGCACTTGGGCATTTCAATCGGATTGCGCGGTTGGTGCTGAATTAGAAAAAATGGGGAAACAGTCATATCCTAGAGTTACCGAGCTGCTTAAAAGGGCTGCGCAAGACCAGGGGTGCCCAGTAATTGGAAGAAGAATAATGAATGTGATTCACGAAACTAACATCCAATATATTTTGACATCCATCTGTCGTAGTATCTTTGAACATATTCTGAGCTCAAAGATACTGAGTTATCACGAACAGAATGACCTCATCCATATCAGTCAGCATGGATTCCGAAAACATCTGTCACGCGCAAGCCAAATTGCGCTTTTCTCACAAGACATGATGAAAGCCATGGAACTAGACAGTCAGGTAGATGCAGTATTTATTTTCTAAAAGCATCTGACTCAGTATCACACCTATGCTTATAATTGAAAGTACGATCGTATGGGGTATAAAAGTAACTGGAGTGGAGACTTATTTATAGGAAAGATACAGGACGTTATCTTGGATGGAGAGTCATCGGCAGATGTAGAGCTAACTTTTTGTCTACCCCAAGAAGTTTACTGAGTCCCTCGCTATTCATGTTACATATTAATGAACGTGCAGAGAATATTAGTAGTAACCTTAACGTATCTGCAGATGTGGCAGTTATATGTAATGAAATACTGTCTGAAATAATCTGTACAAATAGTCACTCATATATAAGTAAGATTTCAAAGTTCTGGAAAGACGGGCAGCTTGTTTTAAATGACCAGAAATGTGAAATTGTGCACTGCACAAAACAGAAAAACTTAATGTCTTACGACTGCAACAGCAATGAGTCACAACTTGAATCGGTCAGCTGATACAAACAGTTTGTTGTTACAGTTCACAGGAATACGAAACTGAATTATCAAATACGCACAGTCTTACGTAAAGCAAGCGGCAGACTGGTTCATTGGTAGATACCTGGAAAGGGCAGTCAGTCTACTCAGAACATTGCTTACAATATACGAGTGTGATTCATTCTAGAATATTGCCGAAGTTTACAGGACCCGTATCAAACAGAATTAGCATGGTACATTGAACTATACAAAGAAAGGAAGCACGAATGGTCAAGGGTTTATTTGATCCGAGAGAGGGCACCACGCATCACGGAAATGCACACAATATGAATTGGCAGAAGCTTGAAGACAGACGGAATCTATCCTACTTACAACGTCAAGAATCACCTTCAAGTGAGGAAACTAGGCACGTATTACAACAACCTACGTACCGCTGCCATGTGGTTCGCGAAGGCAGTATTTGACTCGTTACCGCCCAAAAACAAGCATTTAAACAGTCACTGACCGCGCCCCGTTCGAGAATGGAAAGGGAAGGAATCCTTATTACTGCTATAATGGGAAGTACCCCCTGCCATGCACTAAGGAGTCGATTGCAAAGTAGAGGTGTAGATGTGGTTTACGGCCGTGGTCAGATTTTTCGTGCCACCATGAAGTCGCAGAGTCAGAGCTAAAGAAAATTTTTCTATTTGTTATCTGTAACAGAAATTTTCGGTTGCCACCTCCACCATCACTTCAGTTAATCTATAAGCAACACCCTTGAGTGACACTTTTCTGTCACACTTTTCTATCACACTAATATAGGAGAGGCGTTCAGTAAGTATCCCAACGCATTTTTTTTTTCGCAGCCTATTTCATTTGAAAAAATGCTGAATTTGTTGTGGGACATCGTGAAATACTCGCGCTTCATCCCCAACAGTTTCACGGAGTTCCGACAGGCGGCGACGCTATATGTAGCCTTCGAAACGGCGTGTTTAATGGAGATGCGTTCCAAGCAGAAAAGTGTCACTGAGCTTCTTTTGGTGGAAAACCAGAACATCGCAAATATTCATAGGCGCTTACAGAATGTCTACTGAGACCTGGTAGTGTCAAAAGCACGGTGAGTCGTTGGGCGAAGCGTCTGTTATCATTGCAACAAGCTCTCGCAAAATTGTCAGATGTTCCGCGTGCCGGCCGGTCGCATACTATTGCTCCTGCAATGTGGGAACATGCGAACACTCCCCTTCGAGGTTATCTACAGATCACGATCAAACACCTCGCTGCAAAACTGGACGTCTCTACTGGTAGTGCTGTCCACCAGTTGGGGTACTCGCCGGCCGAAGTGGCCGTGCGGTTAAAGGCGCTGCAGTCTGGAACCGCAAGACCGCTACGGTCGCAGGTTCGAATCCTGCCTCGGGCATGGATGTTTGTGATGTCCTTAGGTTAGTTAGGTTTAACTAGTTCTAAGTTCTAGGGGACTAATGACCTCAGCAGTTGAGTCCCATAGTGCTCAGAGCCATTTGGGGTACTCAAAGGTGTATGCCCGTCAAGCCTCTCGCTAACAGAAGACTATAAAGAGCAACGAAGGATCATCTGTGCGGAATTGCTTACACGTTAGTGGCAGTTTTTTTGTCGAACATCGTCATTGGCGGTGAAAGATGTGTTCATCTGTTCCCCGGAAACAGAACGGTAATCCATGGAGCGGTGACACACCACTTCTCCAGTGAAAGAGTTTAAATCCGGACTCCGAGCCATTAAAGTCATGGCAAAGATATTCTGGGACTCTGAAGAAGTTGTTCTGATTGATCCTCTCCCTAATTGTGAAAAGATCAACTACGATGTGTTTTATGGTACTCTCAGGAAACTTAATAAATACGAGGGTGAGTCAAATGAAAACCTTAAATTTGTAATAACAAGTCGAAATTTGGCGCCATGATCCTTTATGTTGGTAAGCGTGCTACAAACAGCATGCAGAATGGCCTGTAGGTGGCAGCATAGTGCAGATGCACACATACCGTCGCAGTATCAGTATAAAGATGACGGCCCCACTTGCGACTTGCACCAGGGAAGAACAGCGTTCTGTTATTCGGTTTTTGCGTAGTGAAGCTGTGAAACCTATTGAAAATCATCGACGAATGAAAGTTCAGTACGGTGATGCATGTTTGTCACAGCAGAAAGTCTACGAATGGAGTAGGAAGTTCGCAAATGGAGTGACTTAGTGGAAGATGCTCCTGGTCCAGGTCAGGCAGAACGAGTTACGATAGGTGCCACGGCAGCTGATTCCTGAAGTGAAAGAACGACGTGTTGTTCTGAAGAACTTTTTCAGCGCTTTGAACGAGAAGGTGATGGTTTCCTTGCAAGAATCGTTACTGGGGACGAAACCTGGGTTCACTTCCACCAAACGGAAACGAAGAGAGCGAGCAAGAAATGGCGCCATTCCTCAGCACCACAACCAAAGAAGTTTCGAACAGAAACATCAGCAGGGAAAATAATGCTTACTCTTTTTCCGGACGAAAAAGGCGTCATTTTGGAGCATTACATGCCTAGAGGGACCACTGTCAGCAGTGCATCGTACACAGATCTCCTAAAAAATCATCTGCAGCTTGCAATCAAAGCAAAGCGACGTGGATTTCTGTCAGCAGGTGTCCTTTTGCAACATGACAATACAAGGCCCCACACTGCCCGTACAACCGTTGCAACAATCACAGACCTGCATTTTGAGTGTCTTCCTCATCCACCATAGTCACCAGACCATGCCCCAAGTGATTTCCATATGCTTGGACCACTCAAAGACGCAATGGGAGGAAAGAAGTTCTGTGCTGATGAAGAGGTACGCCACGCGGTGCATGAGTGGTTGCGCGCACTACCAAAAGAATTTTTTCTAAAGGAATTTAATCACTTTGTAAGCGCTGGAGGACTTGCATTGAGCGTGGGGGAGCTTATGTTGAAAAGTGATACAGCTTTGTACCACTTCCGCATAATAATATTTAAAAAAATATTTAAGGTTTTCATTTTACTCACCCTCGTACTTCAACGTGTTACTCGCCACAAAAATGCAAATGGACTCCTCCTCCTCCGTGAGAACGTGAGGCCTCACAGTCGTTTGCTGACCTGAGAGAACCCAAAAATTTCACTGGACTGTTCATCGTCATTCACACTACAGTCCGGATCTCGCGCCTAACGGCTTCTATCTGTCTGTCCCAATGAAGGATGCACTCAGCAGGTAGCAGTACGTCGATGTGGGGAAGTTAGTGATACAGCAAGGCGCTGACTTCGATATCGACCAGTGTAGTGGTACCATGCGACCATATAGGCCTTCACAGTAATGTGGCATAAGGCCGTCGCATTGAAGGGAGATTATGATGAGAAACAGCGTTCTGTATCCAAAAGAGTGGGCAGTAATATGGTGTATTGGAATCCTGAATAAAAGCAACCTGTTTCCGGAAAAATATTTGTTGCCTCACTTATTGAACGCCCGTCCTAGTTTCATCATCCATGTCTTCCTGTTCTTGATGAGTAAATTGAATTTTAATTGAAAGTCAGATATGCCAGCATGTGTTTATTGTTTAATAACTTAGCTCATCATTTTATTTTAGGAAAGAACTGTATTTTATGCTATAAGCGTCACAGCCTCATGCGACACTAGCAGCCTTATTTTGTCCACCACGACAGCAGCACTGTAGGTCACGGGCGTAATGCGTCTCAGGTACATTTGCTGTACAATACAGAACCGTATTTGCAACGCGCCTGAATGCGGCGGCCCTCCCGAATAGCTGGAACTTTCCGTTAACTAACGCGGCAGCATTGTCCCGGGGCTGCGGAACGCGGCCGCTGACAATGTCCGAAATGCGCGCCCGCCTCACGCCGGCCGCTGGATGTGTAATCACACGGGCGCCGGTCGTGCTGCAACAGCGGCCAAACCAAACAATAACTCGAGATTTACGTTTATTGAACGTCGTCAGATGACTCGCAATTAAAAGCAAATGATGTACTGCCCGCCAATTTGCCAGCGTGAATAAAAACGTTGTCCTCGTAAATCGGATAATTTCAGCGCTCAGCAGTTTTCCAACCCGGCCTCAGAACATTTGGCCGTAAATGAACAGCGGCTAGTGATATGTATATATATCGACGTAGCTGAATTGGCCATCAATTACAACGATCAATGATGATCATTGAGTACATCACATTGTGTTTACACTAGCAAATAACAACATGAATGTGACTAAACTAAGAAATACAAATACCATCAGGAATATTTGTTGCACAAAACAATGAAAAGGAGGTAGTAATACAGTCAGACACACAAAAAAATTTCTGGGGATGTGAAAATACGCTGTCGGTATGCTACTGAATGCTTCACTGCAAATCTAATTGTATGTGATATGCGGGTTGGTGCGTATCCGGATGAGCATAAAATCGCTTACCCCTTTATACGTTCAAAAAGTGGAAAATATGTACCAGTATGGCTCCTTCATGCATTGCTAGTATTTTCTATAAATTTTATACATAATGGAATAAGATATGAAATTTACACATGTTGTTTGGGCGACCTAATGTTGTAATTTATATTATTAGACACCAAGATCGATTTATGTGAAATATTTTATTTCGTGAATAGTTTTGATAGTAACATGCTGTCATCTTCAGAGCCTCAGATCTCCCAGAAATATAACTACGGATCTTTCTCGACATGCTCGTACTGGGACCATGCACTAATTACAATAACGGAGCTCCACAGTGGTTTGTCAAATATATAAAACTTGTTAAAGAAAATATTCATGCTCCTAATAAGATGTGCAGTGCTATGGCGCTATGCATGTTTTATTTGACATGTTTTATAATTTGGCAAACGAGCGTACAGTTGTATTATTGTAGCTGCAGTATGTTCCCTGTATGTTGACGAGACTACTGATAACCTGAAGACGACAACTAGTTGCTGTTGAAGCTGGTCATAAAATAAATTAGCTCACATCAAGTGACCCTGGCTTCAAATATTACGAATTGAATAAGATAATATTTTTATTGCGTTAAAGGTCTCTAAAGGGTTCAATTACAAAAACATATTTTTGTATAAGGTAATAGAGGACGTTTTACTATGCAGGGAGCTTCCTGAATTCGCACAATCCTTCTTATTGCTTTTACATACGTATACGAATTGATGAAATTGTATTACAGAGCAGTGGAAACAAATGGAATCTAATAAAGCTTTCATGTTTGATATAAAGCATATGGAAATGCATCAGATAGCTAAACTGACGTATATGCCAATATGTATTTCATCTACAATTTCATAAGCATTTACAGCTGACCTTCGCTGTTGGCAAGAATAATCACCATCAAACGATCTCAGCGATTAATGTAGGTCTATACTTTAAATAAGTAGGTAAGGTTTTTGTTCACTGAGAGGTTATATGCAGTATGCCAGAATTATAAATTAAACACAAAGACGGAAAGTTGAGTTGAGACTCATGTGAGTTCCAGCGAGAGGAAACTCAGACGGGTGGGAAGTGTTATTGCTGAGAGTGAACAGGGGCAGCGCCGCCTAAGGGGTGTCGATGGTGTTGCCTTTCATCAGGTGATAGAGCGCCTACGAGGTACCATTCAGCTGAGTGACTGTTGAATTCTCTGACAGGTATACTTTTAACATGTTAAAAAAAGGTCTGTATGTGGTACTGAGCGTGTTTCTGGACTGGGGAATCTTAGAGGAACTCCCTGCTAGTTTTATTCACTCAGATGTCAATGTTGGACTCTTCTCTCATCACACCATGGGAGAGGGCGAAACAGAAGGGCTGAAAAAGCATGAGCACGCTTTTCTGCTTTGGATCACGTTAAGATTTCGTCGAATGGTTTGGAACGGTCCCTAGTGACGCCAATATGTATACCGGAGCAAAAATTATGGTCACACTGCACTCCAAAAGGAGTCAGATTATGTTTTATGGGGTTACAGCCTCATGATATCCTTAGAGTAGATGAACAGTAGTACTGCATAAAGGCTGGATAGGTCGCTAATCAAAAGATCATGCTTCAAATGCGGAATGACTTTATTGCTCGTAATGCAGGCACGACGCATTTCGGATTTAACTGTCTTCAAACATTTGTTAAAAGAGTAGTAAATATACATGGAGATTACAAAACAGAATCAGAACAGTGAATTACAACAACAACTTTCACTTCTAGACACAAGCTAATTCAAGCAAATATATACCTGAGAGCACCATGCTTAACGTAGATCCAAAGACTACAAGATGTGGACATAACAATCATAAGTAGACTAGTAAAAAAATCTTAACATGAAACCTAGAGTTGAACATTGACGCCAGATGGCAGTAAAGCAGTGATTGTAGCGCCATACTTCGCCCTGACTGACAACATGGTCCAAAAAATTAAATCGTAGAAATGCAGTAGTGAAATTACCTGATAAAATTATGAAAAGGACTGAAAAATAATTATCAGTTTATAACAAGAACTGAAAAGGACAAAGCTGCATTGCGGGAGTCAGGTGGCAGAACAGTGGCAAATGTAACGTCATTCGTCGTCAGGATCGGCAGTGAATTTCATTATGAAGAATAACAGGCATGAGCACATAATCTAAGTTCAACAACAAAATAATTACAAATCTAAAATTGAATATAAAGTCCTGTAAACGAAGTCATATTGGTTGCCATCATGTGGTAGAACAGTAGCATATTTGTCGCCGAATTTTATCGGAATTTACAATGGATATGAGAAAATGTAAACAACAAAATAAGATAAAATTACAACAGAAATAAGAAAATAAATGAAGAGATCCATATTGGCTGCGATGAGCTTGTAACAAAGAATATCAGATGAAAGGATCATGAGAGCTTCGGTGAGTGTGCTTACAAGAATTGTAAGCGGGTGGAGGTAGAATAAACAAACGAAACATACCGCGATACAAAGACTCAACCCTTCGAAGAAACATAAAGGTTCACTTTAGTAAAGCTAACATAAAAAGTTACGACGTATAAAAGTGGGAATAAAATACTATATCAGTGCAAACTGGGATTCGTGTTTAAATAAAACTATTCTTAGAACAGTAAGTACAGTATGCAAAGTTTCCACAGCATGAAGTGGTGAGGGGTGGGGAGGAGGGAGAGAAGAAGGGCAATGTAATGCACCAAGGAGGTGTTATACTACAAGTAACAAATTACAATATGTGGAACGAAGTATTAGACAACTACAAGATCTGTGTCTATAATGCTGACATAAAAACGCAACTGATACCAAGAAATATAAAGGCACAGTATTATTAACTTCCCATATAAACAGTTAACGCTTATGTAAATGATAATAAGATACAATGTCAATGTAAACTGGATTTTGTGTTCACAGAGAAACAGTTCATAGAACGGTAACACCAGTGAGCGTAATCTTCATAGTACGGAAGGTATGATGTATTTAAACGGTCGCTGAACGCACCCCGTACGAGAATGGAAAGGGAAGATATCCTTATAACTGTTATAAGGGAGGGAAAGACGGGGGACACAATGGAACGATAAGGTGTTACAGTACAAATGTAAAATCAAATTATTTAGAACAAAATCCTTGAAATACGAAAAGACTTGTGTCTACGACAAAACTCGCACAATATCAAAAAACAAATTCCGATTAGAGCTGATTTCAAAGTATGACGTGGGCTACCATTATATTTTTTGAAAATCTCAATCTCTTCCAAACTATTGAAATCTTACCATTTGGACTCCATATGTAAGACAGTTAACGACTTTTCAATTGACTCCAGAGTATGTTTATCCCTGGAAAGATGGCAACTTAATGTCGTGGAGCTTTTATTGCAGTTTTCCTTAAACCATTTTGAAAATCACGGCCCTTTTGCCTGATATACATTTTATCTCAGCATCCACATGATATTTTGTAGACATCAAATTTTAAGAATTTCGTAGCACTTCTCTGAGCTTTCTGTGTGTCTGATAGCGTATCTGTATATTAGCTTTCCTAAATGCCCTTGCGGTACGTTCCCGAAACTGACCTGAATAAGAGATAAAAAGCATACTTTAAAACGTTATCGGTTGCCAAAGATGCGAGTGTTTTTGCACTAAAGGCTATATCCCTTTTTTCACGAACAACACTTCCCGTATAACCATTTTGCAATACTATGTTTCTCTCTCAGTGCATGCTTGCTCCAGATCTAATTTGGCTGATCTGTTAAGCATTTCCTAGAAGAACGCACGTTTGTGCCCTCTTGGGTAGCAAGAATCAGCACTGGTAAATATATTAGTGGTAGTCGGCTGCCTAAAATTGTCCGAGGAGAAACCTGCACGTTGTTTAACTGCCTGAAGGTCCAAATTATTGAGGCTCTTTCTTCGTTTCCAGCTCCACGTAAACATGATATTTGAGTGCAGCTGGTTGAATATATTACCCAAATCAGTTACATCCTGATCATTGCCCTTAAGTATAAAAAAGTGTCATGATCATACCTAAGATCGACAAGAATATTCTCAGAAACTGTCCTATGATTTCAGTTTTTTTTTCCCCTCGAAATCACTGGTGAAGGTCGTCGCAAGGGTATCAGAGAGACAACAACCCTTTTTAAAAGACTATCTTTCTCATAATATATTTCATTATTAGCATCCGAATAATTGAAGAACAGTAATAAGCGTATCAGCGCCGCCTACTCGAAGATTTCCTCGGCTCTTAGTTTCATGTACCACAGGAGATTTATTGTCGCAGTGTCTAATGTTTCATCTATAATAATGTGTGTATACAGATTATCGATGTCCAAGGAAGCCATAATGGCTCCTTGTGCCACACTGGTTTCTCTGAATAGCATAGCATTCTCATAACTAGTTTAACAGACCGTGACTCAGTAGATGCAAAAGCAGCTTTTTAGTTTAGTGCAGTAAAACTTATTGATACTGTAATTGGGGCTTTTGGAGCTTAACTTGTGACCGAAGAACAGATAGTTTGTGATTCATGGGGAATTTACTTCTTCTAAGCTGTTCTGTGTGGAAATGAACGTCGGAACCTTTAACAGACCTCTTTAAGTCATTAGAAAACTTTGGCAGCGGATCCTTCTTGAATTCCACAATATCAAGGGACCGTAAAAGCCTAACGTCTTGGTCATATAGTCAGTGTCACAATAATGTTCTTGTCATGTACTTAGGGTAGAGTGTCACCAGTGACGAACGTTATCAAGAACGTCCTCCCGTTTCTCATCACACAGCGAACAGTCGTCTTCGCCCCCGAACTGTGTGAGAATCAAAGCCGTAAGGGAAGGGGTGGTTCCATTGACGCCTTTTATACCACCTCCTGAGGGCTTTTCGTATCGATTCTGAGAGGCTATCTGATATCTTTTCCTCGGCCACGAATTACAAAACCGCGTGTAATCAAGACTGGGTGTCGTGGTTCTGATCCACATCGGACAGGCGTCAAAATAAGAGGTTAATTATGGATGGGAGTTGCTGTAACGACGTTCCCATCATGTGGCGCGTCCACAATGGCCTTGGGCAGAATTGTGGTGAAATTTGGTGCTAACGTGACAACGCTGACCTACCGTATGCCTCACATGAACTTCTGAACTCTGGCCTTTCCTTTGCGTGTGTAGACGCCTCGATGTTTGAAGCGTCGTTGAGCCCGAGTGTACATCGCTAGGAGCCGTCATTTTCCACCAATACAGAGGAAGGTTTTGTGCAACTCTGATCCAAGTTCAAACTTATAAGTTGCAATGGGAGACAGTTACCGGATATATGAAATGTGATACGCTTTTCTTTTCCTTTTTCATTTGCTCAGTGTTTTGTTTAACAAGAAATTGGTGAATCAGTATTTGTAGAATAACCGTTTGAGTAACGTAGTGAATAACTGAGGAGAGGGACTGAGTTGTTTACTTAACTAGCGATTGACGTTCCGGTTTGTGCGAAGAACAACAATGTAACTTAACCTTAGTTATTTTCTAATATGTAACTAAAATGAAATGATATTTACTTCCAATTGTTCATACGTGTTTATCGTATGTATTAAACGTATATTTTATGTTTGAAAAGAATTGTTCTCATTAAAATGGTGATCACGTATTCAGATTCTCCTTCGACTAGTGTAGTCATTCACAGAACACAGATTTTAAACAGGCGAGCAGAGCTGCCTTGGAGGTCTCTTTGATGTTCGCTTCTGGTTGGACGAGGTTGTTATAGTCTTCTGCGGGTGTGAGCGGCGTGTGTTTATTTGGTATGTAGTTAATCTGGACTACGTTATTTTTCGGTGCAGTAGTTTGCAGCTTTGGGAATGTTTAATTACTGAGCGCCAGTATAGACAAGTTTCACGCGTCTATGCTTTAAAGAATTGGTTCTTGGAAAGGTACTTGACCGTACTTGTTAAATGTCAAGAATTTGTTCAGATTATGGGGTACTGCACGGTGCCTTTGACATACGTTAGTCGTAGCATGCATGCTTCACTGTGTACAGTACAACTTTTCTTGTGCTAAATTAAATTGAGAATTGTTCTTAATACAGTGGTCAAACTGCAGTTTTATCTTCAGGAAATTAATTCAATATTTTGTTTATTTAGTAATTCAAATGCATTTATGATTTGTAATTTATTCACTGGTTGTTCATTAGACTCGGCTTTCATGATTTAAAAGAAGTTCATATGGCACAAAGCAACAGCGCACAGCCAATCACTTAATTTAGCAAACGAACCAGTATATTAAGTAACAACTGATTCATATCAACTGACGATTAATTTCACTTCATTTATCTGTCGCCGTAAACCACCCATAACGTTGTAGTACGTTATTTCATTTGGTTTTACGTGTCTTTTCAAATTTCTCATCAAGTCACGCATTTGAATAGATTGCATAGTTCCAGACTTAAAGTGAGAAAACGTGTCACTTTTTGTATTAATTGACGTGTTATCAATTACACACAGATATTGTGAACATGAACCATGCAAAATAAAAACACAGATAAAGCTAATATAGGGCACTCTAATGAGCTGGTACGTACTTCCACTTTTCGTGTGTGCAAGAACGATGTGTAGTTGCGAGTGGAAAACCATGTAAAGCACAGCATATGATATTCAGAGGGTAGGACTATATATATATATATATATATATATATATATATATATATATATATATATATATATATCCTTCGTGAAAACGCTTTAGATCTCCCAGTGCAAAGTGTAGAAGATAGAATGGCTTGCGTTTGATGACAGAATGCAGAAAGAAACCATTGAACTGAAATAATGAAGTGGCAGTTTACTATTTGTTAGCACACGGTCGCCGGACGGAGTGGCCGAGCGGTTCTAGGCGCTACAGTCTGGAACCGCGCGACAGCTACGGTCGCGGGTTCGAATCCTGCCTCCGGCATGGATGTGTGTGATGTCTTTAGGTTAGTTAGGTTTAAGTAGTTGTAAGTTCTAGGGGATTGATGACCTCAGAAGTTAAGTCCCATAGTGCTCAGAGCCATTTGAACCAACTGGAGCTCGTCACTCCCTTCTGCGGTTATCGCTGCCCCACATAGGCGTCAAAAGCGGCAGCCAGAGCGCCGTCGAATGAGGCCTTCGAAGATCACAGTGCAGGCAGTTTACGTGTAGCCTTCGCGCTGTGTGGAGGTTCTTTGACGTCTTTTCCGAGTCGTCGTTCACTGTTTTTCGCCAGGACTGGATAGAAGGCAGAAGGTTTGGATCGTCTAAGCCGTGAGTATCTGGTTGTTCAGCTCTGTGCACTGATTTCGCGCTCTTCAATTGTTTGTGAAGATGTTTGTGTTTATATTCATTTCGTAGTGAGGCACGGTTTTGTTTTTAGATTGTGTGTGATTATAGGCCAACTTTATTGCCCTGTCTGCTCTGTGTGTTCGAAATGAGTTGTGTTAATCTGCAGGCCAGGGTTCTCTCAAAAAATTTGTCATAGTTAATGTTGTTATTGCGATTTCTGTTACTGTATAATAAACCCCGACTTTCACGCATAATTATATCAAGGGCTTCCACATTATCAAGCTTTTTAAAATTTTGCGTTTGCCTTTAAATTGTTTTATGTGAGAGAACAAACTGTTTCTCGATTTTAATATTTCTTTGACGTTTATTTTAGAAGCTGGTATGCTCTTTGGTATTATTATTATCTAGTCTAATTGTGAGTTTTGTGTGTTATGGCGTGCAGCTTATCGTTAAGACCTTAGCAAGTTGTTATTTATATTCCTTTCTTTTACAACTTACATTTTTAGCGAAGCTTATTTCCTAAGGTGTACGACCTTATAAGCGCAATCGTCGTTAAACAACGACTTTCAGTTGTAGTGTAATTCAGTGAGACATTTATGTGCTGTGTTTGTTAACAGCACCAACTAAGTTGACGGGAGAGCGTTTCGTGCCGGTGGTTTCTTGCTTGCTTGCGGTCCTGTGGATGGCTCTCCAATATTTGCTAGCGCGGATTGCTAGTTGTTAGCAGTCGTGTGTCCTGACTACTTTTGCTCAAGTTAAATACCTTATGTTATCTCTCTTGCACTGTGAATGGAACTTTGGTGTCAGTCAAGAGGCGTTTATCTGATCAATTGGCTGTGCACAGGGAATTTTCCATTTTGTTATGTTTAATAAGTATTGCAGCCTTGTTCTAAATTTTCTTTCCAATTATTTGATGTAAACCCTTTGGGTAAGCCGTAAAGGTGAACTGTTATGTCTTGTTAACTAGTTAAAATTTTTGTTTTAGAGGGTCTGCCTAAGTCTTGGTTTTGAGCTCGCTTGCAGAAATTTATCTAGAGCTCAGTTTTAACTGTTTGCTGGTTTATTTATTTTTTAATAGCAATTTTTTTACACTTATTTTTACATGTTGTTTTAGGCCACTAAAGGGGCAACTGTGTTATTCACCACTTCGAACGCCCTCAAGTATGTAAATCAACATGGCAAATTAACTTGGAGTTTTCCTACCTGTTATTCTTAAAGGGGACCTGTTGTTACTTTGAAGAATAAATGTTAGTTGTCACAGGATAAATGATGTTAGCTAAAGGGGTCTAGTAGCTCCATGTCATTTCACTGATCCTAGTAATTCCATACCTCATTCATTAAAACCGACGTTCATCTTCAGATGACTGTTTACATTAATTTTGTAGTGCTGAACATCTGTGGTGAAAATCTTCAAATTTTTAACAAGTGAATAACACAGTGTAATCTTGCCAGTTTTTTGCAAACGATATATTTATTTACACTTCTTAATCACTTTGAAAGCAGAAAGTCAGTTTTTCACTCCAGACGTAGAACCATTTTGCTATCTGGTGTCCACTTCAGACCTTCATAATTGTAACAGCGTGGCAAACGCTATCACATGTTTACTTTAATAGACAGAAAACCAGCCATATTTCAGTTTTAATTATTAATCTTTAACCTTCACATTTCGGACAAAATCTAATCATACAATGCCGGTTGTCATCTACTTAAGAATGTGTGGTTTCTGTAAAGACAAGTGCAAAGGTTAGATTATTATAGCAGTTTCAGATAAATGCTGTTGTAAACGCTTTCATCTAAAACACTAAATGTGCTTTTCATTGTCTCGGGTTATTAGAAGAAGCTAAGTGCACGAAATCCTTAACACCAGGAATATCATGGGTAATATTAAGTTCTGGAAAGAAGTGTGATGGAACTGCTAGGAAGGTGGAGTGTAGGTCTACGCTCCTAATTTCCCTGGTGTAATGTAGCTCAGGGCCTGAGTTACTCGCTCCTTTAACCGCGTCGGCCGAAGAAGATGGTTGTCTTCTGACATTCCGTTCCATGGAAGATACATTTTTTGTTATTTGATCATGGAGTCTCTGCTTTCGCTTGACTAATAGGGGGGAGGGGGGGGCGTCAGAGGAGTTAGCAATTTACTTATATCTTTCGTCTCATTCTCGTATACCGAAGTGCAATGCCGTCCGTTCCTGGTTGCATATATTCTTAAGTATCCCCTGAATTTAGACTGCGGAACAGTGGGTGCTGTGGATATGGTATGAACACATGAAGATAAAATACACAGCAAGTAATCTTCTATGTTACTCAGGGTTGGAAATTTGTAATAACCTATTATTTTACCTCTTGAAAAGAGTAAGATGTCGGTCATGTGGGGGGGGGGATGGTTTTGTAGGATATGGAAATGCGTAAATTAATATCAAAATAAGATTTTATTAAAATAGTCTCAATACTATCATAAAACGCATCAAACGTTTCTGAATTAGTACGGAAAGAGAAATGGTCCCGTAACGTAAGTAATAATTACACTCTGGCAATACGCAGCACGAGAGCTACGAAACATGTCTTGGGAGGTTGTGGATGTGAAAACTAGAACCTTTCATAAAAGCGAGAATAATTCTGTCTTTTATACACGTAATCAATCACACCACAGAGGTTTTAAGAAATTTAACACATTATCCTAATACCAAAAATCTATAAAGACAAAGGAAGAAAGGGGTGAACTACAGTGGCATAGACGTCAGAGGTTTCCCACAATTGTCAATAAATTCAATAATTTCATTTACTCTGAGTTCCTGTCACACAAACCGCAGTACGTTCGACGTAGAATACTTTGATATTTCCGTTAGTGCTAGCAATCACCACGAAATCATTTTTATCACATGTGGCGAACTCGTGACAGAAGTCTGAACCACTAGTACACGGGAAACGATTTCAAACTCCGAGATACAATTAACGGAAGCGCACACGGGAATAATGGGTAGTTCGCTAAAGGCGGTTACCCAAGTGAATAGTTACAAACCTAAACAACGTGAGTATTATACTGTAATTCATCACTCAACATCACCAACTTACCCACAATCCGAAAACCCAATTTAAAATACTCAATCCGAAGAAATATAATTCTCGAGAATTGTGAGGATTAATAATTAGAAGTACATGAAGCGATTCTGACTAACAGGCACAAGGGCTGAAGGCACGTGGCTGTGTCCGATCACAACAAAAGGCAATACTGAGTTCGCTCATTTCACAGTAAATGCAAATAAAATCAAAAACAAGCGTGAAAAATAATCGTGAAACCCCACTAACTCATATACCAAGCCATGTTCCAGAGAACAAACTCATATTCACAGATCGATGATGGATAGCACAGTAAGTTAAAAAAGCCGACCAACGACCGTTGCGATAAGGACCACCTTCTTCAGCACAGTGGCGCGGTCCTACTCTACTTAACTGCAAGCACGAAAACAGCGGGAAATGTCAGGATCGAGAGGTAACTACTTTGCCAGACCTATCTGGAGGAGTTCTGAAAAGTTGTCACTACTCTATAAGGCCGGCCGTTGTGGCTGAGCGGTTCTAGGCGCTTCAGTCTGGAACCGCGTCACCGCTCCGGTCGCAGGTTCGAATCCTGCCTCGGGCATGAATGTGTGTGATGTCCTTAGGTTGGTTAGGTTTAAGTAGTTCTACGTTCTAGGGGACTGATGACCACAGATGATAAGTCCCATAGTGCTCAGAGCCATTTGAACCATTTTTGAACTCTATAAGAAAGGAAAGGAACTCTCTGTCTCACAACCGGAATATCTGAAACTCACTCACTGACATACTCATAGCTGCAGATATCATTTAGGGACTATGTGTGAATGGCAACAGATTACTGGTTATCAAAATGAATTAAACAGGTTCGTCCATACGCATTCCCTTTCCAAGAACTTTATCAAATTTCACAGAAAACATCTGTGTAACTCATGAACGTCCTAACAAGGAGAAAAACAAGAGGTCTAAAACAGACCACTCTGATCTGCATTTCTTCATTGTAAACAACGACGTGACACGAGACTAGGGACACAGCCCAACAAAATTTCATTGGATTTTCAGAAACGAGAATTTCCATGATTTGTCGAGCTGGAAATATTCGTCTTGATTGAGGAAGTTGTCTGCTGATTGTATTTCCGCAGCGTCCTTGATCAATGTATCCCCATAGGATGATACTGCGGCCAGTATCTTAACGTTCTCGAAATCCATGGAATGGCCAGTGGAAATACGATTTTCAGCAACTGCATATTTGTTCATCTGTAGTAGGAGAGTGTATATTCAATGCCGTTCTTTTACTGTGAGTAGTGTTTGTCCCATGCGTCTCACTCACAAGGAATTTCGTGTAATTCCTTATTTGCTAAATGTGAATCATACTTCGCAGATCCCTGAAGAGCAGCTGTCATGGCCAGCGATAGGGAGGTCACATACACTTTATTCCTCTTCATTATTCTTGCAGTTTAGAAAAAATAGTTCCCATATACCGTACAATGGCCGTCGATTTTAATCTGATTCTTTCTTGCTATTATTTTTCTTGGTGTGGCGTTTCCGGTTGTCGAGCCTTCTTAGTTTGATGTTTTGCTTAGCCATTCTTATGGAATATTGCCAGTTCACTCTATAGGCTATCAGAATCAGACATTACATGAGCCCTCTGTACTAAAGTCTTAAATACACTCATAGTTTGCGGAGGATGGTAGGAGTTAGAAGCCCTCAGTTATAAATCAGTGTGGGTGGGCTTACGGTAAACGGAATGTCCCAATAAGGCATGTTCCTTTTGTCAAACTAAAACATCCACAAACTAGATAGCCATTCATTTCTCGATCGAACGTAAATTTGATATTTTAATAAATGGAGTGTAGAAGTTCAATATACTGTATCAGTTTGTTTTTGCTTTGGCGTCAAAGTATGAACGGGTCATCGACCTATCTCCAGAAGAATATCGGTTTTAAAACTACAGAGTAAAGTGCTTTCTCTTCAAAAGTCTCCATAAATAAATTAGGATAATGTGTGAGACAGGACTGCTCATGGCAACACCATCAAACTGTTCAAATTATTGGTAAACAAATAAAAAGAAAGAGGAGTTTAATGCACGCTTAAATAATACAGTTAAGTCTTCTTCAAATTTGCTGCTAATCATCGACGTCACAGGTGACTAATAAATTGTAACTGTCACGTTTCAAAGTTTTTAATATATAATCTTCGACGCATGTGCGCACACTTCACAGTGTAAAGTGCGTTATAAATCTTGCAAGTGACTCATTCTGAGAACGGCTGAAAGGTTGTCAGCAGAGATATCACTAATAACAAAATACTGTATGCATTCCCGACAAATGAAGGAATATGGATAAAAGTTCATTGCTCATTCAATGTGGCAACATGATAGTGGCGAACAGTGATTGCATAATCGGTGCTAACAGTCACCATAGTGGTAAGTGGTGTTTCTTGTACTGGGAAAGTATTTATATTTTTTATGTACCTTGATGCCCAATAAGTTGGAAAACATGACATGTACAATATGTTGCTCAGGTTTTAAAGAACTGCCGTATATATAATACGAAAATCTGTAGATGTGAGGTACACATACAGACAAACGAATAATTACAGTTTCAGAAGCCGGCCGCGGTGGCCAAGCGGTTCTAGGCGCTTCAGTCCGGAACCACGCGGCTGCTGCGGTCGCAGGTTCGAATCCTGCCTCGGGCATGGATATGTGTGATGTCTTTAGGTTAGTTAGGTTTAAGTAGTTCTAAGTTTAGAGGACTGATGACCTCAGCTGTCCCATAGTGCTCAGAGCAATTTGAAGCATATTTGAACAGTTTCAGAAAAACTGATTTATTCAGGAAAAATGAGAATCACAAATTGAACAAGTCGATAACGCATTGGTCCACCTCTGGCCCCTTCTATGTATGTCGTCTTTTTTCTTTTCTTCTTTTTCTTAGATTGTATATTGCTAGAACCAGTTGGGACCGTCCCATAAATTATGGTTCTGCACATACAGGGTGACTTTTTCCACCGTGTACAAATCCTAGGGATTGATTGTTGAGAGGATACGGAACAAAAAAGATCTAAAGAACTTACGTCCAGAAATGCATGGTTTCCATAATGAGATTTTCACTCTGCAGCGGAGTGTGCGCTGATATGAAACTTCCTGGCAGATTAAAACTGTGTGCCAGACCGAGACTCGAACTCGGGACCTTTGCCTTTCGCGGGCAAGTGCTCTACCAACTGACCTACCCAAGCACGACTCACACCCCCTCCTCACAGCTTAACTTCTGCCAGTATCTCGCCTCTTACCTTAAAGCTGTGAGGACGGGGCTGAGTCGTGCTCAGTTCGTAGAGCACTTGCGCGCGAAAGGCAAAGGTCCCGAGTTCGAGTCTCGGTCCGGCACACAGTTTTAATCTGCCAGGAAGTTTCATGGTTTCCATGTTTGGAGACCATTCAT
Organism: Schistocerca nitens; assembly: GCF_023898315.1. Lineage (NCBI taxonomy): Eukaryota > Metazoa > Arthropoda > Insecta > Orthoptera > Acrididae > Schistocerca > Schistocerca nitens. The sequence goes on along the minus strand of NC_064614.1, from coordinate 398,972,740 downwards.
TCAGATTCTTACAGAGATAGCGGTCTAATACGTGCGGTACCATGCAGCCACAGGTACAGTATGTGTTGAAATTCGTTTCCATGTGCTTCAACGCATGCATGTACGCGCGGTAACATGTACTATCTCACACGTTCAGATCGGCCAGGCTGCATCCGAACAGTGTCAAAGGCAGCATGAATACGCTGCTCCATTGTCTCCACATCTAGAATGGGTTCTGTTTACCCGATACTTCTGAGGTTTCTCCATAACCAGAGAGATGACGGGTTGAGTCCTGCTGAACGTGCAGGCCTTGCAGCTGGACCGCTCGTCCGATCCATCTCCAGGGAAGATACGATGGAGATGCTTCCGGATGTTAAGGCGAAGTGGGCTGCAGCAGAACATGTAGCACCCATATAATCCTTCGAATTATCAAATGGTTCAAATGGCTCTGAGCACTATGGGTGTTAACATCTGAGGTCATCGGTCCCCTAGAACTGAGAACTACTTAAACCTTACTAACGTAAGGACATCACACACATCCATGCCCGAGGCAGGATTCGAACCCGCGACCGTAGCGGTCGCGCGGTTCCAGACTGAAGCGCCTAGAACCGCTCGGCCACAACGACCGGCTGGAGGCAAAGTCACTCCCGAGGAACAGCGATATTTTCGGCATGTTAGGCGACGTCTAAGAAAGACTGGTCCCAAAATACGGTCGTCAGTTATTCCGGACCACACATTCTGGCTACACAGGTGTTGATGATTCGTTGTCACCATATCGCCATCCAGGAGGAAACCATGCAAACTGTAACTGTGGCTGCATAGTACAGCCCGTATTAGATCGCAGTCCCTAACATGGAAACCATGCACTTCCGGATACAATTTCAATAGACATTTTTTGTTCTGTGTTTTCTCATCGATCAATTCCCACTATTTGTACACAGTGGGAAAAATAACCCCGTAATTCCACACTCTCGGAGCAGGTGTGTGCATTATTTATCAAAATATTTTCCCATGTTATCCACGCATTGCGTGTGCGATAAATTCCATACTGTAACCCTCAGCACGGTCTATTCCTTTTTATACGTAGTACCAGAAAAAAGAAAATAGAATAAACACCTGAAATTTTCGAAAGGGACGTGAACGAAATATAATTTCCCCATTGCATTTTTTTTTTTTCTGACACGGTTTATGCGGTCTGGCATGAACTTCTCTTCTGCGCCAAACTTTTCCTCTAAAAGAAGCGGTTGTAGACTACGTCCTCGTCATTTGTTAGATATTTTCAAATCTCTGCCTTACCCTACATCTTCTTTTACCCTTTGCAGGTCCTCTCTAGTACCTTGGAAGTTATTTCCTGATGTCGTAGTAGATGTCATACCATCTTGTCCATTCTTATTGTGTCTTCCACATATTCTTTTCCTCGTCGATTGCGCACAGAACCTCTTCATTCTTTGCCTTATCTGTCCACCTAATTTTCTATATTCTTCAGTAGTCCCAAATTTCAAACCCTTCGCTTCCTTTCTGCTTCGGTTTACCCACAGTTCATATATGACTACCATACAGTGCTGTCCTCAGACGAAATGTCTTCCCCAAATTGAGGCCTATGTTTGACACTAGTAGATTTCTCTTGGCCAGGAATGCTATTTTTGCCAGTGCTAGTTTACTTTTTATGTCCTCCTTGTTGCGTCCGACATGGGTTATTTTGCTTCCTCGGTAGCAGGATTAAATTCATCTGCTTCATGATCCCCAATTTTGATGTCAAGTTTTTTTCGCTCTTCTCATTTCCGCTACTTTTCATTTCTTTTCCTCTTCCTTTTATTTACTCTCAGTACACATTCTGTCCTCATTAGACTGTTCATCCCGTAAAACAAAGCTTGTAATTATTTTTTACTTACACTGAGGATAGCAATATCTTATTACTGATATCCTTTCACCATGAATTTTAGTCCCAATCTTAATCTACCTTTTTTCCGTTCTTCGTTCTTCGATATATAGATGAACAGTAGGGACGAAAGACTAAATACCTGTCTTACATCCTTTTTCATCCGAGCGCTTCGTTCTCGATCTTGCAGTCTCAGTGTTCTCTCTTCGTCCTTTCACATATCGTATATAACCTCTATTCCTCCATAGCTTACCCGTATTTTTCTAAGAATTTAGAACATCTTGTACCATTTTACATTGTCGAACACTTTTTCCAGGTCGACACACCATACGAAAGTGTCTTCATTTATTTTCAGTCCTGTTTCCATTATCAACAGCAACGTCAGAACCTCCTCTCTGCTCCCGTTATCTTTCCTAAAGCCAAACTGATCATCATCTAACACTTTTTTTGTATTCCATTATTCTTGTCAGCAACGTGGATACAAGAACTGTTAAGCTGAGTGTGCGATAATTCTCCTTGCTGCCTTTGGAATGGTATGGATGACGTTCTTCCGAAAGTTTGTTGGTATATCGCCAGTCCCACACATTCTACACACCAACGTGAATAGTAGTTTTGTTGGTATTGACCCCAAGGATTTTAGAAATTCCGATGCATTGTTGTCTGTCCTTTCTGTATTATTTTGTGTTAAGTCGTCCAAAGCTCTTTCAGATTCTCATCCTAGTACTGGTCCCTATCTCTTTCATATCGACTCCTATTTCTACTTGTATTACATCATCAGACAATTCCTTCCCCTCAGAGAGGCCTTCATTGTACTCTTTCCATCCATCCGCTCTCTCCTCTGCATTTAGAAACGGATTTCCCATTGCACTCTAAATGTTACCACTCTTGCTTTTAATTTCACCGAAGGATGTTCTCTGTAAGTTATGGTGAGTCAGCTCGTCCATCGATCATTACTTTTCGGTTTCTTCACATATTTCAAGCAACGATTTCGCCTTAGCTTCCATGCACTTCCTATTTATTTCATTCCTGTGTGATTTGTATCTCTGAATTTTGCCCACCCGGTTGGCCGTGCGGTCTAACGCACGGCTTTCCGGGCGAGAAGGAGCGCCTGGTCCCTGGCACGTATCCACCTGGCGGATTTATGTCGAGGTCCGGTGAACCGGCCAGTCTGTGGATGGTTTTTAGGCGGTTTTCCATCTACCTCGGTGAATGCGGGCTGGTTCCTCTTATCCCGCACAGTTACACTGTCGGCGATTGCTGCGCAAACAAGTTCTCCACGTACGCGTACACCACCATTACTCTACCACACAAACGTAGCGGTTACAGTCGTCTGGTGTGAGAAGTTACCTGGGGGGTCCACCGGGGGCCGAACCGCACAATAACCCTCGGTTCGGTGTGGGGTGGCGGAGGGGTGAAGTGGACTGTGGTAGTCGTCGTGGGGTTGTGGACCACTGCGGCTGCGGCGGGGACGGAACCTCTGCGTCGTTTCTAGGTCCCCGGTTAACCTACAATACAATACAAATCTCTCAATTTCCCTAAACATTTATATACTTCCTTCTTTAGTTGATGAACAGGAGTATTTCTTCTGTTACCCCTGGTTTCTTCAAAGGTACCTTCCTTGTACCAATGGTTTCCTTTCCAGTTTCTGTGATTGCCTCTTTAAGCGATGCTCAAGCCTCTTCAACTATACTGCCTACTGGGCTATTCGTTATCGCACTACCTATGGCCTCAGGGAACTTCTAGGTTATCTCTTCATTCCTTAGTACTTCGGTGTTCCACTTCTGTGTGAACTGACTCCTCCTGACTAGTTTCTTAAACTTCAGCCCACTCTTCATCATTACCAAATTGAAATCTGAGTCTACATCAGCTCTTGGATACGCATTTTCTTCCATTATCCCTACTACCTGCCGTAAGTCTCTTCTTATCCTTCCCCTACAACCACATTCCAATCCTCCACGATTACCAGATTCTTATCTCCCTTTACATACTGGATTACCCTTTCGATGTACTCATATACGTTCTCTGTCTCTTCATCTTCTGCTTGCGATCCCGGGTAGCTTTGGTTTGCTGTTGACTCTGCTGACAACAACCCTATCACTGAGCTGTTCACAGTAACTGACTGTCCGCCCTACCTTCGTAATCATAATAAATTCTACTCCCATTATATCACTTTCTGCTGATGTTGATATTAATCTGTACCGTCTGACCAGAACTCCTTGCCTGTTTCCATCGCGTTTCATTGACCGTTATTGTATCTAAATTAAGCCTTAATTTTTCACTTTTCAGATTTTATAGCCTCCCTACAACTTTGAGACCACTGAAATTCTACACCCCGACTCATAGAACGTAATCCTTTCCTTGGTTATGCAGTCTTTCTCTCATCGTCTCTTCCCCCTTGGCAGTCCCCCTCTCGGAGATCTGAAAGGGGACTAGTGAAATCTTTAGCCGATGGGAAGACCATCACGACATATTTTCAGTTACAGGCCGCAATTCTTTTGGATACACATTATGTGTCTTTAATGCAGTGGTTTCCATTGCCTTCTGTATCCTCATGCAGTTGATCATTGAGGACTCTTCCGCCTCTTAGGGTCAGTTTCCCACCCCGAGAGCAAAAGATTGCCCTGAAGTTCTCTCCGCTCCTCCGTCCTTTTTACCAAGGCGTTTGGTGGAGTGGGAGTGACTTCTTATGCCGAAGGTTTTTTATATAAAAGAAGATAACACTTATCTCAAACACAAAACATTTGCAGGGCGTAGTGACATGTAACCGAAGTTATTTGTAATCGATCACTTTGCATTTAAGCACGAGTTCCATTCTTTGGAGATAATTCACTAATCGTTTTTGGGTTGTAGACCCTCCCCTTTCTCCAAGAACCACCCATTGTCAGTTACTGTTTAAATAGACCGCACATTCTAAAACAATGTACCTATCGAGACGAAAGCGGTTCATAGGAAAGGGATGACGAAATACGGTTCCGGGTTTAGTGTTCCTAAGACACGCTTTAACTCTCGTGCACGGTGGGACACGTTTGAGTGTGCCCTTTATTACGACGCGATCAGCGTTCTACGAAGCGGCAACTCGTACACACAGGACAAACACTTGTTAGAAGCAACTTAAATATAATTAGATCTAGAGCTGTGAATGACACTGTGAAAACGTTTCGTTAATGAAGAACGAGTGTGTGTGATTTTTATTATACCGCCTAAGGAATTGGTCACGTGTAATGAACTGGCGTCGGTAATTTGAAACTAAATGTTTATCAACGTCGTATAGTACGAATGCCTCGTCATAGCTCACCGACGAACTTTAAGTTGTGTTTCTTGCTAAGAGTATGACAAAAAAGAAGGATTACGATCGAAAAAAGTGCTTAATAGTGTTAATTACACATTATACACATAGAATGAGGCGACGAATGAAAATTTATACCAAGGCTAGGATTCGAATCCGGTACCAATTTTCATTTGTCTTTTCAGTCTGCATATATATTAGGAGTCTGGGACTTAGAAACACCTCTGGAACCAAATAGTTTCATTTGATTACACTTAGAGTGTTAGTAACTGTAATACTTTTTATCATAGGATTCCGCAAAAAATTATAGTATATTACAAAGTGTAACACTGGTTAATGTGCAGGACACAACTAGAAGAATTTGTCCTCAACAACGAACTCTGAGTTTACGCAGTGTATGACTAATTAGTGACATGGGAAGCCCAAGTGGGATGTCAACAGCGGTCGAGTGTTGAACAACGTCAGTATAGAAACTTTATAAGCGAACTTGTATCATAATTAAAGCAATTTCAGGAATTCCCAACAAAAATAAGTCAAAAAATCGTAAAATAGCCGGACACGCAGCGAGAAACATAATAATTACATGCGGGAATGGTCGAAAACTGCATAAACGTATGGGAAATACGAAAATACTAATAGTCCAATTACAATACTAAGCAGTTCCTAAGTGCACTCCCAGATCATTACAATGAAACCGTCAACATTAATTACCCCGAAGAATACATTAAAGATGAAAAAATCTCGAATTACTGCACTATTTCTAATGAAGTCAAAGATCTATATACGACTTATTGCGACTGAAATACATAGACGATCACATCAAATGGAAACTGAAGCAGTTGGTTTTACAAAGACATCTAGGCAAATAAGGGAGGAGGTATTAGCGTTATAAGGCAATATAAATGAAATCTGTTATTAGAAAACACGGAGTCGATCACAATGATAGAAGAAATGACATATGCAACAGTTAACAGAGCAGAATGAATGATGAAACCACGGAAGTTCTAAAGTTATGTCGAACATGGACCGCCTATTTGGACTACAACGGGGAAGATAACAATGAGTGGACGTTGAAGATGTTTCTGGATATGGTCAAGGAAGAGATGTGCCAAGAAAATCATATACACAATTAAAAAATGGAGAGTACACTTCTGGATGAAATGATTGTTACATGGACTATACTTTCATCGAGAACGACAACGTTGAGAAAAACATGACCGTAATTATTAATGAGTTTTTTATGTCGATTGTTATGAGTTTTCTGTTTGTGTACATACGCATGCTCTCGTAAACGTACTCATATTTTTAAGGATACATACGATGAAATAACCACAATATCAGCATAAGAAAACTGAATGGCACTGCAGAAATACTGATTTTACAATACGTGATGTCAGTGTCAATGATCTGGACAACCAGACCAAGAATGTAACAAGGCGAGCACTATTAAGATTGAGAATTCGAAATCCCGTGAATAAGAAAATTGTTTTGATCACACTGTCTTTAGCTGTGAACTTTATTCTGGGAATCAACTGTCTAGTGGAGAACAGGATAAAGACGAATTATTTCATAGCCGTCCAATTGCCTGACATGAGAAGAATGAACTTCATGTGAGATATGATGGAAAATGGGGCTCTTATGAAAAGAGACAGAAGAAGATTACACACCGAGGTGACAAAAGTCATGGGATTCTTCCTAATATCGTGTCGGACTACCTTCTGCCACAATAGTGCAGCAACTGACGGGGCAAGGACTCAACAAGTTGTTGGAAGTCCCTGCAGAAATATTGAGTCATGCTGCCTCTATAGCTGTCGACAGTTGTGAAATTTTAGCCGGTGCAGGATTGTGTGTACGAACTGGCCTCTCGAATGTGTCCCTTAATTATTGAATTGTCTAAAATGTTCTTCTAACAAAACGCTAACAACTGTGTTGTAAGTAGGCTGTTTAGGTTTTTTTATTGGTAACGCCACCTCTGTATAAAAAATCACTGGCTGTGCTGTGTGCAGTCTGTGGCTGCTTTGCATTGTTGTAATACTCAACCATTGTAGTGTTAGGCAGCTGGCTGTGAACAGCGCGTAGCGTTGCGCAGTTGGAGGTGAGCCGCCAGCAGTGGTGGATGTGGGGAGAGAGATGGCGGAGTTTTGAAATTTGTCATGAACTGCTATATTTATAAATGATGATATTAAGGTAAATACATTGTTTGTTCTCTATTAATATCTTTCATTTGCTAACTATCCCTATCAGTAGTTAGTGCCTTCCATAGTTTGAATCATTTATTTAGCTAGCAGTAGTGGCGCTTGCTGTATTGCAGTAGTGGGAGTAACCAAGATTTTTGTGAGGTAAGTGATTTGTGAAAAGTACAGGTTAATGTTAGTCAGGGCCATTCTCTTGTAGAGATTATTGAAAGTCAGATTGCGTTGCGCTAAAAATATTGTGTGTCAGGTTAAGCACAGTAGTGTATTATTATTGAAAGGGGACGTTTCAGTGTCCTGGTGCCATGGTCCATTGTTATTCATAAAAATTCCATCGTTGTTTGGGGTCACGAAAACCATGAATGGCTGCAGTCCATTACATGTAAACACAACCTATACCATTCTGGAGCAACCACCAGCTTACACAGTGCCTTCTTGGCAACCTGGGTCCACGGTGCGATCTGCGCCCACCCTGACCACACCATCAGCTCTTGCTAATTGAAATTCGGACTTATATGACCAGGCTACGATTTTTCAGTCGTCTTAAGGTCCAGCCGACATGGTCACGAGTCCAGGAAAGGAGCTGCAGGCAATGTTGTGCTGTTAGACGAATATGTTCATCGTGCGTCCCACATTGATTCCTGTGGTTATTACACGCAGTGTTGCTCGTCAGTTAGCACTGACAACTCTACACAAACGCCGCTGCTCTCGGTCGTTAAGTCAAGGCCGTTGGTCACTAAGTTGTCCGTCGTAAGAGGTAATGCCTGAAATTTCGTAGTCTTGGCGCACTCTTGACTTGTGGATTTCGGAATACTGAAGTCCCTGACGATTTCCGAAATTTAATGTCCCATGTGTCTATCTCCAACTAACATTTCGCGTTAAAAGTGTGTTAATCCCCGTCGTGCGACAGTAATCGCGTCAGACATCTTCCCTCACCAATCACCTGAGTTCAAATGAAAACTCTACCAATGGATTGCACTTTAATACATTGTGTATGTGATACTATCACCATCTGGATATGTGCAAATCGCTATACCTCACCGCAGTGTATATAGAAATTAGCGTACAATAAAAAGAAACTGACTGCTGTTCGAGTGTAAAGCTGAAATGTCTTCCTCAAGCAATAATTAGCCAAAAATTTATTATGTGCCTAAAGCTACGAAACATGCTCTGATCGTAACAACAAATTAACCCAAAATATTTTCACCAAGACCAAGTATAGTAAAATGTATGAATATAGAGTGAACATACACAAATGTGACGGTTTCTTCATAAGACCATATTTTTCTCATAGGCAAAAGATGGATGTTGTATAAAATGAACCAAATGAGTAGGGGAATGTGGTATTTTAGAATGCTCCACAAGTTGTTTTAGCAGCATAATGTGTGTTATGTAAGAAAAATGGTATTGTACAACTATAGTGAGAGAGAGAAAAGGAAACTCAGTTACACAACTACAGTAAGACATAGCTGAAAATTTAGAAAAAACTTTTGTTAAAGTTTAGAGTCATTGAACAGTTAAAAAATTATAATCAATTGATTTGTCAGTGTTTGATATGCCAAATATGAAGTTTGATTTACCATGGTTCGAAACTTACTGCTAATTCGCCTAATTGTACAACTACAGTGTTAAATGTCCTCAAACTCCAAAATACCGCAAGGAAGGATAATGAAATTTCATTTACGAGTACTACAGACAAGTAGTGATTATGGGAGTCCATCAAAAGAAAGTGAAATAAATGGGTTCCGTACACAGCCAATATACAGGAGACGCCTAATATATGATCACAGATGATGGCACAAGCAGCAAAACCACAGGAAATTAATAAACTATAAGTTAACTGGGAATTATTCCCATTAATCATATTACATATGAACATCAAGACTTTAAAATGCCTTATATTGTACACAAATTTATGAAATTAAAATCTGTACCGTGCCTGTTTCATTTATTCAGATAAATATAAAATAGGTGCCTACCGTTGTGTGAACACAGTGTCCCTGGCCTTAATATGTGAGCTCACTCTCAGCAGTTGCAGCGCCACTCGTGCCCGGCAGTGTTTCACAGTTTCCGCGCTACGTGCGAGGAACAGGGAACAGTATCCGGTGCGCGCAGTTGGCAGCCCTGGCCGCGGTGGTGGCAGGTGGCCAGGCCGGCCTTGTTGCGCGAGGCAACAGCTCGGCAGACAGTGGCAGACGCAGCCACCCCTCACAACAGATGGCGTGGTGGTGCGCGCCCTGAGTGTGGGGGATCCCTGGGCAGCAAGGCCGCCACCTGCATATTCATATAGCAGCGGCTTCGCTATCCGCTCTGCTCCGTCTCCGCTGTGCACCTGCCCCTCGACGCTCCTCTGCAGCCATCTCAAACTAGTTTATAAATAAATTAAATACTCCCAATATTTCACCACTTGCAACTAAAATCTCTTACGTACTAGGAGCGTTCAGCAAGTAATAATGTAGATTTTCATTTTCATCCAATTTCGGTTGGGAGAAAGGCGGAATTCGTTGTGGAACATCGTGAAATATTCCTGCTTCAGCTCCTACAGTTTCATGAAATTCCAATAGATGGCAGCACTATTCGTAGCCTTAAAAATGGCGTCTGTAACGAAGGTGTGTTAGAAGCAGAGAGCAGTCGTTGAGTTTCTTTTGGTGGAAAATCAGAGCATTGCAAATATTCATAGGTGCAGAATGTCTACGCAGATCTGGCAGTGAACAGAAGCACGGTGAGTCATTGGGTGACGTGTCTGTCATCCTCGCAACAAACTCGCGCACACCTGTCTCCGTGCCGGCCGGGGTGGCCGAGCGGTTCTAGGCACTACAGTCTGGAACCGCGAGACCGCTACGGTCGCAGGTTCGATTCCTGCCTCGGGCATGGATGTGTGTAGCATAGTTAGGTTTAAGTAGCTCTAATTTCTAGGGGACTGATGACCTCAGAAGTTAAGTCCCCTAGTGCTCAGAGCCATTTGAACCATTTTGAACCTGTCTCCACTCCCGCATGCCGGCTGGCTCCAGAAACTCCTGCAACACTGGAACGTGCGGACACTCCCATTCGAGGTGATCGATGGATCATAATCAAACTCGTCGTTGCCCAGTAGGGCGTCTCTGATGGTAGAGCTGACATGCTCGTCCGCCTGTTGGGGTTCCCAGAAGTGTGTGTCACCCTCAGAACACTAAATAAAGGATTTTAGCATGTTTGTCGCCACAAAAATGCAAACTAAATTGTCCTTCTCCATAACAATGCAAGGTTTCGCGCAAGTCAACGCACAAGAGAGGAACTCACAAATGTTGACTGAGCTGTTCTTCCTCATCCACACTATAGCCCCGGTCTTACATCTTCTGACTTCCATCTGTTTCGCCCAATGCAGGATGCACTCTGTTTGTAAGTAAGCTGTTCAGGTTTTTATGTTGGTAAAACTGCGTAGCGCTCTGTATCAAAAATCATTGGCTGTGCTGTGTGCAGTCTGTGGCTGGTTGGCATTGTTGGAATATTCGCTATTGTAGTGTTGAGCAGTTGGGTGTGAACAGCACGTAGCGTTGCGCAGTTGGAGGTGAGCTGCCAGCAGTGGTGGATGTGGGGAGAGAGATGGCAGAATTTTGAGAACGGACTATCTGGACGTGTTGTAGGGAAGCAGCCTACTCACGCTGCAGCAAATTCACATCAGTTTCCATTGTGTGTTAGTCAGTCTGCTAGCTCTGACGTCATAGATGTTGCGCAATACCTTAAAAATCAAGCAAATGACATAAAACTTTCCTAGTATGTCTGGAATAATGATAAACTAATGTGTGTTAAATATCAGCTTGATAACTTCAGCCGTTTCCTTTATTTGGACGTTTTTCTATAAAAATAACTGGCGGCACAGAAAAGAGCTAGAGACTGCAAAATTTGTATTTAGATTCAGCTTTCATAATGATTTAATAAAAATAGTACTTTGGATTTCACAAATTAAGATGTTAGTGTAAATTCATGATTTTGTGGTTTTCATCTCAAAACTAGAGGAAGCAAGATAGATTAAGTGAGCTTATAAATCATACTAGGATGTTTAGATTTTAATAGGTTGGAGGTCCGCTATGATGATGAAGCTGTAAAAAGTTTCTTTCAAATATCTATTAAATTATAGCAATAGCGGATCTCAGAAGGGACAGTTCAGAGCCCATCTGCTGCGTGCAGTGCAATTAAATTAATTCTCTCGCCTAAGTTATTAAAGTTAGCCACGTCAAAAATTTATTATCAATACTTCCCTGCGTGCTGAATGCACAGTTAAATTAGGAGCTTCATCGGCCTTCACCAAGAGAAGCTAAAATTTATTATGCAACTTGAAGTGGTGCGTTACTAGCACAGCGGCTAGTCGAGACAGCCGATTTGATCGAGCGTTTTCTCAGCGGTCCGCACCCCGGCTTTATATATAAGAGCACTGTGCGAGGAAGCCAAGGCCCCAGTTCTCTCCAGACGCTGAATGACACGCCATCTGTGTCGGGAATCGCGCCGCGCCAGTATCAGTGCTACTATCAGCCTCGGGTGCCGTTTTCTGTTACTCGAGATGCGCGTAACCAGTAAAGCGTTTCAAGTAAAGTGTTAATTCGGGAATGATTTTCATTATCTAGCCTCAGTGTGCGTATTGTCGTATTTTCACGTGCCGTCGTGGGACAGACATTCTACTACTAATATAGCGTGGCGTTTGATGAGATATTTCATCAAATTATGGCGAGCATTCATTTCAACAATTATTTCGGACATTTATAGTTGCATTGGCGCAATAGACTCTGAACTGTTCTGTTAGTTAGGTTGGAGGGATATTTGTGTGTATATTTGTGATTTTGAGAATATACTCAACTATTTTGGAAAGTCGTCTTTGATTAGAAATCCCGAACAACTTCCTGACTCTACAGAGCTACAAGCTGCAGCTATAATTGTAATCTCAAGGAAGTGGGCACTAGGAACTCTATTTACAGGCTTCAGGTTTTGTCAAATCGCTTTCTGGGGGTCTACAAAGTAAATAGAGAGCCAGTGTTGAGAACGGCGAAAGACAGCATAACAACATTCAAAAGCCAGAAACTTTCAACATAACAAACATTTTGTACTGCAATTATATATTTTCCCTTATCAACGCGCCGCCCCACATATGGTGCATCGGCCGGGAAACAACTAAGTGAAAGTGATTTTAACTATTCGGATTCGCGAGTGAAATGCGACGCGCAACTGAGTAATAGACAGTGAAAGTATTACGTGTGCATGTGAGCGACGCAATTGGATTAACAACGCATCTGGATTGACGGAGCTGGCACTGAGTCTAGCGGTGCAGCCGGCATCGCGAGAAGCCAGTTTCACCTTACCGCAGTCGTCCGCCGCAGCAGCCGGATACGAGCCTGTAGTTACGGGCCACGCAGACACTCATCAGCCGTCGGAGTGCCGTCTGCAGTTCAACGTGCCACGTCGCCTCAGTAATCCTGTTACGCCGCGCCGACAAAGTCGTGCAGAAGGAACTAAGTTAAGTGAAAGGCTGTTAAAAATTTTACTAACCTGCACTAAAAGACTGTCGGCGATGGAACCGCCAAAAGAAACTGAGTTTAAACTTAAATTAGAACCTATGTCTGTTGAGGGAAATGTAAATTCAGACCACGATTCGATTGTAAATATGCATGAAGGTAATGGTAAGGTGAAATATGAAGTATTGTCTCCTGACAGTAGTGTGGGAAGGTGCAATGATTCAGTGATAGAGACTCCTGTAGTAAAGCAGAAAATTGAAATTGTAAATTTATTTGATGATAGTTTCTCTGATGAATTAAAAATGAAACAGTCATCAGAGATAGTAGAATTTAAACAAAAGAAGTTAGACATGTCTGATCAATCAGGAGTTTCATTTAGTTTTGATGATTCTGGTATTGGAGCTAGTTTTTCGTCACCTGAGTGTGATAAAAAGCCAGCTAGTGAGCAACCCAAAGATGCTGGGGCTGTTGATTTAAATGTTATATTACAAGCAATAGCTGCCAGTAATGCTGAATTAAAGTCTGAAATAAGTGAACAGGTCAAAAGCAGTAATGCAGAAATGTCAGCCAGTAATGCTAGAATGACAGCTGAATTAAAATCTGATATAATTGAGGTAAATAACAGGATTGTGCCCAGTCAAACTAATTTTAATAAACGATTGGAGGTAATGGACGATACCTTCAAGGCTGGTTGCAATAAGTTGAAAGAGGATCTAGACAGTTTGAATTGTAAAACTGATTACAATCATGATGATATTAAGAAAAAGGTTGCTCAACAATTTTCTGAAATGTATAAAACAGTAAAATCCGAAGTTGCTGAGGTTCGCAAAGACTTCCAAATGGAGGATGCGAAGCTGGAGCACAAATTAACAGAAAAGATCGAGACGGAATCTGAACTGTGCTCAGATAGATTTAAAGATGTTAATATAAAGGTAAACATATGTCAAGCAGACGTTGATGCAATCAAAACTGATACTACTCATATTGTACAAAGAGTAGATAATGTGGAAATGAAAGTAGAAAATATTAATACTAACATGGCTAACCTTGAGAGTAAAGTAGCTTCAGTAACTTCTGGTAATGGTAGTATACAACAAGTTGTAGCTGCAAACGCCGCTTTTATCGGGTGTCGGCAGTTCTTGCGGTTCGATCCAGATAAGAATATCCACCCGCTAGATTTCTGGAACGATTTTGAAGATGTAATTCCACCAACTTGGTCTGAACGAGAGAAAATCTCATTTATTAGAAGCCATTTAGCAGGTGACGCCATGCGTTGGTCAGCTGACGTAATGTTAAAGTGTAAAACATTAGCGGAGTTCAAAACTGCTTTCATTAATGAGTATTGGTCTAGCAATAAGCAAAATGAAGTGTTGAGAGAATTTTGGAGTGGAAAACGCTTCAATGCAGGCAAGGAATCAATTAAAGAGTTTGCTAGGTCATGGATCTCACGTTTGTCACATTTGGCGGAAAAGCTAAAACCGGAAATGATTATATTGGGTCTTGAAGCCAAACTGCCATGGTATTGGCAAACTAGAATTATATCTGCCCCTAGAGACAATCTTGATCGTTTCATTGAATATCTGGAACGTGTAGAACGTGTTGCTGCCAATGAGGAGCAAGCACGTAATAACAGGAATGCCAATAACAATAATAATAATTTTAGGAACGAGCAAAATGGCAATGTAAACATCAGAACAGTAGGGGTTCGCCATCCTAAGAGAGGTAGGAGTTGGGGAAATAATTATCAGAACCAACAATGGCGTCCAAATGACAGTAATTTTGTTCCAAACAGAAATATGCATGTAAACAACAGTACGGAAAGTAATGCTGTGCCAGTCAACTATAATGAAAATAAAGGAAACAGTAGTAGGCCGAGGCAGGAAAACTAGTTCCCGTCTATGAGGACACTGGCGCTCACCAGGCGGTTACTTTTCCTCAGCCAGTAGTTAAGGGAATTGGTAAGGCAGATCAAAATACTCAAACTGACTATGTGGATGAAGAGGCGGTAGCACCTAAGGATACAACAGAAATATTAGATCACTCACAGTATTTGATAGATACCGTGTTAGAAACGCTTTCTAAGTGGGAAGAGAAAGAGAAGGCGCAGCAGTGTAATGATAGGGAAGAGCTACAAAATATTGAATTGTCAGGTGACGAAGCAGAAGAAATTCATGCTTATATTTACGATGAAGATGATGTGCTCTTATCTAAAGTGCCTGTGCAGGATGTTGATAATGTATTAATAGATTTAGGACAGGAGATAAGTGAGAATGTAGAGGGTAGGCTGTTGAGGGTCGATGAACCCAGTAGCTGTGACCAGTTGTCACTTGAGAGGGAAACCGACGAAGATAGTAAAAGTGGTTTAGCTGTAACTAGTGTTATGCCCGGTCTGGAGGCGCAGAATCGCTCAGACTACAGTAATTTGGGTCATGTTCAGCAAACTAAATGTAATGAAGTCGTGCGGTGTTTCGATTTAAAATTAATAGACCGACTGGAAGAGGCAGCTGAAAATGTAATGCAGGAAACCCCTACACACTGTGACCTAAATGTAATGAAGACAGATGTTGATCACTTTAGTTGGCGACAAATCCAAAAGGAATTATTAGATGAATTTGAGGAACCACCTGTACAACCTAGAATAAGCCACCCTATAATAATAGTGAATATGTTGGGTATCAACGTACGTTGTCTCTTAGACAGTGGAAGTGAGGTGAGTGCAATATCTCAGTCCTTCTTTGATGCATTACCTGGTAAGGACAAGCTTACAGTAATGAGGGTATCAGGACTGAGAATAATTGGTGCTACTGGCAAGGTGTCAAAAACGGTAAAGCAAGAAGCTTTACTGCCCTTTAACATTAATGGTAATTTAATTGATCATCCATGTTTAATTGTAAACAATCTCAGTATTGAGGTTTTAATTGGCATAGATTTCTTGTCAAAATATCAGAGTGTTGTTGACTTCGAAAGAAGCCAGTTAAAAATGGTCTTGCCAATAACCGGAGTAATTATAGTCCCTTTTAGTGATAAATATGTAGTAACTGATGATGAAACTTGGGAGCTGCCTATACGAGTTCTGAAAAATAGGAGGTATTGGGACGAAGGTGTTAATCTTAGTACAAGTAAGCTAAACACAGAAGAAGAAGAAGCAATTATTTTAGACAAGATAGAAGCTAAACTGCAGGAAATCGATAAGATTTCAGACGATCTAAAGGAAGAACTGAGACAGGTTCTAAAAAGGCATCATAAAGTATTTTCAGATCGACGTGGCGTGTTCATAGGCAGCCAATGAAGGCTGTAGGGAGGAGGTTGTTCTGTAACCTCTACACAGTGTGGCAGCTGTGCAGTCCCAGCTGTGTGAGATCTTCTTTCCCTTTCAGGTCTCACTCATTCTTCATCTTTCCTGTCCACAAAAATTTCGGCTCTTTCTTTTTCAAAAACAAAATTTTCTGTCATGGCTATCGAGCCATGAGTTATGTAACTATTCTATCCACCGATTAGTGACGAAAAATACCTGATGTGACAAACCTAATAGTGACAAACAACAGAGAAGTATGACGTAAATAAGATAAAATGTGTTTGAGTAAAAATTATGTATAGAACCCTGGTAAAATAATAAGTACAAAGTGTTGTTTTATTGGAAATGGTCCCACAATAATATTTTAAAAAGATATATGAATTCGTGTACGACTAGGATCTGAAGTGGTAGTGAAATCTAGTGTATGCATTAGAGCCAACTAAGAAATAATAAGGAAGAGATTGCTTAGTGTTATAAGAAAAATATGTAGATAAGTTGTAAAAATAAACTCACCTGGTGTAGCAAGGAAAGGCAGTGTAGGAGAATTGAGCAGTGTTTGTGGTTGAGACGTGAAGGACACGTCCTTGAAGTATTTATAAGGTTGGAGCTGGCCGTTATTTTAGTGTAGTGTGTGACAGGATACACCTACACATATTGAGGTTATAAGTTGGAGGCGTGAATGCGACCATAGGTACCCTTATGTTAAATGAGACAGAGTAGCTCATGGTGTCCTATAGGTTTAAGGAAATTAGCATTACGCTCGTCCATAATTATTTGATGCATTTTAGTGGTAGGTCTGAGAGAGACTACCTGTGGTTTCAGCGTCCAATTGAGTGGAAATGGATTGCCACGTGAGCAAACTGATCAGCTGCAGTACACTAAAAATATGAAATGAATGTGCTATCCTATGCTTTAAATGTTAATGAGTGAGTGTCAAATAAGTACATACACTAGCAATATAATTGAAAAACATAATGACAGACGTAAAACATTATTTTAGCTCAGCATAAATACACTTCACAGTAAGTAAGTACCTAATTTCAGATGTGGAATTGACAACAGCAGAGGACCAATAAGTGAATTTAGTAATCAACTAAACGTAGTGTGTTTTGAACACTCGCAACTGTACTATTACCAAAAGTTACTCACATGTATAAAGAAGCTGAGGAACAACTACTAATCAAATATACTCATACTATCTCTAACAATAAGGTAATCAAAGATGAGTCAGCTAAGTGAATAAAAGACAAATGTATCAGGAATATACCGAGCATTGGTTCAGTGTTCCGGCCCAGAAGTAATAAATTGACGTTAAATCTGATTTATGATTATATGCCTTGAGCATAAATTTTCTCTAGTACATGACCAAAGGCGTTTTGAGCCATTTATTTACCGATTTTATGACAATTAAGTAACCGCGAAAGTAATACTGAAAAAGTTCTGTTAACTTTGTTCCGGCAAAATATTGAAAGCTAAAATATATATATCCCCATTTCATTGTGACCCACCCTTAGATATTAAGTGAACAGAGTCTGAGGCACTCTTTTTGTTTGTTCTACAGGACAAACCAGATAATGGCAGCCTGGTAGCTGTGTGAAAGCGTGGAGTGACTTGGACACAACTCACAGTGACCCCTCCCCTTTCCCCATGTAATTTAGAGAGAACGTGAAGGACGCACACCATAGCAACTTCCCCTCCTCTACCCTTGTGAATGGAAGTGTAGGACGCCAGCCAAAGCGGCTACAACCACGTGTGTAAAAATTTAGTTGTGAACTTTTCTTTCAGGTTTATAAAAGACTGATAAGGAATAATCATCTGTTTATGTATCATGTTATCTTCCTTGAATTTGTGTGTGTAAAAATGTATTTGATGTATTTAATGTAACTAAGATTTTCACAGTTTTTCAATTTCTATGTGTTTGTTAGTCTAAGGCAATATGTATGCCAAAAATATTTCATTGACTTTGCTTAAAATTTGAGTAATGACATTTCTAAAGAGGCAGTGAAAATGCCCGCAATTTAAATGATTAATGTAGGAAATCAGTTTCTTTTAATATTTATATATGTTTATAATTCAATTTTGATTTTTCATAGGGAGTTTAAATTGTACTCTTGCTTCCCTTTTTGTAATTAAATTTTTTTTTCTTCATTCATTAACATTCATAAACAAAAAAATTTAAGTAGAGGGTGATGTAGGGAAGCAGCCTACTCACGCTGCAGCAAATTCACATCAGTTTCCATTGTGTGTTAGTCAGTCTGCTAGCTCTGACGTCATAGATGTTGCGCAATACCTTAAAAATCAAGCAAATGACATAAAACTTTCCTAGTATGTCTGGAATAATGATAAACTAATGTGTGTTAAATATCAGCTTGATAACTTCAGCCGTTTCCTTTATTTGGACGTTTTTCTATAAAAATAATTGGCGGCACAGAAAAGAGCTAGAGACTGCAAAATTTGTATTTAGATTCAGCTTTCATAATGATTTAATAAAAATAGTACTTTGGATTTCACAAATTAAGATGTTAGTGTAAATTCATGATTTTGTGGTTTTCATCTCAAAACTAGGGGAAGCAAGATAGATTAAGTGAGCTTATAAATCATACTAGGATGTTTAGATTTTAATAGGTTGGAGGTCCGCTATGATGATGAAGCTGTAAAAAGTTTCTTTCAAATATCTATTAAATTATAGCAATAGCGGATCTCAGAAGGGACAGTTCAGAGCCCATCTGCTGCGTGCAGTGCAATTAAATTAATTCTCTCGCCTAAGTTATTAAAGTTAGCCACGTCAAAAATTTATTATCAATACTTCCCTGCGTGCTGAATGCACAGTTAAATTAGGAGCTTCATCGGCCTTCACCAAGAGAAGCTAAAATTTATTATGCAACTTGAAGTGGTGCGTTACTAGCACAGCGGCTAGTCGAGACAGCCGATTTGATCGAGCGTTTTCTCAGCGGTCCGCACCCCGGCTTTATATATAAGAGCACTGTGCGAGGAAGCCAAGGCCCCAGTTCTCTCCAGACGCTGAATGACACGCCATCTGTGTCGGGAATCGCGCCGCGCCAGTATCAGTGCTACTATCAGCCTCGGGTGCCGTTTTCTGTTACTCGAGATGCGCGTAACCAGTAAAGCGTTTCAAGTAAAGTGTTAATTCGGGAATGATTTTCATTATCTAGCCTCAGTGTGCGTATTGTCGTATTTTCACGTGCCGTCGTGGGACAGACATTCTACTACTAATATAGCGTGGCGTTTGATGAGATATTTCATCAAATTATGGCGAGCATTCATTTCAACAATTATTTCGGACATTTATAGTTGCATTGGCGCAATAGACTCTGAACTGTTCTGTTAGTTAGGTTGGAGGGATATTTGTGTGTATATTTGTGATTTTGAGAATATACTCAACTATTTTGGAAAGTCGTCTTTGATTAGAAATCCCGAACAACTTCCTGACTCTACAGAGCTACAAGCTGCAGCTATAATTGTAATCTCAAGGAAGTGGGTACTAGGAACTCTATTTACAGGCTTCAGGTTTTGTCAAATCGCTTTCTGGGGGCCTACAAAGTAAATAGAGAGCCAGTGTTGAGAACGGCGAAAGACAGCATAACAACATTCAAAAGCCAGAAACTTTCAACATAACAAACATTTTGTACTGCAATTATATATTTTCCCTTATCAACGCGCCGCCCCACAGTGTGTCCATCAGAAATAGTAAGTTTGTAATATTGGATATCATGAACTGATTATAATGACTTTTGAACATTATTAAGGTAAATACATTGTTTGTTCTCTATCAAAATCTTTCATTTGCTAACTATACCTATCAGTAGTTTGTGCCTTTAGTAGTTAGAATCTTTTATTCAACTGGCAGTATTGACGCACACTGTATTGCAGTAGTTTGAGTAACGAAAATTTTTGTGAGGTAAGTGATTCATGAAAGGTAAACGTTATTGTTAGTCAGGGCCATTCTTTTGTAGGGATTATTGAAAGTCAGATTGCGTTGCGCTAAAAAAAGTATTGTGTGTCAGTTTAGAGATGATCAGAATAAGTAAAGAGAGAAATGTCTGAGAACGTTCAGTTTTGCTCAGCTGTTTGAAAGTCAAATAACGTAAGGGGTTTACCAGCACAGTCATTTATAATTTTTCTAAGGGGAGGTTTATATGTCTACCCTTATCCGAGGATACCTCACTGGAATCTTCTGATTTTTTCTTGTAGTTTGTATAATTAGTGTAGCTATTGTTTATTGCTAGAGCGTAATTGTAGAGATAATTTCCTTTATAGTTGTAGTTTTTCATTGTTGTACAGTAAAACAGTTGTGGCATGCATGTAGATTTGCACCAAGTATTTCGCAGCTGCGATTGCCATTAACTAGATATTATTTTCAGCGCTATATTAATGTGTTTTCTTATTTTTGCTGTTCAAATTGTGCTTTTCTTGTTATCGTGTGAAATACGTGATAATTATGGCATGTGAAAAACGTAACACTAGTCTCCAAAGTAAACTGAGAAATGACAGTGAGGACGAGCGTAGCTTATCAGCACCACCGTCTAATGAATTAACAGACATTCAATGTAGTAATTTGGTAATTGTGCATAGGGAAATGGAGCGGGTGGCAAATAATGGTGTAGACAGTGAAACAATTAGTAACAGGGAAGCATTATCGATCGATCGGTCGGCAACAGCCCGCCTCAGGATTCCGAAATGACAGGACGCAATCTTTCAAATACTGTAGATTCAGGTTTTGCGTCCCTACCGTTTTCTCAAATAAGACACATTTTCTGCTTTCCAAAATGCGAATATTGCCGGTTCAAATACACTGCCGAATAGCACTGAGGAACATGTTTCAGGCACCAGTGCATTGTTGTTACAATTAATGCAACAAATGGAACAAAATCTTCAAAAGTTAGACACAATGAAACAACACCACAGACTGCACATAGCACAGCCAGTGATTTTCATACAGAGCGCTACGTGGTGTTACCAACATAAAAACCTAAACAGCCTACTTACACGTTGAAACCAGTACGTGGATGGTGGATGGTGGGTAGGTTAGTGATGCAGCAAGACGTTGACTCCCGACGTCGACCAGCAGAGAGGTGCGATGCGAGCATACAGGCACTCCCAGTAAGGCGGCGTAAGGGCGTTCCATTGAATGGAGATTATGTTAAAAAATTGGGTTTTGTAGCCAGAAGAGCGCAGATTAAATTGATGTATCAGAATCCCGAATAAAACCAATGTGCTTTCAGAAACAAAAATGTGTGCCATAACTCATTGGATGCTCTCGTAACTCCGAAGTAAGGAAGTAGTGTAATATTAAACTAAATACCTGTTGCACAGTTTATAGCTGTAGGACAGAACGACCAGTCGCGTCTTTACGACCACCTCCTAGATGAGAAGTTCAGCGTCAAGAATTTGGCGCCTGCCACATATGCTGCGAAGGAGCTTCACTGTTGTAGATAAAGAAAAAGCCATATCTAACTTGTAAAAAGTAATGATCATCAGTTTTTGTGTAGACTTAAATTACTTTTGTGTTACTTGGTGGAAATATTAGGGCTGGAACTACCATATATTTATCTCTGAGTTACATATCAACGTCTAAAGCTTTTAGAGGTTAGGTTACACGATACAGCAAAGCAACTCTTCATAGAAATACGTTAATGGGCAATCAAATTCGAGTTTACAACAGAAATTTATTGAACCTAAGTGTTATTAGAACTCCGACAACACAATGTCGTCAGTGACGAAACATAAGTCAGGTAACATCAAGCCTAATACTTCTGAGAGGGACGGTAGCGGAGTCTCTCTGCACATCGAGATTTTCATAAGTCGCTTACACTAGGTAAAAGCTTGTTACATGTTTTATCATAATTAGGACGACTGAAAATAATTCTGGCAAAGTGTGTAGTGTTAAATTACGATGTATGCAACACAAGACAGGCTCACACAGTCTTACCTACGAAGAAATAAAAAGAGCTGTGATCAAGCAACGATGTGTTTTGTAAGGCTGGTCACCAGCTTCGTGGCAGTGATTCTGTTGTAGGTGTTACACACACCTTACTAAGCGGATGACTTTTCCGGTGTCTAAAATTTCTTCGGAATTATACGCATACAGGCACTGGACTGCCAGTAACAAATAGATTTCTACGGAAGTAGTAACCTGCAACCATTAAACCAACCTGGCA
Organism: Schistocerca nitens; assembly: GCF_023898315.1. Taxonomy (NCBI): domain Eukaryota; kingdom Metazoa; phylum Arthropoda; class Insecta; order Orthoptera; family Acrididae; genus Schistocerca; species Schistocerca nitens. The sequence goes on along the minus strand of NC_064614.1, from coordinate 398,950,447 downwards.
AGAGTCTCAGACTGTTGATGAAATTTCGTATTTTCTCGTAACACACCACGGTAATCTTAAACATTTGATATTCACAATAAATGATTATTGATCCGAAGACCAGTCGTAGATACCATGATACTGACGTTAGGATTGTGTAGTGGAACCGTGACATTTCAGGAAAAACAATATTTCTATCATTGCTTGGAGTCTCCAACTCTTGATTCCCCACGAAATAACGTGAGCAGATAAGATTATTTCAATAATTCGAGTAAATATGAATTAGTTCGGTTACCAGTGTAGCTGTTTTGTGTACTCGATTAACCCACGGACATCGAACATAGGAGGTGGTTCCCTTACTGTGATTGTATCATGTGTTAACTACAGGGTGGAAATCAACGCACGTTGCCAGAAGTGTTGCATCCGTGCACAGAAAGCACGACATCATTTGTGGACCAGCCGGAGTTCACGAGAAACATGGGTCTCGCAACCAAGTTACGGCTTCACATTAGTCGGCTTGTCGCCCATACTTCGCGAAAGCTCCGCTCCTTGCAGTACGTAATTGGAAAGGTGCCACTAAACACCTTAGTTTTGTCGGGTGCTGTCGAGAGCTTTCATGTAGTTAAACGCACAGTGAAGAATTACAAGAATTATTAAACTCGTCTGAAGTAGTCACTCGCTCCCCTCCAGAGACGGCTTGTGGCCCTCGTAAGACCTGCAGTGTCACGTCCGGTGACGTACGCGCCATGGCTTGTTCCTCTCGTCTGCCTCGTAGGTCAATTTCACTATACAGCCAAATGGAGCTGGCTTCACAATAAGAGGCAGTTTAAGGATCGTATGTGCCAATCAGGGAGAGGTTACGATGCATTCTGGTGGTGTTTACCACTACAGCATGGCCCAAGACAACATTTAGAAACTGGAAAAAGGACAAACTGTGACGAGTGTAACTCAGAAGTTTTATATTGTTCACAGCGTTGTTTCACGTACACTGAGAGCATTTCGAATCGCAGGCACTGTTGTCTGAAGGAGATGAGGTGGTCGACCAAAGCAGCAACCGATATTGTGCGACGGCCAAGGTGAGACCTAAGTCAAGCAGCGGGTACAACTGGCAGAAATGCATGCGACGCAATCTCACGTTCCACAGTGGCAGGGCGACTGCACAGTCGGGGTGGACTTTTTGCGCGATCTCTAATATTTTTTGTCCCGTTGACACCCGTACATCGGAAATATCCTGTGCGATGACGTCGATAGCAAAGGGACTGGACCAAGGACTGGACCAACGAAGATAGGGGTTGCGTGCTCTTCTCGGATGACAGCGGATTCAGAGTGAGTAGCGGTTCTGGACGTATCCTCATATGGCGAGAAGTGGGAACGCTTAATGCACACAGTAATATTATCGAGCATGACCGTTTAGGTGGAAATGACGTGTGGCTAGGGCCTCTCGTCGGATAGTGCAAGTCTATCCAGTTGACGCCACTTCGGCGACTTGCGTGTTGATATCGTTTAGGTGGTCCACGTGCTAAGCTGTGGTGTGGCGTAACGTTGTACGAGCGTCCTGATATCCAAAGTTTTGCATTCGGGGCTGACTTCCTATTTATGAATTTTAGCCCGCCACTGCAAGGAACAGCGAAGGTTGAAGTTCTTGGAAGGAGATGACATTCAGGGAATGGACTGCAATGCCCCCCCTCCCCCCCCCCCCCCCCCGCGCGCAAGTTAAATCCCATCGAGCACGTGTCATATGATTTAGGGAATCGTACTGCAGCATGTCCAGGTGCACCAGACCATCCATCAGTTCTCAACCGTGCTGGTGGAGGAATGGAATGCTTCACCACAAGATTGCTTACCAAACATGTGCCCCGCATGGTAGTACGTTACAGACCATGAATTGCCTTTCAGTCACCGTTATTATTCGTAAAAGTGTAGGAGAAACACTGGATTACGGCATAGCATGGCAATATAACTACCAACAGAAAAAACTTTTTTCTAATGATATTTATTCACTGTAGTAGTCCGCCCCCGGTAGCTGAGTGGTCAGCGCGACAGACTGTCAATCCAAAGGGCCCGGGTTCGATTCCCGGCTGGGTCGGAGATTTTCTCCACTCAGGGACTGGGTGTTGTGTTGTCCTAATAATCATCATTTCATCCCCATCGACGCGCAAGTCGCCGAAGTGGCGTCAAATCGAAAGACTTGCACCAGGCGAACGGTCTACCCGACGGAAGGCCCTCGTCACACGACATTTCATTTCATTTATTCACTGTAGTAGCAAAACCCCACAAGGTACGCATCATGATCATCTAAATTCGACTGAAAGCAAACTATATTCTGTGTGCTATGACGTGGATGTCCAAGAGTCATGGGTGGGGGAGGGGGAGCGTGGAGTCCAACGACGCTGAGTAACAACATGCATAGTCCTACTCCACACATCAAAAACGCTTACTTAAAAGAGGTACAGGTCCCAAGCCCGACAACAATACCGAAGAACGTGATAATGCTATCCTGACTGGGGGATTGTTATAATACACTAGTGTCCAAAATTAAAGCAAAAGACGGAAATTTTGCAAAGGTTGTCTTTATTTTGCCGCAAAACAGTACTAACTGGTGGTAGTGAAGAAGAAAACATGTAAAGAATTCAGAACATAAACAACAGCAACAGACATAATGGTAGATGAAAATGCTGTTCGTTTCTTCCAACTTAACGGATTAGCACATACATTCCCACAACTGATTAATGAGCTCAGTATTGGGTGTGACCACTTCTGGCAGCAATACAGGCCTGACAACGACGGGAAGTGATGTCATCAATCCCGTGTTCAGGCAATATCGGCCATTCTTAATGCAGAGCTGCTCACAAGTCTTGGGGAGTGGTTGGTGTACGCTGACGTCATGCAACTCGTCTTCGCAGTGCATCCCAGACATGCGCTATGGGATTCAAATCGGAGGAGCTACCAGGCCACGCCATACTTGCAATATCTTCCGTTTCCAAGAAAACATCAACCACCCCTGAGCCGTAGTAAAAATTGCTGTTTTGAAAAGCGCGCCACAGCGCGCAAGTGTAAAGCAGTCGCCCTCCGTTGCTGGGGGTGGCGCCGCTGTGGCAATCGCAGCTTTGGGTCTCCCTCTGATGGGAAAGGGGAAAGATAGCCTGTTCACGTGCATTTAAGGAGCGCTATACAATTGGTGTCCCGTGGTCTAAGGGTAGCGTCTTTGATTCATAATCAAAACGTTTTCGGTCCCGGGTTCGATCCCCGCCACTGCCTAAATTTTGATAAATAATCAGCATTGGCGGCCGAAGACTTCCGGCATAAGAAGTCAGCCTCATTCTGCCAACGGCCTTGTCAAAGAGGGCGGAGGAGCGGATAGAGGTTCAGGGCACTCTCTTGTCCTAGGGGTGGGCAATTGCCCCTAAAGGCGGAAGAATCAGCAATGATCAACGACATGAGGGTGCAGAAGGCAATGGAAACCACCGCATTAAAGACACGTAACGTGTATCCACAGGACATGTGGCCTGTAATTGAAGAAGTATCATGATGATCTCTCCATTGGCAAAAGCTACCGGAATAGTCCCCCATTCGGATCTCCAGGAGGGGACTGCCAAGGGGGAGGTTACCATGAGAAAAAGATTGAATAATCAACGAAAGGATAACGTTCTACGAGTCAGGGCGTGGAATGTCAGAAGCTTGAACGTGGTAGGGAAACTAGAAAATCTGAAACGGGAAATGCAAAGGCTCAATCTAGATATAGTAGGTGTCAGTGAAGTGGAGTGGAAGGAAGACAAGGATTTCTGGTCAGATGAGTATCGGTTAATATTAACAGCAGCAGAAAATGGTATAACAGGTGTAGGATTCGTTATGAATAGGAAGGTAGGGCAGAGGGTGTGTTACTGTGAACAGTTCAGTGACCGGGTTTTTCTAATCAGAATCGACAGCAGACCAACACCGACAACGATATTTCAGGTATACATGCCAACGTCGCAAGCTGAAGATGAACAGATAGAGAAAGTGTATCAGGATATTAAAGGGTAGTGCAGTATGTAAAGGGGGACGAAAATCTAATAATCATGGGCGGCTGGAATGCAGTTGTAGGGGAAGGAGTAGAAGAAAAGGTTACAGGAGAATATGGGCTTGGGACAAGGAATGAAACAGGAGAAAGACTAATTGAGTTCTGTAACAAGTTTCAGCTAGTAATAGCGAATACCCTGTTCAAGAATCACAAGAGGAGGAGGTATACTTGGAAAAGGCCGGGAGATACTGGAAGATTTCAATTCGATTACGTCATGGTCAGACAGAGATTCCAGAATCAGATACTGGATTGTAAGGCGTACCCAGGAGCAGATATAGACTCAGATCACAACAGAGTAGTGATGAAGAGTAGGCTGAAGTTCAAGACATTAGTCAGGAAGAATCAATACGCAAAGAAGTGGGATACGGAAGTACTAAGGAATGACGAGGTACGTTTGAAGTTCTCTAATGCTATAGATACAGCAATAAGGAATAGCGCAGTAGGCAGTACAGTTGAAGAGGAATGGACATCTCTAAAAAGGGCCATCACAGAAGTTGGGAAGGAAAACATAGGTACAAGGAAGGTAGCTGCGAAGAAACCATGGGTAACAGAAGAAATACTTCAGTTGATTGATGAAAGGAGGAAGTACAAACATGTTCCGGGAAAATCAGGAATACAGAAATACAAGTCGCTGAGGAATGAAATAAATAGCAAGTGCAGGGAAGCTAAGACAAATGGCTGCAGGAAAAATTAAAAGCAACACTGGTAACATTAAGAGTGCAACGGGAATTCCACTGTTAAATGCAGAGGAGAGAGCAGATAGGTGGAAAGAATACATTGAAAGCCTCTATGAGGGTGAAGATTTGTCTGATGTGATAGAAGAAGAAACATGAGTCGATTTAGAAGAGATAGGGGATCCAGTATTAGAATCGGAATTTAAAAGTGCTTTGGAGAACTTACGGTCAAATAACGCAGAAGGGATAGATAACATTCCATCAGAATTTCTAAAATCATTGGGGGAAGTGGCAACAAAACGACTATTCACGTTGGTGTGTAGAATATATGAGTCTGGCGACATAGCATCTGACTTTCGGAAAAGCATCATCCACACAATTCCGAAGACGGCAAGAGCTGACAAGTGCGAGAATTATCGCACAATCAGCTTAACAGCTCATGCATCGAAGCTGCTTACAAGAATAATATACAGAAGAATGGAAAAGAAAATTGAGAATGCGATAGGTGACGATCAGTTTGGCTTTAGGAAAAGTAAAGGGACGAGAGAGGCAATTCTGACGTTACGGCTAATAATGGAAGCAAGGCTAAAGAAAAATCAAGACACTTTCATTGGATTTGTCGACCTGGAAAAAGCGTTCAACGATATAAAATGGTGCAAGCTGTTCGAGATTCTGAAAAAAGTAGGGGTAAGCTATAGGGAGAGACGAGTCATATACAATATGTACAACAATCAAGAGGGAATAATAAGAGTGGACGATCAAGAACGAAGTGCTCGTATTAAGAAGGGTGTAAGACAAGGCTGTAGCCTTTTGCACCTACTCTTCAATCTGTACATCGAGGAAGCAATGATGGAAATAAAAGAAAGGTTCAGGAGTGGAATTAAAATACAAGGTGAAAGGATATCAATGATACGATTCGCTGATGACATTGCTATCCTGAGTGAAAGTGGAGAAGAATTAAATGATCTGCTGAACGGAATGAACAGCCTAATGAGCACACAGTATGGTTTGAGAGTAAATCGGAGAAAGACGAAGGTAATGAGAAGTAGTAGAAATGAGAGCAGCGAGAAACTTAACATCAGGATTGATGGTCACGAAGTCAATGAAGTTAAGGAATTCTGCTACCTAGGCAGTAAAATAACCAATGACGGGCGGAGCAAGAAGGACATCAAAAGCAGACTCGCTATGGCAAAAAAAGGCATTTCTGGCCAAGAGAAGTCTACTAATATCAAATACCGGCCTTAATTTGAAGAAGAAATTTCTGAGGATGTACGTCTGGAGTACAGCGTTGTATGGCAGTGAATCATGGACTGTGGGAAAACCGGAACAGAAGCGGCTGGCAGCAGACGGTTCGGGAGAGTGTTTTGGGAGTCCCGCACCAGGTCTTCGCCAGACATCGCAGTTATTAGAAGTTAAGTGATTTGTGTTATGTTGTTTCAGTTACTTGTTAAATTATACTTGTGTTCTTGGTCAGTCTCTCGTCCCCAGTTTGCTCGTCTGTGTGTCGTCCGCATTTGTTAAGCAGTTAGTGTCTGTCGGTCTGCTGTACGTTAATAGCTGCCTCTGTCATCTTTATCGGATTTGGTGTTAACGAATTTATAGAATTAAGGTGTAATGCCCGTGTGGAGTTGCTAGTCTCCCATCGGGCGCCTCCCCAGGTGGCGGATAGGGGAATGCCCACCAGATATGGAGGGTACCGGGGAAATAAAATACCCGGGGTGGACCAAAACTAGCAACTACTGCCTTGTAGTTTAGGTATTGGATTACCAAAGGCTAAAGGAAGTAAACCTTGAGCAAAAATTACCTGGTCCTCCAAGTTGGGGTTAATGCGGTGGGCCAACTCCCCATTCATTGAAAAAACCTCACTGGTTAAAAAGCCTATAAGATTACAGCAGGATGGATATAACAGGAGACGAAAAAGGCTAAGAAAACGGACTGTCTTAATTGGTGTATGGAATATACAAGGATTACAAAATAAAGTAGGAGAAGTGATTAAAGAAATGGAGGCTAGAAATCAAGATATTATTATACTCCCAGAAACTAAGAAAAAAGGACGAGGTATTGAAAGAATAGGATCATATACACATTTCTATAGTGGTGTCCCAAAAAATCAAAGAGCAAAACGGGGGATATCGATATTGATGAAAAACAAATTCAAAAGAATGGTCACAAACTGGGAACCTATTGATGAAAATCTGATTAAAATTAATATTGATATTCATGGATACAAAATTACTATTATAGGAGTATATGGAATAAGCGAAGATGAACCAATTTGTAAAAAGGATGATTTCTATAATAATTTAAATGGAATCATAGAGGATATCGGGAAAACCAGGGAGATTATTATTGCAGGGGATTTTAACAGTAGAACTGGAAGTAAAATTGGAAATAAAATTATAGGACCATTTGGAGAAAATGTTATAAATGATAATGGTAATAGACTTATTGATATCTGTGAACAAAATTCATTGAAAATATTAAATGGCTTTTATCAACATAAAGAAATACATAAATAAACATGGCATAAAGATACATTTAATCAAAAATGAATAATAGACTATATTATAATTAAACAGCAAACGAGGATAAAAATACATAACATAAGAGTATATAGAGGGGTAACTCTTAGCGATCATTATTTGGTAAATTCCAAATTTTTATTCCCCTTCAGAGGAAAAAGCACTGAAGAAAATCGAAATTGTCCTATGGAAAATATACAAACAGAAATCAAAATTCCTAAATATAATTTGAATAGTTTTGAGAATGAAAGCACAATATTTTTATATCAAAAGAGATTATATGAAAAACTGGTAGAAACAGAGTTTGATAATACAGAAGATCAATATCATTATATTGTAAATAAACTACATGAAGCCGCCAAGGAAGCTTTAGGAGAAACAGAAGAAACACGTACAAACCATCCATTATACTACTGGAATGAAGAAATTAAAAAGGAAGTGAAATTAAAGAAAGAAAAATATTTAAAATGGTTAAATACCAGAAATCTTCAATATAAAATAGAGCTTAATGCACAACAAGCGAAAATCCGGAAAAAGGTTGCAGAAGCAAAAAACAAAGTTTGGGAACAGTCATGTCAAAAAATTGAATCCTATATTGGTGGTAAAAGAAACACAGAAGCATGGAAAACTATAAAAAATTTAAGAAGGAATTCCAAAGAAACAACACATATTAAATATATTACTCACGACTCTTGGGAAAAATATTTTAAAACTTTATTAACAGAAAACAGGGAAGAATACTTGGGAAACCCTGAATATAATGAAATGATACATCTACAAGCAGAAAATTACATCCGTTTGGAAATAGAGACAGTAAAAACTGCAATAAAATCTTTAAAGAATGGAAGGGCTACAGGCATTGGAGGTATTCCTGCAGAATTATTAAAATTAGGAACAAAGAAATTAATGGAATTGTTAAGAAACCTTTTCGAAAGATGTTTAAATGGGGAAGATGTCCCAAATGATTTGAAAGTAGGATATATTTCAGTGATACATAAAAAAGGAGCGAAAGATGAGTGTAAAAATTAAAGGGGAATAACAGTGACCAATACCTTTTGCAGATTATATGGAAGAATTATTAAATATTTGTTAGAACAAGAATACAAAGAAAAGGAGGCTGAAGAACAAGCAGGTTTTAGAGCTGGAAGATCAACAATTGATCATATCTTTTGCCTACAACAAATTATTGAAAAAAAAATGGTTCGTGCACAACCTATACATTTAGTATTCATAGATATAGAAAAAGCCTATGATAGTGTGCCTTTATCCTGTTTATGGAAAGCTTTAATATCAATAGGAATAAATCCAAGAATAATTAAAGCAATTCAAAATTTATATAAAAATTCTATTTCAAAAATAAAAATTGGTAAATATCTATCACATGGATTCCAAGTCACAAAAGGATTACGTCAAGGATGTAGCATCTCACCTACATTGTATAAAATATATACAGAAGTAACTTTACAGAATTGGAAGAAAATATGTCACGCTATGGGAATACCAATAAATGATAGAACAATATACTCGTTACAATTTGGAGATGACCAACTGATTATAGCCCAAGACTATGAGGACATAGAGTATATGACCAGAAAATTGATTCAAGAATGTAAAAAAATCAGGTCTAAATGTAAACATGAATAAAACAAAGTACATGGTAATTGGTGGAGTGAATGGAGACTTAATATTAGAAGAAGGGATGGGAACAATAACAGCTACTGAGGAATATAAATATTTAGGTGTGAAAATTACAAATGATGGGAAACAGGACAAAGAAATTAGATCAAGAATAAATTCTGGAAAGACGACAATCTCTTTATTGAATGGAATTCTCTGGGACAAACACATAACAACTGATAACAAAATAAGGATTTTTAAAACAATAGTTAGGAGCATTATTACATATGGTTCAGAAGTGTGGACAACAAAATGGCAACTGAAATCAAAATTATTAGCCACAGAAATGGATTTCTGGAGACGTTCAGCAAGAATATCAAGACGAGAAAGAATAAGAAATGAAGTAATCAGAGACAAGATGCAATGTAAAAATTCAATTATTGATTTCATCGAGCACAAACAACTTAAATGGTATGGACACATCAGACGAATGGAACAGGAAAGGCTACCAAAATGCATAATCGACTGGGTACCAATTGGAAGAAGGAAAAGGGGACGACCACCTGATACATGGATACAGGGATTTCAGTCAGCAATGAGGAAGAACAACATTCCTGAAGATTTATGGACAAATAGAGAAGAGTGGAGAACAATAATTAGTGACTTACTGTAATCTAGAATAGGTGCTGGAAAAATGTACTCACATTGTAAATCCAGAATAATAATGTGTAATGGCCAAATTCCTGAAATATGTTTGTATCTTGTCTATCATCTTGCGAGGCCGTATATGTGTAATGTAGAGCATGTTGTACATTTTATGTAAGTCTGAATTTCATGGGTTGTATTTAAATAGTCATTTTTATAAAGTTGCCACCCTTCCACCGTAAGAGCCCTTTTAAAAACAAATTGTACCTTTGGTGGAAAATAAGTTCTTAGTGTGAGTGTTTGTACCATTTCCATCCCCCTTTCGGGGTGCATAGTTAATGTGTTTGTGTGAGTTGTTAAAATTTTTTGTTTAAAGTAATCTGGTGTGTTGCAGATTTGCACCAGTGTACTCTTTCAGAGGTCATTGTGAGCGATCGTGACTACGGCCATGTTGAAAGGGAGCAGAAGCTTCTCAGCCCGAAGGCTCCTACAAAAAAAAAAAAAAAAAAAAAAAAAAAATTATTCTGCCTCTGAATAATTGTAACTTTATATTTAGAGGGTGATTTTCTGCTTATAAATTTTAAATTTGTTTTTGAAAAAGGCTTTTATGAATAAAATTGCCCGCATCTCGTGGTCGTGCGGTAGCGTTCTCGCTTCCCACGCCCGGGTTCCCGGGTTCGATTCCCGGCGGGGTGAGGGATTTTCTCTGCCTCGTGATGGCTGGGTGTTGTGTGCTGTCCTTAGGTTAGTTAGGTTTAAGTAGTTCTAAGTTCTAGGGGACTTATGACCACAGCAGTTGAGTCCCATAGTGCTCAGAGCCATTTGAACTATTTTTGAATAAAATTTCCATTGGTTGAAATTTAATTTATGTTCATCAGTTACTCCTTGGCAACTACTTCCACGCTCAAATAGTGTGTTAATGTTCCTGATGAATCGCTAGTAAATAAAGTAAATTCTTTAAGAAAAAATTTTGAAAAAGTAAAATTTACGGTTCAACCCCTGCTCTATGAGGTCGAGCATTATTATTGATCAGTACGAAGTCTGGGTCCACAGCGCCTTGCAACATCCGCACACAATATCTGACAGCTTGTAAATCTTGCCGATTCACCTGTACAATTTAATGAAGAGCTTTCCGAAATCCCTGCCCACATAATTAAAGATCCTCCTAGAAAAATCGGCCTCTTTCCACAACGTTTGGGCCCCAACATGTTCTTCCGCGTTTCCTCCAGATGCGAATCCGTCAAGAATCATTCTCCATTCCAATTCTGGAAGAAAAGAACATTGATCCACTGTTCGACTGTCTAGGTGGTATGTTGACGAATCTATTCTAGACGTTCAGTTCAGTGAAGAAGCTTAAGAGGTACACATACAACAGATATCTGACAATAAAGACCACTCTGCCGAAGCTTTCTGTACACCGTTTTCCTCGATACAACACGTCCAGTGGATGTTGCGAGATCAGACGCCAGTTGCCATGCAATGCTAACGAGGTACCGTGGTGCCCTTACAACCAAACAACGGTTCTCTCTTTCTGACTTCACACGTAGTCGGCCCTGCCCTGGTCTTTGGGATACAGCTTCGGTCTCTATTAACTGTCGCCACATCCGAGAAATAACAGAACGATTCTCACTAAGCCATCGGGCACATCAGTCAGCGACTGTCCTGCTTCCATTCATCCTATGGCTGTACACTGCAGAGAGCCTGGTAGGCGTCTTATCTGAGCCACACTGCACCGTCTGTAACTGTGTACACAGCGATTGTTGATGTGGGACTATTCGATAAATACTACCCCGTTTCATGGGTGCCCTGAAGTCATCGCTGTCGGCGTTGTTGGTTGACCGGAATGCCATCTTCCGTGCAGGACACGGTGGTACAGACATCTGTTGACAGTTGGTATGATTATATCGTGACTTAGACATAGGACGGTTATGGTTTGTTGCTTTAATTTTTGACACCAGTGTATATGGATGACTTTGATATTGTTTTACGTGGAGCTAAGAAGTGTGTTTTCATAAAATCGTACACATGATCCAGAAGTGTGTCTTCAGCCCAGTACTTATGCACCAGCTGTAGAAGTAGTAAACGGTTCAGAATACTTTTTTATGCGAATACATACCAGGAACACGAGTTCTAGTAATCGATTTCCACGTTAAAGAATTAAAAATTATAGACAGCTGGATAATATTTCGCACACGTCAACACAATTGGTAGATGATTCGTATAAAACGTCTGGATTGTGGCTTAAAACTCTTTCTGAATGAGATTGTAAGCACGCTCTTTTACGTCCACACATCTGTGGTAAGCTATTCCATTCCCTCACCATAGCTCTTCACGACTGGTGGATGGTCGCTGGTGCATGTGCACATCCTGCAGTACGTCTACCAGAATCACATGACATGCTCGATATGAGTCAAGTCGGGGAAATGGGCTCCATCTCGATTTTCGATGCGGTCGTGCATTGAAATCCGTAAAAACGAAGTCAGGCCAGAATACACCTCTGGTAAGACACTCATGGGGGTAGAGTAACGCTGAAGCAAAAATTTTGATTGGCTAGTGTACCATAGCCAAAGATTCGGAAGTGAGGGCACCCATGCGCCATTATGTCTCACCACAGAATAACACATAACTACCAAAACGACCGTGCTCGAAAATAATGCTGGGTACTCTAAGTGTCCCCACCTGTCGCTATATGAGGATACATTCAGAGTCACTATTCACACTAAATCTGCTCTCATTCGAGAAGAGAACGCAACCTCCCTCCTCGTTGGTCCACTTAGCGTGCTCTCGACACCACCACCACACACGGCTGTCAACGGAATACATCATGCCAGTGACCAGGCAAAGAGACCACACTCCCTATGTAGTCGACCTGCCACTGTGTAAAGCTAGGCTGTATCCCTTGCAGACCCGGCAGTTGTACCCGCTGTTTGACGTAGAGCTTTCCTTGTCTGTTGCACAATGAAGAGATCGTTTGCTGCTGTGATCATGGTCGACCGCCTCATTTCCTTGCGGCAGCATTGCCTGTGGTTCGGAATGCTGTCCGTGTGCGTGAAACAATGGTGTGGGCAATAGCAAACTCCTGAGTTACACTCGCCTTACTTCGTCCTCCTTTCAGTTTCCAAATGATTCTTTACCATGTGAAGTCTTCCAAATTGTGTCTTTGGTCATGTCGTAATGGAAAACACCACCAGAGTGCACCATAACCTCTCGATGACTGTCACAGTTCTTTCTTCAAGTGCTTCATGCTGTGGAACAAGCTCCATTTGACGCTGTGGTCACGCTGATCCGTATATGGCATCCGGCTTTCCGCACACGTTTGAAAGACCTCTGGCAACGTGAATTCATTTCCACCTAGTGATTAACACATGATTCAGCCACTGTAATGTGGCAAATCTTATGTTGGACGTTAGCGTGAAATAATCACTCAAAGACTATGTTCTTAGCTGGATGCGTACATGTTGTTTTAGAATGTAGTTTTTATGGATTATTCGGTAATGGTAGGATACAACACTTTGATACTCATAAAAAAAGTCAATCAGAACCTATAGTGGTTTGTAAAAAATATGCTGTATACCTGTAGTTTTTACGTGGAATTCGAGTACAAGAACATATACACTGGTAGCCGAACTACTGGTGGAATTCAGAGTTACTCAGCCGGATGAATGAAATCATCTCATCTGCCCACGTTACTTCCTGGAGAATCAAGACCTTAAGACTAGCTTTCTTTTGCTCTCGAAGTAATTTCTGATAGAAATATCGTCTTTCCGGATGTGTCACGGTTCCACTACAAAGTGCTAATGTCAGTATCGTGGTAGCTACGATTGGTCTTCGAATCAATAATTATTTCCCGCGACATAAAATGTTTAGGATTACCGTGGTGTTTTACGAGAAAATACGAAGTTTCATTAATAATCTGAGACCCTTACCAGGTTGGTTTAATGGCTGTAGACTACAATTATCGCAAGAGTTGCTTCCATACAAATCTTATTTTTACTGACGGTTCGAAGAAACATTTGACATAAGAAAAGCTATCCGTTTACTAGCGTGTGTGTTATTGCTACAACAGAGTAACTGCTACGAAGATGGTGTGCGTGTGCGTGTGCGTGTGCGTGTGCGTGTGCGTGTGCTCGCGCGTGTGTGTGAATTCCTAAGGGACCAAACTGCTGAGGCCATCGGTCCCTAGACTTAACACACTACTTAAACCAGCTTATGGTCAGAACACCACACACACCCATCCCCGAGGGAGGACTCGACCCCCCGGCGGGAGGGGCCGCACAATCCATGACACGGCGCCTCAAACCGAGTGGCCACTCAGCGCGGCTACGAAGATGGTCAGCAGCCTTATAAAACACATTGTTTCGTCATAGCTCCTTTCTTTTCCTTCGTAGGAAACACTGTGTCTTGCGTTACATCAATCATAATTTAACACTACATACCTTGCCAGGTTCGGTGGTCCTCTTGTTGGTGGCAAACATGAAACAAGTAATTGAATGTAAACAAATAACACCGCAACCAGTCACTTTTCTAAATAGCTATTTGTTATTCCATGAAACAATTTTCGAACCTTTTCAGATTCGTCTTCAAATTGTGCAAAACCTGGTAAATATACGTAAAATAGAAGAAAATACATAAATCTGTGAGTACTGACATGCCTGTCTAAGTGAAGTCTCTGCTGGTGCCGCATAACATTGGTATTAAATAATAGAGCTCAATGACCTGATTTAACGTAATGTGTTATTAACAAATATACATGTCCTTCTCTGTGCTGCTTCGTCAGTCAAGTCTCGCTGTTATAAAAGATGGGTGTGGGGGAGAAGGACGTGGTACATGATACTCGTTTATCAAGTTGGGTGCCATTTTTACATCACATTACGTTATGACCTTGAATATAGGTAGCAGAAATGGCTAGCTGATTCCCCCGAGTGATCTTGACCAATTCCCGGTGGTTCCGCAAGGGTGAAAGAGTGAGGGAGTCCAAGTATGTAACCCGACAGTGGATGTCCTTGTCACTGCAATCTGAAACTCAATATCGAGTGCCCGTTAAATTTTCATTAATTTTAGCCATCTTTATTCACCAAATTCGATCATTAGTTTTATATAATGCATAAATATCAAAATTTTGTGGTAACTTTCGCCAAAATTACAATACAGTTTCATCAACCAGACCTTTGACAGTATAGACGTCACAAGACATAAGCAACTGTTTACATCAATTCAGAATTTGTTGCACTTGTCAGCTTCGTAAAACACAGGAAATTTCAAGAAATTAGTAGAATGCATGAATAAGTTTATACAAGCGATTACCACATTGGCCAGGGCCCCGTTGAACAACAAGCACCTTATTAACTGTTTGTATAAAATTCTTAAGTGAATGAAATTAATTTTTTAAAATAACACAACGCATTAAATTTTAAAGCAGAACAGAAACAGCTGCTGGTGGAATAACTCTTTAAATAACTGGCCATAAAAATTTTAAAAATAGGCAAAACATAGCAAATGATGACATTAGTCCCCACAACCCAAAAGAATTTAAACAAACAAAATAGCAAATAGTGCGATTAATCCTAACAGCTCCACTGTGTTACTCGGCCTTTAAGAGGGGCATTTACACGAGAAGAGTGCCCTAGGCGGTAGTGAAAATGTGAGAGGCCGCGAACCTTCACCTCAAAGATTACATAAACTAGTACTATGGCGCGGATAATTAGTGCCACACACATAAATATCTGCAGAAATCTTACTTACAAAGCAGTAGAAAAAGAAAATAACACTTATGCTTTGTGACCCAAAGATAGAAATGAACCTAAAGCAGTTTTGACGAAATCAGATAAATGAAAGACAGTTCAGTAAAGACACCTCCATTTGAACCAACAGCGTGTTTCTACAATGGCATGAACCCATCATTAAATAAAGTAACTCTTACTCACTGAACTCGTTAACAAGCAGATGCAAACTCAGTAAGCTAGAGGTATGAATAATTTTATTAATTTAAACAAGTTATAGAATAACAGTAACTGACAGCAAGAGCAATGATGTTTTAACCTGCAAGTTAAACTAATATTAGAATAGCAGGATAGCTGGTTAGAGGAAACGGACGGTAAAGTGCTGCTTGTGGGAGTCGCCTACAAAATCTACACAATATTCTCGTCCTTGCCTACTCCACCCTTGGCCTCAGCCCCTTGCCTCGTGGCTCACATCCCCATAACAGACCTACATGCAAGACCCTTCCCATACATCCTCCGACAAACACCTACTGCAGTCTAGTCACAAGCATCCCCTATCATATTAACGGCAGGGCTAGCTGTGAAAACAGCCATGTAATCTAAAGGCTAAGCTGCAACCACTGTGCTGCACTCTACGTGGGTGGGCATGACAACCAACAAGCTGTCTGTTCACACAAACAGCCTCTACGAGACCACCAAGTTGCTGAGCACACTGTCCAACAAAACTTTATTCACTTCAATGATTGCTTCACAGCCTGCACCATCTGGATCCTTCCTATCAACACCAACTTTTCTGAACTCCCTGCAATAAATCCTACCTTCCCATAATCATCTGGTCTCAGCCTTCATTAGTCACTGTCTTTGAACCACTTGTCCCCTTCCCTGCTCCCACTCGAACACTACTCAGCCTTTTATTCCGCAACTACAGTCTTCTTACATCTCTCCTCTCCTCCCTCTCACTCCCTCGCCCCCCCCCCCACCCCCACTCTCCGCCCTCCTGTCTAACCATCCAACTGCATCTAGCTGCCCTACCCAGTCCTCACCACATTCCTGTATGCTCCCACAAGCAGCACTTTACTGCCTCCAAGTCTACCCTGCTATCCTTCTCCTTACCCCCAGCACCCAGATTGCTTCTCCCATTATGTGCAGTTCCTTGTATTTCGGCCTTGATGCCCAGAGTCAGTGGTCATATGTGTGTGAACTGTGTATGCGTGAATGCGTGAGTGTTTAGTCTACTTTAGAAGAAGGTCTTGTGGCCTAAAGCTCTCTTGTTTTGCAACATTTTTCTTGTTCCTGCCTGCAATTCGACAGCTCCACTATATGGTGAGTAGCAATCTAGCCTTTTCATAATATTGTCGTTATTCCATCCTGGATTTTCCATTGTTTAATTACACTTCCCTATATAGAACGGAAATGAGCTTAGTGACGGTCTGACGTTCACAGACTGTAATTGGATAATTCGTTCATCAAATATGTCGTAATAGTTGGTATGGCTAGCCATCCTGGGCTTACATTTCAGCAGGCTAATGGCTGTCTGCATACGTCGGGAGTTTCTACTGCTTGTCTTCGTGCTTCCCAAACCATACCTCGGCCAGCAAACGTTAGGAGCGTTAATGGCAGGATTCTCGATCAGCTCCGAATTTTCAAAATCCAACGCACCAAATGAACAGCTTTTGGCACACTATCCGCCAAAAGGAAATCCAGAACTATCAATCAACGCTGAGCCGAATAAGTGCTGGCCTAAGGGCGAGAGGTCGACTAATACATTATTGACTTGACATGAAACATCTAGTTTATCTTAAATTGTAATCATTTGCTTGTCTGTACATGTACAAGTAGATCTAGCGATTTCCATCCCATTCGGTTAAGCCCTTCATAGTATATCATTTTTTTAGTGTATTAGAGTTCAGTGAAAGTAGTAAAAAAATAAGGAAACCATTAAATATTGTAGTAGGTGTCTTGCACTCGTTCAAAGTATGATATTTTGTGGTTCCTAGAGGTCAAACGACATGGAAAGTTTGGCGAATGATAATATTATTAAATTTTTATTTGCTTTCTGTAGCTTCCTGGTATTTCACGATGATGACCAAGAAGGAAGGAAGTTTCCCTTGCAGACGTCATCCGCAGAAGTGCTGCTCGGTCGTTATCTGCGTCGCTCGCGGCGGATTAAACCGGCGCCGTCAGCCGCCATGATTGATGGGCCAGGGCAGGCGGCGCGGCCGCTTTCTGCACAATTTCCAGCAGTCAGCATCAGCGCTAGTTCAGTCCATCCTGCGCGCCACCCTCCCAAATGGAACGCCGACCTCGGCGAGTTACCGCATCGATCGAGATTCATTTATAACAGGCCACGCGAGCCAGTGGCTGCGCCTTCACGCGTTAAGCCTGGGTACGGCGCCACCTCGTGGTGTGTGTGGCTTGCATTATGTGCTGCTAACGACGGGTCGCCGAACGGCATTGCTATCACTGCTGACATCTCACTGAGCTTACACATTTATTTTCGCATTGTTGGCGACGTTTATTAAAATTTTTCAGCTACGTAGAGGACACAGATTTTTATTGAAATAATATGACGCCCATTCTAAAGCCACTCTTATAGCCTCTGAGCACATGTAAATGAAACACCCATTCCATGTGATTCTGTATGCAGATCCTTCTCGTTTCAGGACAATTTGTAAAAATTATCGCTTCATGCCGTCAAATTGTGTATTGTAGAGAGCGTTTATGGCTCTGAGCTGACTCAACATCTGAGGTCATCAGTCCCCTAGAACTTAGAACTACTTAAACCTAACTAACCCAAGGACATCACACACATTCATGCCCGAGGCTGGATTCGAACCTGCGACCGTAGCGGTCGCGCGGTTCCAGACTGTAGCGCCTAGAACCGCTCGGCCACTCCGGCCGGCAGAGAGCGTTTATCAATTAGTTGTACAATGTCGCTACCTTCTCTAACATGACAAAAGTCCCATTTGCAATCAGATACCTGCCAAATCCTATGAAGCAAGTCTTGCTGTATAGTGGCAACTGCTTGTGTCGCGTTGTCGTAGCTCTTCCATGCTTTCCGGAAGCTAAGGAACAAGCAATTGATCTTTAAAGTATAGTGCGATTTGGTAAGTGCCTTTCTGACAAGCGTCATAGGCTCATCCAATGAGTGTACTGCGCAACACAATTAAATGGTCATTTTCTCGAAACTCCGTAACTCTTTTGCATTATGACGCAGGAGTGCCTATAATCTTGCTCTATAACGGTGGAAAAACCTAGCACCCTCCAACGTCATCCACAGGCACAGCGACACATCAAATAGCGGGTTGTCGACACAATTGGAAAGAATGCCAGAATTCAGAAGTCCAAGAAAATTGTAAGATGGGTTAATGATGTCACATTGGCGCAAAATTTCACAATTGTGCCCATCGAAACCGTGGACACGTCATACAATGAGAAGTTCGTAACACTCCTTCTTACCGACAGTTCACCTCTTCTTTTAGCCCTCCACAGTCGAGGTCAGAACAGCAACGCCAGGCGTTGATATTACGCTGTTTCCTTATAGGCGGCAGAGGAAAATATTTCAGACACATCTTATATATTGAGCTGTCAAACTAGACACCGAGGCCGGACGTGGGGTCTGCATCCTTCCACCATCCTTCACACCTACAAATCCATGATCCGCCCCATCCTTTGTTATGCCAGCATCGCTTGGATTTCCGCCCCTCCCCAGTTCTATAAAGCCCTCCAAATCCTCGAACGCCATGCACTCCGCCTCGCCTCCGCATCCTCTATGACCTCATCCCCTTCCCCCACCTTCTCCTTTTCCTTGAACACATCCGCACACTATATATTGTCCGCCGCCTTGATCCCCCTCACCCCCTGGTGTCTCCCTTCCTCTCCACTCCCAACCAATTGCCGCGCCTTTACTGTTGTGTCCCTCCCTCTCTCCATCTCCACACCCTCCATCTCCTTTCCCAACACAACTTCCACCGTCTACCCCTCCCGGATGATGAGCTTCGCCCTGACATCTACCCTTCCTACCAACTCTAACCCCCTCTTCCTGCCTCCTCCTCAGGGCTCCCTCTCCTCCCCCTCCCTCCTTCTGAGCGGATTTCCCCTCCTACTCCCCCTCCATCTCTTGTGCCTTCTTTCAGTGTCTCTGCGCTCCCTCCTGCCCTGTCTTCCCTTTTCCTCTCCCACCCCATGTGTCTCCTGCCTCTTCGTGAACCCACGGTTGCCCCTCCTCTCTTCATCCCGCCGCTTCCCCAGCTGCCCCATGCTCCCCCCTCCTTTTCCATCCTCTCTGATCTTTCCCTCGGCAGGTCCCACCTGGTAGTTTTATTCTTCGTCGTGTGTGCTCCAAGTGGGTTTTAAGTGTGTTGTTTCGGAGTGTTTTTAATACTGTGGCCAACTTTTAACCTGTGCATGCGCATCCAGTGTCTTCTCTGTGTTTTAAGAATCGCCAACTGTGTTTTTTAACTTTCTGGTGACTTTTTTAACGGTCCCCAATGAACGTCTACATGTCAGTGTATTTTTACCTCTGTTGTCTCCCCTTACTCTGTTTTATGTTCCCCTTTTTTATCTCCTTATGTACGTATTATTTTATTCTTGTTTTAGTTGTCGTGTCACTCGGCTGAAGAGCGGCGGATTGTGCTGCTGACAGCCCTCCCCTGCCCATATGGGGCAGGGGAATGAAATCACAATAAAGAAAAAAAAAAACTAGACATCGTGCTGGACAGCATCAACACGATGAGGAAGAGACACTGCATGAATTTACGTCAACAGCCAGGGCAGGTAACCGGAACATTAACGGCCACAATGCAGAAGATTCCGCTGGTGCACTTCAGTTCAAAATAAACAAGTACAGTTAAACTCTACCGGAGGCTGGTTAAAATTTGCCAACTTGAAGGCACACGTTGTTGCTCGTGGGAATGTCGACAACGAAATCCAAACGACACAATATTAACAGTCGTGGCTTGCAGGTAGATTAAGTCAAAAATCAACTGTTATGTCCAGGATCAGTGAGCCACTGGCCTCGTAGCAATCGGAACAGCACTACACAGTCTGACTGCACGTGGAAGCCGCCAGCGTCCCAGGCCAAACTAAACGCCACGGAGATTTCCTCGCTGCTCCACGCCAATCGAGCAACTAGTCGCACACAGCACAGTCAGAAACTATTTGCACCAGGCCAAAGATAGTACAAGGTGCGAATATCGATACACACCGCTGCTGCCACTCGCGGAGAGAGAGGATAACAGCATAATAGCGATAACTGCGAGAGACTAAACACAGAATAGCAATCAAGGTTTAATCCAACCCATAACATGAGCCAGCCACGGCTCAACATCGGCGCTCAGTGTCCCCGTGGAGAGTTGATACTCTCATATTTCGCGGTCGAAGACGACAGTTTGCATTGCACTGAGGAGCAGGGTGATGCTCTTCACAACGTTTGACACTGCTGACATCCCCTGGACGATTCAACCTAAGAACATGAGGGCATGCAAGCCCACTGAAGGTGGCTGCAGCCCTATAGAGTGTTGCGAGACAGCAGTTTTTACTTAGGTATTCAGGGTACCGTTCAAAACCACTCAACGAAATTTTAACACGATCTGAAAGCGCAAAAGACGTTTATGCTTTTCAGTCATCCAATTTCGCGGCTTCTGAGATGTGATCACAAAGGGATGCGACATTGGCACATACGTGAATAAAACGGCCAAGGATCCCTCTAATTCCCTTTAGTTACACAACACGCTCGGTTTCACCCTCTCGACTTTGTTGAGCACTTTAAAATGTACCTGTATAGATACAGCCAATCAATGATCACTCGTCCGCAGCTCGTGGTCGTGCGGTAGCGTTCTCGCTTCCCACGCCCGGGTTCCCGGGTTCGATTTCCGGCGGGGTCAGGGATTTTCTCTGCCTCGTGATGACTGGGTGTTGTGTGATGTCCTTAGGTTAGTTAGGTTTAAGTAGTTCTAAGTTCTAGGGGACTAATGACCATAGATGTTAAGTCCCATAGTGCTCAGAGCCCTTTGAACCATTTTCAATTATTACTCGGCGCCGCTGTGACAGCAGCCATTTTGCCTCTGGTACGAGTGCAGCTATGTCACCGAACTAGTGCCTGCCCGCCGCAGGCAAAATCTAAGGGATTTTAGAAGGATGCTTGTCACACCGGTCCTTATAATCATTAATTGCCTATGACTGTACAGGTACATTTACAAAGTGCTCAACAAAGGTGAGTGGGTGACACCGAGGGCGTTGCTGAATTGGGGTTTCTTAGAACAACTCTTTGCCGTTTTATTCACCCGCGTATCATTGTAACACCTCATGTGATGAAGCCACGAAACAGGAGGGATGAAAAGGAATAAACAAACTTTGCCGTTTCGGATTACGCTCAGATTTCGTCGACTGATTTTTAACAGCCTCTAGTGCTTCAGCCCAGTATAGCAGAGTAAAAATTGCTGTCTCGCTACACTTCAAAGGCATGTGATCACTTTCACTGGGGTTGCAGACCCATGATCCCCTTATAGAAGAGTTTAATCGAACGGTTCCACGAGGGCGGGGGGGGGGGGGGGTTCCAGCAGTGTCAAGGGTTGTGGAGAACGTCACTTGAACTGTCATTTTCGACAGCTGTATATCTTAGGCACCCATGGTCTAGGGGCAGCGTCTCTGATTAATTATCGAAACGTACTTGGTCTTGCGTTCGAAACCTGCCACCTCTTAAATATTGATTAATACTCGCATTAGCGGCCGAAGATTTCCGGCATAAGAAGTCATTCATACGGCCTTGTAAAAGAGGGCAGAGGAGCGGATAGATGTTCAGGGCAACTTATTGTCTTTTGGGTGGGAAACTGTCCCTAAAGGCAGAATAATCAACAATGGTCAATGGTAAGTCTGCAGGCTTTCGTGGCTGTTCTCACTGAAGTTAAAATCTTCTGTGCTATTAGGCCGCGTCATGTTTCTTCTAAAATGTTCGACGTTTCAATGGTCAATGGCATGAGGATGCGCAAGGCAATGAAAACCACAGCACTAAAGACACAAACGTCTATCCACAGGACGCGTGGCGTGTAGTTGAAAAAGTATCATGATGTCTTCCTTGACAAAATATTCCGGAATAGTCCTCCAGTCGGATCTCCGGGAGGGGAATGATTGAATATCCAACGAAAGGGAAACGTTTTACATGCTGAGGCGTCGAATGTGAGAAGCTTTAACGCGGTACGGAAACTAGAAAGCCTGAAAAGGGAAATGCAAAGGCTCAATCTTGATATAGTAGGGGTCAGTGAAGTGAACTGAAAAGAACACAAGGATTTCTAATCAGATGAGTATAGCTGAAGAGGAATGGACGTCTCTAAAAAGAGCAATCACAGAAGTTGGAAAGAAAGCGTATGTACAAAGTTGGTAGAAGAAACCATGGGTAACGGAAGAAATACTTCAGTTAACCAATGAAAGAAGGAAGTACAGATATACAGAAATACTAGTCGCTGAGGAATGAAATAAACAGGAAGGACAGGGAAGCTAAGACGAATTGGCTGCAGGAAAAATTTGAAGAAATCTGAAAAGAAATGACTGTTGGAAGGACTGACTTAGAAAATAGGGAAGTCAAAACAACATTCGGTGAAATTAAAAGCGTGGGTAGCAACATTAAGAGTGCAACGGGAATTCCATTGTTAAATGCGGAGGAGAGAGCAAATAATGGGAAAAAGTACACTGAAGGCCTCTATGTGGCAGAAGATTTGTCTGATATGATAGAAGAAGAAACGGGAGACGACTTATAAGAGACAGTATTATAATCAGAATTTAAGAGAGCTTTGGAAGACTTAAGAGCAAATAAGGGAGAAGGGATGGGTAACATTCCGTCAGACTTCCTAAAATCATTGGGGGAAGGAACAAAACGACTATTCACGTTTGTGCGTCTGGCGACATACCATCTGCCTTACGAAAAAATGTCATCGACACAATTCCGAAGACTACAAGAGCTGATAAATGCGAGGATTATCGCACAGTTAGCGTAACAGCTCATGCATCCAGGTTGCTGACAATAGTAATATATAGAAGAATGGAAAAAATTGAGGGTGTGTTAGATGACGATCAGTTTGCTTTAGGAAGGGTAAAGGCACGGGAGAGGTAATTCTGACGTTTCGCTTGATAATGGAAGAAAGACTAAAGAAAAATCAGGATACATTCATACAATCTGTCGACCTGGAAAAAGCAGACGACACTGTAAAACTGTGCAAGATGTTCGAAATTCTGAGAAAAGTAGGGGTAAGCTATAGGGAGAGATGGATAATACACAATATGTACAAGAGCCAAGAGGGAATAATAAAAGTGGACGACCAAGAAAAATCAGGACGCATTCATACAATCTGTCGATCTGGAAAAAGAATACGACAATGTAAAACTGTGCAAGATGTTCGAAATTCTGAGAAAAGTAGAGGTAAGTTATAGGGAGAGATGGATAATACTCAATATGTAGAAGATCCAAGAGGGAATAATAAGAGTGGACGACCAAGAACAAAGTGCTCGGATTGGCTCTGGTTCAAATGGCTCTGAGCACTATGTGACTTAACATCGGTGGTCGTCAGTCCCCTAGAACTTAGAACTACTTAAACCTAACTAACCTAAGGACGTCACACACATCCACGCCCGAGGCAGGATTCGAACCTGCGACCGTAGCAGTCGCGCGGTTCCGGACTGAGCGCCTAGAACCGCTAGACCACCGCGGCCGGCAAAGTGCTCGGATTAAAAAGGGTGTAAGATAGGGATGTAATCTTTCGCCCCTACTGTTCAATCTGCACGTCGAAGAAGCAATGATGGAAATAAAACAAAGGTTCAGGAGTGGGACTAAAATTCAAGGTGAAAGGATTTCAAAAATATGATTCGCTGATGAAATTGCTATTTTGAGTAAAAGTGAAGAAGAATTACACGATCTTCTGAATGGAATGGACAGTCTGATGAGTACAATATATGGATTGAGGCTAAATAGAAGAATGACGAAAGAAATGAGATGTATCAGAAATGATAACATCGAAAAACTTAACATCAAGATTGATGGTCACGAAGTAGATGATGTTAAGGGATTCTACTTCGTAGGCAGCAAAATAACCAATGACGGATGGACCAAGGAGGACATGAGAAGCAGACTAGCACTGGCAAAAATGGCATTCCTGTGCAAGAGAAGTCTACTAGCATCAAACGTAGGCCTTAATTTGAGGAAGAAATTTCTGAGAATTTACGTTTGTAGCACAGCGTTCTATGGCAGTGAAACATGGACCATGCGAAAACTGGAACAGAAGAGAACGAAGCGTTTGAGATGTGTTGCTGTAGATGAACGTTGAAAATTAGGTGGACTGACAAGGTAAGTAATGATGAGGTTCTGTGCAGAATCGCTGAGGAAAGGAATATATGGAAAACATTGACAAGGAAAAAGGACAGTATGATAGAACATCTGCTAAGACATGATGGAATGACTTCCATACTACTAGAGAGAGCTGTAGAGGGCCAAAACTGTAGAAGAAGACAGCTTTCAAGTGCTACTGTGAGATGAAGAGGTTGGCACAGGAGGGGAATTTGTGGTGGACCGCATCAAACCAGTAGAAGACTCATGACACAAAAAAGAAAAAGTGTGGTAATCAACGCCGTAAGGGAGGGGATAGTTCAATTGATACCGTTTGTGCCACGCCCTGGGACCTATGCGTGAATATTCTGAAATGTCTCCCTTAGCCACCCATATGACAACCGCGTAATTTCAACTCTAGGCATCGGAGTTTTGACCTCAGTCGTAGAGTCGTGAAAAGAGGCTGTGAAATGTGGTAAGAGGGGATGTGACGTCCTTTTTATCGTGTGATACGTCCACGTTGCGTTGGGCAGAATTATGGTGAAATTTGCACCTGACATTAACTTCGAATTCTGTCGTTTTTTAGGGTCGCGTAACTCAGTCGGTAAAAACGGAACTGTTATAGGATGACTATGTCCTCCGCCTGTGCCTCTGTCTCCTTTTTCTCACTCACGGGCAGACGTAATAACTTGAAATTTATGGCACATATTAAGGTCTACGGCCCCTTGGCGGTATAGAAAATTGAAGCTTCTAAGCAAATGCAAGCAGAGCAGGAGGGTGGAAGCGACAAGATCATTATCTCACCCTGAACTGGGACTGATACGCTACTAATGCAGCCAAAAGCTACGGCCATTTACGTCACAAATATTGATACTCGCAGAATCACCCATCAAAACGTATAGGGTACTTCCCGTTGTCCTAGAACCATGAAATTTGCTAAGAATCAATGTTTCACCAGTGCAGCTAAAGGAAAAAAATACGAAAATTGTTACTTTGAAATTGTAGCACACTAAGAACATCTTTTTGCCACATGTCATCCGACTGTCTGTCTGGCTGACCATCTGTTTAAGATCCATTTTTCTCAAGTACGGATAGATGTAGGAAATTGAAATTTATGTCACATTCTTAGATTCCCTTGTCACTGTAGTAATTGCAAATTTCTAATTCATTGCAATCAAAATCTTCGGCCATTTATGTCACATACTTTGCGAGTAATAGAGGCAAACTCGCCTATCAAAACCTGTAGCGTATCTGCCGTTGTGCTACAAAAAAAGGTTCAAATGGCTCTGAGCACTATGGGACTCAACTGCTGTGGTCATCAGTCCCCTAGAACTTAGAACTACTTAAACCTAACTAACCTAAGGACATCACACACATCCATGCCCGAGGCAGGATTCGAACCTGCGACCGTAGCAGTCGCACTGTTCCGGACTGCGCGCCTAGAACCGCGAGACCACCGCGACCGGCGTTGTGCTACACCCATGACATTTGGCAACAAGTAAGGTTGAAAGTCTACTGGTGCATTTTTCGTAAGACGTACGGAAACATGTGTGTCGTTTCGTCTCTGACTATAATGAAATTCAGATTGCAAACAAATGAAAACGTCGACATGTAGTAATGTTTTCGCGAATCTATCCGTTCGGCACAGTTGGTAAAAAGCTGTTAATACTGTGTCCTGAGGTGGTTCGCTTACAAATTTTCTGGTGGTGTCTTTTGTGAAGTAAAGTCTCTGTTCATTTTCAAAATGTACAGCCGGATGTTGCACAGTCCTTTCGCATTCGTATATGGGAAAACCGAAAATCCGCTTCGTTGCTTTGTTACTGTTTGTGTATCTTCCCATTTGGTACAAGAAAATCTCGTCGTTTCTGTTTCGTTGATGATTGTCTTTGGTTACTTGAAATACTGATACATCACTGTCTTAATTCACAGACTTACAGATATATTTGATGGATTTCACTAAATTGCAGATTCTACATTTATGTGTGCTTGGAACATTCTAGAAAGTACTGTGTTTTATGGTACTACCAACTGGTTATCTATTCCAGTTCGTCGCAGCCTCGTATTCGTATTTTTGCTATGAAGCCACAGTTTTTTTGTGATCGCCTTCTTTATTGGAATAGGCATCAACTCAGGTTTGTGCGTCGTCGAAGTATGTTTTGGGTATTTTTTTAAAACATTTTTATACATGGCGAATTGGGGTTTGATGGCCCCCAATGGTCTGTGAATCACGTTTTACATTACTATGTCCTACACTTCCGGATATTATTGCGGATTGGAAATTCAGCTTGGATGATTTTGATGATATCCGCCGGATGAATTCTGTCGTGTAGCCATATGAGATTCCATGAATGAGGCAGTCCTCCTTTTTACCATTCTATTGCGTACTTCCAGGATCTAACGGTTCCAAATATGTGGTATTTTGTGATGCCTTTAATAAATCTCATCTGGTTTTGTCGTAAAACTCGGGCTATTTAATCCATGACGATGCGTGGGGGCTTTCCGTAACTTAGTTGTTCTTTTATTGTGGCCACGACGAATTGCATGTGAATGCTATGAAGAGGTCAGGTTGTCCATACTTTCTTATATAGGTCATGGCTTCTTGAATGTATTTGGGAATGTGTCTCGGACTTCCTAAGAATGATGAGGAAAAGATTACCATTGTTGCAATGTCGGCAATGTTTCTGTTGTTTATGATTGCCATCTAGAAGGTGGATGTAATCTTCCATACTTAGCTTCTTCTGATTCAGTCTTATGCAAAGCCCCCGTCCTGCTTCTATTGTGTGCAAGTGCAAGACGTACAGAGGATCTTACACAAATGCAATTAACTAAATCACATAATCAAAATATCACATATCTGCCAGGAATTTTTAGAATAAACGGCAAGTGTTGAGAATGTGATTGTATGTTTCGTTGTATCTCATTATTAAGCGGTAAGCATAGATCTCCTTGGAAGTGACTTTTTTGTTTGTTTCTACTTCTGTTTCATGTTGGATTTGTTTCACATTAAAATGATAGCAGTCTCATCCGTGCAGAAATATTATTGGATTTTGGAGGCATGATATGAACGATGTGTCTCTGCAATGCAATGTATGTAGTCCTTCTATTCCTAGTTGTACAGTTATGTCACGGCTTGTCCAAAATTACGATGGCGACTTCATGTATCTGAATTTCATTAAATCGACTTCCGTTTTCTCCAGGTGTACTTTTGTCGGCTTGAATTACAAATTTACAGTCAGCAGAAATCATTCAATCTAGTGCTATTTTGATTATGTGATTTAGTTAATTGCATTTGTGTAAGATCCTCTGTACGTCTTGCACTACTTCTCGACTCAGTCCACCGATATTTGTGCAACGTTGATCAGTTTCTGTTTCTTCATTTCCGATTAAATATATTTGCAGAAATTTATGGTCTTCGTTGGGTAGTGGTAGTAACGGTCCCATGTTGTGGTAGATTTGTCCTTGGATGCGAAAAACATACTCGATTTCATCTCTGTTATTGATCGAAGCGACACTGAAAGAAGCCATTTTTTAGCATGCCTTGTACACTTTTATATTTAGAAGACATTGTTTTGGTTTTGGACTTCCCCCGTCATGTCATGTAAAAATTCCTCCGTGGGTGCTTTCACTGGTAGTAACAGAACTTTTCCATCCGCGCAAAAGAATGGTGATCCTCTTCTGAAATTTTTCGCGTTTGCTAAATTGGTACATGTTATGCACTCTTCCGATTCACTGAGCGAGGTGGCGCAGTGGTTAGACACTGGACTCGCATACGGGAGGACGACGGTTCAATCCCGCGTCCGGCCATCCTGATTTAGGTTTTCCGTGATTTCCCTAAATCACTCCAGGCAAATGCCGGGATGGTTCCTCTGAAAGGGCACGGCCGACTTCCTTCCGCATCCTTCCCTAATCCGATGAGACCGATGACCACGCTGTCTGGTCTCCTTCCCCAAACCAACCAACTCTTCCGATTACGACCTGTTTGTGTTCGCTATAATCTTTCGTCGGGTCGAAGTGGAATGCTTCATTTTTTAGGATGTACTGTTTACTAGTCTTCGTCCTCGCTTATCGTAGGATGATATTTTCGTGGCTTCCTTGTGTTCGCAGCTTTTTATTATAATATTGTGTCGCAATTCTTGATTCTTCAATCCGTTCATTTCGTTGCTCTTCGGATTCTCTGATTTCTACTGTGCTTATTCTCGTTCATTAGGAACTTAGACGCGCTTCAAGATCTTCGTCTGTTTATTTTCTTCACTGTTCTTTTTGTTTTCGCTGTTCTGATTCAGAACTATCAAGATCTCCTCCTCTTTTACGTTTGGGCATTATCTAAAATATAAAACAAATAAACGTTTTATTAATAAATACACTAAGTACACTTTAGACACTTTTCACACTTTATTTTCAATTAATATGCAGTAACTGCATCACTTTGACTACTCACATTTCACTCTTTGTTTTTATTGACACACTGCACCACTTTAATTCCTCCCTTCGTCACTGGTAAGAAAATGACGTTCGAACCTACGACGGGTCTTGCTTTATATAAGCCTATCAATGGGTAGCCCCACCAGTGGAGAATTCCAGAACATATCAAAAAGGCTTCGAATGGTCCACAATGTTCCAGAACTTTCCACAACATTCGGGAGTGTTGTGGAATGTTCCACAATGATAGTAGCTGTTCCGAGACGTCCCAGAACATTCTAGTATCTTCCGGAATGTTCAAGACTATTTCCGGACATTCGAAGCTTCCCTGATTATCCCGGAATGCTCTTGAATACTCTCGCATGTTCTGGAATGTTCTCGAATACTCTCGAATGTTCTACAAACTTCTACAGGGCGAAACTTCCCAGCGCTTATGTCTTCATACCCTTACCCTTCAGGTAAAAACGGGAGCCTCCTGCATGGATGGGGAATAGAGGGCTTCCACACCATATTACTCTCTTAAATGTTTGGGACTCGTTTCTGAATTTTAGCGGCGCCCACTTTGTGCACGTAATTACATATATAATATACACTGACTATATACGGAACCCTCAGAGCGCGAATCCTACTCGTATGTGTCCAGTATTTTTGCATATAGGAAAGTTGTAGCCCCTTTGAGTTAAATTTCTAACTTCCGTGTCGCAATGGGAGACAAAAAATGTTCAAATGTGTGTGAATTCCTAAGGGACCAAACTGCTGAGGCTATCGGTTGCTAGACTTACACACTACTTAAACTAAATAATGCTAAGAACAACACATACACCCATGCCCGAAGGAGGACTCGAACCTCCGGCAGGAGGTAATCGGAGACAGATAAGGGCTTTCGCAAAAATGACTCTTTAATTGCGTTGCACAGTGTAGTTGAAGCCAGGTAGATCCCCAATAGTGGAAAAATTGTGTCCGCGGTGTCTTTCGCGGTGGCTTGCCCCAGTAAAATGTTCACGGTTGACAAGTCGCGTCATTTAGAATAAAACACTAGAGTGTTTTATTCGAAGTGATGCGGGTTGTAAAACGAGAACATTTTATTGAAGTGAAAAATTTACCGTGACATGGGACAGAAAGGCACTTCATTAATTAGAGAAGGATGCGTTTCGTATTGCGTTATATAAAACTCAGGCAGTTGGCCGATAACTGAGAGCGAGGTGATCCATTTACGCGTCCTGTCTGGTGTCTGTACGCAAAGCACTGCTGTTGTGGAGTAGCTGACGTGTCTCACTGCCGTTTTTCTGCTTGTCACAGTACTGCGCGTGTCGCTCGAATAACTTTCTTCCGTAGATGTAATCGGAGTTATCATTTACTTATTCTGGGTTTGTCTCACATCTAGTAGGTGCGTAACTCAGAAAACTTTCTACAGTACTGTTTATGTTACCGCCAACATGAAATCTGGTATGTGTTTTGCAAAGGACACTGTGTAACCGCTATCATTAATTCTTACTGAGCCAGACTGGTGCTGTCTCGAGTGCGATAGAGCGATTGTGGTCCTTACCGCGCCCCAAAACGGGTTCTAGCGCCCGCCGTGGAGCTACGAAGACATTATGGTTAGATCTGTCCCACAGAATACGACGTTTCGAAATAATGTGGAATGTGTCAATTTGAAAGAAGGTTTCTTTACTCGTCGTAATTCAGGATGTTTTTTTAATTGTAAGATTACTGATCTATATCTAAAAATTCATCTCTTGAATAAGTTGTCGTTCAGAAATTCTTTTCATTTGAATTTAAATTCTGGTTGGCTGTCTGTCAGTCTTTTGATGATATTTGATAAATGATCGAAGATTTTGATGGCAGCATAATTCAGCTCTTTCTGTGCAAAAATTAGATTTAACCCTAAGTAGTGAAGATCAGCCTTTCTCGTTAGCGTTGCTTTTGAATTGCGATTGGTTATTAATTACAAATTTCATAAGTGAATATATACATATTGCAAAGCAACGGTGAATATTCTTAGATCCTTAAACGAATTATGTGACTGGGCTCCAGCTAATATTCTGACTACACCCTCTTGTGCAATGAGTACTTTTTTCCTTAATCGAATCATCAATGTGTTTCTTCCAATTCAATCTCTCATCAGTGCACATCCCAAACATTTGGAATGTTCTGCCTTAGTTACAGAGCTCTGTTCAAACTCTGTATTTATTAATGGCGTATTGCCATTTACTCTACAGAACTGTACATTGTTTTAAAAAAAATTAATGAAAGTCCATTTGCAGATAACCACACAATAATTTTCTGAAAGACATTATTCACAACTGACATTTTGTTAGTACTTCATTTTTACAAATATGTGATACTACTCTTGAGTACATTACTTTTTGAAGAATTTTCGATAAATTTGTGTAAATGATTAATATTTAACTATGTTTTTAATGCTTGCGAAGTTTGCTAGATTAAAAATCGAATAAGGATTTGTGATTTTTTTTAATTAAAATTTTCTGTAGCCTGGTGCATTCTGCTCAGTCAAATCCTCACTAGCAGTTTCCTAACCACCCTCTCTACAATCTAAAATTACAGATAAACTCACCATACTTTTGCATTAGAAATCCATATTCTACACATGTCCCATCAGTTGTAAGGTCGTGCAGTTCTGTACATAACTGTCCCTTTAGGTCCATTATACATGTCCAGCTAGATTTCAATAAATGTCTGATAGATTTTAAATGTTTTATTCAGACTTGTTACACTGAGTAGTTGAAGTTAATTTTCCCAACATATTGATAATTTTACTATACGATAAAAATTTATAAGCTCAAAACTTTCTTTCTAGCATCTATATTCAGACTTGTTTGTTTTTGAATTGAGAATGAAAGTGTGTTTTACTGTTACAGAATAAAAAGGCAAAAAGATTGCTGTTAGGCCTGGCTCTTACATTTATCTGCATAATTTGATGAAAAACACATCACCAGTTTCATTCATGCCAAAGAACTGTATAATTATTCGATTAATTACTCTCTTCTAAGTAAAAGATAAAATTTTGCTAGATTTATAACTAATCTAAAACGACTTCCTCCTTAAAATAAGAATATTCTCTACTGCTATAAAACGAATGTCCTTAGATTAACTTGGATGAATTTTGTTTAAAATGTTGTGTGATTTCTGATAGTTTTTGTTATCTCATACCAAAATAGTGTCCTTAAAGACCACAAATAATATACACCAGTGATATATTCATCGAGACAAGAGAAGCTACCTCAGAAACACCATTGGCACTTTCCACAATGTGGACGTAAAAAATATTGGCAGATAGCGGAATAGAATTCTAGTTCAATGAATGACGACCAGGCACTTTCACCATGAGCTAATGGCACATCAAAGCTACTGCTTCCATTGAACTGCACCTTGTGCTGGCAGTATAATCATTTCATATTTCACCATCGCTGTTGATACCCTGTACTTCCGTGTATATGTCTGATTGGTATTAACGTCCAATGTTGTATATGGCAAGTTTCGTTGATATGCAGCCTCTATAACCCAGTATCGGCCGAAACGGAGCGAAAGTTATGCCACGAACTAAAACAAGGCTACGCATGCCAGAAATATTCAATGTGTGACTTAGCGATTTGTTGTGTGAACAGTTTTGTTATACCGACTGTACACTGCTCTGAGAAACTGTAGGGCGCGGTGTATAAAGTAACATAATGCACACATCAGAAAAAGTTTTGCGTCACCTCGGTTCCGAGAGTTCCGGAACCTGTACAGAAAATTGGAAGAGAGATCAACATAAACATCATTTCCGCCCTTTTTATTGCTTTAAAAACCACGCATTGCATGTTGCACCACTAAACAGCGAGTCCTTCAGAGGTGGTGGTCCAGACTGCTATACACATCCCAACTCTAATAACCAGTAGCACGCTTCCTTGCATTGCTGCATGCATGTATTCGTCCTGGCCTACTACTCACGTGTTCATTAAGGCACTGTTGGTCCTGATTGTCGAACTCCTCAATGGGGATTCCGCTTAGAGGCCTCAGAGTGGTTAGTGGGTCACGTCGTCCATAAACAGCCCATTTCAATCTACCCCAGGCATGTCTGATAGGGTTCATGTCTGGAGAACATGCTGGCCACTCTAGTCGAGCGGTGTCGCTATCCTGCAGGAAGTCATTCACAAGATGTGTACGTTGGGGGCGTGAACTGTCGTCCATGAAGACGAATGCCTCATCAATATGCTGCCGATGTGGTTGCACTATCGGTCGTGTAATGGCATTCACGTATTGTACAGCCGTTATGACGCCTTCCATGACCACCACACCAGCGGAGTACGTCTGCCCCACATGATGCCACCCCAACACAGCAGGGAACTTCCACCTTGCTGCTGAACAATGTGTCTAAGGCGTTCAGCCTGAACAGGTTGCCTCCAAGCAATTCTCCGACGATTCTGTGGCTGAAGGCATATGCGACACTCATCGGTGAAGAGAACGTGATGCCAATCCTAAGCGGTCAATTTGGCATGTGTTTGGCCCATCTGTATGCGCTGCATGGTGTCGTGGTTGCAATGATGGTCCTCGCCATGGAAGTCGGGAATGAAGTTACGCTTCATGCAGCCTATTGCGCACAGTTTGAGTCGTAACACGACGTCCTGTGGCTGCTGAAAAGCATTATTCAGCATGGTGGCGTTGCTTTCAGGATTCCTCCGAGCCATAATCCATAAGTAGCGGTCATCCACTGCAGTAGTAGCCCTTGAGCGGCCTGAGCGAGGCATGTCATCGACAGTTCCTGTCTCTCTCTATCTCCTCCATGTCCGAACAAGATCGTTTTGGCTCACTCCGAACGCCTGGACACTTCCCTTCTTCAGAGCCCTTCGTGGCACAGTGTAACAATGCGGACGAGGTCAAACCGCGCTATTGATCGTCTAGGCATGGTTGAACTACAGAAAACACGAGCCGTGTACGTCTTTCCTGGTGGCGTGACTGGAACTGATGGATGGACTGTCGGACCCCCCTCCCTCCCTCCCCCCCCCCCCCCCCCCCGTCTAATAAGCGCTGCTCATGCATGGTTGTTTACATCTTTCGTGATATCCCTGAACAGTCAAAGGGACTGTGATACAATATCCACAGTCAACGTCTATCTTCAGAAGTTCTTGGAACCGGGGTGATGCGAAACTTTTTTTGATGTGTGTGTATTATGAATGACAGTGCGACGGCATGTAGCACAGAAAGCTGGACGGCGCATGGCGTGAGGTCAGCGTGACTAGAACGCGAAATGAGGTTGGTTCACTACACGAGGCAGCCTAAGAATGTACGCATAATGTGTCAATCGGCGAGTAGTTACTGTCAACTGTGGTGGTGGTCTTTACTGCACCAAGGCCCAGGAATAACTTCTGGATGACTTCAACCACGAAAGAATTTTCGGGAAACTGCAAGAAGGAAATAGTGTAACGATTGTAACCCACGAGTTTGGTATTGTTCGAAGCACTGCTTCACGGGCACGTCCGAACCACAAGCTCTGCCGGCTGGAGGTGAGGAAGTGGTCGACAAAGGTCAGCTACATCAGGAGACGAGCGCTACATTGTGCAGCTGGTGAAAAGGGACACTCGTCAAATAGCAGGTGCGACTGCGACCACATCTAACAGGACTGAAAGGCACACACTCTCACGCACCAAGTAGTATGGCGACTGCTTGGGGTTCATCTCTTTGTCCAACAATCAATATGCTGTACTCTACTCACACCCACACATCGTTGGTGCCGTTTGCAGTGCTGCCAAGAGGATAGGGGCTGGACATCGAGGACTGTGGCCGTGTGCTCTTCTCGGAAAAGAGCGGACTCAGTCTGAGGAATGATTCTAGATGTGCGCTCTTGTGGCTAGGGCTGAGAACACGTACCCAGTAAACTGTCGAACGTAATCATTTTGGTCATCAAGGAGTATAGAGGCTTGATATTGTGCTCAAAATCTTAGCAAATAATACAGTCACCAGTAAACGCTATCGTGATACTGCACACCTTCCCCATGTGCGTCTTTTCAGTAGTGCATTCGCTCCTGACTTCACTCTTATGGATAACAATTCGCGGCCACATGGAACTGCGCAGGTGTAGGAGTTCGTGGAACGAGACGAAATTTAGCGAATGGACTGGCCTGCCCGTTCCCACAACCTACATCCCATCGAGCACGTGTGATACGCATGAAGAGGTATTGCAGCATGTCCACTTACCCCAAAGACTATCAAGCAATTGTCAAACGCAAGGATGTATCAGTGGAACACATTACCACACTAACTTCTCACCAACCTTGTGACCAGCATCGGAGCATGTTGACGAGCCTCCATTCCTATTCGTGGTAATCATACACAGTATTAAGAACCATTTCCCGCCTTTTGTAGTGTACAGGAAACCATCATAATTCCCTTTGGCGTCAGTGTAATTATTATCTTTCTGTAAAAGTTTTATTTCTTTCGCCATATTGTGTATTTCTTCCAGTTATCTTCTCTCCATGCTGTAGGAATTATTTATACATGTGCTCTGAATTTCATCGAGCTACGTTACTTGGCTATGACACGTCACGTGAAAGTTATTTACGCCCTGAAGTTTCGCACGCCCGTGTATAAGTTGACCTATATTCGGGATCAGTTGCTGTCTTCCCTTTGCGATGGATACTAAGTTTGCCTTTGTGTTGCTGTAATTCAAACTATAATACAAGCTTAATCCAGCTGCCATTGGAACTTCACTTAGTACGTGTTTTTTCAATTATCAGGTGGAAAGACGTCAACAGAGACAGCATATAAGTGCTCCAGCATAGAGCAAGCAAACGTTCGAGAATATCTATTTCATATGAAATGTTCCAAATGGCACATTTTTATAGCCATGCCCCAATTCCACACTGAACAAATCATTAACTGAAATTGAAATTTACCATCCATTAAAGTAAAAGAAAATATTAGGGGGTAATCGGTGGATTCCGAATTTTCGTTACGAAAATTATTTCTCTTGTTGATATAGATAATCTTTGAAACTTAAGATAAGGCAGTGTGAATTCAGTGGAAACAGCATCTACTAACACTTTAATTCTAACTTCTTTATCCACGCTGAAGACAGGTGTTTATTAATTAACAGCATTTATTCGAATACGTCGTAGATTATGCAACAAAAGCAGCTACGTAATATTATGGCGTACTATAGGGTATAAGGGAGGATCAAATACCGACATCGCATATTCTTTGCTTCTGGGATCGAGTCTTCAACAAGCTTTGCCAAGGACAATACGACCACGGCGGTCATTATTTAAATACGGGGAATATTCAGGAAGTAACGTGGGATCTGGCGCGAAAATGAAAATCAGATGAAACTTGCAAGCTATGTCTCGGGCGGTAACTCTAGTATATCCATTGATCGCGTCAGTTCGTTCTTTTCGCTTCCGAGCACGTAGTGAGCATGAAAAGATGTCTGGGAAATAGAGTCTGGTGACAAATTTCTCCTGGTGTCGTGGAGGCCACGAAACACAATACTCATGCATTTCCTTCTTCATGACATTTCTCGGTCGCACTCTGCAGGGCAACGAAGCTTCTCTGGCAGAGTTTTAGATGGAAAGTGTTTGATCAGCGACAGTACATCCCGTAATTGTCTCCCTCTGAGGTTTATCTCTGTTCACGTGATCCGCGGGCTACGAGGACAGCATTTTGGAACAGACAACGAGCTGTAGACCAGCACTGAGAATTGGCGGATAGCACAGGCGGTCGATTTCTATGACGAGGGTGCTGGGAAGTTGATAGAACGTTACGACAAATTTCTAAGTCGGAGCGGTCACTATATAGAGATGTAACTGGAAAGTGTTACTAAGTGTTCCAAAAAAAATTTTTTTTTTATTTTCGCAGTGGTTTCCATTTCGCGACCGATCGGAAATTACGTTCCGATAGTCCTCGTACATTATACAAAGGCAATGTCTCCAGAAGGAGAGTGTAATATCTCAGAAATTTTATGAGGGATGTGTCAGACCAAATTAGATCACCGACACGTCTGCCATTGCCTCTCACAAGCTGCGATAAACGTGCAGTTGAAAGCGTCGATGGCGTCCTACTGGTGAGCAAATATCTCGATTAAGGCAAGTCACCATCCCACCGCTCTCTAACTATCACAGACTGGTACATACCACTGTCATAAGGGTATTTGTGTGGCCTGCGGATCATCTGAACACAATCCTACTGGGCGCATCTGGGACCCCTTCGAGTGGGACGTGTCACCTTAGGACGTTGCGTATCCCGATCTCCGTGAACTCAACGCAGCAGTTGAGCCGTCATGTATCAAAATTGTTTCCCCAACGCTTTCGCTGTCTTAGAGAGTTCATGCCTCGACAAGAAGCCAATTTCAGCAAGGCGAAAAAGAGTACCACATGGTTCTAGGTAGGTTTTTCAATTTATGGAGAGAAACATATTTTATATAACCTAGTGAGAAATCTTGTAGCAACCTGTCCAATTAGCGCAACGCCTCTTTTGAAGGCAAGCACCGAACCAGGGGATGATCGACTCTACTCATTGGACTCAAGGTCAGCAGGTTTCCAACCCTATATTAACACTTCGCCGTCCGCAGGTCTCTTACAAATTTATTCGCTTGGCGCCAGCAGCACTAATTCAGATTACTTGATTGTCGCCGGCCGCTTGTCACCTTTCCGTTGATGATAAGCTTCAAACACATTTACTTTTGCGCGCTTTAACTTTCCGAAAATCATCTATTCTGCCGTATCGTTCCACAAACTCGAATTTTCTATTCAAGTAACCTCTCTGCAAGTTCTATACTGTTATAATAATTATCCATGCAGAGGTGATACCACTTTCCATCAGAAGGTGTCAGTAGTTGTCAGTAGTTCCATCACTGTTTTTGCTAAAGGCTGTCCAGCGCCGGAATATATCTTGAATGAGGAAATGTATCCCGTAATCTAATCTCTCAGCATTCGATTTAGTATGCCGTATTTCGTAATTTTCGACGGACTGTAAACTTTAACATTTAATGGTCCACGCCACGATATCATTCCTTCATCAGTTGAGATGTTTTGACTTAGATTAAACGTTTCTTTAAACTTTTTGGAAAAATAATCCATTACGAATTGCACTTTGACAAGTCGGTCGGAAAATTTAAAAATGATAATATTTGTCTGAATCGGTTGCGCGACATCGTTTTGCGAAATATCAGTGTGTCTATCAACGGATTTGTTGACCAATAATCATGGATCGTTGCTTTTTCTACAATTCCCATAAAGATAGCAAGCCCAAACCATGTTCTAAGTTCGAGTCCCGTAATGTCGACAAATTTGGCATTTTTTAAATCCAGTTTTATTCTATTGCAATTTAGACTGTAGTACTTGTTGGTTTCCTTGCTAATATATTCAGGTAGATTGTTCCTAATATATACTTCTACGATATCCTCGACGCTCTGTGTATCTTTGGGAAATATGTTTGGACCCGGGGATGCTTCAAATTTATTATTGGTATTCGGTAAATCAAGTCTGACCACTGTGCACTGAGTCTGATTCAGCCGAATCAGTTGGCAACCGTAGCGTTCGCCAAATTCTTCTTGGACGTATTTCACTATCTTCCTATGATTTTGCTTCACTTTCATTTTTTTGATATTCAATGTCTTCTTCTCAATAGGCCAAGTCGTCCGAACGTCAGACAAGACGTCCGCGCATTCATCGCAAATACTCCTATTGTCTCTTTCGCCCGCCATGATGAAAGAGCACAAGTACTTACGGAAAAAAAAACTTGTTGACGTGTGTATCTTATTGTTACCTAAACAAAACACCAAGAGAATGCAAAAGATACTAACGTGCTGTCGCCGGCCACTGCGTGATACTGCGCTCACGACACCACTGTGGTGTCGCCGGACGGCATAGTGTTAACACTGTGGCTGCCACAAGCAGAGTGGTGGATGTGTCGCCCATTTCTGTGTACTTTTAGTGTTTTTGTGATCCCCATCAATTCGAAATATAGGAGGACGTCGAAGCAATCCACAGATTTGCTGTTAGATTTGTACCGGTAAACTTAATCAGATCACGAGTATTGGGGAGGTGCTTTGTGGTTTCATATGAGAATAGAACAAGGCATTAGCAGAAGAAAAACGCTATAAATAAATACATTATGCTATGCAATGGCACACCGTTTAACAAATTAAATCAGCCCTCTGGAAAAGGCGATACTAACAACCAAATACACACACTCATATACACGGACAGAAAGAGAAAGAGAATGGGGGAGGGAGGGAAAAGGTTAACAGGATTCAAATTTGGCGCCATACTCGGTTTAGAGCAAATGAATGCCAATGGAGACTGGACGGACAGCAACAACAACATCTGTACTGTGTTTCAGCGAAGTTTGGTCGGTGTTATTTACAGACATAGTTCTGTAAAATATGTGTAGTGTTTGTGTGTGATTCACAACAAAGCAGATGAATTCAGAAGAAGAAAGATTTCCGGGAACTAAGAGTAAATAATTTGTGTGATCCTTCAATTTTAAGATGTTAATCATTATCCTTAGCTATTTAGTTGAATTGACAACCCTTATATTTCTGTGATTTATAGACTAACCGAAATTTAACAGATTTATTTTAGTACACATGCGAATAACCTCACAATTTTCTTTATGTGCCAATTTTCGATCCACGCAGCTACCGTCTCTAAGTCATTTTGCAATTGAATTTGATCATCTGACGACTTAAAATGGCGGTAAATGATAACATAATCTGCAGACAGTCTAAGAGGGCTGCTCGTGCTGTCTCTTAAATCTTTTATGTAGATTAGGGACAGCAGAGGGCCTATAGCGTTTCCTTAGAGAAGTCCACACGACTTCTCTTTTACTCGATGACTTTCCGCTGATTATTACGAACTGTGGCCTTTCTGACAGGAAATCACGAATCCAGTCCAAAATATGGTCTACAAGTAGATGGGAGGGACACAGGCATCGACCATTACATTACATGAGCACCAGAATGTGCACCAGGGTCCCGTTTTTCAGCGAAGCAGTGTG
This sequence comes from Schistocerca nitens, assembly GCF_023898315.1. NCBI lineage: Eukaryota > Metazoa > Arthropoda > Insecta > Orthoptera > Acrididae > Schistocerca > Schistocerca nitens. Next base: position 398,910,506 of record NC_064614.1, on the reverse strand, counting down.
GGAACTGTGATCTCTTCACCGTATGGGGAGCTCAACTCCGCGTTGTAGGGTTACATCCTTCTTCCTTATCTTCGAACTTTCATGTACGCTTTTTAACTCTGGGTGAGATCTGTGTTCAATTACGATTAACTGACTGAAGTAATGTTGTCCAAGCAAGTCCAACTTACTGAGTGACGAATTTAAAGTCTTTGTGACCATCGCTTGCCGTGTGAGGATGTACACAGCGCCTACGTTTTCTATAAGAAATTAAATCAGTCATTGACCTCTGAAATTGTAAGTAAATCATGAAGCAAAAAAATTAACAATTATGAATTTTCTAACTAAGTTGACGTATTAGCGTTTCGTCTCTTCGCAGTAAATAAAATAGTCAATGATCACTAAACGCGCAGAAATTTTCTATACTTTCGTGAAGCCTGATTTGCTTTTGAAGCATACCTTTTTAGATGCTACTACCCGAACGACCTTATTAATACACCGTGTAATGTGTAAGCAGCCGAACTCGTCGAACTGAAACACCACGCTTTCAACGAATGTGGAACTCCACCAAAATTGCCTGTAAGTAGTCGACGGGACGTGTGTAAACTACAAGTACCAAATAATTTTAGACGCCACCTGCTAAATTATCAAAAAATAAAAATTAAGTATATAATACGGTCGTGAGCCTAATTAGGAAAAATAAACGAGGACAAATAGTTCTGAAGTAGACAGGGACGCCGGTTGCTGCTTTAGTTCTAATGAATAATGTAGAGAAATACGAAAATGCAGTAACTTTCTTGAAGGCAATATAGCAGCGCATATTCTTTTTTTTAACGCAGGGGGCCAACTGCAAAGCAGTTCATGTAGAACAAGACAGTCATACAATGAAAGACGTACTAGAGTGCAAGCAATGTACTGTTGGTTGGCTTTTCTCTCGGGATCTACGGTCGACGATTGTTTAGTGCTTAGATTATTAAACGAACTTCGGCCTAAGATGACAAGACAAAAGCCAGTACATCAACAGGTGGCCAGCAAAGCATCAATAATTTTGTAATTGATTAAAAATTACATCCTATAATACACAGATGTGCTTTTTTATTTTATTTTACTTTTCTAAGGACGATCGATTTCGGTCATAAATCTGACCATCCTCGGGTCACGAATAGGTATTGAGCTGTGCACTGCACAACTGCAACACCCTATGAAACTCTCAAAATTCTTCATTGTTAATCCGGCTATCCAAGTGTAACGTTCGTCACACGTAAACATCAAACACGCTTGTATCAGTCCTATTCTCTGACACTGAATAATACTCGTTCCTTTTGAGGACTCACGCTTCTGGTAACGATGTGCCCCCTATGCGGACGAAGTGGCGGTAGCTGGTTCAAATGGCTCTGAGCACTAAGGGACTTAACATCTGAGGTCAGCCGGCCGAAGTGGCCGTGTGGTTAAAGGCGCTGCAGTCTGGAACCGCAAGACCGCTACGGTCGCAGGTTCGAATCCTGCCTCGGGCATGGATGTTTGTGATGTCCTTAGGTTAGTTAGGTTTAACTAGTTCTAAGTTCTAGGGGACTAATGACCTCAGCAGTTGAGTCCCATAGTGCTCAGAGCCATTTGAACCATCTGAGGTCATCAGTCCCCTAGAACTTAGAACTACTTAAACCTAACTAGCCTAAGGACATCACACACATCCATGCCCGAGGCAGGATTCGAACCTGCGACCGTAGCAGTCGAGCGGTTCCGGACTGAAGCGCCTAGAACCGCTTGGCCACCGCGGCCGGCACGCGGTAGCTGGTGACGATATAATTGTGTGGCGAATACTTATCAAACATTCATAGCAGTCGTGTGAGACATTTTGTCCAAGGCCTCCCAGTGTAGATCAAGACGGAATACAGGCTGTCTGAGTCCTCTGTTCATAGACCCGCAACACACGACACCGTCGTGGCTACGCGGACGGCTGCTTGTGGTCAGTTCACTCAAACTCGCTCGTGGCCAGCTAAGCACTGCCTGTTACGCAGGACGCAACAGTGTATTACCGCGTCTAACACAATCGATGTACCTTTCCTTTCTTCGCCAGTGCCCCTTGCAAAAACGATTGTCATTTGTTTAATAAGGAGACCACAAGGCAATCGGATTTTTCTGACATTTTGTATTTGTGGTACGAGAAGCTCTTTAACTTAAACAGCAGTCCTTCAAAGCGTGTTGGAACAACTCTGAAAAATTATACTGAAAATCGGTTTTGACGTTTACCGACCGTCTTTAATACGCTAAAGTAAGGTTGATTCCTACTTATAGGCAGCCATGCAGGGATCTTAGCTTCGATTCCAGGCCAATGCAAATTTTTAAACAGAGTGACATGTTCTACTAGACTTTCCGTGAAGCGCAAAGAATGGAAATATGGAAAAAAGTTAATAGCTTTCGGGACTGGTAACCTCTGGTGCAAAGATCGTTCCAATTATTATTGTTTCGGTGTCTTTTTTTTTCTTTTCTTGCAGTTCTAACACCTTGCCATATGTAACCGTCAATATGCAAACGTGCATGCTGTGTTGTACAGGTGACGGATGGCTGTTTGTGGAATGGAGTTCCATTCCTGTTGCACTTAGTCGGTCAATACAGGGACGGTTGCAGCTTTTTGTGGATGATGCCGGAGTTGTTGTCCGATTTTTTCCCCTATGTGCTCGACTGGAGAAAGATCTGGTGATCGAGCAGGGCAAGGCAACATGTCGACATTCTGGTATGATTTTTTTTTTTAGTAATTTAATTGAAAGCTTTGTTGCTTTGGTAAAAATAAAGTTGGTTCTTTTTGTCGTGACAGAATAAATTACTATTAATCACACCAGATTTGTCGGAGAACAGCAGCAACATGTGTAATTGATCCAGCTTTAAGAAATTCTATTACCTTTTAGCGGAAAATTCGTGCGGTACTCTCCGACGTTAGAAAAGTCGTGGTGTTCCGTTCGGAGCAGGAGGCGGCTGTCTTTTCTCATTCGCGATATCGAAAATTACTAAAAAAAAATGAACAGAAATTTTTTTCGGAGGAAGATCGCGCGGAGAAAACAGACGGAAGTTACATGAAAGAAACCTAAGGGACCAACTAATAGGATTTGTACGAACATATAAACGGAACTGAAAGAACTTGGAATAAATACTATAACGATGTCGTCACGACAGCCTCCTGTTCCGACAGAACACACGCTGGATCATAAGCTGCATAAATCTTTTAAACAGGACAGATTATCACAAGTATAATTAATGAAAATAAGGTTGAGAGATTTTCTTTGAAATTAAATAAACTTCAAGGCTTCAAGTATTATATTATGAAACGGAAACTTACATTAACATGGCCACCAATTGTGGCGGTGGAGCGTATTTTCATGATATACATTCTCGCTTGTTTGTGGCTACATATATTTTTTAATCACTTAAACTCTTAAAATTCCAATAAAATGATTATATCAGTATGGAGCACAATACTTTTGCGTCCGACTCGCAACACATTCACAGAACAGCTAGAGAGCGGCGCGGCTCCCTGCAGAAGTAAAAATTGGCAATTGTTATTTTGAAACATAGGTGCATCGTTTTTTTTTACTGATCGATAGCAGCGTATAACAGTTTATAGCTATCGTGATATTCTGCGCTTTTCAGGAGCGCGGCAAAGATATCTGGTTACAACATTCATTGGTATATGTTAAAAGTTCGCACATACTGACGCGAATACAGAAAAAAAACTTTTACATGTTAAAAATCGCAGTGATAAAGGCTGTAATGTCACAATGCCTCCCATGTGAGGCATGATGATTCCGGAAGGATCATCAGGACTCACATGTAGTTTCAAGACATTACTGTGTTTTATCATCTGTTTACTTTCGTTCTAACATAAAATTGGAATGAGTTTGTCATCTAGTTATTTTATGCTTCCAGTACAGTTATGAAAACAAATAGTCTTTCAGTGTCTTTTGTGCACTTTGGCACTTCTCTCAGTTCATTGTAAGGTGTCCTTGCACTGTTATCTTAATTGCTGTTACTGTGAAACAAAATATGACAAAAAACAATCTTAAGTCTAACACACACAAAGATAAATGAATAATACTCTATATAGAAAACAAAACATGTCAGTAGACAAACATACACAGATACATTGAAATAATTACTTAAACAGTCCTCTAAAATTGTCTGTGACCTGTTTGGTCTCATAATGTTTTTTATCCGTTTCATTAGATTCTTTTTGAATGTCGTTGTTAATCAGGACGTTTCACTTGACACTACACTGTACACTTTTATTTGTCACACGCTCACTTAACCGGAGTCTGCAACGTCTATTCTCGTTCGGTGAGCGGCGTCGTCCGAGAGGTCAAGACCCTGGGTAGCGTCTTTTTTTTGTGTTCGCTCGTGTTGCCTCTCTAGTGTCTCGCATCAAGCGTCATGTCGTTTACATGCAAATAAACAGAAAGAAACCTGTGTTAGGTTCGTGCTATAATGTAGACTTACAGGTAAAGGTTTTATAGGATTCTGGACAGGATTGATAACCTTCCCTTCCAGTTAACGTTTCAGTGCTCAGTAATGCCTTGTCTTTATTTAACTATCTATCGCAAAATATCCGACGTGACTGATTAAATGGAAATTAATTTGAAGCTAAGACTTCTCTTTTTACAGAATAAATAAAGTTCATAATTAAGTTTCACTGTGATAGCTTTAGCAATGTCTCTTGCGTAGTTGTGAGACGGAAAACATTCTAAGGTCAATGACACGCCTCCACAGCGCGCGCGTCGGTTGTGTTTCAAATGTTAATTGTTGAGTCCAATTGCAAGCAGCTCCGCGCTGTTGCCGGTTACTAGTCCAGTGCAACACGCGCTCGTGTATGCTCGTATGAAGTTTAACGTGTGTCACTCGCGCTCTGCTAAAATGAGAACACGCGGAAAACACACGTCTAGTGTCCTTTCTCCATCGTCGATCGGCGTATCGAAAACTTGGGTAGAAAATACCACCGTCTGTTTCGAGGATTTCACACGACAGTCCCTGCGACCTGCCATGCTGCTTACACACAGGTAAGTGAAGTCAACGTTTTACATATAGTTTGCAAAATGCTTTGCTGTGATCGCTGTCACTACCTGCACTTGCGTGTACACATGTCACTGCACACGTAGTTTGTACACTTTATCACTCGCATTTTGTTTAGAACGTCTTAGAGTGTCTGCAAATTCACATCTCCCATCTCACATTGTGATTTCAAAGTTCACAGTTCAAGTTACTCACAGGTAAATACATTACAAGATTAAACAATGTCCATAAATTACATACATACATACATACATACATTTCTTAAGTTTGCTTACAGTCACAAAATTCTGTTAACCTTTTCAGTCACGCCACGCCGGATTAGCGTATTGAATACCACTACTTGTGCATCATGGCACGATTATTTCGGTTATTCTCTCTCCCTTTTACAAAGGTAAAATGTTTTTTAAAACAAATCTTTTAAGCAGCTTGTTATTTCGTTTCTCTTCAAAATTTAGTGTCACTGTTTATGTAGAGCACAGATTGAACAAATTCTGTCTCTACTGGTCGAGCATACTCATGCATTTCTCTCCGGAAGATTCATGCTTCATAAAGTTACTGGCTGCAAGTACTACTCGCGGAATGTATTATAATCTCTCAACATTGCTACTCGCGATACGCGATTAGAACAAAACTTTCGCTAACGGATCTCTCCCACAAATTTCGTTTACACTTCAATCGTCTAAAGAGCACTCAGATGAGCCTGTCAAATTCTAATGCTCACTTTTTTTTAATGGGATAGGATGGGGAAGTGGAAGAGGAGAGTATCAAATATGAACATAAATACACTATATACATATACAAATTCTAGCACAACTACACTAGGATATTTTTGTGACCTTAGATGCATGACATGCGTCACGTGCGCCTTCAAGTGGCTATTCTTTAATCTAATATCAGATCTTAGTTTTATTATTATAATGTGAGTCATATCTGGTGACAGCTTTCTAGTTTCTCACGCTTCCTTCTGGGCGATTGTCGGGCTTGGCTGTGAAATAGCTAATTACTTTAGTGCATCTTACATGTTTAAAGAAGAAACGTTTACCATCAGGAATACTTCAGACTTGTCAGTACGACGTATATGTTTCCATGTAGTGGCACTCTCGACTACATGACCTAACAGCTGTTGTAAAACAGAATAAAGGAAATGCTTTGTTGCTTAGCTATTAAATCTTTATGAGGCTTACTGTTCGTAGATGATACTTTGAATCTGAGATTGAATCTCCTGAAAACTATCAAATACTACGTGATACTCTCTCCCTCTGTTATTTACTGCTTTTGACAGTTCAAACACTTGGCTACACAAATCTGTTTCATTCTGAAGATCGCGCTAACAAAAGGTATAGTTCATGGCGGTGTTACAATAACGCACAGTTTACACGCAATAGGCTGTACTCTGTACACTTAAAGACTAACATTCCATCTTGAGGGCTGAAAAAGAAATTGCTTAACCTAATATTTCACATACATATATATTCATTGGAGTTGGAAGGTGGTAATCTGCTACTTCCTTCCGTATCTCCTTTCACCAATAACGGCATTTCTCAATGCCAACAGCCAACTTGGACTGCTTACACCTATGACTAACTTAAAACTAACTGAGAATCTGTCCTCTCAAATGGAATGTGCTTTCTTTTTCGTACGCCATAATAAATCAAATCTTCAATTACCTCCATAGTTTTTCGCCAAAGTGTGAGTACTCGTATTGGTGTGTTTGAATACCGAAGTGTTTCACAGGTTAAACCTTAGGCTAATGTTCCTTTGCTTGTTACTTTGACTCGTTATACTTCTTGAGATCCTGGTGGTGATACAATCCTTTAATTCTGCCAGATGCTGGATCCGCTATTAGATAACATCCTGTATGTGGTTTTCTAATTACTACAAATGGTCCGTCGTACAATAGCCTCCATTTCCGATTTCTTTTCAACAACTTCGATGGCTTAAAATGTGTCCGTAAAAGCACCTTTTCATTAATATCATATGTAAGAGCCTTAGATACTTTCTTGTCATAAGACTTCTTGCGTAGATTCGCCTGTACAGCTAAGGATACCAATGCTTGCCTAAGTTTTGCATCTAAATCTAATTCTGGTTCTACAATTTTAGGTATGGGATCTAACCATTCATTTCTTTCCCGATGACTCGTCATTAATTCCGCAGGTGTAAATCCAGTTGAGAAGTGTGGAAGATTGTTGACAATCTGCTCGACTGAAGATACAAAGTCAATCCAACGGGTTTGTCGATTAGGTATGTAGGTTCGAATGAATCTATTGAACTCTTTGAAGATACGTTCGGTGGGATTAGATTGCGGTCTAAAACGAGATATAAGTATTTGTTTGATGCCATGTCTGGCAAGAAAATTGCGCCATTGTCTGCCAGTGAAATTCGATGCATTATCTGATAGAATGGCCTCCGGCTTGCCAAATCGAGGAAAATAGTCTTGTTCGATTCGACGGATGATCGGAAGTGCACTGGATGATTTCACTGCATAAAGTCTCACATGTTTTGTGAAAAGATCCATCAATGCGACTAGGTATTTCACCCCTCCCCTCCCTTGCGGCAGGGGGCCGGCGAGATCAAGGGCCAGAACTTGATTTGGTCTCTCAGTAATAATTGGATTCAGAGGAATTAGGTTCGAATGGTTGAAGAGTTTTGCCTTCTGGCAGATAAGACATGTACTTAACAACTTGTGGATTCGATGGTACAAGTTTGGTACATAGCAATACGCAGAAATCTTTCGTTTGCATTTTTCAGGTCCATAATGACCCCAGGAAAGATGTGTGTACCAGATAAGGTGTTCAACGTATGCGTGTGGTATACACACACACCATCTACCAGAGAGGAGAGAACTTCGATGGTATAAAACATCGTTGTGTAGTTTATAAAATTTGGACAAGTGGTGATCGGGTTTTGTTAGAAGAAGTTGTTTGACCTTACGCCATTTGGGATCTGTTTCTTGGAGTATACGCATCTGCTTGCAGAGCTGAAGGAAATACTTTCTATGTAGTGGGTCTTTCATTAGAAGAATTCGGTAGTTAGACATCTGCTCGATAAGTTCACTGGACTCGGGAAGTCCTTGCGGCATGCGTGACAAAGCATCCGCGATAATGTTGTTTTTACCCTTGATGTATACTATTTCGAAATCATACTCTTGCAAGAAGAGACTCCATCGTGTAAGACGAGGATGAAGAAGTTTACACGAGAGCAAGAAACTAAGAGCTTGGTGATCAGAAAAGACCTTAATTTTCCGACCATGGATGTAGTAATTGAACCTTTTAAAGGACCATACAATGGCCAGAGCCTCCAACTCTGTCACCGAGTATGACCTCTCACATTCTGTGAGAACCCTACTTGCAAAGCTGATAACTCTTATCTCTTCTTTTCAATCAATTACTTCTATTTGAAACAAACAAGGACCAAGCCCCTGAAATGAAGCATCTGACGAAATACAGAATTCTTTATCCATGTCTGGGTGGAACAAAATATTGCTGTTAAGAAGTGCTTGTTTAATGCGATCAAAATCTGCCTGACACTCTGGCGTCCAATGCCAGTGAGTATTTTTCTTTAGAAGATCATGCAATGCTTGACTGTTCATCGACTGGTCCGAAATAAACTTTCTGAAAAAGGAAGTCATTCCGAGGAAGCCTTTCAACTGGCGTTTAGAAGAGGGCACAGGAAAGTTTTTAATAGCTGCTAGTTTGTCTGGATCTGGGGTAATTCCCTGTGATGATACAAGATGTCCTAAAAATTTAATCTCGCTTTTACCAAATTTAGACTTATGTAGATTATCTGTGACTCCATAGTCAACAAACCTCTGGAAAACTTTGCTTATTATGTCTAAATGTTCTTCCCAAGATTTCGTAGCAATCAGTAAGTCATCAACATACGCTGTTACTCGATCCAACAGTTCAGGTCCTAATACATGATCAAGTGAGGCTATGAATACGCCTGAACTCACATTCAAACCAAATGGAACTACTTTGAATTGGTATGATCTACCTGCAAATATAAACGCTGTATATTTTCGAGACTAAGATGTCATCTTGACCTGCCAGTAGCTCGATCTCAAGTCTACCGATGTGAGGAATTTTACTCCATGAAACCTTTGTAATTGTTCATCCATAGCCTCAGGTCGAGTTCTTACTGGAATAATTATTTTATTTATGTTTCTTGCATCCAAAACTATATGTACACTACCATCCTGCTTCAAAACTGGCAATAACGGACTACTGTAAGGTGAGTCTGACGGTTCAATGATCTCCCACTTAAGCATTTTACGTATTTGATTTTTCACAGCCTCGCGCCTTGCATACAAGACAGAGTACGTTGTCTTGCAAAAAGTAGAATGGGGAGCGACCTTCATGTCATATTCGTAGTCACGTATTACTCCAGGTTTCGAAGAAAAGGCATGAAGATACCTCATAAGTAAGTGCAGTAAATCTTGCCTTTGTATGTAATCAAGTTCACTTGATTCGCTTACTTTATTCAAAATCTCTTCTCTAGTCAGAAGTCCGTCATCAGTATCAAAATCCGTCCAACTGTTACCCTGTCTTGTCATGTGTGCTTGGTTCAAAAACATTCGCTGTACCAGTCTGCGTACCTTAACTATGTGCTCAGTGTTGACTCTTTTGATCTTGCCGCGCAACAATTGCAGCGTTACCTCCTGTTCACCTACTCGGATTGTACAGATACCCTTGCCGGCCGCGGTGGTCTCGCGGTTCTAGGCGCGCAGTCCGGAACCGTGCGACTGCTGCGGTCGCAGGTTCGAATCCTGCCTCGGGCATGGATGTGTGTGATGTCCATAGGTTAGTTAGGTTTAAGTAGTTCTAAGTTCTAGGGGACTGATGACCACAGCAGTTGAGTCCCATAGTGCTCAGAGCCATTTGAACCATTTTTGAACAAATACCCTTTTCTATATCAATCACTGCCTTATTCTTCCTCAGGAACTCCATTCCTAATAAGCATGACACTGACAAATTCTTAACTACTAGAAATACACACATGAAAGAAGTCGAATTAATCCTTATCGGTACCTGAGCTTGCAAATTGACTCGTTGTGATAAAGATCCTGCCGCTCCTGTTACTGAACAACCTTGTACTGGTAACGTTAAAATTTTCGTCCCTGCAGTGCATAGTGATAAAGCATTTACGTTTGCACCAGTATCAATAATAGCATCTATTGGTGTATTGGCTATGTAAATTTTAGTCATTGCTTGTACTTCGTCTTTCCATACGTCATTCAAGTCTGTCTCAATATTTTCCTGCAACAAATCGTCTCTCAAGTCAGTGTCGCGATCATAACGTATTACGTTAAGTCGTTCAAGGTCGAGTTTGCCCCCATTATGTCCCGCAGCATCCCCAAGGAGGCGAAAAGGTGCTGCCTTTAGTTTTCCGCTTTCTTGTGATGCGACTGCTTTGATTCTTCTGTCACATCACTTGACCATTCTCGCTGGTTTTTTACCCATTGTGTGTGTTGATTTGTATCAAACCCTTGTTGGTACTGAACTTGGTTACCAGGCTGAAAAATCGGTACATTACTTGCCTGCGTAAAATATACCGGTGGATTGTATTGTTTTCTTGGTTTATTGTTATTGTATCTAAAGTTCTGTTGTGGTGGCGTGTACTGTTGTTGTTGCATGAATGGTTGTTGCTGAGGCGTGTATTGCTGTTGTTGCTGGTGTTGTGGCTGCCCATAGGGTTGTGGTGGAGGTAGCTGACCTCCGAAATTTTGATTGTTGCAACGTTTACCCTTGTATTTGTTCCCATTCTGGTAGAAGTTACTACCGTTATTGTTTGATTGGTATGGGGCATTCCCGTAATACTGTTGTTGCGTGTTGTATATTGGATTGTAACGTTGGTTGCCGTAATGCTTGTTTTTATGTTTACCATTACGGTAACCATTGTTTCGGCCTCTATTGCGGTTATTGTACTGATTGTTTCCGTATTGTGTTTCGTGTGAACCATTTCCATTACTACCGTTTCCATTCGAATACGTGCCTGCGTTGTTATTCTTACGGTTAGCATTCGCACGCGCTTCTTCGTGTATAAGATCGAGCGAATCAAGGACGGATTAAAATGAGTCCTGATCTTCCTCGGACACGTTCACTAATTTTTCGCGTATGGAAATGGGTAGTTTTGACTTAAGAATCATAATAACATCTTTTGTTGTTATGGGAGTGTCCCAATATTGTATCTTTCTCAAGTACTTTTCAAAGTACCGGCGAAGTCCGCCACTGTTCGAATGGAAAGGTTCGGCGTTGTAGACCTCTTTGCGTAGGCGTTGCTGAACACCTGCGCTCCAAAATTTGCTTAAAAAGTTCTTCTCAAACTCGCTAAATGTTTTGCACTTATCAACCATCTCGGTTCCCCATATAGCACTTTCTCCTTGTATGTATCCGGTAATGAATTGTATTCTCTGTTTGTCATTCCAGGCAGCTGGAAAGACTCCTGAAAAGTTCTTTAGGAAAACGACTGGATGAATATTTCGCTTTTCCGGTTGGAATGGTTGAAAAACTTTGTGTTTCAATACACTCTCCTGTTTCATGAGGGTTGTGAGTGACAATTGTTCAGTGTTGTTGTTGTGTGAATCGTTAAATTCATTTTTCGGTCGCGGAATGTACTGTGGTGTGTTGTGTTGTCGTGTTGTCTGGTATTGATGTTCATCTGGCTCAGAAGGTAGTGAGTGTTTCCCGTCACTCTGGTTATCATACTGCAGTGTTTGAATTTGCTGTTTCAGGTCGGATATCTCATCTGTTACTTGCTTCCGCCATTCCGGCAAATCCCGGGTAAACACTCGTCTAATTTGGCCTAGTTCAGTACAAACAGTGTCTCCTGAACTGCCGGGTGCAGATAATATGTCTAAGGTTGCGGATTTAACAACATCTTTCAAGTCACGTGTAACCTTCTCCTCAACAAGCTTCTCTTGTACATCAATCCATTCTTTGTAATGTTCGGTAAGTGCTTTAGTGTGCGAAGCAACACTACTGTTAACTCTTTCCTCAATAGTTCGGTCCGACATGTCATTCGCCATTGCACTTACTTTTGATTCTACAGTGGCTACCGCTGTCGCTAACTCGTCTACCTGTCGTGCAACTGTTTTATACACAAGTTTTACCGAATCGGTTTCTTTGCGACACGCTTCGATTTGAGTTGTGAGGTTCTGACCAATGTTATCAATTTTGTTATTCAGAGTGCTTATCTGTGTTGTCAAAGTGGTTACTTGCGCCGTGACGTCGCCCTTAACCGAATCTATCTGTGCTGTGAGAGAGCCTACTTGCGTAGTGAGGGTACCTACTTTCGCATCAATGGTGTTATTTACGTCATTCCTAACTGAGTCAATCTGTGTTGTCATATCCGTTTTCAACTCTGATAAAAACTTGTCTCTGTCTTTCTCACGTTGTTCGCGATCACGTTCGCGCTGTTCCCTCTCCTGTCTGTCTAGTATCAATTCCTGTAACATTTTGACAATGTCAATTGATACCGTTATCGGGGAGGTGGGTGTTTCCTGCTGAGTGTCGTCCACGTTAGCTACCTCTTGTCTGTCCTGGCCGTCGTTCCGCGTGAGCGGAGTCGGTAATGTTTGTTAACAGTGTCGTCGCTTTCGTCTGCAGAGTTCGCGCTCGATTGTCCGTCCTCCATAATGAAATTCAACTATTGCCAACCTAAAATGGGTACTGCCAACTGAAATTCTGATTGTCAATTATTCTTGCCGCGCAAGTTAGTCGCGGCGCGTTCGTCAAATGTCTAATGTTACGTGGGTAATAACTGACACACGTCTGTAGCAAAAAGACAAGATGGAGTCAACGCCGTTGAAACAATTGATTGCCAACGCTGTTACACAGAAAAGACTGAAATGGCATCCATCTTGAACTTACACGAGAATACTAACTACAGTATAAAACAAATAGTCAAGCAAAAGGTTACAGAAAATGTTCAAATATTTACGTAGAAAAAAAAGTGGTTTTTTACGTTAAGCTACAGAAAGGATAGAGTGAGGTCGAATTTGAAGGTCAAATGAGCTACTCTTTAGACAGAACTATAGCAAACGAAAATTTGGTACTCACTCGGCATTGTCTTCAAAACTGCAAATCTGCGTCTTATTAAATCCCAAGATATTTGTGTAAATACCGCGTCCTTCAATATTGCGTATATTTATTGCTCATCCGTAATTTTATGCAGCATTGGGTTCCAAAAAGCGATACATGAAATAAGACAATCATATATTAGTACCGTGACACTTTCAATATTTTAGTCAAGTCCCTGTTCGGGCGCCAGATCTGGTACGATTTTTTTTTTTTTAGTAATTTAATTGAAAGCTTTGTTGCTTTGGTAAAAATAAAGTTGGTTCTTTTTGTCGTGACAGAATAAATTACTATTTATCACACCAGATTTGTCGGAGAACAGCAGCAACATGTGTAATTGATCCAGCTTTAAGAAATTCTATTACCTTTTAGCGGAAAATTCGTGCGGTACTCTCCGACGTTAGAAAAGTCGTGGTGTTCCGTTCGGAGCAGGAGGCGGCTGTCTTTTCTCATTCGCGATATCGAAAATTACTAAAAAAAAATGAACAGAAATTTTTTTCGGAGGAAGATCGCGCGGAGAAAACAGACGGAAGTTACATGAAAGAAACCTAAGGGACCAACTAATAGGATTTGTACGAACATATAAACGGAACTGAAAGAACTTGGAATAAATACTATAACGATGTCGTCACGACAGCCTCCTGTTCCGACAGAACACACGTTGGATCATAAGCTGCATAAATCTTTTAAACAGGAAAGATTATCGCAAGTATAATTAATGAAAATAAAGTTGAGAGATTTTCTTTGAAATTAAATAAACTTCAAGGCTTCAAGTATTATATTATGAAACGGAAACTTACATTAACATGGCCACCCATTGTGGCGGTGGAGCGAATTTTCATGATATACATTCTCGCTTGTTTGTGGCTACATATATTTTTTAATCACTTAAACTCTTAAAGTTCCAATAAAATTATTATATCAGTATGGAGCACAATACTTTTGCGTCCGACTCGCAACACATTCACAGAACAGCTAGAGAGCGGCGCGGCTCCCTGCAGAAGTAAAAATTGGCAATTGTTATTTTGAAACATAGGTGCATCGTTTTTTTTACTGATCGATAGCAGCGTATAACAGTTTATAGCTATCGTGGTATTCTGCGCTTTTCAGTAGCGCGGCAAAGATATCTGGTTACAACATTCATTGGTATATTTTAAAAGTTCGCACATACTGACGCGAATACAGAAAAAAAAACTTTTACATGTTAAAAATCGCAGTGATAAAGGCTGTAATGTCACAACACACTGTACAGCATGCTGGGTTACAACAGCGGTATGTCGGCGAGCGTTATACTGTTGAAAAAGCACCCCTTTTAGGACTATTCATGGATGGCGACACAACAGGTCGAATCACCAAATTTACGTACAAAATTTCATTCAGGGTGAGTGGGATAACTACAAGAGTGATCGTATCATAGAAAATAGCTCCCCAGACCGTAACTCCATGTTCAGGTCCAGTGTTTCCAGCACGCAGAGAGGTTGGTTGCAGAACCTCAATTGGCCTCCTCCTAACCAACACACAACCGTCACTGGCATCAATAGAGAGCCAAGTTTCATCAGAAATCACAACAGACCTCCACCCTGCCCTCTAAAGCGCTGTCGTTTGACGGTACTGCAGTCCTAAATGGCGGTGATTTTGATTCAGTGCAATGGACGCTACAGAGCGTGTGGCTCGGCGCTGTTCTTGAAGTGGTGCCAACTACTGTTCATGTTGCTGCTGCAGATACAGTACGATGCGATGGTCTTTCTCCTCAGTAGTGCCGTCCGGAGCCGGAGTTCTTGAGATTGTACATTCTCGTGACCACTGCTGTCAGCAGTCATGTGTAGTGGCTACATTCCTGCCAACTCTTTCCGTATTATAGCAGAAGGAACATCCAGCTTTCAGCAGTCCCAATACACGACCTCTTTCAAGCCCTGTGAGATGTTGACAATGGCGTCTCTGTCGCCTTAAAGACATTCTTGACGGCCATCAACTCACCACGTCCAGCCTCAAAGATAACTAACGCTCACGACCTTTACAGCTCGAATTTAAAGCAAACCTGATTTGCACCCTCTTAGCGGCGTTATGTGCGCCACTCTTATTCGGTGGCGCGAAATTTGAATAGACGTCGTTATTCGGAAGTAGAACCAAGCATACAAACCTCCATTTATGTCGCAGAACTCCTTCTTGGTGTTGCGAATTTTTTGTCCTCCAGTTTATTATGTGCTTCTCGGAAATGTTCATGTAACATGCACGTTTGTTTACAATTTTACCGTGCATGGGAATCGACCCTGGGCATCGACGTGGTACCTGATTGCTCTGCCACAGTACCACACGGCTTCTCAGCAATACGACCTTGCCGTAGGGTATTAAGGACGCCCTGAAATCTTCAAAGTCAGTTTCCTCGAAAATTTTTGGGAGTTGCATCGCACTGCTTTTGCGGTTTGATATTTGAGCTCTGAATTTTACGTTCCATAAATATAAAAAAAAATAGAAAACTTTTGTGGTCTCCTTGTAATTCGTTCCACACTAATGGAGCACAAAGTTTACCGTCACATAGGACACGAGTTTTGTTAAATTATGAACCGACGCTTACGCCCTTGCTCGGAGTTTCTGCAGTGTCGCATCGAGTGATACTCGAGGCCGTGGCCAGAACGATGCACTCCTGGCGATATGCATCGCGCGAGCCAAATTAAGCGACGCACTGCTCCGCAGATTTAATTGGAAGCGATTATTGGTGGATCTATGTTAGCTCTCTGCTTTTCTACACTATCAGAAACTCTAAATAAGGGATACCAGCCTCACTTAGACCCTTGAGACAGGCCTTATACTCCTCGGCACTCCAAACTCAATGACGAAAAACCTCGTAGAAATCCAGTATCTTTCGTAAAGATTCCTGGATCTGTCCACTGAACTGTAATGTCTCCACCGATAACAGCCCATACGGTTCCACCACGTTATCTCTAACAACTCGCGTCTCCACACAACAAAGCACCATACAAGGAACTGTCAATAACAAAAAAAGTCTCAAGACAACACCACAATCAAATTTCCACGGCAATAAGTGAAATGCAGTATATTGGCGTGTATGAACCCCAGCCATGCCCATCACTTTTGTTCAATTACCTAATGGCTCCACGCTCTGCTCTGAGTCTATGCTCAATAATCCACCGCATCCACCGAGAAAAACGCGCAAGTCCCTTAGCAAGAATTTGTCGCCATCACAGAGGAAAGCACTTTCACTTTGTAGGCCCTCTCTACCGGAAAAGTAATGTCGTTGATCACGAAACATCAATAACTCCAGAGTTCAAAATGAGAGCAACTTTAACGCAGACATTCCACCCCAGAAGGCCCACAGTTAAGTCACTTCAAGTTCACGAGAACAAGAACAGACTCCTCCATTTCGAGAGCTTCAAATCGATTTTCGAAATTGTTTGCCATGTATTCCTTGCGGCTAATCAGGATTAGGAGCATTATCATTGGCCATTTTGGTTCTGCTTTCAGCGCTTCTGTTTTTTGATAAGACTTTAGCAAATGGTACTGTATAGATCCAGAGACCTTTTCAAGTCTTAGACATCTATGACGTTCGTAAGGAGACTGAAGTGACGAATGAAAATTTGTACCAAGGGCAGGATTCGAACCTAGGTCTCCTGCTCATAAGGCAGCTGCGCTAACCACTACGCCACCCTGACACAGTGACTCTGAATACTGCACGTACTGCCTTAGCACTCCTCCTTCCCCAGTCGAAATTTCCATTCATGCCTCAGCCCTGACGGTAACCCCCTAAACTCAGTTGTCGAGTTTAGGGGGATACAATGTCGGTTGAGCTATGAATGGAAATTGGGTTCGAAATGGATGGTACGCTAGGATAGGTCGCGCAGTTGTGCAAAGCCACTGTGTCAGGGTGGCGTAGTGGTTAGCACAGCTGTCTTGTGAGCAGGACAACCAGGTTTGAATCCTGACCTAGGTACAAATTTTCATTCGTCACTTCAGTCTCCTGATATGCATTTCAGGACTTGAGGAACTTTTGCTGTAACGATTGTTTGGAACACCGGCAGACACGGCGAAATTGCTCTCCCTGAAAGCCAACCATGTAGCCTTTGGCCACAACCATTTTAGGAGGATTTGGAAAGGTCTGGACCATGAACTCCAGGCTGCATAGAGCCTCATTCCGCCAGAAACCGACGCCGTCGTAGGTAACAACCAATGGAAGAGTACACGGACGTGACGAGGAAATGAGTTGTTCAAATGAGAGCAGGGATTGTAAAAAGAAGAAATCAACTAAGTGTCAAAATTACACACTGCCGCATAGTATCGTACTGCAACACTACCTATGAAATGCTCATTATTAAAATCTTCAAAGCATTCTTATAATTACAACAGTAAAAACCTTTTGGCGTCAACATATCTCAACAGGCGTCCTACTTTTCAATGAACTTTGGTCCATTGTTGGAAAAGCTTTACCCTATCTTCAGAAGAAAGAAAGATTTAGGGCTGGTGCAAATGTTTCTCCTGCTATGGATGATATCATATCCACCACTGTGGCTACTGTGAACCGCTTTCTTCGTGTCATTTTCAGAGATGGATTAACGGCGGCCTGTCAAACAGTCTTTAAGTTGACTTACCCAGAATGCTCCAAAATACTGAAAAGTTTATTCTGAGGAATTTGAACGATGTGGATGCCGATATATGAAGCGCGCTGTCATGCATGAAAAGAACACCGTTTGACAACAAATCTCGGCGTTTCTTTCAAACTGCAAGGTTCAAATCATTGCGGGCCCTTGTGCGACACGAAAGAATAAGAGCATCTCTTCACTGGAAGAGAGTTAACTAATTCTTTGGGTTAGACATCTTGGGCGTTTCCATTCCTTGCTCTGTTGTTAGCATTCAGGTTCAAAGTGACGAACGCTCGTTTCATCTCCACTCCACTGATGACTTGTACCGGCCGCTGTGGTAGAGCGGTTCTAGGCGCTTCAGTCCGGAACCGCGCTGCTGCTACGGTCGCAGGTTCGAATCCTACCTCGGGCATGGAAGTGTGTGATGTCCATAGGTTAGTTATGGGACTGATGATCTCAGATGTTAAGTCCCATAGTGCTTGGAGCCATTTGAACCATTCTTTTGATGACTCGTTTGGAAACATCTCACCCTTATTGGCACGACGATCCACAGTCTGCTGACAGTTCTCGAAAGATAGTGCTTGTGGTCTTCACTGCGTTGTTTTGGGACCCATACTGCACAGAATTTACGAAATTTTAACCTGTTATGGATGGTATCACATCCACAAGCACGACTAATGTGCATCTGGTTTGCCACTTCATCAGCAATCAATAGTAGGTTATTCAGAATCAAGACACGGGTCACCGCAAAGTTGGGACTTCTTGCTATGAATCTGTGTACACGAAACGCGCATTTTATGAGCCATTTGTAAGTGGGCAGCAAGCTTTGCTCATATCGTTGACCAAACATTGTCAACTATGTATCTAGAAACACAATTGTACCGGTTCATGAAAAATGAGAGGTAAGAGAGAGAGAATTTTCTTTCTGGTCTTGGTTAGAACTTTTCCTTCAGACGGAGAAAAATGGTACAGACCTAAGAGACCCTGATCAGAGCTTTTAATCCACGCTATATTGATGATATTATAAGATCCTGATGTTCCTCAATGCTCCGTAAAATTTTGTAGTTCGTAGTGTCTATGGGAAGTCCTACTATGGAAGTCTTTCTCAGGGAGAACGTTCTCCAAGAGTGCCTAAGTACATTAGCCGGCAGAGACAATGATACGTTCGTTCATAGAAAGCATGATCTCATTTATTAAAATGTCTTAACAAGGACAGCTCAAAAGAAAACGCAATTATGAAGAAAGCAGTATTTCAATGTCGTTGGCAGGTGAATTGAATAGCAGCGCTAGCCGTGACTAAGGCGACGTTATTATGAAGACGTTATAAAGACGAAGGGAGGGCAATCATTGTCTTCATTTTGTGCCGCTGATGGGATGGCGACATCGGATCCCCTTCACAGGAATCTTAGGGCGATATTAGCTGTCCCCGGTTATCGCGGGAGTTTATTGCAGTCTGAGAACAGGCGCATTCTTGCGGGAATTAAAACTTAGTCCCCTTCCAGAGAGCATTCCTTGATGAGAGTTTGTATAAAATCAGTGATATTTCCAACAGTGACACTTTGACAAGGTCGAAGATTGAATATGGTGCTATCGCTAAAACTAAATGGCACTACGCATAGACGAGTTCCATCTTGATTGCTATCTTCCGCACTCGAAGACTTTATATGGAACCATTAGCATGGTATTTCCCTTTTCCCTGTTCATTTTTTCTGTCAGGAGAGGGTCCTAGTTATCAGTTGTAAACATTCTTGATGCAGTAACGGAAAGAATTCACTTATACAGCACAAGCAATTGCTTACTTATTCTGACTTTCAACGCCATTCGCTTCCCAAAGGTGATGTTTACTTCGTTTATTCGTGACCTATGAGGACTGCTGTCATAACGTCACCGCTTATAATTAGCTATCTTATATACCGGACGTAAAGAAACCACAAGTTCCCCAATAGGAAGCTCGCTTAATTATTAAGTTTGCTCCATCAGTTTGACGACTTGCTAATGTGACATATTTAAATATTTAAGCAATAACAATAGTACAATTGTCAACTAGACATTGTATATATACATTAAAATTTAATGTCCACAGAAAAGAGGGAGAAGTCGCCAGTTCAAATTTAAATAGTATCTGATGCCTTCTGATGTTGATTTAGTAAATACACGAGAGATATAAAAGCAATGGAGATACCTTTATACTAACTCATGACGCACTTCCTCTCACTGTTTCGAAACGACTATTCTCTTTGCCAGGCACTATCTAGAGCCACGGCAGAAAAACAATTGAGATACGATGATGATCGACAGCACAAATACAGTAAGATTAAAGAGATTGGTGAAACAACAGATGTGTTTTAGTTATGATATCTTAATATCAACAAAAACAATATCAGCGTATATGACTTGAATTTCTAAAACCAACAACAGCCAGGTCGGTATTCGTAACGAGATAAAGCGTTCCCAGGAGCAGATATAGCCTCAGATCACAATGAAGTAGTGATGAAGTAGTGATGAAGAGTAGGTTGAAGTTCAAAAGATTAGTCAGGAAGGATCAATACTCAAAGAAGTGGGATACGGAAGCAGTAAGGAGTGACGAGATACGCTTGAAGCTCTCCAAGGATATGGATAAAGCAGTAAGTAATCGATCAGTAGGCAGTTCAGTTGAAGAGGAATGGACATCTCTAAAAGCGGTAACTGAAAAGAGAAACGTACGTACAAGGAACGTAACTGCCAAGAAACCATGGATGACAGGTAATCGATGAGAGAAGGAAGTACAAAACCGTTAAGGGAATTCAGGAATGTAGAAATACAAGTCGCTGAGGAATGAAATAAGTAGGAAGTGCAGGGAAGCTAAAACGAATTGGCTGCATGAAAAACGTGAATAAATCGGATAAGAAATAACTGTCGGAAGGATTGAGTCAGCGTATAGGAAAGTCAAAACAACATTCGGTGAAATTAAAATCAAGGGTGGTAAAATTAAGAGTGCAAGAGAATTTCCATTGTTAAATGCAGAGAAGAGCGCGGATAGGTGGAAAGAGTTTACTAAAGGCCTGTATGAGGGGGAAGATTTGTCTGATGTGATAGAAGAAGAAACAGGAGCCGATGTTGAAGAGACAGAGGATCCAGTATTTGAATCAGAATTTAAGTGAGCTTACGGGGACTTAAGATCAAATAAGGAATTTATAATGTCATTTGGGGGAGTGGCACAAAACGACTACTAACGTTGGTGTGGAGAATATATGACTCTGGCGATATACCATCTGACTTCGGGAAAATATCATCAACAAAATTCCGAAGACTGCGAGAGATGACTAGTGCGAGAATTTTCGCACAATCAGCTTAACAGTTCATACATCAAAGTTATTTACAATAATAATACAGTGTGGTCCATTGATCGTGACCGGTCCAAATACCTCACGAAATAAGTGTCAAACAAAAAACTACAAAGAATGATACTCGTCTAGCTTGAAGGGGGAAACCAGATGGCGCTATGGTTGGCTGCCATAGGTCAAACGGATATCAACTGCGTTTTTTAAAATAGGAACCCCCATTTTTTATTACATATTCGTGTAGTACGTAAAGAAATATGAATGTTTTAGTTGGACCACTTTTTTCGCTTTGTGATAGGTGGCGCTGTAATAGTCACAAACGTATAAGAACGTGATATCATGTAATATTCCGCCAGTGCGGACGGTATTTGCTTCGTGATAAATTACCCGTGTTAAAATGGCCCGTTTACCAATTGAGGAAAAGGTCGATATCGAGTTGATGTATGGCTATTGTGATCAAAATGCCCAACGGGCGTGTGCTATATATATGCTGCTCGGTATCCTGGACGACATCATCCAAGTGTCCGGACCGTCCGCCGGATAGTTACGTTATTTAAGGAAACAGGAAGTGTTCAGTCACATGCGAAACGTCAACCACGACCTGCAACAAATGATGATGCCCAAGTAGGTGTTTTAGCTGCTGTTGCGGCTAATCCGCACATCAGTAGCAGACAAATTGTGCGAGAATCGGGAATCTCAAAAACGTCGGTGTTGAGAATGCTACATCATCATCGACTGCACCCGTACCATATTTCTATGTACCAGAAATTGCGTGGCGACGACTTTGAACGTCGTGTACTGTTCTGCCACTGGGCACAAGAGAAATTACGTGACGATGACAGATTTTTTGCACGCGTTCTATTTAGCGGCGAAGCGTCATTCACCAACAACGGTAACGTAAACCGGCATAATATGCACTATTGGGCAACGGAAAATCCACGATGGCTGCGACAAGTGGAACACCAGTGACCTTCGCTGGTTAATGTATGGTGCGGCATTGTGGGAGGAAGGATAATTATCCCCCATTTTATCGATAGCTAAGTGGCGCAATGTATGCTGATTTCCTACGTAATGTTCTACCGATGTTACTACCAGTTGTTTCACTGCATGACAGAATGGCGATGTACTTTCAACATGATGGATATCCGGCACATAGCTCGCGTGCGGTTGAAGCGGTATTGAATAGCATATTTCATGACAGGTGGATTGGTCATCGAAGCACCATACCATGGCCCGCTCGTTCACTGGATCTGACGTCCCTGGATTTCTTTCTGTGGGGAAAGTTGAAGGATATTTGCTATCGTGATCCACCGACGACGCCTGACAATATGCGTCAGCGCATTGTCAATCCATGTGCGGACATTACGGAACGCGAACTACTCGCTGTTGAGAGGAATGTCGTTACACGTATTGACAAATGCACTGATGTTGACGGACATCATTTTGAGCATTTATTGCACTAATGTGGTATTTACACATCTGTGGTCGTCAGTCCCCTAGAACTTAGAACTATTTAAACCTAACTAACCTAAGGACACCACACACATCCATGCCCGAGGCAGGATCCGAACCTGAGACCGTAGCGGTCACGCGGTTCCAGACTAAAGCGCCTAGAACCGCACGGCGACATCGGCCGGCTCACGCTATATTAGCATGCGCTCTCAGAAATGATAAGTTCACAAAGGTACATGTATCGCATTGGAACAGCCAAAATAAAATGTTCAAACGTAACTACGTTCTGTATTTAAATTTAAAAAATCCTACCTGTTACCAACTGTTCGTCTAAAATTGTGAGCCATATGTTTGTGACTATTACAGCGCCATCTATCACAAAGCGAAAAAAGTGGTCCAACTAAAAAATTCATATTTCTTTACGTACTACACGAATATGTAATAAAAAATGGGAGTTCCTATTTAAAAAACGCAGTTGATATCCGTTTGACCTATTGCAGTGCCATCTGGTTTCCCCCTTCAAGCTAGACAAGTTACTTTGTTTGTAGTTTTTTCGTTTGACGCTTATTTCGTGAGATATTTGGCCCGGTCACGATCAATGTACCACCCTGTATACAGAAGAATGGAAAAGAAAATTGACGATGTGTTAGATGACAATCAGTTGGACTTTATGAAAGTTAGAGGCACCAGACGTTGCCGTTGATAATGGAAGCAAGACTAAAGAAAAATCAAGACACGTTCATAGGATTTGTCTACCTGGAAAAAGTGTTAGATAATGTCAAATGGTGCAAGATGTTCGAAATTCTGTGAAAAGTAGGGGTAAGCTATAGTGAGAGACGGGTAATATACAATATGTACAAGAGCCAACAGGAAATAATAAGAATGGACGGTCAAGAACGAAGTGCTCGGATTAAAAGGGATGTAAGACATGTTGTCTTGCGCCCCTACTGTTCAAACTGTACATCGAAGAAGCAATGATGGAAATAAAAGAAAGCTTCAGGATTGGAATTAAACTTCAAGGTGAAAGGATATCAATGATACGATTTCTTGATAACATTTCTATCCTTAGTGGAACTGAAAAAGATTTACATGATCTGCTGAATGGAATGAATAGTCTAATGAGCACAGATCTTGGGTTGAGAGTAAATCGAAGGAAGGCGGAAGTAATAAGAAGTTGCAGAAATGAGAACATGAGAAACTTAAGACCAGAACCGATGGTTTCAATCTACATGAAGTTAAGGAGTTCTGCTACCTCGGCCGCAAAATAATCAATGGTGGACGGAGCAAGGAGGAGATCAAAAGCAAAAATGGCATTCCTGTCCAAGAGATGTCCACTGCTATCAAAAATAGGCCCTAATTTGAGGAGGAAATTCTTGAGAATGAACGTTTGTATGATAGTGAAAATTGACTGTGGAAAAACTGGAACAGGCGAAAATCGAAGCATTTGAGATGTGGTGTTAGAGAAGAATGTTGAAAATTAGGTGAACTGATAAGATAAGAAATGAGGAGGCGCTACGCAGAGTTGGAGATGAAAGAAATTTATGGAAAACACACGACGAGAAGGGACAGGTTGGAGCATATGTTAAGACATCAGGGAATGACTTCCATGGTACTAGAAGTACCTGTAGAGGGCAAAACTGTCGAGGAAGACAGAAATTTGAATATATCCTACAAATAATTGATGACGTAGGTTGCAAGTGCTACTCTGAGATGAAGAGATTGGCACAAGAGACATAGCGGAGGCGGGCTGCATCAAATCAGTCAGAAGATTGATCACTAAAATAAAGTTCTATAAGTACCTCGTTTTTCAGTTAACATTAGACTTCTTACGATCTATAACGGAGTTTACTGACCACCTCCACATTGCGGGAGTTTATGATGTGACGTGTGACTGCGGCAAAATAAATACACGGTGTCCCTGGAGAAATACTCGATATTTAGGGATATGACGGAAACCATCATTCGAAGCAAAAACGTCTCATAAACATGGGCGCTGAAATTCATACATTAAGAGTAACGAGTACTTCTTCATCTTCTATACTGTGAAACAGATTTCATCTACTGAATAAGAGCTTATAGGTCTAAAAATGAGCATTTTAGAGCCCGTGGATACTTCGTTTTTCTGCTTCTTAGCTGGTCCGCCCCCTTACCTGAGTGGTCAGCGCGTATGAATGCCATGCAGCTGGGCCGGGTTCTATTCCCACCAAGATTGGATATTTTCCCTACTATGGGACTGAGTGTTTTGTTGTCATCATCATCAGCACACAAGTCGCTGAATGTGGCATCAACTGGATCGACTTGCAAGACGGTGGCCTAACTTCCCCAGGTCGGGACTCCCAGCCATCAGTGCCATTCAATCATTTCATTCACCTTGTCATATCGCAGAAAATTGACCATTCCTTTTTGGACATACCGTACAGGCGAATCCGGAAGGCCAATAAAAGATCACGGTAAAGGGCACGAACGCCAAGCGTGTTTAATATGAAATGTAAAATCAACGGTATCGGATCACCAATGTAAATGTGACCAGATGACGATGATGGTATTAGGTTTGTGAGACGCTCAACTGTGTGGCTAACAGAGCCCGTAAAAATTAGCAAACTTTTCACTGTACACTTTCGCCACTTTCCCGAATGATGACGAAATGACGAGGACAACACAAATACCAAGGACGGAGAAAATCCCCGGGCGGAGAAAATCCCCGAGCGGGCCGGGAACCAAACCCGGGACCCAGAGACCTAGGGTCAGCAACTTAAGCAACTAGACCACGAGCTGCAGGCAAATGTAACCACGTTATGCATTTTAACAATATAGTGCGAGCCAGTGTAGGAACGTTGGTGGAAGAAGGCAGTCGAAATACGGAAGTATGAGGAAAGTTTCAATAGAGAAGACGGCTAGTTGCTTTCGGTTTCATGACTACCCACTATCAAGGAAGTAAACACTCAGCCACGGCTAACGTGGAACTGAATCAACTTCTAGGAAACCACCAGACCTGCTGCAAGAAGAGTATTTTACTTTGTTTCCTGCCCAGTGCGAAATGAGGACGACAGCGACTAATAATTAATGCAAATTCGTTATAACTAAAGTTCCACTGCTGCAACGATCGGAGGAATAGCGCGACACGCTTGGCCTTCTGCCACACATGGAAGTTCATCTATTGCAATAATATTAGCCAAGAAACCACCGTGGTGATACAGCCACAATAATATTTTGGCCTCTCCCTCTCTTTAAACATTTCCATGCAATATTTACTCAATGACGACGGCCCACAAATGACGGTGTTTTACAGAATTGTTCTACATCTCCAAAAATGCACGGCCATGAAGGAGCCTTTGCCCCTAAACCTTCACCCAAGATTCCTTATAGAATGGAACTCCCATATATTGTTGTTGTTTTCAGTATGGTTTAATGCAGTTCTCCATGCTAATCCATCCAGTGAAAGCCTCTTCATCTCCGAATAGCTACTGCAACCTACATTCTTCTGAATCTGAGTCATCTCTTGTTCTCCCTCTACAATTTATACCCCAACACTTCCCTCCAGTACTAAACTGGTAATCCCTTGTCTCAGAAGTGTCGTATTAACCAGTCCCTTCATTTAGTCAAAATTTGCCACAAATTTCCTGCATGTCAATATTATTCAATACCTCCTCATTAGTTAGGTGATCTGCCCATCTAATCTTCAGCGTTATTCTGTAGCACCGCATTTAAAAAGCTTGTTTGTTTTTCTTGTCTAAACTATTTATCGTCCATGTCTCACTTCCATACATAGCTACATGCCAGACAAATGTCACCAGTAAAAGCTTCCTAACACTTATGTCTGTATTCAATGTTAATGAATTTCTCCTGTTCAAAAATTCTTTTCTTGCCGTTGTCAGTCTGCATTTTATATCCTGTCTTCTTCATCCGTCATCAGTTATTTCTTTACCGAAACAGAAAAGCTCATCCACTATGTGTCTCGTTTCGTAATCAAATCAAATGGCTCTGAGGACTATGCGACTTAACTTCTGAGGTCATGAGTCGCCGAGAACTTAGAACTAGTTAAACCTAACTAACCTAAGGACATCACACACATCCATGCCCGAGGCACGATTCGAACCTGCGACCGTAGCGGTCTCGCGGTTCCAAACTGTAGCGCTTAGAACCGTAATGAAATCCCCTGTTTTAATTGCACAACATTCCATTATCCTTGTTTTGCTTTCGTTGATTTTCATCTGACATCCTGATTTGAGGACACTGTTCCGTCCGTTCAGATGCTCTTCCAAGTTCTTTGCTGTCTCTGACAGAATTACAATGTCATCGGTAATGCTGTCAGAGACAGCAAAGAACTTGGAAGAGCATCTGAACGGAATGAACATGTCCTCAAATTAGGATGTCATCGGTAAACCCCAAATTTTTTATTCCTTCTGCCTGGACTTAATTTCTACTCCACGTTTTTCTTTGGTTTCCTTTACTGCTTGCCTAGTCTACAGATTAAACAATGTCGGGGATAGGCTACAACCCTGTCTCACTTCCTTCTCAATCACTGCATCCCTTTCATGCCTCTAGTCTCTTATAACTGCTGTTTGCTTTCTGTACGAGTTGTAAATGGCTTTTCGCTCCCTGTATTTTACCCGTGCTGCCTTCAGAATTTCAAAGAGAGTATTAGAGTCGACATTGTCAAAAGCTTTTTCCAAGTCTACAAATGCTATAAACGTAGGTTTGCCTTTCCTTAACGTATGTTTTAATATAAGTCGTAGGGTCAGTATTGTCTCGCATGTTCCTAAATTTGCCGACCGATGTGGAAGAGCGGCTCTAGACGCTTCAGTCTGGAACCGCGCGACCGCTACGGTCGCAGGTACGAATCCTGCCTCGGGCATGGATGTGTGTGATGTCTTTAGGTTAGTTAGGTTTAAGTAGTTCTAAGATCTAGGGGACTGATGACCTCAGATGTTAAGTCCCATAGTGCTCAGAGCCATTTGTTCCTACATGTCTCTGGAATCCGAATTGATCTTTCCTCAAGTCGACGTCCACCAGTTTCTCCATTGTTTTTTAAAGAATTCGTGTCAGTATTTTGTAATCATTACTCACTAAACTGATAGATAGGTAATTTTCACAAGTGTCAGCAACTTCCTTCTTTGGAATTGGAAATATTACATTCTTCTTGATGTCTGGAGGTATTTCACCGGTGACATACATCTTGCATATCAAATGAAAGAATTTTGTCATGGCTGGCTCTCCCAAGGTTATCAGTAGTTCTGACTGAATGTCTTCTACTCCCGGGGCTTTGTTTCGACTTACATTATGTGATCAAAAGCATCCCGACACGCAGAAAAACATACGTTTTTCATACTAGGTGCATTGGGCTGGCACCCACTGCCAGGTACTCCATATCATCGACTTCAGTAGTCATTAGACATCGTGAGAGAGCAAAACGGGGCGCCCCGCGGAACTCACGGTCTTCGAACGTGGTCAGGTGATTGGGTGTCTCTAAGGCGCTGCAGTCATGGACTGTGTGGCTGGTCCCAGCGGAGGTTCGAATCCTCCCTCGGGCATGGGTGCGTGTGTTTGTCCTTAGGATAGTTTAGGTTAAGTAGTGTGTAAGCTTAGGGATTGAAGACCTTAGCAGTTAAGGCCCATAAGATTTCGCACACATCTGAACATTTTTGATTGGGTGTCACTTGTGTCATACGTCTCTACGCGAGATTACCACACTCCTAAAAATCCGTAAGTCCACTGTTTCCGATGTGATAGTGAAGTGAAAACGTGAAGGGACACGTACAGCAAAAAAGCGTACAGGCCGACCTCGTCTGTTGACTAACAGAGACCGCCAACAGTTGAAGCGAGTCGTAACGTGTAATAGGCAGACATCTATTAAGACCATCACACAGGAATTCCACACTGCATCAGCATCCACTGCAAGTACTATGACAGTTAAGCGGGAGGTGAGAAAATTTTGATTTCATGGTCGAGCGGTTGCTCATAAGCCACACAACACTCCGGTAAATGCCAAACGACGCCTGGCTTGGTGTAAGGAGCGTAAACATTGGGCTATTAAACGATGGAATAACGTTGATGTGGAGTGACGAAGCACGGCACACAATGTGGCGATCCGATGGCAGGGAGTGGGTATGGCTAACGCCCAGTGAATGCCACCTGCCAGATTGTGTAGTGCCAACGGTAACATTCGGAAGCGGTGGTGTTACGGTGTGGTCGTGTTTTTCACGGAGGGAGCTTGTGCCCCTTGTTTTGCGTGGCACTATCACAGCACAGGCCTACACTGATGTTAAAGCACCTTCTTGCTTCCTAATATTGAAGAGCAATCCGGGGATGGCGATTGCATCTTTCAACACGATAGAGCACTTGTTTTACCTATTTATTTATTTACACGGTAAGTTCCGTAACACCAAATTGAGAAGAAAATCTTCAATCATCTGATGACCTCAAATGTTAAGTCCCATAGTGCTCAGAGCCATCTGAACATTTTTTAAGGTACCGTAAGGAGTTGGATGGCAGCCGGTACGCCCCTGTAGGAGAAGTATTTTATATAGCTGAAATCGGATGATGGTTTGGCCGAGGGATACGATGCTGATGCTAATAGTTTAGAGCTCCGATAATGCACAATTGGGGTACGTGTGAGGTTGCTGGTGAACCTCGTTGCTATTTATCGTAGTGTGGTTGGTCTTGGTAGACGATCTATGCGTTCCAAGCGATGCGGAGCCACCGCACGCAATTGGTTTTGAGCCTCAGGTTGTCGTTAATCAAGTGTGTCAATATTTGTTGTAAGTTCTGTCAGACAGAGCGCTTAATCTCTGTGTGTTCTTGGGTCGTGCTAGTTTGTTGGGCTAGCGCGTGCTGCTCCTGCGGCGCTTGGAACCGCATTGCCTGCCTACTACGCTGCTGCTTGTGCACACACAATCACTTGGGCGTAGACAAGCTCGCACCAAGCCTGCGCTATTATGTGTAGTTAAGCTGAGTGAGTTCATCTGATATTTTATTGGTTCCTTCATCAAACTACTTGTTTCTGCCCTGCAAGTGGCTATCGAGGACTGTGCCTAGAATCTGAAATCTGGCGCTGCCACTACTCCTTAAGATTGCCTTATTTGAGGAATTTTGTAACAGTATAGCTTAGGTTTTAGATTATTGGTTAATTCACTGGTACGTGGTGTAGTGGGCGGAAGTCTGCATTAGACTGGGGAATCTTTAATTTGAAGATTTTAAGATTCGAGTCTTAAAGGGGAAACTGCCGGCACTACGAACAAATGGAGATATTGCTTAATGATTCTGTGGTCAGGTTTAAAAACAGTTTCCCTTTCAGATGAGCCTATTGTGGCATCGTTTGTAATCATTTGTATTACTTATCTCTGCCTTGTTCTGTCGGTGTCCGTAGACCGTTACATTGTGTATAACTATTGCGTGAACTTGAGAGAATTGTAAGATTAATTCAAGTTGTGTTTTGTGTACATGTACACTAATAGTGCCGGTAATATTTGATTGTTGGTTCAAAGAAATGCTAGAAATTTAGTCTGTTTTTAATTTTTTTAATTGCTTGAGCAATTAATAAATATATTACAATGTGGCTCCGCACTTATTGGTCCCAGGTACCACTCCACTTCTGTATGTGTAGTAAAAAGTCGTAGTATATGAAAAGGATTTGGCGGGGTAGAGAGCCGCACATGTATACTCAAAATACTAATTGTTTTGTTATTGTGTTTCAGCATGGCGGCTGCAGTTCTAAAGATGCCGGATTACCTGAGGAAAAGTGAATTAAATTAAGAACTGACGCTCAGAGGAATAACACCACAGAAGAGCGCTACACATGAATTGTTTCAAACTTGAATAGAGACTATGAGCCAATCAATTAAGATGCAAGGAACCTGTTTTCTACTCATGACCAGCTATTAATCTTCTCTGTAATTTTTAACTGTGCAGATTCATTATTTTTAACACCGCTGATTTGCTTTTGGTTACCAGTCTATTCATATAACAACTGAGACATCTCTGTTATGATACACTGGAAAACATGACAGTCACTGGTACCAGCAAGCGCTGAGTCAATCAGTTTATTTTTACGAGGGTTGGATCTTTGATAGTGGCAACTATTTATTTACAGCTCGTACGAAACAGATGCGTGTTTCAAAGTTTTACTGACCATCAAAGTAGTCACCAGCATTGTGTACAACCCGTGCCAGCGATGTGGAAGTTGTAGGATACTCTTAGCAGTGGCAGTTGTCATGACAGTTCAAGCGGCGCGGTCTATTGCCCGACGAATTTGTAGCAGTTCTGAAGCGAATGCCGTGAACTATTTCCTTCGGTTTAGACATCGAGTTGAACTTACGAGGGCTTAAGACAGGGGAGCGCAGTAGGTGGTATAGCACTGAGCAGCCCAATCAGTCAAACAAATCAGTAACAGCTTGCACTGTACGTGCTTGAGCATTGTCCTGCAAAATGATGGTCAGGTCCCGCAGAAAGTGTCACCACTTCTGTCTCTAAGCTGGTCGTAGATTGAGTTCCACAAGTGAACAGCAGAGAGACACAATGCCAGTGACAACTTGGAATTCAGTAAAACTTTGAAATACGAGGGCAGTTCAATAAGTAATGCAACACATTTTTTTTCTGAAACAGGGGTTGTTTTATTCAGCATTTAAATACACCAGGTTATTCCCCAATGCTTTAGCTACACAACACTATTTTTCAACGTAATCTCCATTCAATGCTACGGCCTTACGCCACCTTGAAACGAGGGCCTGCATGCCTGCACGGTACCATTCCACTGGTCGATGTCGGAGCCAACGTCGTACTGCATCAATAACTTCTTCATCATCCGCGTAGTGCGTCCCACGGATTGCGTCCTTCATTGGGCCAAACATATGGAAAACCGACGGTGCGAGATCGGGGCTGTAGGGTGCATGAGGAAGAACAGTCCACTGAAGTTTTGTGAGCTCCTCTCGGGTGCGAAGACTTGTGTGAGGTCTTGCGTTGTCATGAAGAAGGAGAAGTTCGTTCTGATTTTTGTGCCTACGAACACGCTGAAGTCGTTTCTTCAATTTCTGAAGAGTAGCACAATACACTTCAGAGTTGATCGTTTGACCATGGGAAGACATCGAACAGAATAACCCCTTCAGCGTCCCAGAAGACTGTAACCATGACTTTACCGGCTGAGGGTATGGCTTTAAACTTTTTCTTGGTAGGGGAGTGGGTTTGGCGCCACTCCATTGATTGCCGTTTTGTTTCAGGTTCGAAGTGATGAACCCATGTTTCATCGCCTGTAACAATCTTTGACAAGAAATTGTCACCCTCAGCCACATGACGAGCAAGCAATTCCGCACAGATGGTTCTCCTTTGCTCTTTATGGTGTTCGGTTAGACAACGAGGGACCCAGCGGGAACAAACCTTTGAATATCCCAACTGGTGAACAATTGTGACAGCACTACCAACAGAGATGTCAAGTTGAGCACTGAGTTGTTTGATGGTGATCCGTCGATCATCTCGAACGAGTGGGTTCGCACGCTCCGCCATTGCAGGAGTCACACCTGTCCACGGCCGGCCCGCACGCGGGAGATCAGACAGTCTTGCTTGACCTTGCGGCGATGAGGACACACGCTTTGCCCAACGACTCACCGTGCTTTTGTCCACTGCCAGATCACCGTAGACATTCTGCAAGCGCCTATGAATATCTGGGATGCCCTGGTTTTCCGCCAAAAGAAACTCGATCACTGCCCGTCGTTTGCAACGCACATCCGTTACAGACGCCATTTTAACAGCTCCGTACAGCGCTGCCACCTGTCGGAAGTCAATGAAACTATACGAGACGAAGCGGGAATGTTTGAAAATATTCCACAAGAAATTTCCGGTTTTTTCAACCAAAATTGGCCGAGAAAAAAAATGTGTTGCATTACTTATTGAACTGCCCTCGTACGTATCTATTTTGTACGAGCTGTAAATAAATAGTTGCCACTATTAAAGTTCCAGCCCTCGTAAAATGTTCCCCTCTAGCCTGGAATCTTCTAACCTGACTTGCCGTGGGACATGAGTCTTAAAATAATTCACTTTTTTATATTTCAGTAACCGTCATGCGAATAGAAGCGGCAGACAGACTTACGTATGGCGCTTGCTGAAATATTTAAAAAAAAATGTAGCAGTATTTCAACACTCATGTCCCACGGCAAGTCAGAAGATCACGGGCTAGACAGGAACATTGTAAAAACAGACTGAGAGGTACAGCGCGTGGAGGTACTAGTGTTTGTCATGATATGCATGCAACAAGACAGAGATATCGCAGCGGTTAGATGATTGGTAACCAAAGCAAATCAGCAGTGTTAAAGCTAATGAAACTGCAAAGTTAGAAATTACAGAGAAGATGAATAGCTAGCCATTAGTAGAAAACAGCTGGACGATGCAACAGGAACTCAGATACTACGTTCGCCAAGCTATAGAATCCTTTCTCGAGATATATAAATAAATGTAAAGGCAAAACAGGAGAGTCTGTAGAAGTAATAGTACAGCTCTTAGAGGTAACAATAGAATTACAAGATAGCATGAAAAGAAGAGGTACGTCTGAATGCAATTTGCTATGTATTGTGTCATCTACTGTACATGAGCCTTTAGTACACTGGGTCGTACCGGTGATGGAACAAAAGCAGTGCACCCATAAATTACCAGCAGTACTTGGTAGAGAAGGAATACCACCTAGGCTATTGCAAGAAATGGTATATGACCGCTGTGGTAGGAAACAAGGAGCAGCAGAAAGCATTAGGAATTATATTCATAGAATCCTAAAAACTGCAATATTATTACGTTGACCACAAATAGAAGTAGATATTGTACAGCATACATTAGATAGATTAAACACTGATACGGGAGAAACAGCAATATTCACATCTACAACTTCATCTACGTGATTACTCTCCTATTCATAATAAAGTGCCTGGCAGAGGGTTCAGTTAACCACCTTCATGCTGTCTCTCTACCGTTCCACTCTCGAACGGCACTCGGGAAAACAAGAGCTCAAATTTTTCTGTGCGAGACCTCTTATTTTATCGTGATGATCATTTCTTCCTATGTAGGTGGGTGCCAACAGAATGTTCTCGCAATCGGAGGAGAAAACTTGTCATTGAAATTTCATGAGAAGATCCCGTCGTAACGAAAATCGCCTTTGTTTTAATGATTGCCATTCCAATTCACGTATCATGTCTGTGACACTATCTCGCCTATTTCGCGATAATACAGAACGAGCTGCACTTTTTTGTACTTTTTCGATGTCATCCGTCAGTCCCACCTGATGCGGACCCCACACCGCACAGCAGTACTCCAGAATAGGGCGGGCAAGCGTAGTGTAAGCAGTCTCTTTGGTAGACCTGTTGCTTCTTCTAAGTGTTCTGCCAATGAATCGCAGTCTTTGGTTTGCTCTACCCACAATATTATCTATGTGATCGTTCCAATTTAGGTTATTTGTAATTGTAATCCCTAAGCATTTAGTTGAATTTACAGCCCTCAGATTTGTGTGACTTATCGCGTAATCAAAATTTAGTTGATTTCTTTTAGTACTCATGTGAATAACTTCACACTTTTCTTTATTCAGGGTCAATTGACACTTTTCGCACCATACAGATATCTTATCTAAATCATTTTGCAAGTCGCTTTGATCGTCTAATGACTTTACAAGACGGTAAATGACAGCATCATCTGCAAACAATCTAAGACGGCTACTCAGATTGTCTCCTATGTCGTTAATATATATCAGGAACAAAAGAGGGCATATAAAACTTCCTTGGGGAACGCCGGATATTACTTCTGTTTTACGCGATGACTTTCCGTCTATTACTACGAACTGTGACCTTCCTGACAGGAAATCACGAATACAGTCGCACAACTTATAACACTACCGTCCGCTACTGCTATACCATAACCTTAAAGTCGGAGGCAGTTTGCAAAACAGAATTTTTTTGTTATATCAATTATGGTATAAAGCAACAGAGCAGTGTTACCCTCTGAGAGGAATTTTGTTATGTTGACCGTGTTGTTCCTAACGGAGGTGGCTTATCGGAAGTGAAAGTCAGAATTACGTAAATATTTGAACAGTAACAAACAAAATTTTGCCTAGCTGTACTGTTTATAGAATAAGGAAAACGGTCGCCAGCCTAATTAGGCAAGAGAAAGATTAACGTTCTCGTTTGAGGAAGTAGATATAAGTAACTATAACGGATCAACACACCCTATACTTTGTCACACGCGAGTGCAGTGAATTCTGACACATACATACACTCCTGGAAATTGAAATAAGAACACCGTGAATTCATTGTCCCAGGAAGGGGAAACTTTATTGACACATTCCTGGGGTCAGATACATCACATGATCACACTGACAGAACCACAGGCACATAGACACAGGCAACAGAGCATGCACAATGTCGGCACTAGTACAGTGTATATCCACCTTTCGCAGCAATGCAGGCTACTATTCTCCCATGGAGACGATCGTAGAGATGCTGGATGTAGTCCTGTGGAATGGCTTGCCATGCCATTTCCACCTGGCGCCTCAGTTGGACCAGCGTTCGTGCTGGACGTGCAGACCGCGTGAGACGACGCTTCATCCAGTCCCAAACATGCTCAATGGGGGACAGATCCGGAGATCTTGCTGGCCAGGGTAGTTGACTTACACCTTCTAGAGCACGTTGGGTGGCACGGGATACATGTGGACGTGCATTGTCCTGTTGGAACAGCAAGTTCCCTTGCCGGTCTAGGAATGGTAGAACGATGGGTTCGATGACGGTTTGGATGTACCGTGCACTATTCAGTGTCCCCTCGACGATCACCAGTGGTGTACGGCCAGTGTAGGAGATCGCTCCCCACACCATGATGCCGGGTGTTGGCCCTGTGTGCCTCGGTCGTATGCAGTCCTGATTGTGGCGCTCACCTGCACGGCGCCAAACACGCATACGGCCATCATTGGCACCGAGGCAGAAGCGACTCTCATCGCTGAAGACGACACGTCTCCATTCGTCCCTCCATTCACGCCTGTCGCGACACCACTGGAGGCGGGCTGCATGATGGGGCGTGAGCGGAAGACGGCCTAACGGTGTGCGGGACAGTAGCCCAGCTTCATGGAGACGGTTGCGAATGGTCCTCGCCGATACCCCAGGAGCAACAGTGTCCCTAATTTGCTGGGAAGTGGCGGTGCGGTCCCCTACGGCACTGCGTAGGATCCTACGGTCTTGGCGTGCATCTGTGCGTCGCTGCGGTCCGGTCCCAGGTCGACGGGCACGTGCACCTTCCGCCGACCACTGGCGACAACATCGATGTACTGTGGAGACCTCACGCCCCACGTGTTGAGCAATTCGGCGGTACGTCCACCCGGCCTCCCGCATGCCCACTATACGCCCTCGCTCAAAGTCCGTCAACTGCACATACGGTTCACGTCCACGCTGTCGCGGCATGCTACCAGTGTTAAAGACTGCGATGGAGCTCCGTATGCCACGGCAAACTGGCTGACACTGACGGCGGCGGTGCACAAATGCTGCGCAGCTAGCGCCATTCGACGGCCAACACCGCGGTTCCTGGTGTGTCCGCTGTGCCGTGCGTGTGATCATTGCTTGTACAGCCCTCTTGCAGTGTCCGGAGCAAGTATGGTGGGTCTGACACACCGGTGTCAATGTGTTCTTTTTTCCATTTCCAGGAGTGTATGTTTACGGTAAGATTGAAACTAACAGTTAGAGCAGCACAAACTATTTGCAAAATTATAACAGGTACAGAAAAACATTATCACTTTCAGGGCTTATACAAACTGAATGGTCTTTATAACGTTATTATTACTATTCACTGCAGAATCATTAATTAGATGTAGGTTAAGTCTCTCTCAGTTAAATACTTTACTACTTAAAACGAAAGTTAATTGGAATCTACTGAAAGGTTGCTTCTCACTATCATTTGAAGAAAGAAATTATGATTTTTATAATTAATGGTCTTTCCGTTACTTGTTACTCAGCAGTAACACAATAGACAAACTATGGATCCAGTTATACGATTAATATGCACCTCCAATACACAAGAGAGACAAACATTTAGCAATCATGAACATATAATTTCCTACTATTGCAGTTTTCCACTTTTACTACAGCGAAACACAATGTTGACAAAATTGCAAGAAACTGACTCACCTTTCCGAATTTACTACAGATATGAAGATGATCATTTGCTAAGCAAAACTTTATAATCCTCAGTCTTAAGAACTTTTAATTTTGCAGTTGGCAACAGCACTTTAATAAGCAGTTTTAATAGGAAAATTGTTTCCAGCAAACAACATTTACTTTAACTCACTCTCTTGCCACATTAACTTTAACTTTCTTTTTACTAAGTTCAAGAGGCATTAATTAGAAAACTGGGCTTTAATGTAATTTCAGTAAGGACACTCGGTAATCACTTTAGTTCAAACGGAGAGGACCCTGAGAGGTGTTATGATGAGGAGAAAAATCAAGGTAGGTACATAAATTCAGACATAAATTACCTTATATTTCAGCACATTATCACATCCATTAAGCTGATCCTTCACTGTACATCATTATAGTATTACGTTGCAATGATTGCGCAATGTGGTGGCAACTGCATGTTGGTAGGTGGAATTGCAGGCAGAATTGCTGGACTCTGTCATTTCTTGGTGGCGATGATAGATACAAATTCCAGAATAGTTCCAGCTATTTATCCATCCATCCGAGGCATTGGAAAGTAGCAGAAATAGCCTCTCTCGGAACCAGCACAAAGTGCATCTTTTACATGGCAGTGCACAGTTTGGTAGCTCGTCCCCGACTCGTAGCTCGTCCCCGACTGACTATCAGTTCCACCTTTTCCACCTAGGCCAACCACAATTTGCGCGCGCTACACAGTTCCGTTCCCGAGGGGAACCACTACACCTTTTACATACAAACTAACTAAGAACCCTAAGTGAGGATCAGCAGTTTACATAACAGTAAACAATCATTTTAAACAGAACAGAACATTCGCACATACAGACATTTCTACAAAAAATTATTCAAACAAAATTACAATTATATACAGTAAGTTTTGTTCCCTCCAAATGGGATAAAGCATTTAAACGACTGATATACTAAATTGCGTAGAACCAAACCATGACATCAAAGTTTGTGCAAAGAAAGAAATATACAGTTTTATGTTAGCGATTCAATCACACACATTTACAGAAACTCAGCGATGTAACATTAAATGAAACAAAAGCGAAATAAATCAGTACAACATTAGAGCTATGGTGTTACAAACTGAGGTGATACTCCGTAGGCACGCAGTTTGGTTAGAAGACGCTTGGGAGGAACGGTGTCAAAAGCCTTCTGGAAATCTAAAAATATGGAATCAATTTGACATCCCCTGTCGGTAGCACTTATCACTTCATGAGTATAAAGAGTTAGTTGTGTTTCAGAAGAACGATATTTTCTGAATTCGTGCTGATTATATGTCAATAAATCGTTTTCTTCGAGTTACTTCATGATGTTCGAATACAGTATATGTTCTAAAACCCTACTGTAAATCGACGTTAGTGATATATGCCTGTAATTCAGCGGCTTACTCCTACTTCCCTTTTTGGGTATTGGTGTGACTTGAGCAATTTTCCAGTCTTTAGGTACAGACCTTTCTGTGAGCGATTGGTTGTATATAACTGCTAAATATGGAGCTATTTTATCAGCATACTCTGAGAGGAACCTGACTGGTATACAATCTGGAGCGGAGGCCTTGCCTTTATTAAGTGATTTAAGCTGCTTTGTTACACCGAGGATATCTACTTCTATATTTCTCATCTTGACAGCTGTTCTTGATTAGAATTCAGGAATATTTACTTCTTTGGTGAAGGAGTTTCGGAACACCGTGTTCAATAACTCTGCTTCAGTGGCCCTGTCATCAGTGACTTCACCGTTGTTATTGCGCAGTGAAGGTATTGATTGCGTCTTGCCACTGGTGTGTTTTTTGTGTATGACCAGAATATCTTTGGGTTTTCTTCCAGATTTCGAGACAGAATTTCGTTGTAGAAATTATTACAAGCATCTCGCATTGAAGTACGCGCTATATTTCGAACTTCTGTAAAACTTTACCAATCTTCGAGATTTTGCGTTCTTTTAAATTTGGCATGCTTTTTTCCTTGCTTCTGCAAGAACGATCAGACCCGTTTTGTGTACCAAGGGGGATGAGTCCCATCACTTATTAATTTTCGTGGCATATATCTCTCAATTGCTTTTTATACTATCTCTTTGAAAACATTCCACAACTTTTCTACACTTACATGGTCAGATCGGAAGGAGTGAAGACTGTCTCTTAAAAAGGCGTTAAGGGCATTTCATCAGCTTTTTTAAATGTATACTTTGCGTTTCTTATTGATGGTTGTAGGTGTTACGGTATTCAACCTAGCTTCAACTGCCTTGTGGTCGCTAATCGCTGTATTCGTCACAATAGTCACTATTTGTCCAGGATTATTTGTTGCTAAAAGGTGAAGTATCCTTTCGCAACTATTTACGCTTCGAGTGGGCTCATGAACAAACTGTTCAAAATAATTTTCTGAGAAAGCATTCAGTACAATTTTGGATGATGTTTTATGCCTGCCTCCGGCTTAAAACGTATAATGTTTCCAGCAAATCGAGGGTGGATTGAAGTCACCACCGACTAAAATTGTATGAGCGGGATACTTATTTCAAATGAGACTCAAGTTTTCTTTGAACTGTTCAGCAACTGTGTCTTCTGAGTCGGGGGGTCGGTGAAACGATCCAATTAATAGTTTAGTCCGATTGTCAGGTATAACCTCTACACATACTATTTCACATGAACTATCTACTTCAATTTCGCTGCAAGGCAAACAACCTCTGACAGCAATAAACACCACCAACTGTATTTAATCTATCCTTTCTGAACATTGTTAGATCGTTTAAAAAAATTTCGGCTGAGCTTATATCCGGCTTTAGCGAGCTCTCTGTACCTACAAGTATTTGAGCTACAGTGCTTTCTATTATGGCTTGGAGCTCTGGTTCTTTCCCAACACACCTACGACAATTTACAACTACAATACCAATCGTTTCTACAACTACCTTACTGTGTTTTACCTGCCCACTTTTAGACGGACGTACGTTCTGTGGTTCCCTGAGACCCTCTAACCTAAAAGACCGCCCAGTCCCTTCCACACAGCCCCCACTACCCATGTAGCTGCCTCCTTTGTGTAGTGGACACCTGATCTATTAAGCGGAACCCGGAAATCCACCACCCGATGGCGCAAGTCAAGGAGTCTGCAGCCTACACTGTCACAGAACCGCCTGAGCCTCTGATTCAGACCCTCCACTCGGCTCTGCACCAAAGGACCACAGGCGGTTCTATCGACGATGCTGCAGATGATGAGCTCCGCCTTAATCTCGGAAGCAAGACTGGCAGTCTTTACCATTTCCGCAAGCCACCTGAGACCAGACAGAATCTACTCCGATCCAAAGCGACACACGTCATTGGTACCGACGTGAGCCACCACCTGCAGTTGGCTGCACCCTATACTATTCATGGCATCCGGAAGCACCCTCTCCACATCCGGAATGACTCCCCCTGGGATGGACACGGAGTGCACACTGGCTTCCTTCCCCTCCTTGGCAGCCATGTTCCTAACGGGCCCCATTAAGCGCCTAACGTTTGAGCTCCCAACTACCAGGAAACCCACCCCATGTGAATGTCCAGACCTTGCGGGCCGAGAAGCTTTCTCTGGAACAGGGTGGACGACTGCATCCGGCTCAGAGACATCGTCAGGCACAGATACCTCCCGAAACCTGTTCGTTAAATGAACCGTGGAGGCCCTACAATAGGCCCCTCGGAAAGTTTTTCGCTGCGTGCCAGACATTGGAATAATCTCCCACTCGACCACGGGTGAGGGGTCAACCTCAGTACCCGGGGAGGTCACAGCAGTGGACCGATCGGAGGACACATGGCACGTGCTCGACGTGCCTCGCATCCCCACGTCCGAACCCCCACAGCGACGCCCCTTGTCAGCAGCCTCAAGCTGTGTGACGGAAGCCAATGCAGCCTGGAGCTGTGAGTGAAGGGTCGCCAGCTCAGCTTGCATCTGTACACAACAATCACAGTTCGCATCCATTACTGCAGTCGCTCCTGTTTGAAGCTCGTAAAAATATGTAATAAGCGAACGGTGTACTCGCCTTATTAGTAGCAGGAACTAGCGGTGCGCCGGCCAGTGTGGCCGTGCGGTTAAAGGCGCTTCAGTCTGGAACCGCGTGACCGCTACGGTCGCAGGTTCGAATCATGCCTCGGGCATGGATGTGTGTGATGTCCTTAGGTTAGTTAGGTTTAATTAGTTCTAAGTTCTAGGCGACTGATGACCTTAGAAGTTAAGTCGCATAGTGCTCAGAGCCATTTGAACCATTTTTAACTAGTGGTGCGCTCTCGCTGATGGTCTAACCGACTCTATTGAATAGAACAGAATCTCATACAAAAAATACAATATGTGATGAAAGGCAGGACAAGCAATGCACGCTGCAGTGTAGTCAAAAACAGCTGAAATACTTTACGTACCCAGAAGCTTCTGGGTCGCGAGAAGAATAGCGATTCTTGACTCGTCCTCTAATAACAGCAGTCCTGCACGGTATGTTTGGTGACAGAGAATCGGTATTTAACGCAAAAGCAGTTGCGTGCCTTCCATTTTTCTCTCTATGTATCAGATATTGGCCGTATTTTCATGAATGACATCGTTCTTCGCCGCAGAGCAGTCTATATTACTGTGATGCTGTTCGCCGCGAACTAAGTTTACTGTACAGCGGATATACAAAATAATGTGAACGCCTGTACTTACTTCGGAATGGTGAGAACCTCTTCTAACTCCTGTACTGATGAGGGAGGCGTGAAACTGCTCCAGAGTCCGCGCTCCAGTACC
The DNA here is from genome assembly GCF_023898315.1 of Schistocerca nitens. NCBI lineage: Eukaryota > Metazoa > Arthropoda > Insecta > Orthoptera > Acrididae > Schistocerca > Schistocerca nitens. Next base: position 398,869,144 of record NC_064614.1, on the reverse strand, counting down.
GTCCACAAAGATTCGGTAATGTTCAAGTCTGGGGATTGTGCTGCCCAGGGCAGACTCTGCAGTTCAGTTGCAGTCTCCTCATACCACGATTGTACTGTCCTGTCTGTGTGAATAGGTGCATTATCATCATGAAATATCGTATCATTTTTGGGGAACAACATTTGAATCATGGAGTGCACCTGATCATTTAAAATGCTCAAGTAATCGTTGGCTGTCACATACCTTTGAGACTAATGATGGAACCTGCAGAATACTATGATATGGCTGCCCACACCATCACACTTCCACCTCCATGCTTAACCGTTGGAATCAAGCAATCAGTATTGTAGGGTTATTATGGGTTCTTCAGACGTAAATCCGGCCTGATGTTGGAAGTAACGAAAACACTGACTCGTCGGACTGTATGACGTGTTTACACTGATCAGCCGTCCAGGACGTATGCTGCTGACACTACGTTTTACGCTTCTTTGCGTTGCTTGTCGTCAGTAATGGTTCCGCTATAGCAGCTCGTCCATGAATATTCGCTTCATGGAGTTCTCAGCGGACAGTGTAGATAGTACGGAGCCTCGAAAATGGCTGTTGAGCTCTGCAGTCACTTTAGCCGCCACAATTTTGTGTTGTTTTGACACAATTCATGCTCACGTACGACGATCTCTGTCATTTAGTTTTGATTTATGCCCATACTACGTCTACACGATGATGTCTTCCCATGTTTTGTCATGATTGTTGAAACAGTTGCTGTTGAAACATTCAATAATTTGGTGGTCTTGGTTACTGATGTTCCAGCTAATCGGGCTCCCACAACCTGCCCTCTGTGGAACTCTGTTAGGTCTTTTATTGCACGTCGACCTCAACCTCTGAATGCAAACACGAAGTGTGCACTACTCGTAAACAACCTGCGCTGATGCCTAGTCCGTACTGAATACGCACAGTCCAGCGCGACACATGCCTTACCTGCGTTGTTGACCGTCAAACACAACGATCCCATTACTACCACTGTTCACATTATTTTGCCTATCCCCTGAACTTTCGCCAGATACGAATCTCATACTATACGGCTATGGTCTTCAAGGAGAGATGCCTCGGAAAAGATGCCTAACATCCTTTACTGCTTGGAAGTTGTGTTGAAACGCTATTTGTAGATGTTTTTGTGGAACGGGCGCGTTATATGCAGATGGAATGTCAGTGCCTATGGTGGGAATGGCACGAGTGTGGTAATGGATGGGAAGGAAGATGGGATTGGTGGAAAGAATGGGGAGGGGTAGGCGAGTGGGGATAAAGACATTTTACTCATCATTGAACTCTAATGCATTTCAAAAAATGGCTTTATATGACTATACGAAACAGCTAATGTACCACTGACGAGTGCAACAAAAACAATCATAACATAATCAAGACTTCATACCGTGAATTTCTTTCGGTCTGAGCCGGCCGGTGTGGCCGAGCGGTTGTAGGCGCTTCAGTCTGGAACCGCGTGACCGCTACGGTCGCAGGGTAGAATCCTGCCTGGGGCATGGATGTGTGTGATGTCCGTAGGTTAGTTAGGTTTAATTAGTTCTAAGTTCTAGGGGACTGATGACCTCAGAAGTTAAGTCCCATAGTGCTCAGAACCATTTGAACGTTTTTCTTTCGGTCTTAGCCCGTTCATGTTTCGCAGTTATGACGATATGAAATTCTACAGAATATTAACACTATACCATTTACTTATTTTTCTCTGGCTATCGATCAAAACAAATCCAATATTGTTGCACTGTAACAGCCACAAGTTCGTCCCCATTTTCTACAAGTATTGCCCATTCGCTGCCGAACAAAGTAAATTATTATTATTTGTGGACAAAGTTTGACAAAGCTGTCTGGGACTGCATTCCAGCTTTTTTATTCATCTCAAAATTTTGTGAATTTGGCCCTGAAGTACATACAGCCATCCGCCTTCAGTTTCACACTTCAGAGTGATTTTATTAGGTTGGTGCATAAGTTCGTAGCGTTTTTGTTTTGCATGTTGGTATTCAGGTTGTTATGGATTTATTTACCGATTATTATTTTTTGTAGTCCATTGTTGCTATTTGAGTTTACATATTTTCAGAAAAAATTCAAATGTGTGTGAAATCTTATGGGACTTAACTGCTAAGGTCATCAGTCCCTAATCTTACACACTACTTAACCTAAATTATCCTAAGGACAAACACACACGCACCTGCCCGAGGGAGGACTCGAACCTCCGCCCGGACCAGCCGCACAGTCCATGACTGCAGCGCCTAAGACCGCTCGGCTAATAACGCGCGGTACATATTTTCATTTTGTCATTTGGAGATAGTGGGTGCAGCTGTGGACGCCAGAAAATTGAGTGTTAAATGCAGAAATCAGAACATTTCCGATGTATTCTTCTGTTTGAGTTACGTAGAGGGATGACAGCAGCGGAGGCAGCCAAAAACATTTGTGCCGCTTATGGGAATAATGCCACTGAACACAACAGTTCAGCACGAAAATGTCTTTCTCATTTCAATGAGGATCATTTTGACATTAGTGCCTCCCCATGCTTAGGAAGGCCCTCGGGCTTTGATGAAGATGGTTTATGGTCCCGGCGCAGGTTCGAGTCCTCTCTCGGGCGTGGATGTGTGTGTCTGTCCTTAGGATAATTTAGGTTAAGTAGTGCGTAAGCTTAGTGACTGATGACCTTAGCAGTTAAGTCCCATAAGATTTCACACACATTTGAACATTTTGAAGATGGTTTAAATGCATTAATCCACAATGATCCACGTCAGTGTAACAAAGAACAGGAAAATGTCATGAACTGTGATCATTCCACCGTCGTGTGACATTTGCATGCAAAGGGGAATGTTCAAAAATGATCTAAGCAAAATTCATAAAAAATTGGAGGTGGTTATCTCTGCTTGCTCGTCATTAATTAGATCGTGAACAACAACTACCATTCGTATGCAGTATAGTTACTGGTAACGGGAAAGGTGTGTTTATGTTAACATAACGAAAAGAAAGAAATGGTTGAGCTCAAACAAAGCAGCAATTCCCCGTAAAAAGACCTGCGTGCGTCCACAAAAGATAGGATTATGCGTCTGGTGGGACAGCGACGGTGTTGTGTACTACGAATTGCTACCCCGATGTGTAACCATCACTGCTGATATGTATTGGGAACAACTGACATTCGCCGCGCGGGATTAGCCGAGCGGTCTAAGGCGCTGCAGTCTTGGACTGTGTGGCTGGTCCCGGCGGAGGTTCGAGTCCTCCCTCGGGCATGGGTGTGTGTGTTTGTCCTTAGGATAATTTAGGTTATGTAGTGTGTAAGCTTAGGAACTGATGACCTTAGCAGTTAAGTCCATAAGATTTCACACACATTTGAACTGACATTCATTTTTGCAATCCAAGAACAACGACCAGGAAGACTGTGTGAAGTGACACTATCCCACGATAACGGCGCTCGCATTCTTTTAGACAACAAAATACACGATACAGGAGTTTACTTTGGGAGTTCATTCTGAGTCCACCTAATTAACTTGATCTTGCGACCTCAGACTTACACCTTTTCCGAACAACCTTCAAGGAACATCCTTTCCAGAACAAAATGCGCTGCGACCGTGGCTCGACAAGTTCTTCACCTCAAAACCATCTGATTTCTACAGTCGCAAAATCGAAAAGTTACCCCAGTGCTGGCAGACTGTTGTAAATAATGAAGTATAATATATTATCGACGACGAAAGTCTCTTTTATGGGTGTTTTTTATGTTTAAACGTATGGAAACACTCTACGAACTTATGCGCCAGCCCCTTGGTAGGCTGCCACGTTATACTCTTTCGTGATACTTCATCTGTGGACCTAAATGTATGTCGTCAAGGAGACAAGCATATACGATTTTATGGTCTAGAAAAGACTAAAAGAAATAATGAAATGTTAAGGTCGAAATAATGTCCACTCCAGGTGCTGGGACCATTTCAAACACCATGGGCAAAACACAACACACAATGCAGTCATACGGTTACCGATTCTGCAGCCCAATTTCTATGGCTGCCCAGAACGTGTCAAACTTGGGAGACGACGGCACTTTTACTAGTATGTTCCAGTGACCAGTTTGGAAGTTGCTTTGGAATGTTCCCATGTTCATTTCGTCGAATGTTGGCGTTGACTGGTGCTTTATCCAAACAATGTAATAAAGTAGTTTTCAGAACACGTTTTGTTCAATTTTTATTATCTGTTCCAACGAAAAGAGTTTTACTATGAAAATCAGCATTAAGAATGAAAAATACGTAAGTAACGGAATAAATCGTTTAACGTGATCAGATGTGAAGTTTTGTAAACAAAACAGTGGTATAGATAGCATCATCAATAGAAAGATTTTTTATATTTCCTTCCTGTTTATCCCCTATCAGCAGTAACTTTCAGTGATTTCCGTGCATATGAAACATCAGTTTCTAAATAGATCTGACTTTCCGTTCTATTTCAGATTTTTAATTTTCAGTGTAAACCTAAAAATATTAGTGTATGAATAAAAATGTAATTGAAAATGTTTTTTGACTTTATTTTCTAACTCGTTGGATTTAATTACATGAGGGGAGTAATTATAAATAGTTGAATCGAAATCACATTCGTATTAATAATTTGAATCTATGAGACATGTATATACTATTGAAATATTCTCATCTTTTCAGTATAAAACTAATTCACCAACAAAAAATATTTACTTTATAACTAAAAAAGTAAACTAAACAAAGACGTTTAGTTTATTTCGTGTCAGATTTAGTTTTTGCGTTAGGAAACGGTCTTAATCTTACCGAATTAGTTACATCAAGAATTGTAGTTTTAGAATATTGCCCCTCTTGGGCATATATTTTTCGGACGCATGTCACGAGTAGTATTGTAACGCTAAACTGCTTCGAGAACAGCCGTCTGTTTCCTGTCTCTCAGCCTCTGTATACAGTTCCAAATCTATTAGATAACCAAACTTGCATGTTCTCATATGCTCTTATTGTCTTCAGTACCCCTTAGCTATGTAAACAATAATTATTTTATGATTTGTTTAGCAACTGACGAGCAATGCAGATCAGAAACAACTGATACATTTTTATTCGACAGCTCCTTCCACAATCATGCTTGTGGCCATAAAGAACTTAAATAGCTTTTCACAACCGCAGTTTATCTGCTGTCCCATTAATTGTTTTAAGGTGCTCGTGCTGGACCGAACGCCGCTCTCTTTACGTATGCGCCGGAGCAGCGGAACTAATGGCCACTTTGCTGCAAATTCTCCGGCTGCCAGTCTCTCTTTCCTGGGAATCCCCCCGGCCGTCGGCTGCAGAATTGCAGCCATCAGTCTGGAAGCGCGCCGGCTCCCTCTGTATGGCCGGCACGTCCGCCATCGGCGTCGCGGCGGGGGCGGCTTTGGAGGCGGAGGCGGCGGCTGCAGGGGCGGCAGTGGAGACTGCAGCTGGCTGCGAGCAACAGACGGTCGCCATCCCACATGCCAGACACGCGCCTATCTTCTCTACCCTGTCCGATATTCGTCTCTTAACAAGCCATAAGCTCTTCTGAATTCGTAGTAATACACGTCTTGGGATCGATATTCCAATAAGGTAAAAAACCATATCTGACCATTTGTAGAGGCATAGTCTTATCTGTTACTCGGGTTGTTTAGGTCATTATGAATTCAACAGTCTATAATTATACAGTTAGTACTAACCTTACGTAATCTCTGTTTACGCCGCTTCGAAGTGGAACACAGTAAAATGTGTTGCTTTGAGTTTTAGTCCCAGTAAAGGAGGCATAGCCTCGTGTCTTTGTAAAGGAGACGTGAAAAATCTCGTCGAAATACGAAGGTACTTCAGGGAGTAAGTTCCACATGTCGTCCCACGCTGAGAGCACTATGCAGCAAGAGCTGTACATTGTCAGAAGAGACAGAACTTGTTCGGGGTTTGTTTTAGACCGCATTCTGACGTTGTACGCATAACAGGTGCATCTCAGTGTGCGACTGAAACGGGGCGATAAAAGGAAAGAAGGTCCAAAATTGAAATACATAGGGCAGTACGATTCTTGTGGGCAAAACTTACGAATTTCACACAGACTTGCAGTGAAATTCCAGTGGTCATGGAGCAAATGCAATGTCAAGTCCAGCCGTAGTGAATTTTGATCAAGGCCACACAGACAATAGTGATACAGATAGGGTAGTCCAGATCTTGAGCCATGCAATTTGTATCTTACTGTAAGATGAAAGAACATACTGAAGGGTTGTGGTGGGGGGGGGGGGGGGGGGGTTGGGGGTTTCGAGTGATTGACCAAGACGAGATGTTCATACAACGGTTCTCGACTAGCTCTATGACCAAGGTGTTGAATGATTAGTAGAGTGTTCCGACTGTTATATACAGAGTCTTGCTGACTACGTTAGAAATAGTGCCACGTATATGTGTCACTCTTATGTGTGGTGCAGCGTTCAGTAATCACACTAAAGTGCCTGGCAGAGGGTTTATGGAACCACCTTCACAATAATTCTCAGTAATTCCACTCTCGAACAGCGCGCGAAAAAAACGAACACCTGTATCTTTCCGTGCGAGCTCTTATTTCCCTTATTTTATTATGATAATCGTTTCTTACTGTATAGGTCTGCATGAACAAAATATTTTCGCATTCGGAGGAAAAAGTAGGTGAACGGGATTTCGTAAGAAGATACCGTAGAAACGAAAAACGCCTTTCTTTTAATGATGTCCATCCCAAATCCTGTATCATTTCAGTGACATTCTCTCCGCTCTTAAGCGATAGAACAAAACGTGCTGCCCTTCTCTGAACTTTCTCGATGTACTCTGTTAATCCTATCTGGTAAGAACCCAGACCGGGCAGCAATACTCCAAAAGAGGACGGAGACGCGTAGTGTAGGAAGTCTCTTTAGTAGATCTGTTACATTTAATAAATGTTCTGCCAATAAAACGCAGTCTTCGGTTTGTCATCCCTACAGCGTTTTCCACGTGTTCGTTCCAGTTTAAATTTTTCGTAATTGTAATTCCTAGGCATTTAGCAGAATTTACGGCCTTTACATTAGATTCATTTGTCGCGTAACCGAAGTTTAACTGAATCCTTTTTGCAATCATGTCGATGACCTCACACACTTTTCATTATTTAGGGTTAACTGCCATTTTTTGCACCATTCAGTAATCTTTTCTAAATAGTTCTGCAAATTGTTTTGATCTTCTGATATGTCTACTAGGCGATAAACGACGCTATCATCTACGAGCAACATAAGACGGCTACTCAGATTTTCTCCTAAATCTTTTATATAGATAAAGAACAGCAGACGGCCTATGACACAACGTTGTGGAACGCCAGAAACCGCTTCTGCTTTACACAATTTCTCTCCGTCATTTACTACGAACTCTGACCTCTCTGACAGGAAATCACGAATCCAGTCACATAACTGAGACGGTGTTCCATAAGCACGCAATTTCGCTACAACCGCTTGTGTGGTAAACTGTCAAAACCTTTTGGAAACCTAGAAATACGAAATCACTTTGAAATCTCTTGTCAGTAGCACTCAACACTTCTCATGTTTAAAGATCTCGTTGTGTTTCACGAGAACGATGTTTTCTAAATCCTGCTGCATTTCGACGTTAATGATATGGGCCTGTAATTTAGTGTATTACTTGTACTAACTTCCTTGAATATTGGTCTTTGGGTACGGATCTTTCGTCGAGCGAGCGGTTGCATATGATTGTTAAGTATGGAGCAATTGCATCAGCATACCCGAAAGGAACCTAATCGCTATACACTCTGGACCAGAAGACTCGCTTTTATCAGGTGATTTACGTTGCTTCACTACTCCTAGGATATCTGCTTCTGAGTTACTCAAGTTGTCAGCCGTTCTTGATTTTAATTCTGGAACATTTACTTCTTCTTCGGTGAAGGAATTTAGAAAGGCTGTATTTAGTAACTGTGCTTTAGCAGCACTGTCGTCGACAGTATTTCCATTGCTATCGCGCAGAGAAGATATTGACTGTGTACTGCCGCTAGTATACTTTACATACGACTAGAAGTTTTTTGGATTTTCTGCCAGGTTTCGAGATAAAGTTTTGTTGTTGAAACTCTTCTAAGCATCTCGCATTAATGTCAGTGCTAAATTACGAGCTTCTGTGAAAGATCGCCAATCTTGGAGATTTTTAGTTCGTTTAAATTTGGCATGCTTTTTTCGTTGTTACAACGGCGTCCTGATCCGTTTTGTTGACCAAGGGGAATCAGCGCCGTCGTTTGTTAATTTACTTTGTGTAAATCACTCAATTGCACTCGATACTATTTCATTGAATTAAAGCCACGTCTGGTCTGTACTTACATAATTAATTTGGAAGGAGTGGAGATTGACTCTCAGGAAGGCGTCAATTGAATTTTTATCTTCTTTTCTGAATAGGTATGTCCTTCGTTTACGAATAGGTATGTCCTTCGTTTACTTCTGGAGCATTTGGGAGTTACAGTATTCAGCCTTGCTACGACAGCCCTGTGTTCACTATTCGATGTTCGTTATTAGCTCAGAATAATCTGTTGCTAAGAGCTCAAGTGTGTTTTCACTACCGTTTACTATTCGCTTGGGCTCATGAAGTAATTGCTCGAAACAATTTTCTGAGAATGCGTTTACCACAATTTTGGATGATGTTTTATGCGTACCTCCGGATTTGAACATGTATTTTCGCCGACATATCGAGGTAAAATTAAGTCACCAACAATCATAATCGTATGAGTCGTGTACGTTTCTCAAATTAAACTCAAGGTTTCTTTGAACTTTTCTGCAATTATATCATATGAGTTGGGAGGTCGGTAAAAGGATCTAATTATTACATTACTCCGGTTTGCCAATTTGACCTCTGCCCATACTAAGTCACAGGAACAACCTGCTTCAATTTTACTACAAGATAAACTACTACTAACAGCAACAAACAGACCACCGCCAACTACGTTTGGCCTATCCTTTCGGAACAGCATTACGTTTTTCACAAAAACTTCATCTCAACATATCTCCGGCTTTAGCAAGCTTCCAGTGCCTATAACGATTTGAGCATCTGTGCTTTCTGTTAGCGCTTGGAGCTATGGTACTTTCCCAACACAGCTACGACAATTTACAACTGTTATACCGATGGTTCCTGTATCTACGTTCTTCCCATGTTCGACCTGCACCCTTTGGGATTGAAGCCCTTTTTGTATTCCCCCGAGACGCTCTAAACTCAAAATTTGCCCAGTCCACGTCACACAGCCCCTGCTACCCGCGTGGCAGCCTCCTGCGTGTAGTGGACTCCTGACTTCCTCAGCGTAACCCGAAATCCCACCACCCTTTGGCGCAAGTCGAGGAATCTGCAGTCTACACGGTTGCAAAGCAGTCTGAGCCTGTAACTCAGATCCTCTACTCGGCTCTGTACCAAAGGTCCGCAATCGGTCCTATCGACTGTGCTGCAAACGGTGAGCTCTGCTTTCACCTCGCCAGCCTTTACCACTTCCGTTAGCCCCTTGAAAACAGAGGGAATCGATTCTGGACCCAAGTGTCACATTTTATTGGTACCGACCTGAGCCACAACCTGCCGTTGGCTGCACCCTGTGGTCGTCATGGCATGCGGAAGGCTCCTTTCCACGTCTGGAATGACTCCAACCGGTATGCATACGGAGTACATATTGGCTTTCTTCCCCTCCTTGGCACTCATGTCCCTAACGGGTCCCATAACTCTTCTAACATTAGGGCTCCCAACTATCAACAATCCCATCCTCTGTGACTGCACGGACCTTGCAAACTGAGAGGTTCCTTCTGAAACAGGACGGGCAACGCATTTGCCTGTGGGACAGTGTCAGCCTCAGATAGCAGCGGATACCTTTCTGCCAGACTAACTGGGGAGGCCTTACGTGCGGCTGCCTGGGAAGTCTCTTGCCGCCTGTCACGCGCCGAGGCGACCTCCCAGCCCTGAACGACGGCTGCTGAGATGTGTACGGGCGAGTGGACATGCTACTGTCGAGCAACTGACTGGCCAGGTGGACCAAGGGCTATCAACAGTGTCCCCTCAATGACCGTTGCTGCTTACGGGTCTCTGGAACAGGCGCCTGGTTCTTGCATCCATTCTGACCGTTCATCGGCGACGAAGGTTGGAATTTACAAGCCACTACCGCGACTGGGGATCCTCTGAAGCCGGCCGAAATGGCCAGGCGGTTCTAGGCGCTACAGTCTGGAACCGAGTGACCGCTACGGTCGCAGGTTCGAATCCTGCCTCGGGCATGGATGTGTGTGATGTCCTTAGGTTAGTTAGGTTTAAGTAGTTCTAAGTCCTAGGTGACTAATGACCTCAGAAGTTAAGTCCCATAGTGCTCAGAGCCATTTTTTTTAATCCACTGACACAGTTGGCATTTTCAGATGAATCACGTTTTATGCTCCAGTAGACAGATGAGCATTGGCGTGTATGGAGCGAAACGATTGAACGGTGAACCTGAACAATCTTTGGAAGCGTTCAGGACGAAGGGCACTACCTGGATGATCTCGTCACTCTGGAAGGCATAGAGGATCAACAGAAGTATGAATGTACCCCTCGGGACTAGACTGAATCGAAAAAAAGAAATATGTAATTCTACTCCGCGGAAACAACACTTCGAAGCCCTAGACTTCATAAGTTCCGTATAACACTCTCTTATTCGGAACCATCTTTAACAGATCTCCGGTAGATACAACACGCCACCATAAGTTTCACAAATATTCACAGGTTAACAGCAGAATATGAATCATACGTAACTTCATGCTTCCCGTTACGCGATGAGAAGATATCCTGCATGGGATGACGGACCCGCCACCGTTCCGCAGGCACCGCGTCGACTGTCAGCACCGTACACCCGGCGCCTGGCAAAACGGCAAGGACGGCGAGTCCGGGCGCAGGGGATCGAGACGAGGGCCGGCCTTCAAAACATGTTGCCTCGTTGAACGCCGACCGGAGAGAGACCCCGGCCACCCGCCAAGCCGGTAAACCGAAGGCGGAAACAGTCAGAGATACAAGACCAGACGAGTGCCGATATCTGCGACGAAAGTGGAGCGTAACTAGCGAGCCGCCACTGCTCAATGGGCAAGTATAAACTAGTACAATAAAGATGTGAGGAAATACTTACTTGGCTGTATTAGCTGCATTCTTGAAGTCATCAATGAAGTTTCTTCTGCTCTCTCTCCACGAGCTCTACGTAGCAACTTCACTCCATGACCTCTACCCACGAGTTTCTCTGAACAGCTCCACCTTGAAACTGTTTGTAAACAGGTTAGCCAAAAATAAATAAAAAGTAAAAATTCAGTAAGTTAACGGAAAAACTGAAGTGCAAAGTCCATTTATTTGTTTTAAAATTGCTCCCATATTGTTTTACTTAAACATTTACAATTAATTTTTTGGCAATGTATATTCTTGGTTTTGTTTCTTAGACTTTATTTCCGAATTTAAGTACCTTAATTAAAAATTCCTGAATAAATGTTTTGATGTTAAAAACAAATTAGTCCATTCCTACAAATTAACAAACAATAAAAATAATAGAATCTCTCACAACCCTTTCATCACAACTTATACTAATTACGAAGGTAGTATTCAATCAAATTTTAAAACACAGTTGGTAAATTTCATTTTAATGTGGTTCAGTTACCGTTCAGGATCCAAACGACGCATCCATGTTACGGTCTCTCTGTTTATGAACCTCCCATGTACGTCCTCAGGACATCGGTACCCTGTAGTAACTTATACGATACAATTTATCTGATATCCCTTAATAAACTACCCGCTCCACTTATTTTTATTGCTACCAATTCCGTCAAATTGTTTGTAGGCAAAGGGGATGTGGGATGCTTTTGCTCTGGTATACTAGAATCAATGAATAATTTACTCACTGGCAGCATACTGAATGGCTAAAGGCAGCTATTTACTGCCATTCAAAGATATTTACGAAACCGTCAAAGTTGCACAGAAGCTTGTTTTTGTTTAAGTGACGACCAGTTTTGGACCTTAGTCCATTGTCAAGCCATCCACATGAGTGCTACCATAATGTGTGCACGCATCACTGGACTGTCGTATGCAAATGGTATACCTTGCACTTAGCCATTCACACAAGCAATGTGACCAGCGTACGCACTTTATGATAACGCTGATGTGGATGGCTTGATATTGGACTAAGGTCTGAAACTGGTCGCCATTTAAATTAAAACGAACTTTGGTACAACTCCGACATTTCGTAACTTCATTCAATGAATTGTTGTTTGTCCCACATTATAAATGGGTTAACTATGGACTTAGTTGCTAATATTGTTGGGTCATGGGATGTGGGAACTTATACATCTACCAGTCAACTACAAATAGCCTAATGTCTACGTGACATGATCAGTCGTGATGTAAAAATCTGAAACACTCGAGCATGTGTTTACACTTTGAAGTGTACAGTCAATCAGCCCTGGTGAACTGCTGTTGCTTCCAGTAAATGAATTAGAAGACTAGGATTTCCTGTACAGACATCCCATAGCGAACTCAATGGAAGCTAATACGCTACTGGCCATTAAAATTGCTACACCACGAAGATGACGTGCTACAGACGCGAAATTTAACCGACAGGAAGAAGATGCTGTGATATGCAAATGATTAGCTTTCCAGAGTATTCACACGAGATTGGTGCCGGTGGCGACACCTACAACTTTCTGATATGAGGAAGGTTTATAACCGATTTCTCATACACAAACAGCAGTTGACCGGCGTTGCCTGGTGAAACGTTGTTGTGATGACTCGTGTAAGGAGGGTAAATGCATACCATCACGTTTCTGACTTTGATAAAGGTCGGATTGTAGCCTATCGCGATTGCGGTTTATCGTATCGCAATATTGATGCTCGCGTTGGTCGAGATCCAATGACTGTTAGCAGAATATGGAATCGGTGGGTTCAGGAGGGTAATACGGAACGCCGTGCTGGATCCCAACGGCCTCGTATCACTAGCAGTCGAGATGACAGGCATGTTATCTGCATGGCTGTAACGGATCCAGCAGCCACGTCTCGATCCCTGAGTCAACAAATGGGCACGTTTGCAAGACAACAACCATCTGCACCAACAGTTCGACGACGTTTGCAGCAGCATGGACTAGTATTTCGGAGACCATGGCTGCGGTTACCCTTGATGCTGCATCACAGACAGCAGCGCCTGCGATGATATACTCAACGACGAACCTGAGTGCACGTCATTTTTTCGGGTGAATCCAGGTTCTGTTCACAGCATCATGATGTTGCATCCATGTTTGGCAACATGGCGATGAATACACATTGGAAGCGTGTATTCGTCATCGCCATACTGGCGTATCACCCGGCGTGATGGTATGGGGTGCCATTGGTTACACGTCTCGGTCGCCTCTTGTTCGCATTGACGGCACTTTGAACAGTGGAAGTAACATTTCAGATGTGTTACGACCCGTGGCCCTACCCTTCATTCGATCCCTGCGAAACCCTACATTTCAGCAGGATAATGCACGACCGCATGTTGTAGGTCCTGTACGGGCCTTTCTGGATACAGAAAATGTTCGACTGCTGCCCTGGCCACTTGAAAACGTCTCGTCAATGATGGCCGAGCAACTGGCTCGTCACAATACGCCAGTCACTACTCTTGATGAAATGTGGTATCGTGTTGAAGCTGCATGGGCAGCTGTACCTGTACACGCCACCCCAGCTCTGTTTCACTGAATGCCCAGGCGTGTCAAGGCCGTTATTATGTCCAGAGGTGGTTGTTCTGGGTACTGATTTCTCAGGATCTATGCACCCAAATTGCGTGAAAATATAATCACATGTTAGTTCTAGTATAATATATTTATCCAATGAATACCCATTTATCATCTGCATTTCTTCTTGGTGTAGCAATTTTTATGGCCATTAGTGTATATTGCATTACGACAGTGATGAAATTTTCATTTTACAATACGCAAAGTCCTCGGTGATAAGTTTTACAACATTAATTTTCGTCAAATTTTTCAACTTATCTTCCACATTTTTCATTCAGCGTCCGATTATGTTCAGATTGGTCTTTGTTGGTGTAAGGATTTTCTGTAAATAATTTTTTGGCTATTATTTCCCTTACCTCATCATTTCTATGTTTAACTCTGTTTTTGTATCTTTCGGTAAAATTACTTTAAAATTTTTTCAGTTCCCTCCATAGATCACAGTTTCCATATAAGATATAAATTACCAAGCAACACTGCAGTAATCGACACACTTTTGCGTCTGGTTATCGTCGTAATCATGCAAGAAACCGAGCAGGGTGGCGCAGTGGCTAGCACACTGCACTCGCATTCGGGAGGACGACGGCTCAATCCCGCGTCCGGCCATCCTGACTAAGGTTCTCCGTGATTTCCCTAAATCGCTGCAGGCAAATGCTGGGATGGTTGCTCTGAAAGGCCACGGCCGACTTCTTTCCTCGTCCTTCCCTAAGCTGATGAGACGAATGACCTCGTTGTCTGGTCTCCGTCCCCAAAACAACCCAACCCATGCAACAAGCACTGACGCTCACTGAGAAAAATTTGTGATACGCATTCTGAATCTTTAAGAACGTATAGCTACCATAGGTAAACGACACATGTGGCTCGGAAATAGTCACGTACTACATGCACCTCGACAAGGCTGACATACCCTACATGTACTGATATTTCTACTTCTGACAAATAAACCTCACTGAAGATAAATAATGCCACAAAAGAAACTCTTAGAAGACTGTGCATGAAAATAGAAACTGAAACGAAATTAATCGTAGACGTTAACAGATTTTAAAAACCTGTATCTATCACAGGTATACGACATACGTGTTGGAGTCTCTTGAAACATTTTCACATAACGGGCTTGATAGAGCCTAAATGAAACAACAAATCTATTTCTAACAATCATGACCCACGGGAGATGAAGAAAGACGCTAGACAAATACCTAGGAGATTGTGCACGGAAACAGGAAACTGGAATAAAATGTACCATCAATATCACAATAGCTTCAATTGAGCCATTGTCACAGACAGACAGCACAGGAAATCAAAATAAAATAAGCACAGCCATCATAAAACTATTGCTATTGGCACACCACTTTAGCACACTGTGATGATCCTTTTAGTTAAAAACTTTCGTATGGAAAATCAGAGACTGCAGAAAAGTGATTCAACAGCAAAAAAATACTAGAGGAATTATTATCACTTGTAGGTTAAGCTGGTTTCCTTAGGGGCCACGCTACACAAGCTATTTAAAAGAAGTACTTTTATAGCACTACAGTACAACCTAAACGCTCCCATCATTATACACGTTACTGTGAATTTAGTTCAACAGTCACAATTCACTGCACACGAAACACGAAGAAAAAGAAACATTAACACCACATGGTAAACGAATAATACATAATCAGACATCACTCTGAACCTGCGTCTGCAAAGCTATTTGAGTATACTACATCGAGTAAAAGAAGTCATCAGGTAGTTTGAAAAGCGGAAAGATCTTCGATGGAGGGAAGTACTTTTTTCTGTATGGTGTCAAAATTTAACATGATTCGTTCATACGTAATTTAAGCTTTCCATCAGCATCTCGCAAGGATTTAAATTCACCTATTACGAGTTACAGCTTCCTTTTGCAGTGTATCTCAAATTCTAAGATAGAATATTTTGAGCGTATTGCTGTTTTGCCATTGAAAATCATTAGTTGGTTTCAACTCACTGTTATATTAATCAGGGCAGAAATTTCACATTTTCTTTCTAAATTATAATGATTCATGTTCTTGTGACCGCTTCTGTACCCAGCCAATTGTCAGAAAATTTTTACTGTAGCGTGTATTGAAATATCACTTTGTCTGACTGGATCTTAAAGCATTTCAGTACCGCAGATCAGTCTCCTTCCTTTGTCTCTGCAAGATCTACTTGTATTCTAGCTCTCCATTTTCTGTACATTCGACCGCGTAAACCTGCCATTCAGTGGTTTACACGTTACTTTTTCAAAAAATGTGCAACTTCTGTACAAACAAAGGTTCCCAAAAAATTCTACAGCTAGTCGCCTGTTGTTTTATTCTTCGATTTTTATTTTCCTTGATCGGTTTCGAATGACCTAGCGATTCATCATCAGATAATATATACTTACTCAATGTTGCAGCACTTTGGGGTCCTGTAGCAGCGGTAAAACGTATAAACGAAGCATGTACAGCTTTAACGTAATTGGGAGTAACATTTTCTCATACATACTCTTATTGAATTTAATGGCGAGAATGGTTTCCATTAACTTCAGTTTAAACTTTCTAATGGATACAAGTTTTACCTGTAATGAGCTGTTTCTCATTATCGCTTTGTTCGAAGTAGTGAAACCCAGTTTGCTTACAGCGTTGTTGATTTTCCTGTGCCCGTAACACTTTTCAGTTAATATTCGTTTCATTGCTGACATATTTAATATTAATCTCTTAGATTTTTAGCGGGCTCACAAGTACATCTTGTCCATTATAAGATTTTCACTCTGCAGCAGAGTGTGCGCTGATATGAAACTTCCTGGCAGTTTAAAACCTTGTGCCGACCGAAACTCGAAACCGGGACCTTTGCCTATCGCTGGCAAGTGCTCTATCATATTTTTTGTTTGCAGTAACCACTAAGCCATCTGTTTTTAATTGTTTTCTTTGTTGGACAGAAACTAAATAAATCTTCTTGTCGTAACTAACTGGTCAACATACGTTAAACAGAATAAAATAAAATGAATCAAACACTTCTGAAAAAAAAAAACAAATTTATTATTTGTTTATTTGTTATGTTTTATATGTATATTTATTTATCTATTTTTTCCATGCTATGGCTTCTGCCCTAATTAGTTGTCCCGGGTCACCGTGACTTGGGTTACTGCCAAAAATTTCTTTTTGTGCCAACTTAATTAAAATAATGGAGCTCGCTTTAGTGTTATGCGCCAACGAAAAATTACGTCTTCATTATGGCAAAGTGTGAAGTAAGAAATTTTTAAACAAAGCTTTGTATTTTGGACTCTTTTTAAGATTATGATGCTCTTCCATTATGTACTGTAATACTCGTCTATACTCGCATGTTTAATCGTAATTGCAAAATGTGCGAAATAGTCGATAATCCAAGTGTGTCTATTGTTCTTTGTTCAAGGAAAGAAACGCCAGTCTGCTTGACGTACTTCTTTGTTATAGCAGATTCTGTAGTCCTAGTAATTGCTGCGAGATTTTTCCAGTCCAGTTCCATATGTGGAATTAGTCTCGGCAGATTTGAATGTGTGCCAAGGTATGTACAATATGGCAATGATCGCAGTACGAATTCTGCTACAATTTGATATTGTGCAATTTTTCACCTGTTGGGACCTTCTCGTTTACAATGTCGTACCATGTTGACACTATTTTGTAGTGGAGGATGGGATTCTTAATATTTTTACAGGCGTTACTCCAGTTGACCGCTGGATATTTCGCTTCCACGGGGTTTGGCCTATGGCGTCTCGTGAGGTGGTAATAGGTCCTTCTGGTGTTAAGCTGCTGTGGAGTATCTTGAATATAGCTCATTTCCAAGTGTTAAGTCTAGACATAGTCGCAATGAGCGCTGATGCGACCAATATCGACTGGAGGCTCGTTGGGGATAACCTGTTGAACTTTTTTGTAATTGTCACATGGGGCGTCTGCAGTATTTTGCGGATACGGTCCGCCAGCATGGCCGGGTTAATACTATGGTTGGCATGGTCACTTTAAAGGTATTTCCGCTCCAGATGAACCAATACGCTGCAGCTAAAATCTTGTGCGCTGTATCCTTGGGTACTGGTAACACTGCTGCGATGTGGTATATTTTGTTTAGGGCATAGCTGTTAATCAATAGAGCTCTCTGTATCCGATTTGGCGTTCTAGTTTTGTGTTCACGGAGAGTATCCCTTAATATATTGAGTTTATGGTCCCAGTTGGCAACTGTAATCTCTCTGGAGTGGACATTAAAATCATATCTAGATGATTCGTCTTCTCTGTCTTTTGTAGCCATGTTGTTTGAATGTTCTCCACATGGGGTCCAATACGTAAAATTTTCTATTTGTGTTCATTGAGTTTGGCCCCAGAAGAAGTGACGTAACCGTGGATTACCTGTTGAACGATTTCAATTTCTACTTACGTGTTAACTATGACACTGATGTCATCAGCATAAGCATGACACACGGTTTGCGTTCACAACACCTGTAGACCTTGTAACCCCTGATGCAGGTTTAACAGTATCGGCCCTACGGCAATTGCGTACAGTGTCATAGAAATGGGGCCACCTTGTCTCACTGATTGCGTAATTGGGACTGGTGAACTTAGTTGACCATTAATTTTGCTTCAAGAGAAAGTCCCGACCATACATTTGCGTATGATGTGAATAAAATGATCACTAAACCCCATCCGTTGCATTACGGTTAATAGAGAGTGGTGGTTGATGTGGTAAAATGCCTCTTCAAAGTCTAGAAACATTAGACCAACGTTGCATTTACATAACCACAACAAATTTATGATATCCCTATATTCACATACTGCATTTGCATAGATCTCCCTGAGACAGCACTCATTTGATAAGGGCCAAGTATCTTCGGCAGTACCTTCATACTACTATTTATGAGTCTGGTGAAGACGTTATTGGAATTGAGTAGAGTTGGGGTCGAAAATCCTTCAGCGTAGTGCTACGTGCTTTTCCTTTCTTTGGGCGGGGAGGGGGGGGGGGATTAGGACAATCAGTCCTTCCGTAAACTGAAATGGCATCTGCACGTCTCCCAATGTTTCATTGCATATTTTGGTGAACTCTGGTCGTATGACGTTCCAGAAGCAAGCATAAAATTCTATGGGTAGGCCATCTAAACCAGCCGATATCTTTATAGGCGGATCTTGGATTATGGTAAATACTTCTTCATCGGTTATGTTGGCTACAAGCTCGGCGTTGTCAGTCGGTTTGACCGTGGGTTGAATCTGGCATAAAAGCGGCTCTCTTGCCGTCAATCAGTTACCGACTCGGCGTAAAAATCTGTATAACGTTACACTACGGAGTTTCTTATTGTGACTTGTTGATCGCTTACGTTCCCCTGTTCATCATTGAGAGTATGGAGTAACTTTTGTTGACCTCTCTTGGCTTGCCGGATCATGTGGTATACGGACGTATTCTCCTGTGTCAACTCAATCGGAGAACGCGCTCTAACTTTTTTTCCCTCTAGAGAACTTCGTACCAACGCTGCTATTCTTCCTTTAGTGCGTTTTATTCTAAAGCTGTTTGTTACTAACCCTATGGGGTCATCATATAGTTCCCGGAGGCATAGAAAGTGATACTCCCAAGGTGCGTTTCCGCCAGTTCGCTTTCATGCGACCATATTATGCGACGCAGGTTTTTATCTGCGGTTTGCAGACTGTAGCCACAACATGATGCGTGTTGGATATCTGGATTGCGTCCGAAGGCATCGCTGCCATGTATCATGGATCACGTGTTTCAGTTCTGCGTCCTCCAAAAGTGACACGTTTAGCTGCCATTCGCCCCTTCCCAGGAATGTTTTTTGTTTAGTGTGCTTCGCGGTTATATGAAATGCGCAGCGATCCGAGAAGTTAAGGGGGCAAATTTCGCAGTCAGCTACATTATGGATAAAGCCTTTCGTTACATACAGCCTGTCTAGTCTACTTGCCGAATTACTGGATACGTACGTGTATCCTCGGGTGTCCGGACGAAGATGGCACCAAGTATCTATCTTATCTAGTCCGTTAGTTTACAACAACAGCTCCCCGCAAAAGTTCAAGTTCGGGACTTGATCTTCTGGACGCAATACGCAGTTAAAATCACCACCCAAAAATAAGTGCAATCGAGAAGCCGTTATTAATGGTACAATTTCGTCCCGGAACAGGTTGCTCCTTGCTCATTTTCCGCTGGATCCGGATAGAGCATGTACATTAACAAGAAGTAGATCACATATTTTTGCAGTTATGCCTCGTCTGGATTCAAGTATAGCTTGTGCTGTACGTGGTATTCCGTGTTTGAGCAATATTCTCGTCCTGCATTCATTGCCTCTGTTCAAGACTGCCTCACATCCGTACAAATCCGCTATTTTCGTCGTAACAATGTCTTGTAACATCGCCATGTCGACGGCGCATAAGTAGTCCTCCACAGATTGTAACTTAACGTCAGAATCTATTCTGTTGACATTGAGTATGACAATTTTATATGCCTGCGTCATTCGGCAGCACTACTAGCCGTGTTCAGTGTCATCACGCAGTTCCCTTATCAGGTCCACAGTGGTCAACCGTTTCCATTGGTTCTTCAATTGTAGGGGCCAGGTTGTTATGTACATCCTCATTAGTGTTTGGGATGTCTGTTTTCTCCGACGTCTACCACGTCATGCTTTCCACTTCGATCTGTTTTGAGAATTTTTTTGGTACGTGAGAGTTCTTGCACCAGTTCTTGAATCTCTTCAGGGCGCTGTTGACGTGTTTGCCGTTCAGGCTTCACCGGCTGCTGTCTGATGTTGTCTTTCTCAGTATTCTTCAAATATTCTGAGAGGGCGGTGTTTCGAGCCAAATTGTCACCTGTGCTCTTTGTGGATGACGGTTTCAACAGAGAAATCGGTTCAGTATGAGATTGCTCATTTAGGATCGGTTCTTGCATAATGTCATTCTCAACAACGGAGGAATGGGGGAATTTACGGGGGTTCCCAATATCTTTCGGGGTCTGCTGTGTTGAAATCGTTACAGCTGTCACGATTTCCTTAGGTTCGGGTGGTCTCACTTCTGTTGTGGCAGTGATGGCATTCTGGGCTTCTGCTTGGATTGGATGGTTTTCCGCGTTCATATTAGTTCTTTCGATCAGAACTTGGCCACGGGCATCCGTAGCGTAAGTCGTAGGCAGTGAAGTCATAGCCGGCGGTCTCGGCGCTGTAAACACTCAGCGCGGACGTGGCCGGGAGAGTTGCACGCCGTGAACATCCCCGGCTGGCCGTCGTATATAACGATGCCTCAGTAACCACAGACGCTGATGTACGATGGTACATGCTTGTGCAAGTCGACCTTTAACTGTCTCACTCCATTGAGCACTTGGAATCTGCGTGCATTCGAACTTTGGCGCCATTCATTTATCTGTTCCGCTGGTACCTCGAATGGCAGTTCGAATATCCTGGTCGTCCGTATTCCAAATCCTGTATGTGTCTGATGACCACTCCTACGTTCCCGTCTCAATGTTTAAACTTCATAGTTCCTCCGCAAGACTCAACTACTTCGTCGCATAAATTAGCATTCTTCAATTTGACACTATCTCACTATCGAAAGATACATTCCAATGACATCCTTTGAAACAGGTTTCACTTCGTATTCTAACCAATCTTCGATTTCGTGTAGCTTGGGTCGGGCGTAACTACGGTATAACGATAATTTCAAAATGGCTCTGAGCACTATGGGACTGAACTTCTGAGGTCATCGGTCCCCTAGAACTTAGAACTACTTAAACTTAACTAACCTAAGGATATCACACACATCCATGCCCGAGGCAGGATTCGAACCTGCGACTGTAGCGGTCGCGCGGTTCCAGTGATAATTTCAGAGTATCTTTTCTGTTCAAGTGGGCCATCACGGTATCATGTTTAACATTTGATTAAGGGTAGAATTTCTGTAACGCTGCAAGAAGCACTACGACTTACCACACCGAAGCACAGCAGACGGCTGCGCACGAAACCCAGCACACGTCCGCACAGCACAGCTGGCGCGGCGAGACTGTTCCATCTGAGCTGCCTTAGTACGACTCACGCACCGTCCTCACAGCTTCAATTCCGCAGTACCTCATTTGACAAACTGCAGGTCTCATCACGAGCTATTTCACGTGGAATGGCGATTTCTACGAACAGCTGGAAGACGTCGCCATGGGTAGTCCTCTTATTCCAGTGGTGGCCAACTTCTTCATGGAACAATTCGAAACACAGGCACTGGACTTGGTGACTTGCAAACATAAGGTGTGGTATAGATACGTCGATTATACTTTCGTTGTGTGGAGCCATGGTGAAGAACAGCTCGGTGACTTCCTAAGACAATTGAACAGCCTCCATACCAAAACAAAATTTACCATGAAAGTAGAAAAGCACCAAAAGCTGCATTTCTAGATGTGCTAGTCACAAGGGATGGCTAAAACCTGGGACACAGCCTGCATGTAAAACCGTCGCACACGGACCGATACCTGCACAAACTATCAAACCACCTCCAGAGCCAGAAAAGAGGCATGATTAATACGCTCGTAACGCGAGCAGGACGAAAATGTGAGCCGCAGCACCTCAGACGAGAAATGCAAGACTTGGAAAGTGTTCTGAGGAGCAGTGGGTACTCCACAAATTATATTAGAAGTGTAACAGATACAAACACTCGGCGAAGTAAGGAATCAGAAAAATAAATGTCGGGTACGGCCTTTCTGCCGTACATTCCCAGTGTGACGGACAGAATCGTCCGTGTATTGCGCAAACATGGCGTAATGACAATTTTCAAAACAACAAGGAAGATCAAAGATTGTCTTAGACCGGCAAAGGAGAAAAGGGACCCACTTGCAATGTCGGGAATATACCGTATACCATGCACATGCGGAAAAGATTATGACGGACGATCAATCAACACCAGCATTAAAGAACATAAGCAACATTGCAGGTTGGGGCAGGTGGAGAAATCGGCCGTGGCAGAGCACGCACTGAGTGAAAACGACCACTTAATAAAATTTGCCGACACAGAAGTTCTGGCTGTAGAGAAGCACTATCACACGCGCTTGTTCAGAGAAGCTGTAGAAATACATAACACACGAACAGTTTCAACAAGAAAGAGGAAAGCCTTAAGGTAAACGGATCCTGGCTTCCCGTACTGCACCGAACGACCGTCGCAGGTAGCAAGAGCAGAACCGCACCGAAATGACCGCGGAGAAGCCATTGGACGTTGGCGCGCAGGTGCATATAGTCTGCGGCCACGAGCTGGGCTCCACTTCACCACCGGCAATGGAGAGTGAACCTTGGGCATTGCCAGCTACTCGTGCTGGCGAAACGTCAGGAAGATCATTAGATGAACGTCGGCCAAAGGACACGAGACAGAAGCCAATAGGCAGTTTGTCAACAAGTGGCCACGAAAGCCTTAACAATTTTGTAGTACCTTATTTCATACCTTCCAAACTACACAGAAGTGTTGAGTGGTCCTTAAGATAAGTAAATAAATTAGTGAAATCAAAGTGAAGTAGAAACTAGAAAATAAATGTAAAACTTGGTTTAGTTTAGAGAGTTACATACTGGCAAACAGTGGACAGAGCAGAAGAGACAATGACCGTGAAGTCAGCAAGTTCAGGAGAAGCCATCGCCCTCCCCACATAAGCAGACGCTGTCGATTTAGCCGTCAGGGCATCGCCCGACCGGCTCACGTGTTTCTCAGTTGTCACATGTGAGCAAAGGCCCTCGCCTACATTCCAAGAGCCAATGACCGACGTTAAGAAGATTCTTCGAGAAGCTTTTAAACGTGACAGAAGAGGCAATGACCGGCTCACGTGTTTCTCAGTTGTCACGTGTGATCAAAGGCCCTCGCCTACATTCAAAGAGCCAATGACCGACGTTAAGAAGATTCTTCGAGAAGCTTTTCAACGTGACAGAAGAGACAATGACCGTGAAGTCGTTCACCTCCAGTGAACTGAAGTAAATAAATACGCGAGACGCAGTGGGCCCGACAAGGAGAGTAGCAGTAGTTTTCAGTCAGTTTCGGTGCTGAAGACCGTCATGCAAGAAGAGACTACATCATACGCAGACGCACCAAGTCCGCCACTGTAATGGAATAGCAAGCAGCAGCCTCGGCGCCAGAAGACAGAAGTTAAAAGGTATTTGAAGTCTGATTTTTACGTATCCGGGTGACTCGTGAGGACGGGAAGGAGACGCCTTCACATCAGCAGTCACCTGTGAGATGGGATGAAGATCTGAAAGCCGAAGACTGGCAAGCGGGAGTCCGTTGTTCGAGTCCGGAACACTGGCCTTCCCCCGCCGCGCCGCTCCGCTGGCCGACGCACAACAGTGACACACGCGGCCGCTTAGAGAAGAGAAACACTGGGATGCCACATCCAAAGTATCACCGTCCAATGCGCGACTTCGTTCTCAATAATTAAACGGGCTACTGCACGATGCGCGTCTCCAGTCAACTGGGCGAGACGGCGACACGAGATACACACCGCCACGCGTATTCAGACGCCGCCGCTGCCGCAGCAGAAGGGTTCACAAACGACACAGCTGCCGCTCTCCGAGTCAGAACATCCAGTAAGGAAACAGTTGTACAAAACTTTCAATAAAAGTTATCTTACGTAAAAATGCTGTTTCATTCTACCTCATACCCGAGCCAAGGAAGAACCCACCCTGCCCACATGTTGTTAAGAGAGAAAAAGTGTATTTTCACCCTGACATAATGCTTTAGAATCAATTTCCCTTGCAGTAATGCTCATCCTGACAATTGACTTGCAACAAAAGAGAAAACTCAGTTACATTTAGTATCAGAAGTGTTACATAAGCTCTTCTGCGGACCTTGGAGAACTAACACTAGTGGAAGAAAAGATATTGCGGAGACATGGCTTAGACACAGCCTGGGGATGTTTCCAGAATAAGATTTTAACTCTGCAGCGGAGTGTGCGCTGATATGAAACTCCCTGGCTGATTAAAACTGTGTGCCGGTGCCGAGTTGGAGTCTCTGTCGGCACACAGTTTTAATCTGCCAGGAAGTTTCAAATACATCGTGTTTTCATCTGTCAATTTCATTACGAGGAGAACTGATCATCTTGAATTCTACGAGTACTTGTCTTTCTTCTAGTATTTCCTTACGCTGTTTACAACTGGCTGCTTTCATGTAACATTTCAGCTAAGAAGTGATTTATACTAGTGCAAGACAAGACAAGGAAATGCTTCCCGCATACAGTTTTCTGCTCTGTGTAGGATTCAGGGCGAGGTTCTGTATTCTGATGCGTACATTTTCAACAAGCTTCCGTATGATATAAAAGAAAAAAATAGGTATCAACATAAAAATAATAGCAAATTAATAACATACCTTATTAGCTACTACTCCGAGAAGTTATGTGATAATCAATATTCAAAACTGAAGCTGTACTGGTAGCTGCATGAAAAGTAGCATTGTTGCTGGTAAACAATCCTCAATGATATGACACATGGCTCAATACTGCTTATAATAAATATTACAGTGGTATTTAGATATTAAGCTTTACTTAAGATATACACAGAAAGTTTAGAATACGAATGAGAAAGCAGTAGTGTTTAGTAGTTTAACAATACTTATTTATTAACACAATTTTCTACAGACGCTTCACTTTGTTTATTGCATACGTTGTAACGGAACATATTAAAGGCTTTACTTTAATGAAGTATGTGATCCCTTCCAAATTCAACCAGTTTAACGAGTATTTATGATTATAGAAAAGTTATTGTGTATGTTAACAATGATTGCACAACATGTCTCCATAAACAGTCAACCCATTAAATTATACTGAATAACTGACCCACACAAAAGTTAATATCACTTGATCACTGATACAGCAAATGTCATCATGTAAAAACACTAAATTTATCTTAAATAATGAATATGAAGTACGAAAAATAGTGGCCAACTTAGGTATTTTGGATCTCCTTAAATAAAAATCACCCAGTGAAACCTATTTGTTCACTAGGAGCGTTTTCACTCAGTATTCACGTAATCAATCCTATTTTAGACGAAAACCAATGTAATTCTTCATAATTCATGTTACTTACTTATTTATGCAAATTAGAGAAGTCAATTGACAAACTTCTAAAAAACGACCTTTTTGTAACAAAGAATTATTCTGTCAAGTCAACAAATCTGTCTGTCATTTTAATAACATGTTAAATTATGTCACTCGATGCAAATTAATAACTTTTCTGCACAAATTATGATAACAGATGTACATGTGACTCATAAACTATATCTCTTTTTAGTAGTTCTTTGACAATGTTATAAATACAAGCAGCAAGAAGGGTCGAGAGAACAGTCGGAGGCAGTCAGGGGCAGTCGGAATGTCACTTTGGTGAAGTGTGTTTCTGTGTTATTGTTTGGCAAAACAAGGCAAAGAAACATGTAAAGGAAGTACTACTTTGTGTTGTGTTATGGTCTTTGGTGGACAGTGGAATTAATATGGCCACTAAAGTAATAAATATTTGATGTTTACATACGTGTTGGTTTCGCTCGTTCTTTATCATCAAAAGCACATGAAAAACACGGGACCTCATGTTTTTTAACCCTAGACAACCAGATTTAGAGCCAGCATCAGCATCGAGACACAGCAGCGATCCAGCAAGCAGCAGCGATTACTACAATAAATTACATTGTAATGGCGCCAACCTAACATCAAGTGCTAACAAGCTCCGTAAATTGGAGTGAAATAGTGCGTTTACAGCAATTAGCTATATCTACGACTAAGGCGGACCATTTACAAAAGTGGGGGCTCGTCCGGGATCTTTAAGTGCATCGATGATAATAGTGCAACGATAAATTTCGTAAGTGCTTAGCACTCCAAAAAAGTTTATTTGTGCAGTGTGGCAACAGTGAAAATATGTCAAAAATAAATAAATAAAGTGTGTTTGTGCGAATACGAAGAACTATCATCACACCGCTCGGGAGATTACCGTCTGGATTATGTCAATGGATTTCATCAATCAAGACTTCAGCTTCAATAAAACCGAATATAAGTGAAGAAAGCCAACAAGAACATCGATCACGACATCATAGCATAACCATAAAGCAAGGTATTTTGTTGTTGTTGTCATTTAAAATAATTGTTAACATGTCTCTACCTGAGAGTGATGAGATCGTAGGAAATGTAAAAATTGAACCAGGGGATGGTGAACAATTAAACTTAACAGAGTGGCTAGCACAGTTTGCAACTCAAATAAACTCGCAACTTAAACAATCAAGTGAACAAGTACGTTTGGAACTTAAACAATCAAGTGAACAAGTACGTTTGGATTTTAAACAATCAAGTAAAGAAAACACAGATAGACTGGATAAGTTAAGTTTGGATTTTGATCTATTAAGTACTCATCTCAATGAGAAGTGTGAGGAAATTAAAACTACCCTCAGTAGGGACTCTAGAGAACAGTTGATACACTTCAGAAAAGAATTTCAAGTTAAAGTTGAAAGTTTAAATGAAAACATACAAGCTAACACAGACAGCATTGCTGTCATCTACAACAGAGTAGATGCTGAAGCTAAAAGATTAGATCAAAGAATAGACAAAACATCAGAAGACCTTAAACAAGAATACAACCTGTACACCACTAATGTAGATACAAAAGTAGAAAATATGCACACTAAATATTCACAATTGGAAGATGCATTGATGTCCAAACAAACGATTTACAATCAAAATACAATGTATGGGCACATCCAAGTGAAATGCTTTCCTGGTGAAAATCTGCACCCTATTGACTTTATTCACCAATGTAAGGATATGTTTGTTGTAGGAATGTCAGATAACCTAAAAATTAAGTTAGTAAAACGGTTTCTAGAAGGGGAGGCCCTATCCTGGGCAAATGAGAATAATGATTCTTGGAATACTTTTGAAGAGTTTGAAGCTAAATTTATTTGCAAATTTTGGTCACAATCCATACAAGCCAGATTAAAGTCAGAATTTCTAAATGGACCAGTGTATAGAGGGAAAGTTGGGGGAATGCAAAAATTTTGCAGGGATCAATTGAAAAAACTTGCTCACTTGAATAACTCTTTTGATATTATGACACAAATTGATGTTTTAAAAAGAAGATTACCAGAGAGACTGCAGTGGGAATTGGTCCATGGACCAGACGATTCAATGGAAGAGTTCCTGAAATTTGTAGATAGATTAGATAGGGCCTTGGAAAGAGAAAGTAACCAAAGTTTTGGCTCTGGCAACAACCAGTATGGGGGGTGGAACAGGAATGTAAATAGAGATTATTATTGGAGGAGAGACTTTGAAAATTCTGGAAATAATGCTCCAAATAGGGGAGATAGGAGATATGACAATGATTTCAGAAACAATACGCAGGAGGGAGGATGGAGGAGAGATAACAGGAATGATAGAAATAGCTATTGGGGAAGAGAACAAGATAGAAGGGGGTTTGTTGAAACTAGTGAACAAAACGACAGCTACAAACGGACAGACCGAGGAAACCAGCCGGGAAATGGTGGACAGTCCCACTAGATGTCCGTAGTTTTGGGGCTAGACAATATTATGACAGGACAACACATAACCGAAACTGGAAAAGGAGAGGATACAATGTAAAGAGTAATTACCATGAAAATACTGAAGTTGTTAGAATGAATAAATTAGAATTTAATAAAAGGTTTTGGGATACTATGAGTAAAAGTGATACAGTTAATAAAAACTGTGTTCAAGCACAGGTAGTTAGTGAAAGTGCAGAAGTTGAAGGTATTGCAGAGTTCCATAGTTGGGCTGAAAAGGATACTGGTGTGAATAACAAGTCAGACACACCACAAGTAGAATCTATTTTGGGGGGTTTATTTGATAAGAAGGGGGATGACGATGTGTTTAATGGAGCCAAAGACTCAATTGCTGAGATTCAGATACATAGGGGGGAAACTGAAGATGGGGTTGTTGTGGAGGAGGAGGAAGAAGTAATAGAGGGACATTTAAATAATGATCCTAAATCAAGTGATGTTATTGATGAGAGTGTGAAGGAAGAAATAAAAGTATTTGCAGAATTGAAAAGTGATTATGTGGTAAAGGTAAGTGATGTGCCGAACATGGGTAATAATGAGGTTAATTTAAGTGAAATGCAGACTAGGGAATGTGTATCTGAGGACAAGCTATTGCCTATTGGGAACTATGAAACACTAATCTATGAGAATGCTAATAATAATAATAATAATAATAATAATAATAAAGACCCGTGAGGGGATTGCCAACCCCCATCGGGCGCGTCCCCAGGTGGCGGATAGGGGAATGCTCGGCAGATATGCCGGGTAGGTGGGAAATAAAATACCACCCGCGGACCAAATGACAACCAAAACCCGTGCTGCGTCTGACTTGGAACAAGCGGCAGTATGGTCAGCGTCTGTCCACCAGGAGGTGCGGCTGCAAACATGCTCCAGGAACTTACAATCCCTGGTTCTAAACCACTAGCGAAAGCTAGAAAATAAATAACAAGCAAACATGACTCGTACAAGTAAAGACAAAATTACCCCAGGTGGACAATCCACCCACTGCAAAGTGGCAACCAAGCATTCGGATTCTGGGGAGCTTGGACTTATACGAGAGAGCAAGTCGGAGTGCTCTGGTAAACTACCGCAGAAAACACATACTTACATTGGCACCTTTAACATTCAGACGCTCATTCAAACAGGAAAATTGCACAACCTCACGACAGAATTAACTAAACAGAAAATCCAAATCCTCGCCGTACAAGAAACACGCTTCAGGGACTCAGAAACAGTAGACTATAATAATTACAGAATTTTCAAAAGTGGAACGAACAAGACAATTTGTAAAGGAGCAGCACTATTTGGCATGGCCTTTATTGTGGACAAAAAAGTTCTAGATTCAGTAAAGGATGTAAAACCCATCAACAATCGTCTTATGACAATGAGAATTAAACATGCAAACAAAAACTACACTTTCATCAATGTACATGCACCAACAAATGGGGACAACAAAAAAGAGCCCGAAAAAACGGAAAGATTTTGGGAAGAACTCGAAACAGAGATGTCAAAAATTCCAACAGAGGATGTGAAAATTTTGCTTGGTGACTTCAATGCACAAATTGGCAAGGACCGCAAATATAAGAAGACAGTAGGGGACTACCCCGCGCACAAATTTACAAATAAAAATGGTGTACGATTTGTGGAGTTATGCCAACAAAACAATCTCAAAATTATGTCAACCTCATTACGAAAAAAACCCAAAAAACAAAAAACATGGCGATCACCCATCCATCATCTAGGAGAATTCCAGATTGACCACATTGCAATATCATATGAGTACCAAAAAGAAATTCATGATGTACAAGTGCGCAGAGGCGCAAATGTTGATTCAGACCACTACTTAACTAGAATTAAAATTAAATTCACACCTAAAAGGAAATGTAACAGGAGAACACCCGTGATCCCGAAGTTCGACCTACACAGAATTAAAGATTCGAGGATCACAGAAAAATGGGAAGACCAACCTGCAGAAGAGTGGCCAAAATTTCGAACTAAAATCCTCAAAACAGCGAAAGAACTAATCCCACTACGTAAAAAACCAAAACACCCATGGTGGAACCAGGAATGTGAAGACGCTCTAGAAGAGAGAAAAAAAGCGTTTCAAAATTACAATTGCAACAAATCAGAAGAAACCCACAAGAAATTCCTTGAAGTCCGCAAACAAGCATCCAAGAGTTTACGGCAAAACAAACGGAAATATGTAAATGACCAACTAAAATCGATAGAAGACAACTTTAAAAATTACAACACACACGATTTCTATAAAACCTTTGCAAACCACATTAAAGGGTACTGTCCACAGAACCTCTGCTTCCGAAAATCAAATGGTAAACTGGCCTTAACAAATAAGGAAAATTGTGAAGAACTAGCGAAATATTTTTCAAAGCTTTTAAACTGTCCAGAACCTAAGGAGAGGTTTCCGAAAATAAAACCAGAAACCGTATCAGAAAACTCAGCACCACCAACAAAAGAAGAAATTTATTCACATATCCAGAAGCTTAAAAATAACAAAGCATCAGGTGAAGATGGAATTGTAGCTGAACTCCTGAAAAATTTAGGTCCAAATTCACTCAGAGAAATCACACACATTATCCAAAATATTTGGCAAACCGAAAAAATCCCAGATGACTGGAAGATCGCACTAATTCACCCACTACACAAAAAGGGTGACAAATCAGATGTGAACAACTATAGAGGGATCTCGCTTTTACCAGTCACCTATAAAATTTTGTCAGCCTGTCTCCTGAAGAGAACACAAGAACAACTAGAATCAAAATTATCTGAATACCAAGCAGGATTTAGAACAAACAGGTCATGCCCAGAACAAATTTTTAACCTCAAAACCATAGTCAAAATGCGAGCTCTCAGACAAAAGCCATTAGTATGCACATTTGTAGACTTTAAGAAAGCATACGATTCAATAGATAGACCCTCATTATTTCAAATTTTAGAAGAAAGGGGATTAGATTACAAGACACGAGAACTAATAAAACAAACACTAACTGACACGAAGTCTAAAATAAAATTCATGGGAGAAATTTCGGAGCCCTTCGGCATTCAGACAGGTGTGAGACAAGGCGATGGACTCTCTCCTCTTTTGTTCAACATCGTTCTTGACAAAGTTATGGAGGAATGGGAGAAACAACTACGGAAAAATGAGTGTTGGAAACCAATTTCACTTGGCTTTTCCAAAAACAATCTTTACATTCCATACCTCGCTTTTGCAGATGATCTAGCAATACTAGCGGAGGATGAGCAGACCGCCATTAAACAGATTGACACACTCAAAGAATGTGCTGAGAAAGTTGGGCTACAAATCTCATTTGAAAAAACTGAATTCCTATGTTCAAAAGTAGAAATTGCAAGCTTAAAAACAAAATATGGCAAAATCAATAGAATCCCGTATTTTAAGTACCTCGGAGAATACATTGAACCAACAGGCCAAGAAATAGTATCACAGCAAAATCGTTTACAAAAAGTCAAAAAAGCATTCTGGTTAGTCCACAACCTCTACAACAAGAAATCCTTGTCAAGACAAACTAAAATTCGGCATTACAATACCGTCATAAAACCAACAGTCCTCTATGCAAGTGAAACACTAGTACTGAACAGAAAGCGAGAACTCGAAGACATCAAAAAAGAAGAGAGAAAAATCATTAGGAAAATTTTAGGAGCGAGACAGACTAAAGATGGCTACAGACTGCAAACAATCAAAACAACAGAAAAGTTTTCAAACATAGAAATTGATTTTAAGAAAAGGCGACTGAAATTCTTTGGTCATCTTAGCAGATTACCAGAAAACCGTTTGACCAGAAAGCTAATAAATTACGTAACCTCACTTAAAGCTTCAACACCTTGGATGATCGAAGTTAGAAAAGACCTCACCAACGCGGATATAACAGCAACCGATATTTCAGACAGAGATACTTTTAAGCACAAAGTAGAGAAGTGGAAAGTTTTACCAGAGCAACCAAAACAAAAACAGTACAGACCGAAGTGGTCAGAAGAGCGAAAGCAAGCCTTCTCAAAAAGAATGAAGATCTATTGGAGCAACAAGAAGAACCAGAAAAAAAGTTGATTGTCATTTGCTTAATGTCATTTGCTTAATGTCTTCCGTTATTGGGAGAATTCATAAATAATAATAATAATAATAATAATAAAGAAAATATAAAGGGATGGAATGTAAATGTGTGTTTTCAAGGAAAAGGGGAAAAGTTTTTAGAAGTTTTGTGGAACAACTATGGGAACTGTATATACAAAGATGCCTTTTGGAAAGAATTAGCAAAGGTAAGTGCAACCTTGTATCCTATATGGTGGATAAGGATCCGTAGTGGACTTTATAAAAAATGGGGTGAAAACAATAATTTGTTGAGTGGCAACACAGTGTTAAGAGGAACAAATAAAAACAAAGGTTTATATTTAAATGTCAATGCTTTGCAAACAGAGAGGGATGTGGCTAAATGTAGGAAAGAGACATTAGACTTAGGAACTAAAGAAATTGAAAATGATCTATTGTTTGAAAATACTGAAATAGACAAAGATGTTGAGCTAGGTTGTTCATTTGAAATAAAAGAAAGCCCACATCCTAATGCGTATAGACTTATCTTCCCCAGATCAAGAAGGTTATTTGGATTAAGAAACATCACTGAATTGAAACCATATAAACATGATTAAGCGCATTTCCCTGTTTGAATACAGTTACTTACCCATTTTCCGTAAAGTGTTTTACCAGCAAAGATTTTTACTGGGTGTGTCAAATAGCAACTACCACTACAGACCCTGGAGAAGTTCCAGATATCTGAGACAATGTTTTTATATTTTCATTGTCACTATTGAATATTAAATATTGTGATATCTTCTTTACTTGCAATGGGCAAGAAGGTGACAAACATTTATTACTTTCTTTTTGTATTGTTGAATATGGGACATGATTGCACCAAATAAAAGACAATGTAAATATTGTGGTGCAAGACCCATCATTGTGTTACTATTGTTTTCTTAGACATAAGATTTGTGGACAATTTTCTACAGCTAATCAGATGTTCACCAAGTTTGATGTTTGTGTTATGTTGTGACCAATTTAAGTGTCCAATTTTAGTATTCATATGTTCTTGTACTGTCTTGACTATGTGTCTCAATGGGAGACAAGTTTTTTAAATATTTCGTTTCTTTTTTTAAATGCATATTATATCCATACATGTGACTTCACTAGTGTGTGTATTTATATATCATGTCCATACTTATAATTATGTTCTTGGTTTTCATTTCTTTTATGTGGCTCAAAAGGAACAGACAGTGGCAATATTTTCTTATGGACATATGACCTGTCCATCTATGTAATATATTTATGTTCCTTCTATTATGTTGACTAATCTGTGACTCAATGAGAGCTGACTTTGAAATAATTTACATATATATTTTTTATATATCTTAAAATCGCATGTGATATATTTGTGTCTGTTTTTGATCATTTTCCATGTGGCTCACTGGGAGCAAAGATTAACATTTTTTTTTACTTTCATGTATTACTAAATATTTTTATTATGCTGTCATACTGATTGACATAACACAAAGTGCATTTGAAACAACACAACTAAAATATTTTCAGGAAAAAGTCATTTTGAAACGGTGTAACGGTTGTTGTATACATACACATTATGCATAGTAATTGACACATTTGTCCTAGTCGGCTAATATCATTAACATTCTGTAAATGATATTACCCGAGGGGGGTATTGTAACGGAACATATTAAAGGCTTTACTTTAATGAAGTATGCGATCCCTTCCAAATTCAACCAGTTTAACGAGTATTTATGATTATAGAAAAGTTATTGTGTATGTTAACAATGATTGCACAACATGTCTCCATAAACAGTCAACCCATTAAATTATACTGAATAACTGACCCACACAAAAGTTAATATCACTTGATCACTGATACAGCAAATGTCATCATGTAAAAACACTAAGTTTATCTTAAATAATGAATATGAAGTACGAAAAATAGTGGCCAACTTAGGTATTTTGGATCTCCTTAAATAAAAATCACCCAGTGAAACCTATTTGTTCACTAGGAGCGTTTTCACTCAGTATTCACGTAATCAATCCTATTTTAGACGAAAACCAATGTAATTCTTCATAATTCATGTTACTTACTTATTTATGCAAATTAGAGAAGTCAATTGACAAACTTCTAAAAAACGACCTTTTTGTAACAAAGAATTATTCTGTCAAGTCAACAAATCTGTCTGTCATTTTAATAACATGTTAAATTATGTCACTCGATGCAAATTAATAACTTTTCTGCACAAATTATGATAACAGATGTACATGTGACTCATAAACTATATCTCTTTTTAGTAGTTCTTTGACAATGTTATAAATACAAGCAGCAAGAAGGGTCGAGAGAACAGTCGGAGGCAGTCAGGGGCAGTCGGAATGTCACTTTGGTGAAGTGTGTTTCTGTGTTATTGTTTGGCAAAACAAGGCAAAGAAACATGTAAAGGAAGTACTACTTTGTGTTGTGTTATGGTCTTTGGTGGACAGTGGAATTAATATGGCCACTAAAGTAATAAATATTTGATGTTTACATACGTGTTGGTTTCGCTCGTTCTTTATCATCAAAAGCACATGAAAAACACGGGACCTCATGTTTTTTAACCCTAGACAACCAGATTTAGAGCCAGCATCAACATCGAGACACAGCAGCGATCCAGCAAGCAGCAGCGATTACTACAATACAATACATTGTAATGGCGCCAACCTAACATCAAGTGCTAACAAGCTCCGTAAATTGGAGTGAAATAGTGCGTTTACAGCAATTAGCGATATCAACGACGACCAGGTGGACCATTTACAACGTCCAGTCGTTCCACATCTGTGAAGGCTTTTCTTCATGACGAGATTTGTGGAAAATGATGTTGAGGGGACTGGGTGGCAAAATCATTCTCTCGAATCGTCCAGAATGTTCTTCTAACAAGTCGCGTACAATTGCTACCTGGTGACATGGCCCATTTCGTATGGAAACATGAGGTCCATGAATGGCTGCAAATGGTCTACAAGTAGCCGAACATAATTATTCCCAGTCAATGTCCCCTACAGTTGGACAAACGACCCACTACATCCGGTGTAAACACAGTCTACAACATTATGGAGCCCCCACCAGCTTCCACAGAGTTTTGTTGACAGCTCAGATCCATGGTTTCGTGGAGACTGCGTCACACTCGAACCCTGCCATCAGCTCTTACTAAGTGAAATAGGGACTCATCTGACCAGACCACGGCTTTCCAGTCGTCTAGCATCCAACCGATGTGGTGACGAACCCAGCATAGGCGCTGCAGGCGATGTGCTGTTAGGAAAGGCTCTCGCGTCGGTTGTCTGCTGCCATAGCTAAACCCAAATTTCTCTGCACTGTCCTATCCGATAAGTTCGTCATAGGTCCCACATTCATTTCTACGGTTATTTTACGCAGTGTTGTTGTCTGTCAACACTGAAAAATCTACGTAACCACCGCTGCTCTTAGTGGTTAAGTGAAGGCCATCGGCCACTGCGTTGTCCGTGGTGAGAGGTAATGCTGGCACTGTGGATCTCGGGATATTGAATTTCCTAATTGTTTCCCAAATGGAACGTCCCGTGCGTCTAGCTCCAACTACCACTCATCTTGCAAAATTTGTTAATTCCTGTCACGCGGTCATAATAACGCCTGAAAACTTTTCATATGGATCACCCGAGTACAAATGAAAGCTGCGCCAATGCGCTGCTCTTTTATACCCTGTGTGCGCGATACTACCGCCATCTCTATATGTGCATATCGTTATCTCATCATTTTTGTCACTTCATTGTACATCTATTTTTATAATATGTGTGGGTTACGAGATTTAGTAACATGAGCACCAGATACGATGGGCGAGGCAGAGAGACACCACATTCGCACTTCCCGTGCCCCTAGCGATCTCTTA
This sequence comes from Schistocerca nitens, assembly GCF_023898315.1. Taxonomy (NCBI): domain Eukaryota; kingdom Metazoa; phylum Arthropoda; class Insecta; order Orthoptera; family Acrididae; genus Schistocerca; species Schistocerca nitens. The sequence continues at coordinate 398,832,985 of NC_064614.1, read as the reverse complement.
GAGATTACCTGTTCTGGCTGTATATGGGTAGTGAACGCATCACTTACGCTCTTGCTTGATTGGTTGTTACTCCAGCGGCAATTTCTGAACAGCAATGTTGAAATTTATTACCGAGCTCTTTGTACTGTTCGTCGAGTTTTTCACTGCAGCGCTATAAATCGTTCTCCTTGTAGATGTTTGGATAACTCGTCATTTGGCCCTGGATGTGAATGCAAACGACGCTCTCATGTAATGAAATACCTAATGTATACATGGACTTCCCTAACTGTTTTTAATTAATTATACACATTTACCCAAGATATGATGTAAAATTTCCAAAGCATCACCCGTACATTTTTTTATTTGCACCTGAAAACAACTTCTTGTATCTGCATTTTCCTTTGAAGATTCCCTCTGCGCTATGATGAACGTCAACATCGGTATTCTTGCTTTCCATTTCGACCAGATTGCTTACACTCATGTAAGCACAAATTTTCGCTACCTTAGATTCCGCTTGCTGATGTTGATCTTATAACCCCTTTCCGAGACACTGACCTTTGCGTTCAACAGGTCTTCCAGGTCCTTTGCTAAATCTGAGAGATTTACAACGTAATCGGCAAATCTCAAAGTTTTTGTTTCATCTCCTTGAACTGTACTTGACTTTCCAAATTCGTCCTCATTTTCGTTTGCAGATTGAATAATACTGGGATACGCTGCAGCACTGTCTCATTCCCTTCTCAGCTAGTGTTTCCTCTCCACGTCCTTCGACTGCTGTAATTACAATCTTCCTCTTCCTTTTCTTCTGCCTTTGCTCCACATCGATGCAGGGTGGGCATGGTTATTAGTGGATTTGGCATGGTGGGATGCCCTTCCGGTGGCCACCCCGTTACATCCCGGGACGGAATATGTGTTCCCTTACTGACTGTGTGTAGTTTCATTCATATGAAAGTTACCGATAGTTTTGTAACTTGTAACTGATGCAAGACTTGGGTACCACGTAGTGGGATGTGGCAACCGCCTAAAACCACACCCAGTCTGGCCGGCACGCCGACGAAGTGACATTTTAACAAACATGGCTATCCGGACGGATTCTTATAACTAAAATCTAGTTTCGGTATAAAATATAGATAATTTTTCACTTATTGTGCCATATCCCTGCTGCGTCCAGGTCGTGGGCTTCACAACCCGTCCAAACAACAGTTTACTGAAGGCGTTGCTACTTGTATATTCATTTATTTCCAAAATTTTAGCAAATTTTTGGAGAACAACTACACTCCTGGAAATTGAAATAAGAACACCGTGAATTCATTGTCCCAGGAAGGGGAAACTTTATTGACACATTCCTGGGGTCAGATACATCACATGATCACACTGACAGAACCACAGGCACATAGACACAGGCAACAGAGCATGCACAATGTCGGCACTAGTACAGTGTATATCCACCTTTCGCAGCAATGCAGGCTGCTATTCTCCCATGGAGACGATCGTAGAGATGCTGGATGTAGTCCTGTGGAACGGCTTGCCATGCCATTTCCACCTGGCGCCTCAGTTGGACCAGCGTTCGTGCTGGACGTGCAGACCGCGTGAGACGACGCTTCATCCAGTCCCAAACATGCTCAATGGGGGACAGATCCGGAGATCTTGCTGGCCAGGGTAGTTGACTTACACCTTCTAGAGCACGTTGGGTGGCACGGGATACATGCGGACGTGCATTGTCCTGTTGGAACAGCAAGTTCCCTTGCCAGTCTAGGAATGGTAGAACGATGGGTTCGATGACGGTTTGGATGTACCGTGCACTATTCAGTGTCCCCTCGACGATCACCAGTGGTGTACGGCCAGTGTAGGAGATCGCTCCCCACACCATGATGCCGGGTGTTGGCCCTGTGTGCCTCGGTCGTATGCAGTCCTGATTGTGGCGCTCACCTGCACGGCGCCAAACACGCATACGACCATCATTGGCACCAAGGCAGAAGCGACTCTCATCGCTGAAGACGACACGTCTCCATTCGTCCCTCCATTCACGCCTGTCGCGACACCACTGGAGGCGGGCTGCACGATGTTGGGGCGTGAGCGGAAGACGGCCTAACGGTGTGCGGGACCGTAGCCCAGCTTCATGGAGACGGTTGCGAATGGTCCTCGCCGATACCCCAGGAGCAACAGTGTCCCTAATTTGCTGGGAAGTGGCGGTGCGGTCCCCTACGGCACTGCGTAGGATCCTACGGTCTTGGCGTGCATCCGTGCGTCGCTGCAGTCCGGTCCCAGGTCGACGGGCACGTGCACCTTCCGCCGACCACTGGCGACAACATCGATGTACTGTGGAGACCTCACGCCCCACGTGTTGAGCAATTCGGCGGTACGTCCACCCGGCCTCCCGCATGCCCACTATACGCCCTCGCTCAAAGTCCGTCAACTGCACATACGGTTCACGTCCACGCTGTCGCGGCATGCTACCAGTGTTAAAGACTGCGATGGAGCTCCGTATGCCACGGCAAACTGGCTGACACTGACGGCGGCGGTGCACAAATGCTGCGCAGCTAGCGCCATTCGACGGCCAACACCGCAGTTCCTGGTGTGTCCGTTGTGCCGTGCGTGTGATCATTGCTTGCACAGCCCTCTCGCAGTGTCCGGAGCAAGTATGGTGGGTCTGACACACCGGTGTCAATGTGTTCTTTTTTCCATTTCCAGGAGTGTATTATGAGGTCTAAAAAGCATAATTTTTGTTTAATGCAGGATAATCTTTAGTTTCATTCCTGATGTTTGACCCATGTGGGTTTATTTGCGTCGTGACTTGCTGTAGAAAACATTGTAGCCAGGAAAAGAAGTCCATTGACTGTCTGAATTTATCCGCAGCCAATAACAAATTTGACACAGTTCGTGAGTGCATAAGTACACTACTGGCCATTAAAATTGCTACACCACGAAGATGACGTGCTACAGACGCGAAATTTAACCGACAGGAAGAAGATGCTGTGATATGAAATGATTAGCTTGTCAGAGCATTCACACAACGATGGCGCCGGTGGCGACACCTACAACGCGCTGACATGAGGAAAGTTTCCAACCGACTTCTCACCCACCAACAGCAGTTGACCGGCGTTGCCCGGTGAAACGTCGTTGTGATACCTCGTGTAAGGAGCAGAAATGCGTACCATCACGTTTCCGACTTTGATAAAGGTCGTATTGTAGCCTATCGCGATTGCGGTTTATCGCATCGCGACATTGCTGATCGCCTTGGTCGAGATCCAATAACTGTTAGCAGAATACGGAATCGGTGGGTTCAGGAGGGTAATATGGAACGCCGCGCTGGATCCCAACGGCCTCGTATCACTAGCAGTCGAGATGACAGGCATCTTATCCGCTTGGCTGTAACGGATCGTGCAGCCACGTCTCGATCCCTGAGTCAACAGATGGGCATGTTTGCAAGACAACAACCATCTGCACGAACAGTTCGACGACGTTTGCGGCAGCGTGGACTATCAGCTCGGAGACAATGGCTGCGGTTACCCTTGACGCTGCATCACAGACAGCAGCGCATGCGATGGTGTACTCAACGACGAACCTGGATGCACGAATGGCAAAACGTCATTTTTTCGGATGAATCCAGGTTCTGTTTACAGCATCATGATGGTCACATCCGTGTTTTGCTACATCGCGATGAACGCACATTTGAGCCTGTATTCGTCATCGCCATACTAGCGTATCACCCGGCGTGATGGTATGGGGTGCCATTGGTTACACGTCTCGGTTACCTCTTGTTCGCATTGACGGCACTTTGAACAGTGGACGTTACATTTCAGATGCATTACGACCCTTGGCTCTACCCTTCATTAGATCCCTGCGTAACCCTACATTTCAGCAGGATAATGCACGACTGCATGTTGCAGGTTCAGGACGGGCGTTTCTGGATAGAGAAAACGTTCGACTGCTGCCCTCTCATCAACTGAAAACGTCTGCTCAATGGTGGCCGAACAACTGGCTCGATACAATACGCCAGTCACTACTTTTGATGAACCGTAGTATCGTGGTGAAGCTGCATGGGGAGCTGTACCTGTACACGCCATCCCAGCTCTGTTTGACTCAATGCCCAGGCGTATCAAGGCCGTTATTACGACCAGAGGTGGTTGTTCTGGATACTGATTTCTCAGGATCTATGCACCCAAAATGCGTGAAAATGTAGTCACATGTCAGTTCTAGTATAATATATTTGTCCAATGAATACCCGTTTATCGTCTGCATTTCTTCTTGATGTAGCAATTTTAATGGCCAGTAGTGTAGCACCAGCAGACCGCAGGAAGTTGAGGGAAGGCCAGACAGAAAGGAATATATGCTCCAGAAAGATAATGACAGAATGTCTGACTTCCTGGAGCGTGGATGAAAAAGGCATAAAGATGCAATATTCCCTGCACCCTCTCCCCCTCCCCCCCCCCCCAGACTTACACTGCTGACTTCGACGTAGTGTGCAGACATGTGTTCACAACCTTATAGATAAGTGACGTAGGGGAAAGTTGGGAAAAACCGGATATGAGGGTCAATATGTGTACATACAGGCTGGTCCTGACACTGGTATGCTAACTCTCGGACTACCAGTGGTCGCCATTTCTGGGAGTTGTAGATATTCCTCATTAGAGGATGCCAGTTCCTTTTCCTTCTAGACTTTTTAATGTTTTCCCTGTATTTTCCTCCGGTGCTGAGGCTTCTTGGAGTATTGTTTTGAAGAGAAACGTTACGTGATAAGAAATAGGTAAGTAATTAATTCAGTTAAGCATGTCTTCCCGTGCAGTTTTAATGATTTTATCTTGTACATATTCCAACGCCATGTTTAGCTCAATTTTGCACGGTGGGGTAAAACCAGGTACATCCGGTGAGGTAAAACAGGTCCAACCCGGTTTTGCTCCGCACTTTAAAGACACAAATATAAGCACAAGGCAAAGCACTGCAAGAGGAAGTATCAGTATCTGAGACATTTCAAGATGACGTCCAATGAGCTCCAAGATAAAGTGTCTCAATATTTTACAGCCGAAAAACTTCAAAACCCTAACATGTTTTGGTTGCAGGGATTTCGGAAGTGACAACGGCCGGATTTATTTAGGTTTCTGGCGCTTCCGGCACATCATCGTCATTACTTGTGTCACCTATACTTCTGATACCTCTTAGAAAATTTGACTTTGTAAAAAGTGCAAAGAAAACTGCTTATAGAGAAAAAAAGAGCAAAACAGTAATTCTGACATCCTCTCCATACAAAAATTTTTTAGAAGCTGAAGAAAAAGCACAGGAAAGAGAAAGAAGGAAAGTAAAACACAAAACGAAAACTTTTCATTGGGAAGAATGACAGTTGGAAAGACTAAACTGATTCGAAAAAAAGAAAATAAAGTAAAAGACAATGCATACACATTATGTAACAGGCTACATTCAGGATCATAGGCTGGCTGGGTTCAGGGTTTATCTTGCGTTCAAGAACTATGTTCCAGCGCTGAGGAAGGAGACAACTATTCGTCTGTAATTTCTGTTCTTAATAATATGTTTATATGTTTATTGTTCTGACCAGTTACTGAGAAATTTGGCTATATTGCTATAATATTTTGAAAATTTGATGTTCCGAGATAAAAACATGTTTTGATAGTTGAAATAGATTTTTAAGGATTTCTGTATGTTTTCATATATTTTTGCAGTATAATGAAACTTTTTTTCTCGTTTTCAAGTTTTTTCCATTCATTTAAATGAGTAAGCCACTTTTACCCCCTGTGGAACAAAGCTGGGTGTTTTGACCTTACGAGGTTATTATTTTTTTATCCTGGGATGTTTTATTTTTAGCTGAAGCCGGACTTGTTGAATGTATAAGGGATATGAATAAGCTTGATTTATAAATTTATTGATCACTGAAAACAATTTACATTAATTAAAAGTTATGCTACTCGTTTTTGCCCTACTTTGCCCTACAGATGATAATCATGAGTTCATACTTCAATTTTGTACCATGTAAACTGTGACGCTATTGAAGCACTGAAATCTTGTTAATATTATAGTTCTGAAACCAATTGCATGCCACAGATAGTTCTGAAATTTTTGATCAAATATTTTCGGATGATGTGCGAGTATTTACCTGAACTCAGTTTCTTGGAAGATATATTAAGCATTGATGTAAGCAAATAATATCAAATGTTTCAGTACGATAATAATTTTAATTTTTTGCCGTCGTACTGGAGGAAACTTTAGAAACAGTAGGTGCAGCCGTGAGTACAGCAAGGTTGGACAGGAGCGTCAGGCACAAATTCCGGAATCCAATTACGCAGCTGCTCGGCTCAGGTGACTGGCAGGTCCTGTCTGGCGGTCTGTTGAAGACGGGCCGGCAACAACCTGACGGTGCGTTAACGCAGAGTAAGTTTGTGCAACTAGAACATCGTGAGTATACTAAAATAGCCCAGAGTGCTAATACTTTTAGGGGTGTAATTGCTGTGAACTAAGTTGGGGAAAACATAGCGGTTAATTTACATGACAGATCTGTTAAGTAGACTTTGTGAACGCATTGAGAGTTGTCAAAGTTATCCAAATGTGACCGAGGGCAGATCAGACTTGGTGGTCGCTCTTTTGTTTCTGTAAGACGAATCACTATAGGAAAGTTAGGGTTTTGTGAATTTAGGAGGGTTCAGCTGTCAACTCAGTTTTCAGACGCTGAGTCAGACTTCTGCATTCATTCTGATGTCTGTTGTCACTTTGTGAGATCCTCATTATCCATTCCAGCTCTGGTAGTCTTTCTTTCAGTGCGATGCTTCAGTCTTTAAGTATCCGAATGAATTTTCTTATCGTTAGCTCAACTTCCAAATATAACACTGCTACCTACTCTGAGAGCTAATCACTGCAGACAATAGACCACGTCGGCCGTCATACAGCGTCTTACCTCGACAGGGTTTAGGTTGGTCGAAGTTGGTTGAAGCTTTCCTCAAGGCCATTGAATATGGAGATGAAATGTGCTGGGAATCAATCCACAGATACATTTTTGGCTCCCAGTGTGGGGCCACTCCATTTAAATATCAATTTCCACCAATTAATCCATTACATTTAGGCGCCCTACATGGAGCGACCACATTTGTATTTGGGATTACAACATTCGCAGCACTTAGTGTAATGACATTTGCATTTCATTTCCTCTTGCATATTAATTTGCACTACTTTATTTCACTACAACTATCAGTAAAGTTAGCCGCTGATAGACCCACTAACTGAAAAGTTCACGGAAGCTTCGGGAATCCGACTGGCGACGATCGATTGAGGATGAATGTTCGGCCTAAGAGGACTCCGACGGAGCAATCGATAGTGCTGCAATGGGAAGACTGGCTCGTCTCTCACCAGTTTGTTTCTCACTGTGTAGCATCTCTGCTGTTACAGAGTTTACCTAGCATATCTTTTGGCAGGAAATGACAGACCGTTAACGAGGAAGTGCTGCAGATTCGTATCGTGGACCTACCGCACAACGCCAAATTCCATTGCAGCGGTGGCCGCGGAGCTAGCTGGAGGACGGGGCTGGAGCACGGGACCTAGTTGGACGCGCCGGAGACAAGGCGGTATCTGGGTGGCGCCAAGTGGACAGCGGGGGCCGGCCGCCTTTGTGGGCTGGCAGGCGGGCCCTGCGGAGGCGCGGCGAGACAAAGAGCCATTGTGGGCCGCGGGCCGCGGGCCGGCTCTGCACGCCTGCCCAGCCGGCTTCTTGTCGCGCCGCGGCCGCAAGAAAGCGTCATCTGCAGATCGATAGCTGGCCACTCTCCTCCCCGGCTGCCCGCGCGCACGCACCCTCAGCTGCCGTCGCCTCGCGCGTGTCGGGCGTGCTCTCTGTCACACCAGCGGTGGTATTTAGTCGGGAGCCGTGTAAGGAAGTAAATGGCTCCGAAAAACAAAACTGGTCCATAACACTGACGCTGAACTGACCCCAGTTAGTGAACAGCAGGACTACCCATCGCATAAAAAGCTCTAAACTGTGACTTGAATGCACCAATTGGTTGTTGCCATGTCTGCACATGCGCGTCTCCCGCGTGCTGTCATTATGCTTGAGTGAGTGAGAGCAGCAGACGTGTTTAGTGAGAAGCTGAATGTAACACAAAATAAGGCTCATCATAAAACTGTGACTGTTCACTGTCGCGTCTAATCCGAAGCACGATTCGTGGAGAACATGTGCCAAATTCTTTGCGCGTGTGCCTCAGACGGAATGTTTTGGAAAAACCTCCAGCAAAGCATGTAGCCAAAAACGTAATAGCAAAATGGTGCAAAATAGGCTCTGTTAGGAATAAAAACTGTAACTATACGAAAAGTGTTCTAACACCAGACAATATGTTCGAGTGACCGGCCGGTGTGGCCGAGCGGTTCTAGGCACTTCAGTCTGGAACCGCGCGACCGCTACTTTCGCAGGTTCGAATCCTGCTTCGGGCATGGATGTGTGTGATGTCCTTAGGTTAGTTAGGTTTAAGTAGTTCTAGGGCACTGGTGACCTCAGCAGTTAAGTCCCATAGTGTCAGAGCCATTTGAACCATTTGAATATGTTCGAGTATTTGAAAGCGTGGAACGAAGTCCAACGAAAACTCAACTCCACTTATGTGTGCAAGCGAGAATTAAGAGATCGTCATGTAGAAACATTATCTAAACTACCTGTATCTGTATCCCTGTAGACTAGGAGTGGGTTTAGACTGGTGGCTGTGCTGACGTGCAGCTCAGTTTAACAATTACGCTGTCCAGTCCCATTATTGTGACCATCTGTCAAAACCTTTTGCAGTGCGGAGTACCGTGACACACGCACGAAGAGTGTCAATCAGGTTTTGAAAGATTCCTACAGGGATGTGGAGCTATGTCAACTGCAGTGCTATACCCACCTGTGCTAGGTTTCTTGGTTGAGGATCCATGGAGCTAACAGCCGAGTCAAGGTGGTCGCACGGATACTCCATTAACTATAAATCCAGGGACTTGGCGGCCAGGGCACATACACTATGAGCTGTGTGACACATTCCATTGCCCTGGTAGTGTATGCCTCCATGCCGAGGAAAAATAAACCGTGTATGGTGTTGGACATGGTCCCCAAAGACAGAGTCATAGTTATCTTGAGCTGTTGTGCCTTCCAGAATGATGTCACCCAGAAATGCCCAAGAAACATTCGTCAAACCATAATACTCCCTCCTCCGACGATTGTTGCAGGATCTTTACTTTCAGACATCCATAATCAGTGGAGCATTAAACGTGACTCATCTGAAAAGTTACCTGTCGCCGCTCAGTAGATGTCCAGTTGCGATACTGACGAGTGAATTACAGCCTTTGTCGTGGATGAACAGTAGACAACATGAGTGCATGAAGCATATGTCTGCTATGGACAGTCGTTGAGTAGACACTGTTGGTAGTCCCTTGGTTCACCTGGGTCATCAGTTGCTGCACAGTTGCACGTCTGCTCGCCCATACACATCTTTCACCTCTGTTATCCATGGCCTTTGGTACATCATAGTTGCCTTGGCGTAAGTTTTGGATAGCGCCTTTTGACATGCACGGTATACTTTAAGAAAAGTGGCATGCAAACAGTTTAAAAACTTTACAAACTTAGTCACTTTGGAAATGCTTCCAATCTTAGTCAAAAATCACTCTGTTTCAGCATTACAGCAACGATTGGACTATCTTCCACTTCCCCCCCCCCTCCCTCCACTGCTAAACTTGACACATGTCGTTTCTGAGTGGTTACTGGACATTGCTGTCGAACCTAGGTGGTGGTCACATTTATGTTACTGGCCTGTGTTGGTTATTTAACGTCAAAACACAAAATATAAATACACTTTCAGTAGCCCATAAAGAGCTTTAAACCGGGGTACACACCATCAGTACCACAAAATATCTTTTATTACATTAAATAATTAAACTGAACCTTCGCCCCAACAACATTAACAATTTGCAATGCTTGGTCCTAGACCATAATCAGTATTAATATTAGAGACGACTTCAGCAGTAAACGGGGAAATAACTCTTAGTCTTAACTAGGATCATAATACGCAACTACGCATTGGTATACTGCTACTAGCATCACCAGTTGGCTAACAAAACAAGAGAGACATGCAAATTTCACAGGGCACCCTACTGTCAGCCAACATTTCTTACAGCATTAATAACAGTTTTCATACCGGTCTTCCTGTTGCCAGCGTCAGAAAGATAAATTTATACTGATTATTGATGAGAACGGCATGCAAACTGCTTGCGCAATTTCATAACTCTTCTTATTCTATTTAAAATTTTATACAGAGAGTACCTCTTAAGCTAGGTAGTCGGGCATACACAAGCAAAATTTTGCCCTCAGTACCTCGAAGAGATCGTTCAACTCTGGCCTACCTGAAGGACAGTCCACATCATCACGTTTCAGGAAACACTGCTATTCTTAGTGTGACCTTTAATTATTAATACCACATTTACACGATCACAATCAAATTGAAGGAGACATCTCTAATTTTAATTTTCACTACTGGATTGTGTGCAGAATGTACATCCTTCAAGATTGTACAATCTTAACAATGAGTGATGTGCCAGATGGGAGTAGAGATACTGGCGACACTAAAATTGTGAGGATGGGCCGTGAGTCTTGCTTGGATAGCACAGTTAGTAGAGCACTTGCTCGCGAAAGGCAAAGGTCCAGAGTTCGAATTTCGGTCTGGCACAGAGTTTTAATCTGCCAGGGAGTTACAGATCAGAGTAATTACGATAATCAGCATATCACCCAAACTTACTCTTCCTGACATTTACATTTTCTCCTTCCTCCAAAATCATTTGAGTGACCATCATTCGTGTTTATGTCCAAGAAATGTGTAGTGTGTGTAGTGTAATTTCTGACCATACGTTTACAAATTTCTAATCAATATTTCTACATATAAATCACTGTGTGTGATTGAATTTAGCTTTAAACCGGTCAGAAGAAATCCAAAGTTGAACCAGTGACCTATGAGATCGTTAGACATTGAACATAATGTCGATGAATCATTAGAGAGATTTCTTACGACTTCCCATCTTTCGACTGCACTTCATAAATCTGTGTATAGAATATAGTGTTTTATAGCTGGTGTGTGTACTTAAGAGCTACATAGTCTGTGGAAACATGGTGAGTGTTTGTAATAGATACCACAATTGGCTAATCACAAATCAATGGTGTGACAAGGTGGTATTCTTATTGTTGCTGCCAATCGATGGTCGAACTCGGGACTCTATTTGGCGGAGCTTAAGCCGGGGCCCACTGCTCCGTTTCTCGTCAGGAGGCCGAGCAAGTTCAATAGCGACAAGGTGCAGTGCAAAGTCATACAGCGGTATTCGGAAGTATTCCTTTATTCAGCCAGGTTACAGAAGCGTAACGTCGGCGCGCCGCCCGCGTGCTGTTCCGTCAGTCCAGCCATCTCAGCACTCCTGGACTGCTAACACCACTGCTGCGGTCATCAATGCCACCCGACGAAGGAAGTCAGCCACCCTCACCCGGTCGCCGCCCGCTGAGACGTAGCGACAAGCACCGCTCTACTGCCCGCGACTCCGGAGACTGCTACAGTCCCTGGTCCCCGCCTCCCTCTGCCCCGTTTGGCCTGCTCTGTCCGACCATGGGACGAAGGTGGTTGTACTAGTCACCAGTGGTCCTCGGCCGCTGCTACTCCCAGGGCAGGACCAGACGCGAACCCGCTCCCTTCTGGACGCTGTGCCGCAACTTGCCGCTAGTGGTGCTTGCCGGATGGCAAGACCTGCCGCCGTCCCTAATGCTGTTTCAGCGCTGCTGCACCTCCCGCAGCGTACGCCTCGCCTGGACCCTGGTACGCCAGGTGGGAAGCGAACGTGACCCATCCTGGACCCGCTACAGACCACTGTCACTGCCCTCCTTTCAGGCAGACCGTGCAGTCTCCCAGTACCCGGCTGCTATTCCATCCCACCCTGGTGTTGTGTCCCCGGAGGCGGAATACAGCCCGAACAGTTACATAGAAATAAGGTACAGGTTTACACAGAATACGTACAACATCGCTGCCAGGCTAGCCCCTATAAGTGTAGACCAGCACAGGTACGACCCGACTCTCGAGTGACCTGGCTCACACCTCTCAAACTAAAAGTGCCTGACTATTTATACTGATTTTCCCCTGGCTTCTGACGCAGTGTCAGAGAGAGACAGAAACTATGGCAGGGGTAAATTCCCATACGTCTGCCACTTACACATCGTCACACCCAGTACTGCCCTAGTGCCTCGCCTCATTCATCGCAATAACTTAAAGCAACGTTGCAGTTCCCTGCCTAGCTGTTGCTCCACTCCAAACAAACAGTACGGGCAATACGCTGCTTCCGCTCAGGGACTGGGTGTTGTGATGTCTTCATCATCATTTCATCCTCATCCGGCGCGCGGGTCGTCCAATGTGGCGTCGAATGTAATAAGACGTGTAATAAGACGTGTACCAAGGCGGCCGGACCTGCCCCGCAACGGGCCTCCCGGCCAAAGACTCCAAACGCTCATTTCATTTCAATACGCTGCTGCAGATCCGCACCATGTTTACTCTTCCTGGCCTACTGGCTGCCGACTGTTACCACACACTGCCAGCGGCCCCAGACTTCGTCGGCCAATCGCGCCCTTACTGAATTTTTACCAAAATTCCCCTTTCCTACGACTAATACACTCCTGGAAATGGAAAAAAGAACACATTGACACCGGTGTGTCAGACCCACCATACTTGCTCCGGACACTGCGAGAGGGCTGTACAAGCAATGATCACACGCACGGCACAGCGGACACACCAGGAACCGCGGTGTTGGCCGTCGAATGGCGCTAGCTGCGCAGCATTTGTGCACCACCGCCGTCACTGTCAGCCGGTTTGCCGTGGCATACGGAGCTCCATCGCAGTCTTTAACACTGGTAGCATGCCGCGACAGCGTGGACGTGAACCGTATGTGCAGTTGACGGACTTTGAGCGAGGGCGTATAGTGGGCATGCGGGAGGCCGGGTGGACGTACCGCCGAATTGCTCAACACGTGGGGCGTGAGGTCTCCACAGTACATCGATGTTGTCGCCAGTGGTCGGCAGAAGGTGCACGTGCCCGTCGACCTGGGACCGGACCGCAGTGACGCACGGATGCACGCCAAGACCGTAGGATCCTACGCAGTGCCGTAGGGGACCGCACCGCCACTTCCCAGCAAATTAGGGACACTGTTGCTCCTGGGGTATCGGCGAGGACCATTCGCAACCGTCTCCATGAAGCTGGGCTACGGTCCCGCACACCGTTAGGCCGTCTTCCGCTCACGCCCCAGCATCGTGCAGCCCGCCTCCAGTGGTGTCGCGACAGGCGTGAATGGAGGGACGAATGGAGACGTGTCGTCTTCAGCGATGAGAGTCGCTTCCGCCTTGGTTCCAATGATGGTCGTATGCGTGTTTGGCGCCGTGCAGGTGAGCGCCACAATCAGGACTGCATACGACCGAGGCACACGGGGCCAACACCCGGCATCATGGTGTGGGGAGCGATCTCCTACACTGGCCGTACACCACTGGTGATCGTCGAGGGGACACTGAATAGTGCACGGTACATCCAAACCGTCATCTAACCCATCGTTCTACCATTCCTAGACCGGCAAGGGAACTTGCTGTTCCAACAGGACAATGCACGTCCGCATGTATCCCGTGCCACCCAACGTGCTCTAGAAGGTGTAAGTCAACTACCCTGGCCAGCAAGATCTCCGAATCTGTCCCCATTGAGCATTTTTGGGACTGGATGAAGCGTCGTCTCACGCGGTCTGCACGTCCAGCACGAACGCTGGTCCAACTGAGGCGTCAGGTGGAAATGGCATGGCAAGCCGTTCCACAGGACTACATCCAGCATCTCTACGATCGTCTCCATGGGAGAATAGCAGCCTGCATTGCTGCGAAAGGTGGATATACACTGTACTAGTGCCGACATTGTGCATGCTCTGTTGCCTGTGTCTATGTGCCTGTGGTTCTGTCAGTGTGATCATGTGATGTATCTGACCCCAGGAATGTGTCAATAAAGTTTCCTCTTCCTGGGACAATGAATTCACGGTGTTCTTATTTCAATTTCCAGGAGTGTACAAGCGCAGCATTATGATCTAATATGTGAAATTTGGCATACTCAAAACAGCGTTTTGGTAAACTAAACATGAAATAATGAATTCATAGAATAAGATGATCAGCGTGTAAATAAACATATTATCATGTTCAGTTAAATGAGTATTATCTGTTGTTTTTAGGAAACTTTCGTTAAACGTCACATGTGCACTGGTTCACTAACACACAAGTATTGCGGGGTTCAATGTAATGTACGCAGACAGTGGGAAGGTTACATAGAATAATACGACGTAGCGGTCTCACTAAATGTGCAGCATGGGTATATTGTCACAATGGGATAGCCAAGACAGGCTACAGGGGTGGGCTTTCACCTAGTCTTTCACAGTTCAGAAAGGGGTGACAATGGCGCCGTCACATCTCCATTCTGGACTGGTTGAGGCAAATCTTCTACAGTATCGGAGTTCCAGGGTCATAAGCGTGTGATAGGGAACAACAGTAATCAGAGACGCCACAGCGCATCTACATACAACTGTTGCTGTTGGTTGATGTTGCTCCAACTGTACTAAAACAGCGATCATGGTACACGTCTGGGCAAAATAGGTATTTTGTGGAATATTTGGTCTACATTCTACTAGCTAGAGGTGTGATGAGAATATGATTAGGATCTGCACCACTAGCTGTGTGAGATGGCAGTAGGAGGTTGTCTGCACACGAGTAAGTTACTGATTACGGTCGACTACCACAAAAATGTATTTGGTGGTGCTACGTGGCCATAGGACGGTTTTTCATCAAATAAAGTGAATATTAAACTTATCAGGTTGTAGCTGACTCATTCAGATCTGCATTGTAGCTGACTGAGTTCTGTGTTGTAAACTATAGAAGGAATCGGAGCGCCAATGTATCAGCAGACAAGTCGCCACAGCTATCCCGGGTTTGGGAATTCCATCACCAAGACGACCCACCATGGAAGGTCGGCTTACCGCGGCCGCCACGTCAGTAACCTGCTGATCGCCACTGCATCCTGAGGGACGGCTCCATTATCTGTCTCCCCGTTCGTCTCAGCACTTCATTTAAGAAGGCCGGCCGCTGGGACTAGTCACCCTGAGCCGTAGCCTCTGACACCAAGGCGTGCCCTCAGCTTACTGTTTGCATGCTGTGACGTCACTGCCACCAATTTCGATAGCCTTTTGTTGAGCCTGGCTCCCAGCACACATCGTATTGTCAGCAATCCTGCTCCTCATCGTCACATGACCCAACACAGTCCTTTCTAACCAAACTTAGTACATCGAGTTGATCTAATACAAGGTAAAAAATACTTACTGTTTTTGTTTACAATGTTTTCAATACTATAACTGATTGGCTTTGCCAAAGGAAGTAAACAGTTATGGTGTACTCAATTCATCTAAGATTACCAATCAAAGTTTTAAGCGATAAAGTGACCACATTCGGTCTAAGATTTGTTAAGTGAAAATTTACAATTGAAACTGAATTCTGCAAAAATGACTTTTTAAAGTAATCAAACTGAAAATGTTGGCCTGTTTCAAAACTTTCCCTCAATGCATTTATTTATTATCAAGTTGCTAAATTTATCCGTAAATCTATGAAGCATGCTACAAGCACCTTTCCACAGAATTGTAGCTAATGACATGCAACTCATACCTTAGCACTAGATTAATTAGGGTGATCAGCATGCATAATCCCCAAATTGACAAGTATCACACATGGAAACATAAATAATCTTAACACGCAAATAAACCTATTTAAACCTAACATGCCAATATAGCTAAATATCTTAACATGCCAATACTAATTCGATATCATAATTATATTTTTTTAAATTGAGATTTCAGTACTGATATACTTAGTCGTCCTTCTGACTAAGTCCTCCTGCTTCATAGAGTTCTGGTAGTTCCTGCAAAGAATCCCACTTACACATATTTATCATATTTAATAACGACAAGCAGATATTTATAGAGTATTTTTCAAAGCTGCACCCATATGTCATTATTAACTTTTGTCCATACCAGCAAAACCATAATTTTTTTTCATCTTCCTTTATGATTTGGAACTGCTTGTTGTTGTTGTGGTCTTCAGTCCAGAGACTGGTTTGATGCAGCTGTCCATGCTACCCCATCCTGTGCAAGCTTCTTCATCTCCCAGTACCTACTGCAACCTACATCCTTCTGAATCTGTTTAGCGTATTCATCTCTTGGTTTCCCTCTACGATTTTTACCCTTCACGCTGCCCTCCAATACTAAATTGGTAATCCATTGATGCCTCAGAATATGCCCTACCAACTATCCCTCCTTCTAGTCAAGTTGTGACACAAATTTATCTTCTCTCCAATTCCATTCAATACCTCCTCGTTAGTTATGTGATCTACCCATCTAATCTTCAGCATTCATCTGTAGCACCACATTTCGAAAGCTTCTCCTCTCTTCTTGTCCGAACTATTTATCGTCCTTGTTTCACTTCCATACATCGCTACACTCCATACAAATACTTTCAGAAATGACTTCCTGACACTTAAATCTATACTCGATGTAAACAAATTTCTCTTCTTCAGAAACGCTTTCCTTGCCATTGCCAGTCTACACTTTATATCCACTCTGCTTCGACCATCATCAGCTATTTTGCTCCCCAAATAGCAAAACTCCTTTACTACTTTAAGTGTCTCATTTCCTAATCCAATTCCCTCAGCCTCACCCGACTTAATTCGACAACATTCCATTATCATCCTTTTTTTTTGTTGATGTTCATCTTATATTCTCCTTTCAAGACACTGTCCATTCCATTCAACTGCTCTTCCAGGTCCTTTCCTGTCTCTGACAGAATTACAATATCATCGGCAAACCTCAAAGACTTTACTTCTTCTCCATGGATTTTAATATCTACTCCAATATTTTCTTTTGTTTCCTTTACTGCTTGCTCAATATACAAATTGAATAACATCGGGGAGAGGCTACAACCCTGTCTCCCTCCCTTCCCTACCGTTGCTTCCCTTTAGTGCTCCTCGACTCTTATAATTGCCATCTGGTTTCTGTACAAATTGTAAATACCCTTTCGCTCCCTGTATTTTATCCCTGCCACCTTTAGAATTTGATAAAGAGTATTCCAGTCAACATTGTCAAAAGCTTTCTCTAAGTGTACAAATGCTAGAAACGTAGGTTTGCCTTTCCTTAATCTATTTTCTAACATAAGTCATAGGGTCAGTACTGCCTCGAGTGTTCCAACATTTCTACGGAATCGAAACTGATCTTCCCCGAGGTCCGCTTCTACCAGTTTTTCCAATCGTCTGTAAAGAATTCGCGTTAGTATTTTGCAGCCGTGGCTTATTAAACTGATAGTTCGGTAATTTTCACACCTGTCAACAACTCCTTTCTTTGGGATTGGGATTATTATATTCTTCTTGAACACTGATGGTATTTCGCCTGTCTCATACATCTTGCTCACTAGATGGTAGAGTTTTGTTAGGCCTGGCACTCCCAAGGCTCTCAGTAGATCTAATGGAATGTTGTCTACTCCTGGGGCCTTGTTTCGACTCAGGTCTTTCAGTGCTCTGTCAAACTCTTCACGCAGCATCATATCTCCCATTTCATCTTCATCTACATCCTCTTCCATTTCCATAATTTTGTCCTCAAGTACATCGCCCTTGTGTAGACCCTCTATATACTCCTTCCACCTTTCTGCTTTCCCTTCTTTGCATAGGACTGGGTTTCCATCTGAGCTCTTGATATTCATGGAAGTGGTTCTCTTTTCTCCAAAGGTCTCTTTAATTCTCCTGTAGGCAGTATTTATCTGACCCCTTTATCCATAAATTTGCCCTCTAGCCATCCCTGCTTAGCCATTTCGCGCTTTCTGTCGATCTCATTCTTGAGACGTTTGTATTCCTTTTTGCCTGCTTCATTTACTGCATTTTTATATTTTCTCCTTTCATCAATTAAATTCAATATTTCTTTTGTTACCCAAAGATTTCTACTAGCCCTTGTCTTTTTACCTACTTGATCCTCTGCTACCTTCACTATTTCTCTCAAAGCTACCCATTCTTCTTCTGCTGTATTTCTTTCCCCCTTTCTTGTCAATCGTTCCCTAATGCTCTCCCTGAAGCTCTCTACAACCTCTGGTTCTTTCAGTTTATCCAGGTCCCATCTCCTCAAATTCCCACCTTTTTGCAGTTTCTTCAGTTTTAATCTACAGTTCATGACCAATAGATTGTGGTCAGAATACACATCTGCCCCTGGAAATGTCTTACAATTTAAAACCTGGTTCCTAAATCTCTGTCTTACCATTATATAATCTATCTGATACCTTTTAGTATCTCCAGGATTCTTCCAGGTATACAACCTTCTTTTATGATTCTTGAACCAAGTGTTAGCTATGATTAAGTTATACTCTGTGCAAAATTCTACCAGTGGGCTTCCTCTTTCGTTCCTTAGCCCCATTCCATGTTCACCGACTACGTTGCCTTCTCTTCCTTTTTCTACTGTCGAATTCCAGTCACCCATGACTATTAAATTTTCGTCTCCCTTCACTATCTGAATAATTTCTCTTATCTCATCATATATTTCATCAATCTCTTCGTCATCTGCTGAGCTAGCTGGTAAATAAACTTGTACTACTGTGGTAAGCGTGGGCTTCGTATCTATCTTGGCCACTGCTTATTATTGTTATTTAATGCATCATTTTCTCTTTACTCATTTGCAGGTGTATGGATCCTATTAATACTTGATATGAACCAGGAACATCATACTTTACACATTATCAAGTACTGACACCGTACGTAGAGGTATTTTCCCTTAAGAGCTAGCCGAAAGTCCATTATTCAAATGCGAGTTATTCTCAAGAATGTCTGACTTCCTATGACAGTCTGATAGATGGGGCATTGCTGAGGGAGTGTGTTATTTGCTTACTGTCCACAGATACGTGGTAGGGCAAGTCTGTATCTATGACTCGCTTGCAGTGCATCTGAAGGTTCTCTACTGCCTTCAAATCACTCTGCGTTTGTTGATATGTGAAAGTGTATTTTTATTTGATATGTGGGTGAAATCAATATGAATACTGAAGATCTGGATATGTTCTGTTATTTATAATTAATCTCATTCCTATTATTTGCTACTTTTATTAGTAATCATTCTTCTTTCTTAGAGTCTAAGATGTTTCCTTCTATATTTGTTACTACAGTGTGATAGAAAAATAATTTCTCTACTGGGAATTTTAAAAAGTCGTACCTTAATATTGCAGTTTGATCCTGTACGACTGTTTAACATTAATGAGTTGTCAGATATAAAAACGTCATGTGCAAAATGAATTTTGAAACCATTTCGTTTTTTGCTAAATCCTTCGAAAGTAAAACTATGACAAGAAAAGGCCTCTATGACGTAATCTCTTTTGTAAGAAATGTTCCGAAAAGAAGTTCGTAAAAAGACAACTTTACGAAAAATTATACATTATCATATCCTAACTTTCCCGATGAAAGAAATAAAGGTTTTAAACGTAGAGTATCTTATATACAGTAAAGTCACAACTAAACGAACAATGTCTTGCTTCACACAAAGTTGAAACGACATTTTCGAAAGAAAGGCTGCAAATTACCATTAAAATTCCTTGTTGAAACACTCGTGTTAGCAGGCCATCAGTCGTTCGAAATGTTAAGCGAACGCAGTAAAAGCCGTAAGAGACAGCTATTGAGAATCAGTTTTGGGGCTACCGAATTAACGTACGCCAGTCGAACGAATCCCCAAGAACCTGGAAATATTGAGGGCTCCAAAATGGTTAAAGATATTACTTCATCCCCTAAATGAGGAACTAAATATGGACAAGCGTTACATGTGAGTTGTAGAGACAAACAAGCAAAACAACGACTTTCACATTTCCGAGACTTGTCAATCCTTGTGGAAGCCTCGCTGACAAGGAAACAATACGAAATAATCTGACGAGCTGATTCCTGTTACAGTATCCTCCAAGAGGCTAAAAAGCAGTGCTACCCTGTGACTGAATCCTATCAGGTGACTGCCACGTGTGCGGAGATCAAACATCAACCATAGCTCTATAATCCATCTGAGTGATTAATACTGAATCTGGAAGAAGTTTTTAATGATCTTCCAAATTATAAAGTAACTGTATTGGAACTTGAATGAAATTTTCACTCTGCAGCGGAGTGTGCACTATTATGAAACTTCCTGGCAGATTAAAACTGTGTGCCGGACCGAGACTCGAACTCGGGACCTTTGTATTGGAACTTATTTATAAACAGAGTTGTGATGATCCACAGTACATTCCGCTTAAACAAAGATTTGATAGAATCATAATTTTGATGCGAACATATCTTAGTCACCTTTACTGGCTCTCAAACTCATTGCTTGCACGAATAAAGACCAAATTGTTTGAAGAAAACCTACATCATCATCATCTCCTCGCTATTGCAGACCAATAACAATTAAATTTATTCATGAAATAGCTGATGTCACTAATGAAGAAATTGGTTATACCAAGAGGCAAATTGAAACATTACAAAAAACAAAAATTACAACTACAGAGGTTGATTTATCTATAAAATATAAATTGAAGAGGGCAATGGTAGATGCAGAGGTCTGCAATGCGACAGCAGAGACAGCATCGACAATGAGATGCTACATTTGCAAGGCTACTTCAAAAAACTTCAATGACTTGTCAAATAAACAATAAATACAGAAGTTCTTCAGTATGGCCTGTGTGTACTCCACGCACAAATTTATTTTTCGGATTTTTGCTGTACGTGTCAATGAAATACACATCAAGAAGTGGAAAATCTGTTCAAAAGATGAAAAGAGATATGTTCAGGAGAGGATGAAAGTCGGGAAATACTGCGGAAATAGCAAGGATGGAAATATCAGCAGAAGATTTTTAACAGACTCTGAAACATCAGCAGAAAGAACAAGTGAAGATCCACAACTCGTCTATTCTAGAAGCTGTTTCCAGTGGACATAAGATAGATACAGACAAATTTTCTTTTTACACTGTTGAAAGAGCAAGGCTGTAAATTGATTTATATGAATGGAATGTCTCCCAATGTACGCAAGAGTATGGTGCGTGCCTCAACTGTCATTGTCTATTCCTTATTAGCTATAGGCAGGCCCGCAATAAGCACTGTATAGAAAAATGTTTCCCAGGAAATTCTCTATAGAAGAATGGAGTCTGACCATAATAAAGAGACTACTATTACATCTGATCCATTAGTAACAGGTGTGAGACTGAAGCCAAAGAAAACCAGCAAACCTTTCTTAAGAGAAACATCACATTTACTGCTCTCAAGTGAAGGATGGATGAGGCAGAAAACGATGATGAAGAGGAGTCTCCAACAGAAACAGACTGTTCAGCTGAATAAAATTGGAACGCATCATCTGAATAACACATAGAATTGTAGCAAAAAAGAAAGAATCAAATAAAGATACCATAATTTTGTTTTGTTTCCTGTTATAAAGTAAATAGATAAATCATTATCTCAGAAATACGTTCTCCAGGGTCACACAATACAGAAAATACCAAACAATAAATTTGGCCAATTTTTTGATGAATTACCCCTACGTCCTCTCGTTGCAAATTTCATTATTCTGCAACTTACTGCTCCGTAAAGCATTTTCCTAACTCATTTTGTTTTGTCCCTCTTATCCTTCAGTCGACAAATGACCTCGCTTGCAATTCCCATATCGCACCTCGTGCTCCTATAAAAATACAAAATACATTGTATATTTGTAATATATGTTACCTTATGACGTTCCCTGATGTCAAACACGTACAGTACTTAACTGTAAATATGTCGTCTCGCATCGCCAGCGAGGACAATATCAACAAATCATTGCCTATGATGCGGGTTGGCATCGACAGAATAAAGAACAACACAAACTTAACTCAGCTCCGCCACAATGAATAGGTAGCAACTTAAAAACCACTCAGATTGAGTGTGTGACAAGAGGAACAGTCCCCGACTTTCATCCCCTATAATGGACAAATGACATGATAAACTCCGGATATATAACATATTTCTTCACTGGACACTCCTTCTGTAATGTATAGTGAGTATGTGTAATAGGAGCCTCTAATTATATCATGCACTGACTTTTTCATGCTGGTCGCCTGATGTGCCATATAGAGTTCTTCCTCTTGCGTTAGCATGCATTGATCATACTACCTGGTGTTTCGGACTATCACAGCACCTTGTCCAACCTACTCTTGTTATCCCTTAACTTACTTATCCAATAAAGGGTTTGCTGTGACTGGTATGAATCACGCAGACTGAATTTTTGGTTTCCAATTCATATACATTAGCATGTGCTATTCTACATACGCAATTGTCTGCTGTATACTGACGAGAATTTGTGGCAAAGTTCCTTCTGTTTATTGGACAGACTGGACAGGGATTTTCTGTTCTATTTGGTATTCCCTTGCTCGTTCCAGTTTCAACGAATAACGCATTCTAAGTGTCATTATGCCGAATTACGTAAGTGAGACGGGATCTGATTGTTGGTGTGGGTGTTATATTTGCTTACATCTCACTACAAACATATCAATTTATAGGTGAGCTGTAACTGTGTTGACCGCGTTATGTGTTCAGGCCTCAGGTTTCCACAATCTCGACTCTGTTTTGGTCCATAACATCGCCTCTGTTGTTAGCTTCAGAACTTTCTCCACATTCATTATTCCCTGGATCGCGGCATCTGCTGTTTCGTAGTTGACTTTTATAATTTCTCTGGTTGTTCTTTCCTCTTCTGCAATACATATAATTGTTTCTACTCCACTATTCCAGGAGCCATTATACAGCCTGTGATCGTTACTGTACCACGCTCCTCCCGATGAATTTGACCGATGATATCCATTTCCTGAATGTCCGCTCCTATTATTACACTTCGCTTGGCTCCGGTGATGCATCGGTCCGCCAATGTGTCTTTTGGAATCATACCTCAATTTGCAACTGTGCTGCGAATTAAAGGCAAATTGCGGTTCGTGCAGCGTGTTATGGAAAGTAGTTATATGCATATTGCGTCTCCCTGATAAAACGTTTTGGTACTGAAGAGGAAGCTTCGTGTAGCAGTGCCGAATTACCTCCCCTGGTTCGCATGGCACGCCAAGAGACTGATTTTTCTCAATCATGAATTCTAAGAATTTTACCTCCCTCTTGAATCCAGATTCTGCGTTATCTTTTGTACTATCATGTCGTGCTTTATCCATTTTTGCATCTCTTTCAACCAATGGCTCTGCAAAAACACGTCACAAAATTCTTGGTGAGAGTAAGGCATTGGGGCAAATCTACATCTTTTCCACTGCCATTCATTCATCACACATCTGATGAAGTTTGTACTCTAATGACGGGGATGGAGGTAATGATACACTAAACTGGAAAATGAAAGTTTTGGGGTGAAGTGCTTTCCCTCAGCCTTCTACCTTTGGAAATTTCGAACTTGCAAAAATCGTTTGAAATCAAATGGCACTTTCGATGTTACGTTTTTTCACAAACTCGCCTCTACAATTTCCATATCTTCTGGCTTCTGAATGAGCTTTCCCTACTGTCAATACTGAAGTAAAACTCACTTATGTTCTGATCCTGGCACCTGCACAGTGATACACAATTGTGTGAATCATTTGATACTTCTTCCACACTGACAATCGTCCCATCTTTTCTTTCCTATAGGATACATTTTGTGGACTTAGAAACATCTTCAAATTAATCATTTCCTGTTGACTGTGAAATGTTAATAGCATATGTATGTCTTCCATTTCCACTATCAGTGTCGTGTTTGCGATGTCCGATCCTGCACCGAGTTCTTCAACTGAGCTTTTGATTTTCTCACTGGTTTCGTTTGTAATAATGTTCGTATCCTTTTCCAACCTTGGTTCGATACACTGCTCTGTGTTCTCGACTCTGTGGTGTATTTTTGATACTGTTTCACAATTATACTTGTCGGTTTGTTAACTGGCTGTTAACGCTTCATTCCCTACAGTTTTTGCGTCGTCTACTTTATCAACCACCTGATCCACCTTTTTTTAGGATTTCATTATCGGTTTGCTAATTTCTTTTGTTTCTTACCTTACCTCCTAAATTTAATTCCTTAGACTTTCTCCTACGTCTTTATTTTCTTGTCTAGTCCTTTCCACATCTCTTTAATTTCTTTCCCCACTTCTTTACTTTCTTGCCTCACTTCTTTATTTTCTTTTCTCATGTCTTTACTTCCCTAACTCAGCTGCCGGATCTGACCTCCTTGTTCTTTAAAAAAATCGATTAAGTTTAAATGATTAGCTCCTGGTGCACTGCTTCTCTCTGGCGAAGCTGCTTTGGAATGTATTGTGTCGATCTCTCTTGCAACTGGGTTCAATCCTCTATGTTTCTTTCCTCCAGATTACATACGGCCACCACGGCCTCAACGAGTTGTCGTACACTCTCCTTTGTTCCGTTTCACACATTCCCTTCTGCAAACTGACATCGTTTGCTAATTGGCCATTATTTGACATGTTACTGACTGTTTCGTCACCTATCAGACTTTATTGCTCTATGGGATAAACAGAATGTCCCTCTGCTGATTGACAAGAATTCGTAGCTCACACCCGATACACGAATTAACATACTACTCCTACCGTTTAAAGAAAAGCAAGAAAAGCCTGCCCCTCACAATCTACGCAACTGCCCTCAACATAATAATTCCCCTCCGAAATTTCAATGCTGGTTTGCAGTGCAGCCGAATCGTCCCATTTGTGACAGAACCCACAAAACGCTTATTAGTACCTTCAGGAAAGAAAAGACAAATTAGTAAATGGCGTTAGCCTGGACTACAATAAATGAGCTACTATCTGTTCTCTCTTAATTTAGTTGCCAACAGGTTTATAAGATGTATACAACCGAAATTATAGGTGCCCGCGTGACTGATTGCTTCCCAGAGGAACCTAAACTCGATCCCGGCACCTCGAAAATGAATTGTGGCCAGGCTACCTCTTTAAGAACTAACGTCCAAATGTTGGTGAACAAAATTAATTGGATAACGCTAAAATTATGATCTTAGGAATAGCAAATGATATGGGAAATTTGCACAAAATTTCACTCTCGCTAATGCTTAGGTGGTATGTTGGTTATGTTTAGATTTGACTGCTAATCTCTTCCTGGACACAGATTAAAAGCCCATGATTTAAAATAATTGTAGGGGTCGTGCAGAAACAATGATTAAATATGATTCTTGAGTTTCTCCCGGCATATTTGATAATCAAAATATCCACGGGTGTACTGCCGGTCTACAGTGTCCAACGGGCACAATATTTCGGCGATCATACATGTCGCCATCATCAGGTGAACTGACGGACTGAGCTCCTGTGAACGTGCCGGTACGGAGATCCGTACGCTATGGCTGCTCAGGGGGATACGTTCGTCATCTGGCCACATGGTATGGATAAACTCCTTGACTTCCTTACACATGTAAACTCCATACACCCCAACATCAAATTCACTATGGAGACAAACAGAGAGTAAATGACTTTTCCTTGACGTCTTGGTCTAGAGAAGGGTTGACGGCACCCTAGGTCATGGGGTGTATCGGAAGACAACGCACACTGATCCGTAATTGCACGCAGACAGCTGCCACCACCCTTCACAGAGGAATGGGGTACTTAAAACTGTAGTACATAGGGCGCGCACTCTGACGCAGGGAGTCTACCCCAGGAATTGGAACATCTGAGAACTGTATTTCGAAAAAATGAGTACTCAGAGTGGCAGATTCAACGTGCTCTCCGCGCAACCACTACAGCACAACCTGTGGAGATGGATGAAATCACGAGGGAGGAGGTAGGCACTGCGTTTATTCCATATACAGGCGCACTCTCGGGGAAAATCGCCCGCATTTTGAAGAAACACCGGGTCGGAACTGTGTTTTGTCCTCCGAATAAAACTCGTGCACTGGTGGGGAGCGCCAAAGATGACCTCGGTTTGAGGAAGGCCGGCGTGTACCAGATTCCGTGTCAATGTGGCAAGTCGTATATTGGTCAGACGAAGCGTACCGTCGAGGATCGGTGCCGTGAACACCAGTGGCACACTCGACTGATGTACCCGAGCAAGTCGGCGGTCGCTGAACATTGTTTGTCGGAAAATCACGCTATGGAGTACGAACGCACGAGGATTCTGGTACAGACGTCGAGATACTGGGACAGCGTTGTTAGAGAGGCCATCGAAATTCGCACCAGTGACGACCTCATAATCCGTGACTGTGGCTATAATCTTAGCAAGGCTTGGGAACCAGCGATTGGGTTAATCAAGAGTAAATCGAGCAAACATATAGTTGTGACGACCACGGCGGACAGAGCCATCACTCCGACGTCACCTCAGACGCCGTCGCAATCAGTTCCACCGCGCGACCGTGACGCGGGGCGCGGACAGCGGAGGGAGCGCGCCGCGGGCGGAGCGTATTTAAATCGGCCGCGACCAAACCCAGTTCCCTCTGAGCAGGCATAGCGTACGGATCTCCGTGCCGGCACGTTCACAGGAGTTCAGTCCGTCAGTTCACCTGATGATGGCGACATGTATGATCGCCGACATATTGTGCCCGTTGGACACTGTAGACCGGCAGTACACCCGTGGATATTTTGATTAATAATTAAATAAATCCTCACATTCATTCATAGACACGTTTACGGGATCAACATATAAATGTATAATCGAATCCTGTGACAATTACCTGTATCCAAATTTGTATCAAAATTAGATGGAAAGCAAAGTCACTTCCGTATGAGTTAAAATACTTCTTGCCGTCTCCTTGCACTCTGAAGAACTTACTCTCTACCAAAGTTCAATGATATCTGATAACTATTTAATACTGTACCTCTTGATCGGAAGCAACTGTAAGTTGACGACTAAAACACCCATTCATTACCAGTGCAAACGAAGATGAGACTGGCAATCGTCCTTGACTCCATAAATGTGAAATCAGCCTGAACTACTTTGCCAGTGCTGTGACTATACTCACCGTAAATATCACTAGACACCAGCGAGCTGTGCGCTGCAGACGTTCTGGCCCCTTTGTGAAGATGAAATCCACAGTATCTTTGCCGGACTCCAACACGTGGTAGCCTGTACTGCGCTGCTATGCCAAGTCGATCAGGACACCAGAATGTCACATCAGACGTTCTCATCCAACTTAGAAAAGTTAGCGTTGTGTTGATATCGCGGTACTTACTCTCTGCGCGGTGAGCAGCCAGGCGCCTGGTGTGAACTCTAACTTTTCGCGTAATTGACGAGGTGGAGTACTGGACTTGTAATTCGCGATGAGATTTTGAATGATCTAACTATGTTAAATGGATATGCACTCGAGTGTAATAGTAATTCTAAATACGACCACTTTCGCTATTAGTTTTCTTTCTGAATAAACATTATTCTAAACAAATCGCAACTGTGTGGCCTACATCATTTATGGGTCGTTAATTTAGCTCCCGGTATTATTATTACTGTTCTTATATGTTATATTAACGTTGTATGTTTCATGCAATTTCGCAAACCTGCTGTCAGCCAGACAAATTAACCAAAAGTGTCACAAGTGTCTAATTTAGGGCGTGTAATGCGGCACGTGCGGCTCAACTCCTAGACGAGCTTGAACCAAGACATTTCGACGAAGAGGAACCGCATGTGAGCCCGAACATCTCTGGGATGTTAGCTCACAATTGGGGGCTCGTGCTTTATAGGAATTTGGAAAGTCTTAGTTGAGATAAGAATCTTGCAAAGTGTTGGAACAGGACTGGATTTTGGAAAGTGTTAGTTGCGGATTAAGAACTTTGGAAAGTTTTAGGATTTGTTTGAATTCCGCGAAGTGTTACCAAAAGTATTATCTGAACTTCGGTAGGCAGAACGTCTCGCAAAATTTAAATGTGAAATCCGTTCAGAGCTGAATGTTAGTTTTCCTTAATAGTCGTGAAATTACAATTGTAATTCTCACAGTTAACGACATTCTGTGATCTAGGTCCCAAGTCTGTGGCAGTTTAGGCAAAAATGGTTCAAATGGTTCTGAGCACTATGGGACTTAACATCCGAAGTCATCAGTCCCCTAGAACTTAGAACTACTTAAACCTAACTAACCTAAGGACATCACACACATCCATGCCCGAGGCAGGATTCGAACCTGCGACCGTAGCAGTCGCGCGGTTCCGGACTGCAGCGCCTAGAACCGCGTGGCCGTCCCGGTCGGCGCAGTCTAGGCAGTTTGCGTGGGTTCTCTGAGCTACGAATTTTGCAACAGCTGTGTGCACCGAGTTTCAGCAGTGGCTAGGAGTGATAAAAAGGTAACGCGGAAGAAGAGGCGACATCTAAAGCACGTGGCTCCATACAGCAGCGGCATTTTCAACGGCGATTCATCGCGCAGCGGTAGTTGTAGTACCACATCAGCTACCAGAACATCAGCGTCGGATTCATCTGCAATATCGGCAGCAATACCGTGGCAAATGGATCCAGCACGACAAAGCTAAGTATCTGCGCTGATAGCGAAATTATGTGTGGTTCTGTAGTTCAATCGCCAATAATATAAGTCGCTAATATTAAGCAGTCGGCCAGTTCGTGTGGATCCGAAAATACTAGCGAGTCGGTTTGCTCGAAGAGGGAATGGGAGAGCGTGATCGGCGTTGAATTTAGTAGGGCAAACAGTCCGAAATCAGGCAACGGAGATGAATTTGGAGGAGACATGATGTCGCAATTCATGCAGATGATAAGAGGATTGGGATCCAAAATTGATTCTGTTAAAACGTAAATTTAAAAATTGATTCGGTTCAACCCGAAATAGCTTTGGTTGTGAAAGATGAAGTAGGTAAAATTGCTCTTGGAATCGAGAAATTAATGGAAAATTAATAACCATTCGGTATTCGGGTTGAAATTGGCAAAGTTTCTCATGAAGTTGGGATACTTGACTCTAAGGTAGATCAAGCGGAGAAAAATTTCAGTGATAAGGTGGAGAAGCTGCAGGTAGATCTGGGAGGCTACGTAAGAAATTGTATGAGTAGGCAAGATGCTCAAATGGCTAAGACGACAGAAGTTATTAGCAACTTATCCGTTAGTATAGATAAAGTGGGGAAAGAAGTACATAAAACAAAAATCAAGTAGAATCTGGCATTAAAATTGAAAATGGTGAAGTTAAAAGGCAAATCAATGAATTAAAAAGCGAGCTGAATTCTTTAACTGCACATGAAACCTCTACAGTGATCAGTGTTTCGTGGATGAACTCGGGAACGGTCAAATGTTTTGGAGACGACGGGATATATCACCCAGTAAATTTTTAGCAGCTTTCAGAGATGATTTTATAAGGGGAATGTCCGACGAGGCGAAGACAAAATTCGTGAAAAGACTTTTGGAAAATGAGCCGTAATGGTGAGCAAATATACACAGTGATACGTTCACTACCTACGACATATTTGAATGCAGTTTCCTAAACAAGATCTGGCGTGAAGCGAAGCAAACACGACTCCAAAATTAGTTTCTGAACGGGACAACATTTAAATACGGGAACGGGTCGATGCGAGAATTTTGTAGACTTGAACCTGCGAGATTAATGCATGTGAAACATCCATTGAGAGTACTTACTGAAATTACGACGTAAAAAATGGAGTTTCTAGAGAATTTGCAGGGGGATCTAGTGCACAGTTCTAGAAACTCAGTAGATGAATTTTTGGACTTTGTAGAAAAATTGGAACAGGCGTTGAAATTGAAATCGCCAAGTAAGCAGACAAATAGTTTTCAGAGTGGAAGTCATAACTATAATCCAAGTAATTTCTATGAAAGACATCCGGGAAGTTATTAACGGAACGCAAACAGCAGTTTTGATAAGGGAAATGGTAACAGGAACACATCCCATGATAAATTTCAAAGGGGTAATGGGAACGGATACTTTCGTGACAGGGACCGACACCAAGAATGTAGATTTAAGGGACCAGCACCTGGCGAAATGAACCAGCGTGACGCGAGATCGGGAAACTAAGTTTCGCCACATCTCAGGTCCGGAGAAGGGAAAATAAACGGGTGATTAATAGGATGCAAGTAAACAGAAACGTGATAGGTGTCAATAAATTGGCAGAAAGGCAACAGAAAATTAAAATGAAATTAGTAAGGGATGAGAATAAAATAGGTAAATTTTCAAATCAGATCGTACGTAAAATGCGTAAACCTAAGATAATGAAAGATAACTATAAAGGCGATGACGACGATTTAGAGCTAAATGATTTGTTTTATTAATGTGAGACGAAAGGTGTGTGAATGTTAATACAATGAAAGGTTATATGTTCCAAAAGCACGCTGAGGTGGAGCTGAATTTGATTGAGTTAGAGGATACAGAAATTTCTAAAGAGGTACTAATAAACGGTAACAATTATAATGATGTAGGTGATGATGTTTCCAGTTGATATTGTGGCGACGAAAGTTGTTAAGGAGGTTAATAAAGGCGGCGTAACATGAGTCGATGAATTTGTGTGTGTATCGGCGGATATTGGTGAATTATTTTTGAAGGATGGTAGTAATAATGTTTTATGTGCTTAATCTGGTATTGATACTTCAGAGGAAGAAATCTGTGCATATAAATAAACGGTATGGAATAATGTTTAGATTTGAAACAATCTTGAGGTTTGACCTGAAATTCATATATGAAACCTGCCATATTGCCGACAATATTATCAATGCCTCGAGAATGCCACAGTAACATGTCATGTGATTGTCGCCGTTCGTCATCAGTTGTTGCTCGGTTCTCACTTACCTTGTTGGTAATTATTTGTTCAACGTCTCATTCCATATCGTCTCGTACATTATTGCAATGAAAGTATGTGTTAGTGTAAAAATATGTATGCAAATGCGTATTTTTGGTAACAGAAGTACATTTAATTATGTTCACGTTTTGTTCCTCAGTTGATAAAGTTTGGTGAAGTTCCAAAGCAACCTGGTTGTCATTTTCATTTAATATGAGGCACGAGTTTTTGAAATCCAAAATATCTTTGTGTTCGATCAGAAAGTCCATACCGAACATTACGATGATAGTGAAAAATTGGAATAAAATGTGTGACCAAGTAGAGAGAAAGATAAATGTGTTTGAAGTTTTACGTCGGCGCCTTTGCTAGAAACTGCGCCACGTACTTTTGTTTCGCTTAGAGGAAAAGTCGGACAGGAATTATCGTGTTTACACTTATTAAATGCAGCATCACTTACTTCAGTAACCGGCGAACCTGAATCTATCACAGCAGTAAACTTGTATGTGCCTATTTGTATTTCAATGATGCGGTGTGAAGCTGTCTTCTTAGTTTGATTCTTTTCTTGTAAAAGCGTTTCTTTAATGACGTCGAAAGTGATTACATTTTCAGTTGCTGTTTCGTGAAACTCAAACTGCTGGTCGTCGTTGCAGGCTAAAGCAATGGGGTCGTTCTCTAGTCATGTAATAATCGGAATTTGATTACTTGTCGAAACTTTTCGTGGCATAGCAGTAACTTGTACAGTTCTGCTATTGTGGTCATTACGGTTTTGAGGAGGGTGTAAACGAACATCAGGTTTATTCAGAATAAGTAGAGGTTGTTATTTAAATTGTGCTTGATTCTGGGAAATTTATTATTGCCATAATTACGCTGAAAATTCTGATTATGACCTCTTCGTTTGTAGCTGTAGTCAGTCTGACATGGAACATATCGGTTGAAATGCGATGTCTAGTTTCTATACACGAAATTATTGCCTTGTGACGTAGTATTATTGCTATACTATTACGTGTTCGCTAAAGTCTGTGGCGAACCATTGAAGTTGGGTTGACTTTGCTGAGAATTTTGTCCGGAATTTCCAACTTGCTAGTTTTGTCGGTGAAATTGCTGTTGAAAATTCTGGTTCTTGCTACCAAACTGTTGGCGCTATTGTTGGTTTTGTGAATACTGATTATTACAATTTTGACCTCTGTGAAAATTATTCTGAAAGTTGTTGCCATTCGTAAAACTCTTATTACGCCTGTCATTAAAGATTCCTGATGAGTTTTGATATCTGTACATGTTATTACTGTTGCTGTTTTGGGGAAAGTTTTATTGACAAAGTAATAGTCAGAATATTGTACTTCCAAAAGTCCTTAAAGTTCGCGAAATGCAGGGATGCTTCTTTTGCCCCGTTAACTGGAGGACTCATAATGAACGCGTTAATTTAGAGATGCATAGCTATATTAGTGCTGACTACATATCTCGGAAAGGTGCTGATTTTTTGAAGCATGTTTCCAAAAATTACGTAGTGCTCGGGAAGTTAGAATTTTCAAAGGATGCCAAACTGATTAACTGATCTTTAATTCCTCGTTGAGTAGTTCCAATAAGCTAACAAAAAGGCATTTTCAAATTCTTCTAATGAGTAGCATTGTCTTGCAATGGGGCGCATCCTGGTGGCGGGCTCGCCATCCAAAAAACTGCAAATGAATTCCAGATTATGGGTCATAGGTCAATTAGGTGGTACCGAGAATTAAAACTGTTGTACCCAGTCTATAGGATGGAGATCTGTTTTGTTATTACGGAATACTTTGAACTTACGTACTGACAAGAAATTCTTGTAATCGAAACCATCGTGTCGGAAATTTTGTGTCGGTTTATTACTGTTAAAAAATGTGATTTGCGGACGTTGTTACCCGTTTAATTCTCTCACACATTGTGATCTGCCGAGATTGCGCTCTAGCGGTGTAGTGTCAAATTGTTCTTCCTGGTTATATTGGAGGTTACTATGAACTTGAATGTATGATGTCTGATCTTTCAATGTGGCAATTTCATGATGCGAACTATTAACTTCACGATTCAGAGCATTACTAAGTGAGTTCTGCTCATTAATAGCACGGTACATAGATTGAAATTGTTCAGACTGAATGAAAGGAGAAGGCAATGTGTCTTCAGATTTAGTAACGGTATTACTTTTTAAAATATCTGCTATGTTCGAAAGGTCATCACGTTTCTTCTGTAAGTGAAGAAATTTGAGCAGTATTGTTAGTGTCAGTTTCGCCGGTCTATTTCCGCAGTTTCTTTGTACACTTTTTAAGTTTGCGTATGTCAGATTTGACTACGATAGAATCAGTGTCAAGTGCTAACTGTTCAAGTACACTGGTGACAATCTGTATGTCTTCTTGGTATTTTTCGTGTTTTTGACTCAAACGAGTTGATACTTGTTTTATACGGTCTGTAAAATCGTTTTGAAGCTGTGTGTTTGTGTCTTGCACAGTTTTAAGATCACCAAAAACTTTACAGTAGGAATTGTCTATGTATTTTTCTACATGAGCTACTACATTTTTGCTGATTTCATGTTGCTCGTGAACGAGATTTTCGCGTATCTGTTCGATCTTTTTGTTTTCTTGATGTGTGGTCTCATTTTGCGTTTGGATTGCAAGTTAACTTGCTCTTGAAATTGATTACATGCCTCTATGTGCTGGGTGAGGTGTTCATGAAGTTGCGTTTCTTGTTGTTCAAAATATTCGTTAATTGGTTGATCTATACTGTGTGTCAGTTCCTTTTGTTTTTGTGAGATTTTATTAACTTCGTCACTGAGAATTTGTGTCTGTTGGTTCATCGCGTCTTTAAGTTAAATGTTCATCTTGCTTCTGCTGTGACATTTTATTGCCATCCATGATTTATTGAAACATCATCACAATGGCATTTTTCGAAAATTGACCATCAGTGTTTAAAGTATTTTGGGTAAACTGTTCAGCAGCATTTGACATGTCTTTTGAGGTTTGGGTATCGTCATATTGATTGGATTCAAAAGGTAAATGAACAGAGAGTGCAAATTTTGTACATTGGAATGTCCCGTCTGATTAACTACGACTTCGGTAGGTAAAGCAAAATTCAAGGTACTTTGACTGTTTTGGCATTGAAGATGCACTTTCATTGACTGTCACGTTATGCACTGTCTTCACTGCAGTATTGTCAGAATTGGTATTCATTGCAACAGAGTTATTTGGCTAATGAGTATTTTCGGCATTGTCCACGACTAAACTACTTGTATTATTAATCGTTTTACGCGTTATGGTGCACAAATACAATCAAAGAACAAACATATAGACAAGAAATAAATAGCAATTTGCCCTTGATCCATTAGGAATAACTGACACAGATTAGCAAAAGCGCAGCGCAAAATGGCTATCTAAATTTCTCAACTACGTAACAAATAGCAGAGCTTATGCTTGACTATATTATTTCGAAAAATTCCAAAAAAAAATCGATCTGCTCAAAGTTGTCACCAAGTGAAACAAGTACGTTTGAAATACGATTGACATTAGGTAACTGACAGTAGTCTGAAACACAAATGTTAGAATGGATATGCCATGTGAACGTATATTTTATCTCGTCGCTTATGCGGTTTGACCTATATTGAACTTTTCTGAATGCGAGAACGTAAATTTAATTTAGCTGCGAGAATGTAAATTACCAATAACTTTAAACCAAACCAAAACTGCGTGACCTTACGTAACACAAAAACTCACCCTTATGCAACACTATTTACTTGAAATTGTCCCTCGTAGTAAAACAAAACTTGATCGATTTGAAAATTACAGTCCCTGTACGTAGTGAATGCTCTCCCTGGAATAATAAAATTTCTTACCATTATCTGCGCAATGGTAATGCTCCTCGCACTGCTCTCTGTTAGTACTTTAAATTGAACAGTTAATATGCAGCTATTGTACAAGGCTGTTGCTTAGCATACATTTGAATTAAATCGAATATCACTGAGACAATAACTTCTTGAGAAAAATAGTTAATCAAAAATGACATGGGTCTGGGAACTGGTATTGACTTGGTGTGAGTAACAATACGACAATAACTAAAAAAACTTGTGTTTTGACTCTTTGAAAATTAATAATGTTCACAATTAACACACTCAAGAAACTGATTATACATTAACTATTAGCATTGCGTAATCATTGGATGTGAGTGCTATACATTGCCTCAATCATCACTTATAAATACGCGCATTGCATTAGTAACAAAACAACTTCCTTTACCTTGATTATTTCCAGCTTCTGTTGATATTCCTCTTAAACTTAGCAAATATCATACTACCTTTCAAATAAAAAAAATCAGGATCTACTGAAGCACGGGATACAACCTGTAGGCCTTGACCAATGTCGTCATAAGTTGCTCATAGATATTAATGTCTCTACTTTCGGGCCATAGATAATAAATCGATTGTCTGCTGCGGACATGGAGGTATAAGGACGGGAGATGGCACTATGGCCGTCTGCTGTACGTCTGTTTGAAGCCGGTGGGTCGCCATGTTTGATTGGTCAAAACAGTGACAGAGCTCTTGTTAGAATTGCGTGTTCTTCATATTTAACGTTATGTCTGCGAAATAATTTCAGATGATGAGTGTTACAATGTTTACATGCATAACACAACGTCAGAATAGCTTTTTCAGGTGTTTTCGTTTTGTTTTTAATGCGTTTTTGCCCCAGAAATACAACTGATTTGGTCTCGTTAACTTAAGTGTTTCTTTTGGATACGAACTTCGAATGATGAAAAATAACAGTGTACAAAGCTCTTTTCAAACTCAAATCACCTTTTACTGTATTTGTGTCGATGTAAACTGAAAGCAGATCCCGAAAGCTATGCTAGTTTACATACCGGATGATATTTCTTACTCGTTTACACACTTATACAAAATTTCATTTGTAAATACAAACATCGTTTGTGCTTTGTCAAGAAAAATAAGCATATGAACCCACAGAGCCCTACGAGCTTCATTGATCGGAAATCTGAAATAAAATAAGAAGAAAACAGTTTCACAAAACGTAAACAAGGCCGCACATCTCACGAATATAAACGACAATATTTTACGAACGGGGCCACTTACGCAAGCAACGTGATTCCTTTTAACTTGGTAACACTATTCCAACGGTTAGTACACCCGTAAACAACGCAAATCGGCATTTTAAAATGAAAAAACCTTCAGCAGCTCTAGACAGTAGCACAATCGGAAACGAGTCTCCTGACCAAACTGCAATGGCGGAGCTCGGTTTCTGTCGGCTTCAAGTTTGTGACGTCATGGCATCTCCCCTCCTTATACCTCCATGGCTGCGGATAAGCGCCGCCATTGTACATTAAATAAATTGAATGTGGTTTTAGAAGAGAGCGCTAGACATTCCGTAATTTTTTTTCGTGTGCATTGATTTAAATAATTTGTTTTTTGCAGTTCATTCGGTACTTATTTTCTTTCTTAGTGAGTTTGAGATAATCTGGACTAATAGTTTTCTTTTTATTTTAGGGGAATTTCTAGTTTTTCATTTTCGTTTGTAGGAATGGCTTT
This sequence comes from Schistocerca nitens, assembly GCF_023898315.1. Taxonomy (NCBI): domain Eukaryota; kingdom Metazoa; phylum Arthropoda; class Insecta; order Orthoptera; family Acrididae; genus Schistocerca; species Schistocerca nitens. The sequence goes on along the minus strand of NC_064614.1, from coordinate 398,796,698 downwards.
ATCTATTCCAATCAGTCTAGATGATTTAAAGGAGGCTGTGGACGTAGACACGATTCGATTTTGACAAATATGTGGTCTTGTTGCAGATTATGTTCGATGTCGTGAGTGCGGCGAACATATGCGCCTGATAAGTATGTTTGCTCACCCACGTCGATTCCCTCGTTTTCGTTAGCAGTAGATATATACAGGCCAGCTGAAGTATAAGATACAAATATTACATACGTAGATCTTTCCGCCGTCGGTATTATACTGTCTTCGTAAGGACAGACTATTAGTGTAAAATTTGTATCCTGTACTTCAGTTGAACTATAAAGTTCAACTGATCAACAGCATACTAATGCTAACGTAAACGAATAAATCGACGTACGTTAAATTTGCATCCCTTACTGCATCTAACCTACACAGCTCGACTGAGGTTCGAGATACAATTCATATATCTGACGTGAGGTATTCTATGCTCCCGCTACTTCTATCGCTTTTTCCCCTTTATTTTCCACAGAAGTACTAGGACACAAACATGCGATATCCTTAACAAAAAGATCGAAATACTACTGCCATATTTTTTCTCTCATGTATTCCTTTGTTTCTGAACACTCCTCTCAGCTGTTACATTTGTGTAATAAATGATTTCTGGCCAATTCTGATGTCATTGATCAAAGCCGACGTATTGTATCCCATTTTTCAGTAGACCCAAAAATCATTACTACCTGTATCGAGTAAGTACATATCCAGCACACATCACATACAGTCTTTACACCAGAGGGTCCTCCATACATCACTCGATCTAAAGTTACTCTAAGGCCCGGTCCACACGCAACAATCTGTCTGCGCAGACATCGGCGCAGATGTCTGTACATGCAAAAGATCTCTGCCAATGGTGTGTGTTCACACGATACAAACTCCCATCTACAACTCGCCCGCCATCTGTCAGTGTAGAAAAGAAATATCAGTGGCAAACGACTACTCTCCCCGTAAACGTCAAAAATGTAATTTAGTTATTTTGAAATATAGAAATGGAGGAAGTTCTGTTGTGGTCTGTGTTCGCAACTTGTGTTGCAAAAAACATTCAGACCAACCGCAGGAAACAGAGAACGCGGTCAAAATGGTGTAGACAGTGGCTGCTAAAGCGAAACCAGTTTTCTCGCGTAAATTTACTGCAAGAGTTGCAGGGCGAACCTAACAACTGGCTAAATTATTTGCGGATGGATGTCGAAACTTACCATATGAGTCACTGGATCGCGAAAATATCAACGAATGTTCTCTTGAACTGGGCGAAAGATGTGACGAAGAAATTATGCACGCCCTGCAACGTGGAGGGAATGGGCAAATTTTTGAAAGCGCAAAAACTGTTAGAAATAAATATAAACATTATTTTAGTACTACTGGAGCTGTTCCATGGCAGGATGGACTTGTATCGTAATAAACTTTGTTTTGTAAAACATGGACAAGTATATTCATGTTTCTTTCTATAACAGCAGTTAATTTTCTATTACGTTTGCACGCAAATATATTCTTTTTGAATAAACTTTTGATAAACGTATGTGAAATATATTGTTTTACAATACCTCGTGTTCCATTTCCTTGCACATTGACACTCCAATTTCATCTTCAATTGTACTCCTGCTTGGTCTTGTCGTTTCTTGGTCACTAAGAAAGCCAAGCAGATCAAAATACCATAACATTGGCTGGTATACTTGATCTACTCCTACACCAGACCTTCTAGATTTCTGAACTTTGGATAACTCTTTACGGTAAACAGTCCGCAACGAATTTTTTTTATTTATTTTTTATTACTGTTTCTCTGTTTGCCGAGGCGTCAACTGCCCGCAATTTTTTAATTAGAGCATTGTAGGCTGCTGTCTTATTTGCCTCGGTCACTATATTCTTTACTTTTAATCTACCACAGACATGGGTGGTTTCTATATATTTCAATGGATTCACTTACAAACTCTCGAGATCACTGACGAGTACAGCCATTTTAATGCCCTGTGAACACAAATACAAACACCAGACTGAGCAAACAGCTGTTTCGCGCCAGATTTGCGGCGATCTCCTGTCCACACGCTCCAACTTTTCTGCGCAGATGTGGTTTGACCCACAGATTTGAGAGGTTTCGCTCAAACCTCCAACTCCAACTTCCAGGTTTGCACACACCTCAGGTTGGTGCAAATCTTCTGTCCACACGCAACGATCTTTCTGCGTAGATGTGATGTGCGCAGACATTTGCGCAGACAGATCGTTGCCTGTGTCCGGGCCTTAACACCCATAACACCTTGAATCAGCGATCACTGTTGAGCAGCGATGCTACTACACAATCGATACTACATTTGACCATACCTGGTTCAGTATAAAATTTTCTTACAAAACTTGAATTAATTTACCCTGTGTATATAGGTTTCAAAGTAACAGATGAATTTTGCAGTTTTGACTCCAAAACAACTACTGATGGCAGAAGTTGAATATAAAATGCAGACTGGGAGCAACCAGAATTTTCAGAAAAGCAGACATTTCTTAACATCACGGAAAATTACACACAGGAGGAAGATAAGCTCTCGCTTCTGCCGATGCGTGTTAAAATATATCTGCTGCATGGGACTGGACTCACAAAACGCCAGAAGATTGAATCTCTGCTTTGGCACCATATCAACACAAAATATTCCACTTTTGCCACGTTTTACTAATGTAGTCGCGACCATACGACCATATGCAAGTTGCAGCACTGAGAAAATGCCGCAGAAAGCTAGCGAGTCTAGCCCAGTTTAACATCATAGTAGCGAGAAAAGACGCAGGGACGTGGTGTAAGCTTTATTAATCTTTGTCTAATCACACCTAAGCCAGGAAGTAATTGCAACGTAAGACACATTTTTTTTAAGTGTCAAAAGTCACTTGCTACATGTTTTGACATAGTTCTCTCGTCAAAACAATCAAAGTTCTATCAAATTCTTCTCCGCTCAGATCAGAGCGACATTGGCGACATGTAAACTGATAACAGTATTATAAAATGTGACCAATGCTTATTCTCACTCGAAGCAGTAATTACGAAAACATTTTATGGCTGCTTATTATCCAAGTACTAAAATTTTTGAGGCACAATTTTGTATTCACTTCAGGGAAATGGACTAATCCACGTCTCCCAAAGACAGCAGTGGTCTCCTCTTACTTAAATTGCATTTTTTTTGTTTTGTTTTTGAGGATTCACGACGGTACGTCAACGTCGGATCTCTTCCGTCTACGTCAGGAGCTTATACTACTCTGTCCGCCACAGCCTATACTCACCAGGTTTTCTTTTCTCACGACCCTTTAAAAGCGGAATGCGATCTAAACTCTAGACTTGGTTTTGATAGGGACTACAGCAATAAATTTAGAATTTTCAGCTACATACTATCAACTGCAATAAACAACAGTTCATGTTTAAATAATCTTAAATTATTACGAAAATTTACGTTCGGAGGATATTTCAGTGCAGGAATGATCTAGGATTCTGGCAAATACTCATGGCCTGGCAATATCACACAGGGCTTTATCTGCCCACTTCTTACCTTGCCGTACACTGTTGACGAGTATTAATCGTACCGTTGAGCCCAATCTGTTCACCTTGCGGTTGAAGGTAGTCGTATCAGGGCGACTCAGTTCAATTGACAACAGATTACACCATAACTTTGTCACTGTGGAAAATCTGTGACACGAGAAAGCTCTAAAATACAAGGCAAGAACATCTGATAGGTGTCCATTACAATCGGCCCAATTCCATATACGGGATGTCTCGAAACCTTGTGGTCAGATTGGAACAGGTGATAGTGGGTCCACAACTTATTATACTGAAACGGGGAACTAATGATCGGAAATGCATTTTTATTGCGTTATGGACACAAGCAGTGTACATCACATAACAACGGCGTAGTTCATAGTAACTGTTCGAGGTGACTACCGCCAGTGTCAATGCATGTATGGCAATGGCGAATAAATTTCTCTGCACTCTGTCGACGATCACTGGCGTACGTTGTACCAGAAGGCAGACAAGTAGGTCTTTATCCGTTTCTACGGAGTTTCAAACGTCTTGAAATAACCTGAGAGGAAAAACTTCAGAACTGTGATCTGGTAATTGCACTGGCCATGGAGCAGGATCTATCCTTCTATCCCAGGTGTTCTCGAGCATTAACATCAAAGATGGCTGGTGCAGCATCGTGTCAAAAGCACATCCTTTCGCAACCACATCGGGTACAAAAAATGGTTCAAATGGCTCTAAGCACTATGGGACAACATCTGAGGTCATCAGTCCCCTAGACTTAGAACTCTTAAACCTAACTAACCTAAGGACATCACACACATCCATACCTGAGGCAGGATTCAAACCTGCGACCACAGCAGCAGCGCGGTTCCAGACTGAAGCGCCTAGAACCGCTCGACCACAGCGACTGGCCAACATGGGGTTCAGTCTCCAAGAACCGTGGAAGCAGATCTTGCAGGAACACTAGTTACCGTCAATCAGTCAAACGGGGAAGTAGCAAGTAAGGTCCGATTAGTTGATCTTGGACAATGCACGCCCGTCATTGACAATCGTTGCTGGTGGTCACTGACGTAGTGGCATGGGAACTGTCCTCACTCCAGACAGGGCAGTTGCGGCTGCTGAAAACACCATCACGAGTGAGTGAGGCCTCATCTGTGAACAGTACAGACAGAACTTCTTAAAGTTCGGCACTACAGCAGAGCAGTGGGTAATCCATTGACAGAAGTGAACGTGAAGCTCAAAATCCGTTGATACCAGTGCTTGTACACTTCTTCATGATAGAGGCGTAATGCTTGTTCCACCATCACTCTCCACATTGTATACTTTGAAGTCCGCGTTTCAGGGGCGAATTGACGGGTGCTTATTGCTGGGTGGTCGGCCATACTTTTGAACAAATGCTATGAGCTATGTTGTTGCTGTGTGGTATACTTTGTGGACATCCATAACAAAATAAGTATGCGTTCTCTACTATTGATTCCCTGTCTCAAAGTAATCGGTTGTGGACCCACAGTAGAATGTTTCAATTTCACCCTAAAGCTTTGAGACATCCTGTCCAAAATAGCTCTGAGCACTATGGGACTTAACTTCTAAGGTCATCAGTCCCCTAGAACTTAGAACTACTTAAACCTAACTAAGGACAGCACACACATCCATGCCCGAGGCAGGATTCGAACCTGCGACCGTAGCGGTCGCGCGGTTCCAGACTGTAGCGCCTTTAACCGCTTGGCCACCCGGGCCGGCGACTCATCCTGTATTTTGCTTTTACATAGCTTCGTGAGGCGTGCAATCTTTGCTGTAAAACCTGTGACACACCGATAGATTTCTTGATATTCAAGACTGCTTCGGCTGTACAAACGTATCTGCCTTTAACGATAACGTGACTTCGGTCATTGTCTAATGAGGGAGTGGTCGCCACACATTGCTTGTCCGTCTGGAAGGAAAAGAAGGCGTTTTGCATTAGTCCATTCTGTCTGTGCTACATTGGAGCAAAATGGTGTTTTCCTCGTGTGTGATATGATCTGCTGACGAGAACAGCTGCATTAACATTCACTGATAAACCAAAGTATTACGACCACTGCCCACCGCGACGCTGGATGCCGCCTGGTGGCGTTGCGGGCATGTGATGCGGTAACAAAAGTTTTTAAGCGGAGCAGACACGGACAGGGGAAACTATGGGCTGCAAATGGGGAAATCCATTGAGATAAGCGACTTTCACCAATTGTTACGAAGAGCCTGTTAACGAGTATCACGAAAACGGCGAAGCTGCTCGAGTGTTCACGTGCTACTGTCGAGAGCATCTACAGAAAGAGGTAGAAGGACAGTGAAATCACTACTAGGTGCTAAATGGTTGGACGTACACGACTCTTCACAGAACGTGGAGTTAGGAGGCTTGTGTGCTCTATAAAGATGGATAGATAGTGACGTGTGGCATCTGTGCCGAAAGATCATAATTCTGGTGCGGCACATGGAGCTCTGCAGCAGATCACCCCCACGTCTGTACATGTTGACTCGACGACATCGTTAGTAACGACTGCAGTGGACGGGACCGTTGGGATTCGACAAGCGGTAGATGGAAACCTGTCGACTCTTCCGATGAATCACAATTTTGCTACACTAATTCGATGGTTGCCTCCACAAACACTGTCATCGATGTGAACGGCGGCTCGAAACGTGCAGTGCGACACGGTCACAGGCTGGTGGGAGCGGTATTATGCTATGCAAGACATTCTTCTGCGCTTGCATGGGATCTGTGGTAGTAATCAAAGACACACTGACAACTGCGAACCACCTGATCCCTTTGTACTTGACGCCTACCCCAACAGTGATGTCATCTTTCAGCAGCATAACTGTCCGTGTATCGGAGCCAGAATCGTTATGCAGTGTAGAATCGTGACATAGTCTTTTGAGGAGCATTGTAGTGAAATCACGTCGATGTCTTGGCGACCAAATTAGCCTGATTTAAATCCTATTGAACCCGTCTGGGGCGCTATCGGGCGTTATCATCGTGTACGCAAACCAGCGGCCGTTATTTACTCGAATTACGTGACTTGTGCGTTGACATCTAATGCCACATACATACGCAAATCTACCAACAAACTGTCGGATCCCTGAGACGCAGAATCAGTGACGTATTTCGTTCCACAGACAGACATACAAGCTATTAATGAGCGAATGATCGTAATGTTTTAACTCATAAGTGTACACACACACACACACACACACACGCACACACACAGAGAGAGAGAGAGAGAGAGAGAGAGAGAGGTATGTAATCGTATGTTTGTGTTGAGAGCACAAAGTAAATCATGTAACATGAATCTAATTGCTCTGTGTAGAGTCCCTGTTCTTTCTGTGATCAAATAAAAGCCTTGAAGTAAAAAAGAAATGTTCATGTATTTTTTTGCTATTTTGTTCCTCTCATCAAATTAATTAAAAATTATTAAACTGGTACTGCAAGACACCTTGGTTACGCTGACGTAGACGTAGACGTCATTACAGAACTACACTCCTGGAAATGGAAAAAAGAACACATTGACACCGGTGTGTCAGACCCACCATACTTGCTCCGGACACTGCGAGAGGGCTGTACAAGCAATGATCACACGCACGGCACAGCGGACATACCAGGAACCGCGGTGTTGGCCGTCGAATGGCGCTAGCTGCGCAGCATTTGTGCACCGCCGCCGTCAGTGTCAGCCATTTTGCCGTGGCATACGGAGCTCCATCGCAGTCTTTAACACTGGTAGCATGCCGCGACAGCGTGGACGTGAACCGTATGTGCAGTTGACGGACTTTGAGCGAGGGCGGATAGTGGACATGCGGGAGGCCGGGTGGACGTACCGCCGAATTGCTCAACACGTGGGGCGTGAGGTCTCCACAGTACATCGATGTTGTCGCCAGTGGTCGGCGGAAGGTGCACGTGCCCGTCGACCTGGGACCGGACCGCAGCGACGCACGGATGCACGCCAAAACCGTAGAATCCTACGCAGTGCCGTAGGGGACCGCACCGCCACTTCCCAGCAAATTAGGGACACTGTTGCTCCTGGGGTATCGGCGAGGACCATTCGCAACCGTCTCCATGAAGCTGGGCTACGGTCCCGCACACCGTTAGGCCGTCTTCCGCTCACGCCCCAACATCGTGCAGCCCGCCTCCAGTGGTGTCGCGACAGGCGTGAATGGAGGGACGAATGGAGACGTGTCGTCTTCAGCGATGAGAGTCGCTTCTGCCTTGGTGCCAATGATGGTCGTATGCGTGTTTGGCGCCGTGCAGGTGAGCGCCACAATCAGGACTGCATACGACCGAGGCACACAGGGCCAACACCCGGCATCATGGTGTGGGGAGCGATCTCCTACACTGGCCGTACACCACTGGTGATCGTCGAGGGGACACTGAATAGTGCACGGTACATCCAAACCGTCATCGAACGCATCGTTCTACCATTCCTAGACCGGCAAGGGAACTTGCTGTTCCAACAGGACAATGCACGTCCGCATGTATCCCGTGCCACCCAACGTGCTCTAGAAGGTGTAAGTCAACTACCCTGGCCAGCAAGATCTCCGGATCTGTCCCCCATTGAGCATGTTTGGGACTGGATGAAGCGTCGTCTCACGCGGTCTACACGTCCAGCACGAACGCTGGTCCAACTGAGGCGCCAGGTGGAAATGGCATGGCAAGCCGTTCCACAGGACTACATCCAGCATCTCTACGATCGTCTCCATGGGAGAATAGCAGCCTGCATTGCTGCGAAAGGTGGATATACACTGTACTAGTGCCGACATTGTGCATGCTCTGTTGCCTGTGTCTATGTGCCTGTGGTTCTGTCAGTGTGATCAAGTGATGTATCTGACCCCAGGAATGTGTCAATAAAGTTTCCCCTTCCTGGGACAATGAATTCACGGTGTTCTTATTTCAATTTCCAGGAGTGTATTATTGTGTTTTAATTCGATCAGTAGTTCAGTCTGTGGCTCTTCCGCATTGAGCAATTTATTTGAATGTCAGGCAGTGCACAGTATTAGTAACTTATTTTCAGATCACAGACGGTCTGATTGCGTCGAGAGTTGCAGGACAATACCTGTTTCGTCGTCTCGATATACTCTCTGACAAAGTTGTATTGGTAGGTCACCAGAATGGGTAAATAGGTCATTTCAGATGCCAAGATAATGTCTGTTACATTACGTATGCGTGTCTGTGATGTATTATTGCTGAGAATTGTTAGATTACATAACAATATTATTTTCTGTGCGATTTACTCACTTGTAAAGCTGGCATCATTAATCAGGCAATTTCAAGTGGAACTTTAATGTCCACTGCTACCAGCTGTGTTAAGGAAACAGCATACTGATTTGCCCAAGTTGTGTTGGAGAAAGTTGAAAGTAAAATTTCATACCGCACCAAGGAAGAAATATTCTATCCAGATTTAACAGTGTTGCAACAGACGAAATCTTGTCAATACTGTATTTCGCAATCTATGTGTTACATTATAAGTTTAATACATGCCATTAATAAGGAAGTGAAATCAAATAAAGAAGTGTCATCAAAAACCAATTAAAAGTTAAAAATACTTTAAATGGAAGCTATAGGCAACTTACACTTTTCCGTTTTCAAGACATATGAAACTTAGTTCATTTGCAATTACGATGTGTTCCATGGCGGAAGAACTTCCTCCGTTTCACGGTACAAGATGGGGCACGACTGACGAAGTTTGGGTAAAACGTCCACACGTTATACAACTAGTTTTAAAAAAATATTGAACTTTACTCGCCATAAAACCCTCTACCGGAGAAATTAACAGTATCGCTCAAACAGCTTTCATACAGTCGAAGGAAGGCAAAAAATAAAAAATTAGAAACAACGACGCAACACGAAGGAATTATCCGAATCGGACGGGAATCGGTACAAGCGACATACCTGCACAGACCAACAAATAAGTACAATTTCAGAAAAATGTAATTATTTGTTCAAGAGAAATAGCTTCGCAAATTGACCAAGTGAATAACGCGTTGCTCTACGTCTCGACCTTATGCAAGCAATCGTTCGGTTTGGCATTGATTAACGGAGTTTTGGATGCCTTTCTGAGGGGTATCGTGTCATATACTGTCCAATTGGACAATCCGAGATGGTTGGAGGGTCCCCATAATGCTCCAAACGTTCTCAATTGGGTGAGACTCGGTGACTTTGCTAACGAAGACAGAGCTTATCAAGCACGAAGACGAACAGTAGAAACTCTTGCCATGTGGGGGGGGGGCATTATCTTCTTGAAATACAGGGCCAGAATGGCTTGTCATGAAGGGCAACAGAACCGAGTGTACAGGGTGGTCCATTGATCGTGACCAGGCCAAATATCTCACGAAATAAGCGTCAAACGAAAAAACTACAAAGAACGAAACTCGTCTAGCTTGAAGGGGGAAACGAGATGGCGCTGCCGGCCGGATTGGCCGTGCGATTCTAGGCGCTACAGTCTGGAACCGCGGGACCGCTACGGTCGCAGGTTCGAATCCTGCCTCGGGCATGGATGTGTGTGATGTCCTTAGGTTAGTTAGGTTTAAGTAGCTCTAAGTTCTAGGGGACTGATGACCTCAGAAGTTGAGTCCCATAGTGCTCAGAGCCATTTAATTTTTGAACCAGATGTCGCTATGGTTGGCTCGCTATGGTTGGACCACTTTTTCGCTTTGTGGTAGATGGCTCTGTAATAGTCACAAACATATGGATCACAATTTTAGACGAACAATTGATAACAGGTAGGTTTTTTAAAGTAAAATAGAGAACGTAGGTACGATTGAACATTTTATTTCTGTTGATCCAATGTGATACGTGTACCTTTGTGAACTTATCATTTCTGAGAACGCATGCTGTTACAGCGTGATTACCTGTAATTACCACATTAATGCAATAAATGCTCAAAAAGATGTCCGTCAACCTCCACGCATTTGGCAATACGTGTAACGACATTCCTCTGAACAGCGTGTAGTTCGCTTTCCGTAATGTGCACTGACGCGTTGTTGGTGGATCATGATAGCAAATATCCTTCAACTTTCCCCACAGAAAGAAATCCAGGGACGTCAGATCCGGTGAACGTGCGGGCCAGGGTATGGTGCTTTGACGACCAATCCACCTGTCATGAAATATGCTATTCAGTACCGCTTCAATCGCACACGAGCTATGTGCCGGACATCCATCATGTGGGAAGTACATCGCCATTCCGTCATGCAGTGAATGATCTTGTAGTAACATCGGTAGAATATGACGTAGGATATCACCATACATTCCACCATTTAGATTGACATCGATAAAATGGGGACCAATTATCCCTCCTTCCATAATGCCGCACCATACATTAACCCGCCAAGGTCGCTGATGTTCCACTTGTCGCAGCCATCGTGGATTTTCCGTTGCCCAATTATGCCGCTTTACGTTACCGCTGTTGGTGAATGACGCTTCGTCGCCAAATAGAACCCGTGCAAAAAATATGTCATCGTCCCATAATTTTTCTTGTGCCCAGTGGCAGAACTGTACACAACGTTCAAAGTCGTCGCCATGCAATTCCAGATGCATAGAAATATAGTACGGGTGCAATCGATGTTGCTGTAGTATTCTCAACACCGACGTTTTTGAGATTCCCGATTCTCGCGCAATTTGTCTGCTACTGATGGCTGATTAGCCGCGACAGCAGCTAAAACACCTACTTGGGCATCATCATTTGTTGCAGGTCGTGGCTGACGTTTCACATGTGGCTGAACACCTCCTGTTTCCTTAAATAACGTAACTATCCGGCGAACGGTCCAGACACTTGGATGATGTCGTCCAGGATACCGAGCAGCATACACAGCACACGTCCGTTGGGCATTTTGATCACAATAGCCATACATCAACACGATATCCGCAATTGGATGATGTCGTCCAGGATACCGAGCAGCATACACAGCACACGTCCGTTGGGCATTTTGATCACAATTGCCATGCATCAACACGGTATCCGCAATTGGTAAACGGTCCATTTTAACACGGGTAATCCATCACGAAGCAAATACCATCCGCACTTGCGGAATGTTACGTGATACCACGTACTTATACGTTTGTGACTATTACAGCGAAAAAAGTGGTCCAACTAAAACAGTCATATTTCTTTAAGTACTACACGAATATGTAATAAAAATTGGTGTTCCTATTTTTTAAAAAACGCAGTTGATACCCGTTGGACCTATGGCAGCGCCATCTAGCGGGCAAACCATAGCGCCATCTTGTTTCCCCCATCAAGCTAGACGAGTTTCGTTCTTTGTAGTTTTTTCGTTTGATGCTTCTTATTTCATGAGATATTTGGCCCGGCCACGATCAACGCACCACCGTGTACAATATCGTTGACATACCCCTGTGCTACAAGGGTGCCTGGATGACAACCAAATGAAATGAAATGGTATCCCGAACCATCACACCTGGCTGTCGAACCGTACGGCTGGCGACAGAAAGTTGTCCGCGGCTTCTCCAGACATGTCTCTGTTCGTCATCGGGGCTCAGTCCGAATCTTGACTCATCACTCATAATGACTCTAGAGACTCCAGACCCAATGTGTACCTACCGCAAAATGTCTTGTTGCTGTACAGAGGGGCGCCCTATTTCTGCATGCCGTCTGTTAATGTTCCTTGTGGTCCCTGAAGCAACAGTTTCACGTCGGATCGATAATGATGATGAATCTGAGTCTCTCATTGCCTCTCTGACCAATGCTTGGTCCTCACTTTCTGTCAGCTCTGTAGGTCGATCGCTTCATTCTTCACGCTTTGTTAGGCCACTGTTCACTCATTCTTGCCAACATCGTCGAATAGTGGCATCGCTCCTATTCAAGTTTCGAGCGATTCGTCGATTACTCTAACCAGCTTTCTTGAGATCCTACACTTCCTCTCTCCATTGCTGACATCTGCGTGTGTTGTTGATGTGCCTGTCTACGAAAAAAAATGGTTCAAATGGCTCTGAGCACTATGGGACTCAACTGCTGTGGTTATCAGTCCCCTAGAACTTAGAACTACTTAAACCTAACTAACCTAAGGACATCACACACATCCATGCCCGAGGCAGGATTCGAACCTGCGACCGTAGCAGTCCCACGGTTCCGGACTGCGCGCCTAGAGCCGCGAGACCACCGCGGCCGGCGCCTGTCTACGAGGCATGGTTGATATCCACCTGAGACTGTTGCCCTGATATCTACATGTCCCGTGTTTACTATCCTTGCTAGCTGCGAAATAACTCACGTCTCACAACAAAAACTGTATAAAATGCTGAAAACTGCTTATGGCGGTGTCTAGCGCGTATTTCTACATCTCGTTCTAGAATCAGTGGCAAGACTGAAACACCGACTGGGAAACACATGTTGCTCGGTACACTATCCTCCAGGTACGACAGTTTCATGAAGGAGGAGTGCTTGCAAAATGTCCAAAAAATAAACAAATGAATGCCGTAGTACGGGAAAATATGCCACAAGAAATATTGCCACTCGAAATCCTAACGTGTAAGATCCATTCACAAATTTATTTCAGACTGGTTATTAAGAAAAGAGATGAGACATAATATTTCATATACTGACTGTACATAAATGTTAACATTACTTCTCCAAATAGGTGCCAGCGAAATTCAAATGTTTTCCTACCGTGACACAAACTTCTTTATCGTTTTATCAAAGAATGTGCTACCAGGTGCTTCAGGCAGTTGTTGACATCATGCTTCAGCTTATGACGTGCTTAGTAACCAGCCTGGCCAGTAATTTGGAAGTCACTTGGTGCCAAGTCCGCACTATACGGAGGGTGTTGAAAAAATTCCCAGTCAAAAAGTCCGATTTTTCCTTTGTTCGATTCTCTGCTGGGGTTTCTCGTTGTCGTGAAATAAAATTATACAACCGGTAATCATCCCACACTGGTTCTTTTGGACTGACCTCTGGAGTTTCGTAAAGATCTCACAGTAAACCTTTGATCTCACGCACTATGCCTTGAAATTTGTTGCAAAATATTGTAACCTCCCCGCAATAATTTTATCTGTCAATGACAGTGAAATTTTGTCTTCCCACAAAACTGAATAATAATAAATGAGCTAAGCGTAACCTCCTTGCAAAATTTTAAAAGTCAATATTAGTGAAATCGTAACCTCCCAGCAAGAATATGAAGACAATGATAATGAAATTGAACCAAATGTTCCTTCCCACAAAAGTGAATAATAATCCCCGCAAAATTTTAAACGACAATAATTGAATAAAAATGCAAATAGTGCCAAATGTTAGCTTCCCACAATAATAAAACTCAATGATAATAAAAATGTGCAAAAATGTTAAGTCCCCACAAAATTAACGTTAACATGAACCTGATAAATTTTATAAGGCCAGCTGCGCTGACCTTCGGCCCTGTGCAATAATTGAACCTAAATAGAGAAACCAAAATTCTTACCTCAGTAAAACTGTATCTATATCTGCTCTTATTTTTCGGCACAGCTGCTTGCAATGCTGGCCCATGTTTAATTTTGATTCTTGAAGGGAATGCATAGGAAATATTATTTAACTTGAAATGAATCTTTTTCTTTAAAAAGGTTACTTTGTAGAAAAATTATTATTGGGGCAATTTTTTAACAAAGTAATTACTATTAACATATGTTATTAGCTGAGCGCAATGCTGCTTCATTAACTTCGATAACAATATACCTCGTCCAGAACCGTGACCAGAGACCCATGTCGACGCCCGCTCAGTACAACCGTCCACTCGCTACCGCTACTGCCGACTCCTCACACACAACTACTGTTCCTGCCGACTCGCTATACGCAACTGATCTGAGTCCAACTCACAACTGCAACACTCGCGCAGTCAAGCGCAGACTAGCAACGATAAATAACTCTCTGGTCAGAGATTCTGTCATGCCTCGCCATCTCTGTTAATGAATACACTGAACACATACGTGTTTCATAACCCTCCACTGCGGGGACAAAAATTTGGCAGCGATGGTGAGTCATTTGGACTTGCCATGAGCAACAAATTTTTTCTTAACTAATTAACTTTACAAACAAAGAATATACAGATATAGAACATGAAGTAAATATGGTGCACATGCACCGAGTACACAACATTTCAGACAATGACAAAAATATATATACAATGAGTACAGAACATATCAGCAAATCAGAAAAATGTATATACAAATCATATTGATAAATGACAAAAGTGCACACTTACTGACGTTCAGCACAAAACATATTAACAAATGACATAAGTGCACATGCACTGAAAAATTCTTCAAAGTCTTCACAACAAATAGACACAATGAATACAAATCTCATTGACAAATGACATAAGTGCACATGTACTGTAGTTCAGATCATATCAGCAAATGAAAAAAGAAACGTATTAGTCGTGAATACAGATCATATTAGCAAAAAATGATTTTCACTATGTTACAAGAATTAGGATAGGAAAGGGAAGGATTGTATCATGGTTGTAGCACTTTAGGTTGCACGCAGCTGCACTGGAAGTCCATATCTTTCTACTGTAGCACAACACCAAGTGGAACAATCTGAAGTTCTTTTCCCAGAAGTATTTATCAGCGTAGCCAAGACACTGAAATGTCTTAGTAATATTCCATGTTATCATTTTAGCAGTACATTAGGTACACCAAACACTGGGACCATAATAACATCTCCATCGCTCAAGGTGGTGGACAGCAAGTCGTGTCAACACCACGTTCTTGTAAGGTATACCAACGTAGAATTAGTGCAAAAACCAAATATAGTGCTCCATGATCAAGAGAATATACAGGATAAACGGATATTGCAGTAATTCAGGATAGTTAGGCCAGAAGGTGAAGGACATTAAGTTACATACTAGTCTTCACTGAGAATTACATTAGTAGTTTGCGGCATTCATTGCCCAGTTATTGAACATTTCTGTACCATGTATGTATTATTACAGAATAATGTTCATAAATTGGCGTTTTACACAGAACATTGGCACTCATTGCCTAATTATAAATCATCAGAAGTCATAATATTCATATGGTGCTTTACAGAGAACATTGGTACTCATTTCCTAATTACAAATCATCAGAAGTCATTATATTCATGTGGTGCTTTACAGAGAACACTGGCACTCATTTCCTAATTATAAGTCATCAGAAGTCATAATATTCATGTGGTGTTTTACAGAGAACATTGGTACTCATTTCCTAATTACAAATCATCAGAAGCCATTATATTCATGTGGTGCTTTACAGAGAACACTGGCACTCATTTCCTAATTACAAATCATCAGAAGTCGTTATATTCATGTGGTGCTTTACAGAGAACATTGGTACTCATTACCTAATTACAAATCATCAGAAGTCATTATATTCATGTGGTGTTTTACAGAGAACATTGGTACTCATTTCCTAATTACAAATCATCAGAAGTCATTATATTCATGTGGTGCTTTACAGAGAACATTGGTACTCATTTCCTAATTACAAATCATCAGAAGTCATTATATTCATGTGGTGCTTTACAGAGAACACTGGTACTCATTTCCTAATTACAAATCATCAGAAGTCATTATATTCATGTGGTGCTTTACAGAGAACATTGGTGCTCATTTCCTAATTACAAATCATCAGAAGTCATTATATTCATGTGGTGTTTTACAGAGAACACTGCTACTCATTTCCTAATTACAAATCATCAGAAGTCATTATATTCATGTGGTGCTTTACAGAGAACATTGGGACTCATTTCCTAATTACAAAGTATTATTCTATTTTTTATTATTTGCTAGCAATGCATTGAGATCGATAACTAATTGCTGGGGGATAGTAATATTTGCATTTGACTTATTGCTGCAAATGAAGATGTGTAACGTCATTCGTCATGAGTCAGCTGTAGCAAGGTTATGAAACAAGTAGAGTATATGTGATCACATTCATAAATGACATAGACTTAATGAACAACTGCTTATAGCACATTAATTTCATAAATAATTTCTCCTGCAAAAAATATACAAAAAAATGGATTATTAATCTGAAGGAAGAAACGCATTTTATGCTGAAAAGTAGTGACCTCGAATTAACAGGCAGTGAAATGTGTATAAAAATGTGTTCCATAGCTGTCCCTCCCAAAACCTTCATTCATCCTACTATGCAATATAACACATACTGTCAAAACGAACTGCAACAAATACTTAAATAACTACATAGCATAAATACATAACTTCAACATTATCCTCATCTGTAAAGAAAAAACTTCATTATCCATCACTTCATTATCCATATTATCATAACTCCATTATTATCATCACCTGTAAAGAAAAACTTCATTATCCATAGCAGCATATTCTTCATCATTATTCATCAGTATTCATTATCATCTGCAAAAAATCACTTCATTATTTATTATACAACTATTCCTTATTTCTACCATATTTCATCACTAAAACTAAGATGTGTAGTTCTGTCAGACAGCCTGCATCAATCGCCTCGTATTCTGAAAGAAAAAATTAGTTAAGACTGCTATTCTACGATTTGTATAGTATATTCTTGTTAATGCTTGTTAATCCTGATCCATTGACTCTTCATCACGAGGTTTGCATCTTCTTTCGTTCATTCCGAAGGTGAAATTCCATTTCTGTTTAATTTATTTCTTTTACGCATCATTTCTTTCTGAAATTGATGAACAAAGATTAATGTCTTGCATTTACATCATATACTCACTAAATAATGATTGGTTTATGGTAACCTAATTAAGCATACAGCATAACATGACAGAAAACGTAATATGTCAAAAAAATAGTGTTCAAATGCAAAAATGTACACAGAATATCACAATGCAGCAGCAAAAAATGTAAAACAGTCACAATGTTGAGATATCATAGGGAAAAATGTCCAAGTCAACTGGTGTGTGTTATATCTTAACTATTTCACAATGCATACAAACAAAATATGAAACAATCGTACAAGAAATGTGACCTTCTTTGAGTTCAGCTTGTATGTTGTGTAGTTAGTAGAGGCGAGAATTAAAGACTTTAATGGAGAGAGAATTTAATAAAATTAATATGTCACTAGATAAAATTACATAATTATTCATAGCATACGTAATTTTATCTGGAAAAATGTGCACTGTCTAATGTGTAACGACAAGAAGAGCGACCTGCTAACCTTACCTTGCCGGGCACTTGCCAAGAAAAAATATGACAGTCATCAGTAAGTAGTCATGTGAATATAATTGCGTAAGTGATCATAAAATTAGCAAATGGCATTATAGCATGTTAAATCATAAAGTATCTTCATTCAATAAAAAGTTTGATGTTTGACCAGTAGTGGTTTCCTTTCGATTTTCTGGTTCTCAAAGTTTCGACGCGTACAACATTGGGGTGAGGAATGCTGCGAATCCGATATGGTCCTGCGTATAGAAGTTCAAATTTACTGCACCTACCTTTTCCTTTATTAGATAAATGGTGTGTACGTACTAATTTCTTCTGTCCAATGTGAAAGTCACGGCGTATACAAACCTGTTTTTGTTGTCTTCTCCGGCGCTCTGCGGCACGTTTGATGTTGTTCAGCGCAATGTCAATTATTTCATGGTGTCGTAGTCGACGAGATGTAGGAAATGTTACTAATTCTTTAATTTTGTTAGGTGGTTCAACATTTTTCAGTATAACAGACGGAGATAGCATAGTAGATTCATTTGGTATGGAATTAATTACATCTTGGAATGAGTGTATGTGTGTGTCCCAATCAATATGTTTTTTATGGCAGTATATTCTACACAGTTTACCAATTTCTTTCATTAATCGTTCACAAGGGTTCGAAGAAGCATGGTACCTGGATATATAGATCGAAGAAATGTTTCTAGCTCGTAACATACGTGTCCATATAGCAGAACGAAATTGTGATCTATTGTCGGAAATTACTTTCATCACATGCCTTACATGAAATAGAAAATGTTTTACAAATGCTTTCGAAACAGTTTTAGCAGTAGCTTTGCGTAACGGAGTGAAGGTAACAAATTTTGAAGTGAGTTCAACAGCGACAAAGATGTAGCAAAAACCTCTATTAGTTCTGGGAATCGGACCAAAAATGTCTACAGCGGCCATATGTCTCAATTTAACAGGTACAATGGGAAATAATGGAGGAATATGTGAAGTTGTGTCTGACTTAGCTTTCTGGCAGATTTTACATGACGCTAATACTCGTCGTATACGTTTCTCCATGTTGGCAAAATAACAGTTCTGTCTCAGTATAAGAAAACATTTTCTAGCTCCGTAATGTGCATAACTTAAATGAGTATACCAGATTAATTTGTTAACAAGCTCGTCAGGAATGCATAATAACCAATTGTTGCTATCAGGATGAGAGCGGCGAAATAGAATGTCATTGCGTACAGTGTAACGGTTTCTAATCGTAACATTATTCCTATCTTGCCAGAGGTGTTTAATCTCTTTCCATACGTTGTCTTTATTCTGCTCTTGTGCTATGTCCTGTAATGACGACGAAATGAAATTTTCAAATGCAACTTGCTGAATGTACATCACACTGAAATTTGCTTTGCAGAAGTTGGTTGCGATGTCTTGCTGATTGTTGCTGAGAGAACGAGATAGTGCATCTGCTATAACATTTTGTGTGCCGGGAATGTGAACAATTGTAAAATTAAATTCCTGTAAATAAAGTTTCCATCTGCTTAATCTGTCGTGAGTAAGTTTAGCTGAAACTAAAAATTGTATCGCTCTGTGGTCTGTGTATACGGTGGTATGTCTGCCATAAAGAAAGTGCCTAAATCTGGTAAAAGCCCATACAACACATAATATTTCGAGTTCTGTAACGGAATAATTTCGTTCAGCAGGTGACAGAATGCGACTTGCAAATGCGATGTTTTTAATTACTGTAGAGCCATCTTCTTCAATTTCCTGGAAAACATGTACTCCTAAAGCAGTGTTAGAACTGTCGGTGGCAATGGAAAAATTTCTGGTAAGATCTGGGTGCGATAAAAGTGGTGCAGTCAACAAAGCATGTTTCAGATTCATAAATTCAGAATGTGCTTGCTTATCCCAGGACCAAATAGTGTTTTTACCTGTCAATTGGCATAATCTAGGGGTGTCTAAAGCAGAATAATGAATAAATTTACGAAAGAAGTTAATTAAGCCCAAAAAACTGCGTAGTTGCTTCTTCGTTGTAGGAACAGTAATGTCACGTAGAGCTTGAAGTTTTTCCGGATCAGGCGCAATGCCTTCTGCTGAAATTATGTGTCCAAGAAATTTTATAGAAGTTTTACCAAAATGCGATTTACTGAGATTAACTGTGAGTCCTTGAGCATGAAAAGTTTGCAACAGTCGTTCTAAAATCACATTGTGTTCAGTCCAGTTAGCTTCAGCAATAAGAATGTCGTCTACGTACGTTGTAATTCTGTCTTTAAGTTCTGTCGGAAGTATTGTATTCAAACCGCGAATAAAAGCTACAGAAGAAATAGTTAAACCGAATGGTAATTTACAAAATTGATAACAGTCACCAAAACAGAGAAATGCTGTGTACTTTCTACAGTTCGGATGGAGCTGAATTTGCCAAAATCCCGATTTCAGATCTAATGTAGAATAAATAGCAGTACCGTGAAATTTCTGTAGAAGTTCCTCTAATGTCTGTGGTCGATCTGTTTCATTAATAATTATGTCATTGATGTGACGTGAATCAAGCACGAGGCGAAGTGAGCCATCCTTTCTCTTAACAATATGGAGCGGGTTTATGTATGGACTAACTGCCGGTTCAATAATTCCTTGGTCTAGCATATCCTGCAATTCTTTTTTGACTTGTTCTCTGTGGATATATGGAATGGGATAATGCTTTGCTTTAAATGTGTCGTGCTGTTTGACTTGAAATTCATACATAAAACCGGACATAGTAACAGGAACATTGTCAAAAACTGGAGCTTGCTTCAAAAGAATTTTGTGTAGTTGCGTGCGTTAGTCGTCTGTATTTGCGCTGCTTTGTTTAACTTTATCAGAAATCATCTGCATTACGTCGTAGTCAACTTCGTCTGGAGTATTATAGTTATGTACGTACGTATCAGTGAATAATGTGGAATTACAGTCTATGCTACGTGTTACGGAAATGACCTCAGTACAATTAATTGTTTGTTCTTCCGCAGATAAAGAGTGCTGAAATTCTAAAGCCAATTGTACATTTTCATCCTTTAGCATTAAATAGGAATTTTGAAAAACAATAACTGCGTCGTGTTGTACCAGAAAATTAGTACCTAAAATAACGTCTGTTGTCAATAAAGGAACAATCCAAAAATTTGAGTGAAAAGTATGGCCTGCAATGCAAAATGATAAATGTGTCTGTAATTTAACGTCTACTCCTTTACTCGATACTGCTCCTTTTCCTTTCATTTTGCCTAATGGTAATGTAGGATAGGTATTCTCTTTGTTACACTCGTTGAAAGTTTCTTCATTTATAACTGACATAGGTGATCCAGAATCGATTACTGCTGAAAATTTCGATGAACCAATTTTAATTTCGATGGCAGGATGTGAAATAGTTTTTTGAACAACTGGTCTTTCCTGTAAAAGAGTGTCTCGGATGTCGTCAAAAGTAATAACATTTTCATGAACAACATTCTGCGTGTCTAAAGTAGTGCTTGTGTTACTGGAAGATGCGACCTGTACAGTATCTAGTCAGATTCTATCTGACGTGTTATTATTTTCAGGACATTTCTGTGGCATTTCGACTATTTGAACTGTTCTGTTATTTCTTCCAGACGTATTACGTTCTGGATGATACCTACTGTCGGGTTCATTCATGAGAATATGTTGTTGCTGATCATTTTGCTGCTGGTAAGACCGACTGTTAGTAAACGTATGTTGATAATTATGCTCATTGTTTTTACGTCTGTCGTGATAGTCATTTCTATACGGTGCACTGCGATAGGAATTGAAATACTGTGTTTTCTGTACGTAGTTGTTACCTTGCTGCCGTGCGTTACTATTTGTTGGAGCTGAGACTATACGTCCACGCCGCGAAACATTAAAGCCTGGCTGACCTTGCACACTCCATTGTTGGTTAGGTATGCTAACCGGCTGGCTTTGATGCTGTTGCAGAGAAAAACGTCTATTGTTATTAAAATGTGGTTCTTCCTGCTGATAATTTTGTCGATACTGATAATCAAAATTTTGTCTGCTATTAAAGTTCTGGTGGTTGTCGTTCCTAAAGCGTCTATTAGCTTTGATATTGAAATTGCGTGGTTGATCGTAATTACTGTAAGTTTGTTGGCCTTGGTTGTTATATGAAAAATTTTTGTTTACGAAGGAATAATCTGATTGCTGCACTTCTAAAAGCTGCAGCAGATCCCTGAATGCCGAAATATTTTCTTTTTGCTGACCCGTTAAAAGTGACACTCTTAATGATCGTGGCAATTTAGAAATACATAATTGAATGAGTGCAGATTCACTGTATGGTTCACTTAGGTACTGGTTTTGTTGGACCATGAGCTCAAAAAATTGCGTGACACTGGGAAAATTTGAGTTCTCATAATTTGGCAAACTAATTAGTTGATCCTTAATTCCGCGCTGTGTCGTCTTCGACCAATACGCTGACAGAAAAGCATTCTGAAATTCTTCTACCGAATAACATTGTCTCGCGATCGTCTCATACGAGTTGCCGGTTCACCTTCCAAAAAACTGCAAATAAATTCAAGTTTATGTGTTACGGGCCAAGTCGGTGGAAAAGCAAAGCTAAATTGTTGTATCCAATCCAGAGGGTGAATCTGTGTCTGTCATTTTTAAATACTTTAAATTTTCTCACTGATAGAAAATGTTTGTAATCAAAATTATCACCTCTGTATGACGGAACAGGTTCAGGATTGTATGGGAATCTGTTTGACTGTGACTGTTCTGAATCTAACTCACATACCCTCTGTAGATTACCTAAATTATACGCGCTGCATGAGTCTGACAAATGTTCGCAAAGTGGCGTCTGCTGTGATGTGTTATTAACTGAAATATTTTTTATCTCTGTTACCTCTTGCTGTAAACTTGACAATTTTCTACGCAATGTGTTATTAGACGAATCGAACTCATTGATTGTCTGCTGTAAATTTTGGAATTCAGGTGTTTGGTTAAACAAAATCGTTGCAGTATCGTCTGATTTGCTGTCATTATTACTTTCAATAATATCAATACGACTGGCCAATTCATCATATTTTTCAGTCAGTATTTTTGCCTGATCATCGTTTTTAGTGTCAGAAGCATTAATCTGCTTTTGTAATTTACATGTGGTTTCGTTCAATTTTTTAACATCAGATTTGACGACATCGGAATCATGTGTTAGTTCTAATTGTTCGAATCTGTCTGTCACTGTCTGAATATCTGGTGTGTGTGTATCTGTTTTTGATTTAAGATCAGAAATTTCATCACGCAATTCGGTGTTCAACTGTTCGATGGTATTAATTTTGTCCGATACTGTAGCAATATTGTTGTCTACGTATGTTTTTGCCTTCGCAAATATTTTACGTTTAACTTCTTGTCTCTGTGCAGTGATTGTTTCCATGACTTGACGTTTTACTTTATTTTGATCCTGTATAAATTTGTGGAAACGCGTATCACTGTTTTGTAGGTGAAGATTAAAACGTTCGTCAATTTGAGTGTTCTGTTGGTCGAATTTCGCGTCTATCTATGCATCCATTGTGCGCGAAAGTTCTGCTGTCATTAGTTTAAACTCGTCACGTAATTGTGTTGCTTTTTCAGAGCATTGTTTACCGACTGCACTAATTTCGTTTCTAAGTGTTTCTGTTGTAGCTATTTGCATATCCCTTAATTCTTGAGCAACAGATCTAATTTCTTCGCTACTTTTCCTAGCACAAGCTTCAATTTCCTAGCGTAACTGTTCTTTAGTATCATGACACTGCGCGCAACGGCTCTAATCTGTTCACTTAACTGTCTGGAATTGTTGTCTAATTTTTCATTGAGCTGTTGTTTGACATTTTCGTTTTTTCATTAAGCTGTTGTTTGAGATCTTCTTCAAGTTGTTTGAGATTGTTGTCTTGCCTTTCATTCTGTTGTTTGGAATTTTCACTAAATTGTTGTTGTAGCAATCTTGCCATAATTTGTTCCAAGTCAAAATTAGCATTTCTATTATCTGTGCTGTTTAGTGGTGTACCTGCAATTGTCACGTTTTGTGTGACCATTTGATCATTCTGTAATTCACAAAAAGGTTTACTTATCGGATGTGTACTGTTGGTCACTAAATCGGAATTAAATAAATCTGATGCATTCCGATTACACTGTTCGTTTTCATTAGACAAATTTGTCTGTTCATTACTTAAGTTTTGCAAACCGGTTGTGTTAAGCTGGGCAGCGCTCATTGCAACAGAACGCCCCGCGTCGTCAATTGTCGTCCAGTTAACAGAGGACACAATTGAATTCGTCTGTTCATCACTAAGATCAAAATCATTATTAGTGGTCGGTACGTATTGGCTCTGAGCACTATGGGACTCAACTGCTTTGGTCATAAGTCCCCTAGAACTTAGAACTACTTAAACCTAACTAACCTAAGGACAGCACACAACACCCAGCCATCACGAGGCAGAGAAAATCCCTGACCCCGCCGGGAATCGAACCCGGGAATCCGGGCGTGGGAAGCGAGAACGCTACCGCACGACCACGAGATGCGGGCGGTCGGTACGTATTGATTGTCAGTAAACGGAGGATTGTCATCATTACACTGCGCGTCGCAAGTACTATCGGTCAAGTTGTTTAAGTCGACCATTTCACTCATTATACCTCGCGATGCACTATTAATAGTCTTTCGCGGCATTTTTACACTAGTCACAATTATTCACAAATGAGACAATGCAAAATCCAACAAATACAAATACAACAAAGAGCAACGAATTGCCGATGATCTGAGGAAAGAAAGTCACAAAATTAGTAAAATCGTTGAGCCAAATGCTAATTATATTTTTGTAAATAAGAGCAGATATCTCGCTACTTTTCAGAAGATTCTCAAAGAAATACGATCCTGGTCCGGATGTCGCCAAGTGTAACCTCCCCGCAATAATTTTATGTCAATGACAGTGAAATTTTGTCTTCCCACAAAACTGAATAATAATAAATGAGCTAAGTGTAACCTCCTTGCAAAATTTTAAAAGTCAATATTAGTGAAATCGTAACCTCCCAGCAAGAATATGAAGACAATGATAATGAAATTGAACCAAATGTTCCTTCCCACAAAATTGAATAATAATCCCCGCAAAATTTTAAACGACAATAATTGAATAAAAATGCAAATAGTGCCAAATGTTAGCTTCCCACAGTAATAAAACTCAATGATAATAAAAATGTGCAAAAATGTTAAGTCCCCACAAAATTAACGTTAACATGAACCTGATAAATTTTATAAGGCCAGCTGCGCTGACCTTCGGCCCTGTGCAGTAATTTAACCTGAATAGAGAAACCAAAATTCTTACCTCAGTAAAACTGCATCTATATCTGCTCTTATTTTTCGGCACAGCTCCGTGCAATGCTGGCCTATGTTTAATTTTGATTCTTGAAGGGATTGCATAGGAAATATTATTTAACTTGAAATGAATCTTTTTCTTTAAAAAGGTTACTTTGTAGAAAAATTATTATTGGGGCAATTCTTGAACAAAGTAATTACTATTAACATATGTTATTAGCTGAGCGCAATGCTGCTTCATTAACTTCGATAACAATATACCTCGTCCAGAACCGTGACCAGAGACCCATGTCGACGCCCGCTCAGTACAACCGTCCACTCGCTACCGCTACTGCCGACTCCTCACACACAACTACTGTTCCTGCCGACTCGCTATACGCAACTGATCTGAGTCCAACTCACAACTGCAACACTCGCGCAGTCAAGCGCAGACTAGCAACGATAAATAACTCTCTGGTCAGAGATTCTGTCATGCCTCGCCATCGCTGTTAATGAATACACTGAACACATACGTGTTTCAATATTTCTTTGTGATCCTAAAAAGCCACCTATCATTTCACGGTTTGGTAGCCCCTGTTTGGATTTTTTTCGGCTTCTTGAGAAAAGGACTGTGCGTCCACTGTCTGCAACGTTCCTTGGTTTCAGAGTTCAAACACTGCACCAATACTTCGCTTTTAGTCACAATTCTGTTCAGAACTTCCTTCCCCTCTTCTTAGTAGCACTGAAAGAATATCACGGCCGAACACATTTTTTTTTCAGATTTGCGAACTTCGGTGTGACATTTTGGTGCCCATCGTGCAACAAACTGATGGCAAACTAATCTTTCTATGAGAATGTTAACGAGGGTTGTCCTTGAAATCTGAGGCAAATCTCCAGAACTATCAAAATTATGAATCCATATCCGCACACGCAGTTTCGCCAAGATGTGGCACAATACCACATTCACGTCTAAATTTCTTCCTCAAAGACTTCCATCTGAGCGACCAATCCTGGATTTTCGGCAATAACCCCTTACTAGACCAGCCTCCATAAGCTCATCACTATGCGTACGATACAACCGACGATAAATCTCGGGCAGTGCGCGATTAACCGAGCGGTCTGGGGCGTTGCAGTCATGGACCGTGCGGCTGGTCCCGGTGGAGGTTCGAGTCCTCCATCGGGCATGGTTGTGTGTGTTTGTTCTTAGGATAATTTAGGTTAAGTATTGCGTAAGCCTAGGGACTGATGACCTTAGCAGTTAAGTCCCGTAAGATTTCACACACATTTGAACATTTGAACATAAATCTCGGCGGTACTGACTCCAGCTTGCAGGAAGCGACAATAGGGCGTACCTCACAACTGCCGTCTTGCGAAACAGCATCGTCCATTTCAGTCACTTTCTGCTTTCACAGACGAACAAATAAGCTTGTTGACTGATGTAGCGCGATCTTTTAAGTCTTCAGACCGAAAAAGCTTAATGGAATGAAGCCCTGCTCGTCACATGAGCAGTACCCGTGCATCACAACGTATGTAGAAATGCGGCGCTAATCAACTTCATATACGCTGAAGTACAGGGTGTATATTAATTACCTGTACAACTTAAGTTTTGTTTCCTCATCCATACATACAACGTGTGCACCCTTAGTGGCACGGATAATGTCTTGTCGGATTTCCATTTCTTTCCAAGCACCATTCAGGTACGGTGACATCTTAAAATGCATTGCGAATGCATGCCTTTAAGTTTTGTAGGTCTCTATCCTTGTTTCGATACACCAAATACTTTCCAAAGGCCCACAGGAAGAAGTCTAGTGTTTTGAGGACAAGCGATCATGGCGGTCATCGAATGGGATAATCTCGTCCGTTTGATCTATCCGGAAATGTTTCATCTACAAATTGACGGACATTTAGGGGCCAGTGGGATGGTTCTCCATACTTCTGGATATGAGATCAGGTTGCAAGTGTTCCATCTGCGGCACAGCAAACTCTTGTAACATGTCCAGGTGAACACCACCGTTGATGGCACGCTTGGTGGAAGATTACGGTCCATCGATGCAACTGTGCATCAGTCCGCACCAGACATTAACCTTGGGACTGTCTCTTTCCATTTCACGTGTTCTTATGCAAGACACTGTGCACTGTTGATCGTCTCATTTCCTACTCTCTGGTCACCGTATACACCGATTTTGTCGGACTCGTTCTAAACGTCTGCCGTACCTTGTCCACGTTGGTTTCTGAAACAGACGGAAGACCCATCTCCTTTTTATGGAGAACACTGCCTGTTGGCATAAATGACGTCTTCCACGCCGCAATAGTTCGTCGCCAGGGTGATTACCTTCCATAGCGTGTACGAAAGTTTCTTTTCACTTGGGTATCGGACGTCCTCTGTATGAACAGGCCACACACCGAGCTTTCTCGTGTGGCGTCCAGGTTTTCAGGTTCACTTTCGCGTGAAAACTGCATCACTTGGAAGGAAAAAGAGAAACACTTGATGAGTTATCACATGCTGAAAACTATTTATTGATATTTTTATTGATATTTATTTATTTTTAAGGTATTAAAGTCTTAAGTTGTAAAGATAATTTGTGGTCGCCCTGTATAGCCTCATATGGAGACTAAATACAGCAAGTGAGTTGGTTTAACCAGCGTAATAAATACGGGGCATTAGCTGTAATATATTTCAGAATTTTGTTACACCTTTTAAACATGAACTGCAAATAATGATCACTGACAGGTTAAAAAATAAAAACTATGAGTCACAACAATACTAATATTGTCACAGACTCCTTCTCAGCTGGATAAATCAGTGACTGCCCTACTTAAAAGCTTCAAAAACCAGTGACACATAGATAAATCTAATTTGAATTTAAGGAAATACTTGCTACCAAAGACAAGCCCCTTCTATGGTTATGCTTGTACAGGAATTGAATCCATTACTAATGAAGATTAATAACAGTGTCTGAATTGTACACGTCAAAACTGTTGTCTGGCTAATCGAAGCAGTACTTAAAAAAATGTTCAAATGTGTGTGAAATCCTATGGGACTTAAAAGATCGCGCTACATCAGTCAACAAGCTTATTTGTTCGTCTGTGAAAGCAGAAAGTGACTGAAATGGACGATGCTGTTTCGCATGACGGCAGTTGTGAGGTACGCCCTATTGTCGCTTCCAGCAAGCTGGAGTCAGTACCGCCGAGATTTATGTTCAAATGTTCAAATGTGTGTGAAATCTTATGGGACTTAACTGCTAAGGTCATCAGTCCCTAAGCTTACACACTGCGTAACCTAAATTATCCTAAGGACAAACACACACTCCCATGCCCGAGGGAGGACTCGAACCTCCGCCGCCGGCCGAAGTGGCCGTGCGGTTAAAGGCGCTGCAGTCTGGAACCGCAAGACCGCTACGGTCGCAGGTTCGAATCCTGCCTCGGGCATGGATGTTTGTGATGTCCTTAGGTTAGTTAGGTTTAACTAGTTCTAAGTTCTAGGGGACTAATGACCTCAGCAGTTGAGTCCCATAGTGCTCAGAACCATTTGAACCATTTATTTGAACCTCCGCCGGGACCAGCCGCATAGTCCAGGACTGTAGCGCCTGAGACCACTCGGCTAATCCCCCGCGGCGAAGCAGCACTTAAAATCACACAAATAAAGAACGACTAGAGCAATGCTAACTATAGCTTGACAAATGTCAGGCGAATTCCTCTCAAGGAATGTACAACATATCACCAAAGTGATAAATTAGTCCCTCTTCGTATAACACCAACAGAAAAACACATTACTGACTTGCAAACATCGACTGCCGCAAGCTAATCGAGGTAATCGACGATCAAATGTTTTTTTATTCCAGTCTCTGATCACAAGGATAAATGCATTGTCGTGTTGATCCACAGTGCCTTCCACAAAGACGAGATCACCCAGGGAATGCCACTAAAACGTTCCAGAGACCGTAACGCATGCACAGTGATTGCTTTCAGCCGTTTCACATCGTACACGCGAAAGACCACCTTTCACCACTCAGTAGGCGTCCAGCTGCTGTATTCACGTGCAAATTCCAGCCCCCGTCGCCGACGGACAGCAGTCAGCATGGGTGCATGAACCAGGTGCCTGCTGCGGGGACCCAAAGGCAGCAACATTGGCTGAACGGTCGTTGAGAAGACACTGTTGGCAGCCTCTTGGTTTATCAGAGTGCTCAGTTTCTCAGTCGTCTGTTCACCCGTACACATCTCCGCAGCCATCATTCACCCCGATTGCCTGTGGCCTGTGGCTCACCTCGCTTGCCTCGGCACCGATTTTTGATAGCTCTGTTTTCCTATT
The DNA here is from genome assembly GCF_023898315.1 of Schistocerca nitens. NCBI lineage: Eukaryota > Metazoa > Arthropoda > Insecta > Orthoptera > Acrididae > Schistocerca > Schistocerca nitens. The sequence goes on along the minus strand of NC_064614.1, from coordinate 398,767,472 downwards.
CACTGTATACATTAACCACGGCGAGTGTAACCAACTTACCCACGTCCACCCTTGGACGTTCGGTCAGCGATCAGACAAATAGCTGCACTTCCGCATTACGACACCCACTGCATATTCCAGAGTTTTGTAACAGTAACCTTACTGTTTGAGCTGCACTTGGTATGTAAGATACGAATGCTTTCATCTTCTCTTTCTCATAAACTAATTATTTATGACGCTACTACTACGCATTTTCAATGTTAGCCACCAAGCGTAGGATATGCAGATGAAAGGAGACCGAGCAAGAGAGCTGTTAGTCGAATCCATTGAAGGAAATACAGTTTGGCTTAACGATGTGTCACTAACTCAGACCGCTGTGGATCTGAATATCTTGTCTATCCGTTGATCGTTATATTCAAACTGAAGGCGCAGAGGGGGAGAAGAAAAGGAAAGGGAGGGGATCACTGCTGTCAACTGCATCGGGATATACAACTGACAATGTTCTTCGGTTCGTCTTTCAAAGGAATGTTTCAATGCATGAAAATGGAACTACATTGTAGCAATTTAGTTTCTGATATGTTTCGCAGTCGTATTTTGCTTTTCATTGTCAGATATGAAGGTTGAGATACTAGGTGTGTGAGGAAAGTAATAAGATTGACAACATTGCTAGCAATTTGGCAGCGCTGTATTGTTCTGCTTCAGTAGACCGGTACGTCCAACCCTTCCAGATGCTCAGTCCATGAGTACCTTCAGTGAAGCTGTGTTTTTGCTGTGTTACAAAAACGAAGCAGCTGAATTTGTAGCAAAGTTATGCCTTCAAGTTTTGTGTTAAACTTGGGGAATAGAGCGTGACTTTAAAAGTTGAAACAAGCTTTCGGGGAACATCCCCAATCAATAGTACAACGTTTTTGCTGGCACAAGTCATTTTTGAACGTCGAAGGTACGTTGAAGATGAATCTCTTTCAGGGAGACCTTCTTCAAAAACCGTCTAAAACGCCGAACATGTGCATGCTCTTTTGAGATCAGACCTGCACTCATCAGTAGGGTTGATGGGTGACCTGTTGAACACTTTTACTGTACCTCTACTTTTTATTGAAGTTTTGCAGATGCAAGAGGTTTGTGCCAAAATGAAGCCGAAAAACCTCACAACAGAGCAGAAGAATAATCGAAGAAACGTGTGAGTTGATCTTAGTCCGCAGCTCGTGGTCTTGCGGTAGCGTTCTCGATTCCCGCGCCCGGGTTCCCGAGTTCGATTCCCGGCGGGGTCAGGGATTTTCTCTGCCTCGTGATGACTGATGACCATAGATGTTAAGTCCCATAGTGCTCAGAGCCATTTGAACCAATTTTTGATCTTCTTGAGAGGATTGCCAAAGACCACAAATGGCTGTGTAATTACAGGTGAAGTATCCTGGATTTTTGATTACAAACCCGAGACAAAGCTGCAAAGTGAGGAGTGGCATACTGAGACACCTCGTCGACCGAAAAAACTCGAATAAGCAAATCAAAGAGCAAAACTATTATGTTCTACAAAGATGTATTAGAAAAGCTCAGGAAAAGGTTGAATCAAGGGAGACCAGACATTGCAAACAAGGGGATACTGCATCTCGACAACTCCCCACGCCACAAGGCCACTTTCATCACGGAATGTTTGACCTCAAAAGGCATCCCTGTTCTTCTAAAGCCCCTCTGTTGACCTCATCAGAATCCTTCTGACATTTTTTCCCAAAATTTAAAAAAAAAGTCTTAAAGGACACCATTTGGAGATTCTCTATAACAATCAAAGGAATGTGACCGATCTGTTGAAGGTCCTATCACTTGAAGCCATTCAGCGCTGCTACCAAAATTGGGATCAAGGACTCCGCCGGTGTATAGCTGCCTAAGGGAACTAATCTGAAGAGAACTACTTCGTTGTTTCAAAAAGATAAAAAAAATTGTTACATAAAAAAATCAGTCTCTTCAGTTTTCCCACTCACCTCATATACCTCACTACCAGTATGTGCAGCCCACTTTTCAGAACTAATAGCATTTCCAAAACATCGAGAAAACTCTACATGTAAGTGCTACACAAGATGTTTGAGATTTTCATGTTCGAGTCTTATCTGCACGCTGCTGCATTCAGCGATTTGGATATAAGCGAAAGGGTTTGAAATGCCTCACAAATCAATCCGTTTACACAGCGAGCGGCGATACATGCTACTGACATGCCTCTCTGAATCATGTAACACCACGTAACACCAATCAGTTTTTTGCCTTGTAATAAGCCATGTCGTTATAAGGAGAAAGAAAACTGGCGTTCTACGAATTGGAGAATGGAATGTCAGATCCCTTAACCGGACAGGTACGTCAAAAAATTTAAAAAGGGAAATGGATAGGTTAAATTTAGATATAGTGGGAATTAATGAAGCTCGGTGTCAGGAGGAACAAGACTTCTGGTCAGGGGAAAAAGGGTTATAAATACAAAGTCAAATAGGGGTAATGCAGGAGTAGATATAATAATGGATAAAAAAAATAGGACTGCGGGTGAGTTACTACATCAGCATTCTCAACGCATTATTGTGGCCCAGATAGACACGAAGCCCACGCCTACCACAGTAGTACAAGTTTATATGCCAACTAGCTCCGCAGATGACGAAGAAATTGATGAAATATATGATGAAATAAAAGAAATTATTCAGATATTGAAGGGAGACAAAAATTTGATACTCATGGGTGACTGGAATTCGATAGTAGAAAAAGGAAGAGAAGGAAACGTAGTAAGTGAATATGGAATGTTGTTGTTGTTGTTCTTGTGGTCTTCAGTCCTGAGACTGGTTTGATGCAGCTCTCGATGCTACTCTATCCTGTGCAAGCTTCTTCATCTCCCAGTACCTACTGGGTACTGCTTAGTGTGTTCAAAAAATGGCTCTGAGCACTATGGGACTCAACTGCTGTGGTCATCAGTCCCCTAGAACTTAGAACTACTTAAATCTAACTAACCTAAGGACATCACACACAGCCATGCCCGAGGCAGGATTCGAACCTGCGACCGTAGCAGTCGCACGGTTCCGGACTGCGCGCCTAGAACCGCGAGACCACCGCGGCCGGCCGCTTAGTGTATTCATCTCTTGGTCTCCCTCTACGATTTTTACCCGCCACGCTGCCCTCCAATGCTAAATTTGTGATCCCTTGATGCCTTAAAACATGTCCTACCAACCGATCCCTTCTTCTAGTCAAATTGTGCCACAAACTTCTCTTCTCCCCAATCCTATTCAATACCTCCTCATTAGTTACATGATCTACCCACCTTATCTTCAGCATTCTTCTGTAGCACCACATTTCGAAAGCCTCTATTCTCTTCTTGTCCAAACTTGTTATCGTCCATGTTTCACTTCCATACATGGCTACACTCCATACAAATACTTTCAGAAACGACTTCCTGACACTTAAATCTATACCCGATGTTAACAAATTTCTCTTCTTCAGAAACGATTTCCTTGCCATTGCCAGTCTACATTTTATATCCTCTCTACTTCGACCATCATCAGTTATTTTACTCCCTAAATAGCACAACTCCTTTACTACTTTAAGTGTCTCATTTCCTAATCTAATCCCCTCAGCATCACCCGATTTAATTTGACTACATTCCATTATCCTCGTTTTGATTTTGTTGATGTTCATCTTATATCCTCCTTTCAAGACACTGTCCATTCCGTTCAACTGCTCTTCCAAGTCCTTTGCTGTCTCTGACAGAATTACAATGTCATCGGCGAACCTCAAAGTTTTTACTTCTTCTCCATGAATTCTAATACCTACTCCGAATTTTTCTTTTGTTTCCTTTACTGCTTGCTCAATATACAGATTAAATAACATCGGGGAGAGACTACAACCCTGTCTCACTCCTTTCCCAACCACTGCTTCCCTTTCATGCCCCTCGACTCTTATAACTGCCATCTGGTTTCTGTACAAATTGTAAATAGCCTTTCGCTCCCTGTATTTTACCCCTATCAACTTCAGAATTTGAAAGAGAGTATTCCAGTTAACGTTGTCAAAAGCTTTCTCTAAGTCTACGAATGCTAGAAACGTAGGTTTGCCTTTTCTTAATCTTTCTTCTAAGATAAGTCGTAAGGTTAGTATTGCCTCACGTGTTCCAACATTTCTATGGAATCTAAACTGATCTTCCCCGAGGTCCGCTTCTACCAGTTTTTCCATTCGTCTGTAAAGAATTCGCGTTAGTATTTTGCAGCTGTGACTTTTTAAACTGATAGTTCGGTAATTTTCACATCTGTCAACACCTGCTTTCTTTGGGATTGGAATTATTATATTCTTCTTGAAGTCTGTGGGTATTTCGCCTGTCTCATACATCTTGCTCACCAGATGGTAGAGTTTTGTCAGGACTGGCTCTCCCAAAGCTGTCAGTAGTTCTAATGGAATGTTGTCTACTCCCGGGGCCTTGTTTCGACTCAGGTCTTTCAGTGCTCTGTCAAACTCTTCACGCAGTATCGTATCTCCCATTTCATCTTCATCTACATCCTCTTCCATTTCCATAATATTGTCTTCAAGTACATCGCCCTTGTATAAACCCTCTATATACTCCTTCCACCTTTCTGCCTTCCCTTCTTTGCTTAGAACTGGGTTGCCATCTGAGCTCTTGATATTCATACAAGTGGTTCTCTTCTCTCCAAAGGTCTCTTTAATTTTCCTGTAGGCAATATCTATCTTACCCCTAGTGAGACAACCCTCTACATCCTTACATTTGTCCTCTAGCCATCCCTGCTTAGCCATTTTGCAATACCAGTCGATCTCATTTTTGAGACGTTTGTATTCCTTTTTGCCTGCTTCATTTACTGCATTTTTATATTTTCTCATCAATTAAATACAATATTTCTTCTAATACCCAAGGATTTCTATTAGCCCTCGTATTTTTACCAACTTGATCCTCTGCTGCCTTCACTACTTCATCCCTCAGAGCTACCCATTCTTCTTCTACTGTATTTCTTTCCCCCATTCCTGTCAATTGTTCCCTTATGCTCTCCCTGAAACTCTCTACAACCTCTGGTTCTTTCAGTTTATCCAGGTCCCATCTCCTTAAATTCCCGCCTTTTTGCAGTTTCTTCAGTTTCAATCTGCAGTTCATAACCAATAGATTGTGGTCAGAATCCACATCTGCCCCTGGAAATGTCTTACAATTTAAAAACTGGTTCCTAAATCTCTCCCTTACCATTATATAATCTATCTGATACCTTTTAGTAACTCCAGGATTCTTCCAGGTATACAACCTTCTTTTATGATTCTTGAACCAAGTGTTAGCTATGATTAAGTTATGCTCTGTGCAAAATTCTACAAGGCGGCTTCCTCTTTCATTTCTTCCCCCCAATCCATATTCACCTACTATGTTTCCTTCTCTCCCTTTTCCTACTGACGAATTCCAGTCACCCATGACTATTAAATTTTCGTCTCCCTTCACTACCTGAATAATTTCTTTTATCTCGTCATACATTTCATCAATTTCTTCATTATCTGCAGAGCTAGTTGGCATATAAACTTGTACTACTGTAGTAGGCATGGGCTTTGTGTCTATCTTGGCCACAATAATGCGTTCACTATGCTGTTTGTAGTAGCTAACCCGCACCCCTATTTTTTTATTCATTATTAAACCTACTCCTGCATTACCCCTATTTGATTTTGTATTTATAACCCTGTAATCACCTGACCAAAAGTCTTGTTCCTCCTGCCACCGAACTTCACTAATTCCCACTATATCTAACTTTAACCTATCCATTTCCCTTTTTAAATTTTCTAACCTACCTGCCCGATTAAGGGATCTGACATTCCACGCTCCGATCCGTAGAACGCCAGTTTTCTTTCTCCTGATAACGACGTCCTCTTGAGTAGTCCCCGCCCGGAGATCCCAATGGGGGACTATTTTACCTCCGGAATATTTTACCCAAGAGGACGCCATCATCATTTAATCATACAGTAAAGCTGCATGTCCTCGGGAAAAATTACGGCTGTAGTTTCCCCTTGCTTTCAGCCGTTGAATATGGAATGGGGGTAAGAAATGAAAGAGGAAGTCGCCTGGTAGAATTTTGCACAGAGCATAACTTAACCATAGCTAACACTTGGCTCAAGAATCATGAAAGAAGGTTGTATACATGGAAGAATCCTGGAGATACTAGAAGGTATCAGATTATATAATGGTAAGACAGAGATTTAGGAACCAGGTTTTAAATTGTAAGACATTTCCAGGGGCAGATGTGGACTCTGATCGCAATCTGTTGGTGATGAACTGAAGATTAAAACTGAACAAACTGCAAAAAGGTGGGAATTTTAGGAGATGGGACATGGATAAACTTAAAAAAACCAGTGGTTGTAGAGAGTTTCAGGGAGAGCATTAGAAAACGATTGACAGGAATGGGTAAAGAAATACAGCAGAAGAAGAATGGGTAGCTTTGAGGGATGAAATAGTGAAGGTAGCAGAGGATCAAGTAGGTAAAAAGACGAAGGCTAGTAGAAATCCTTGGGCAACAGAAGATATACTGAATTTAACTGATGAAAGGAGAAAATATAAAAATGCACTAAATGAAACAATGAAAAAGGAATACAAATGAGATCGACAAGAAGCGCAAAATGGCTATGAAGGGATGGCTAGAGGACAAATGTAACGATGTAGAGGCATATTTCACTAGGGGTAAGATAAATACAGAAAAATTAAAGAGACCTTTGAAGAAAAGAGATCCACTTGTGTGAATACCAAGAGCTCAGATGGAAACCCAGTTCTAAGCAGAGAAGGGAAAGGAGAAAGGGTCTATATACGGCCGATATACTTGAAGACTTTATTATGGAAATGGAAGAGGATGTAGATGAAGATGAAATGGGAGATATGATACCGCGTGAAGAGTTTGACAGAGCACTGAAAGACCTAAGTCGGAACAAGGCCCCGGGAGTAGACAAAATTCCATTAAAACTACTGGCAACCTTGGGAGAGCCAGTCCTGACAAAACTCTACCATCTGGTGAGCAAGATGTATGAGACAGGCGAAATACCCTCAGACTTCAAGAAGAATGTAACAATTCCAGTTCCAAAGAAAGCAGGTGTTGACAGAACTATCAGTTTAATAAGTCACTGCTGCATAATACTAACACGAATTCTTTACAGACGAATGGAAAAACTGGTAGAAGCCGACATCGGGGAAGATCAGTTAGGATTCCATAGAAATGTTGGCACACGTGAGGCAATACAGACCCTACGACTTACCTTAGAAGACGGATTAAGGAAAGGCAAACCAACGTTTCTACCATTTGTAGACTTAGAGAAAGCTTTTGATAATGTTGAGTGGAATAAACTCTTTCAAACTCTTAATGTGACAGGGGTAAAATACAGGGAGCGAAAGATATTTCCGTGCGGTTCTAGGCGCTGCAGTCTGGACCCGAGCGACCACAACGGCCGCAGGTTCGAATCCTGCCTCGGGAATTGATGTGTGTGATGTCCTTAGGTTAGTTAGGTTTAATTAGCTCTAAGTTTTAGGGGACTGATGACCTCAGAAGTTAGGTCGCATAGTGCTCAGAGCCATCTGAATCATTTGAAAGATATTTACAATTTGTACAGAAACCAGATGGTTGTTACAAAAGTCGAGGGCCACGAAGAAAAGAGTGCTTGGGAAGGGAGTGAGACAGGGTTGTAGCCTATTCCCTATGTTATTCAATCTGCATGTTGAGCAAGCAGTAAAGGAGACAAAAGAAAACTTCGGAGTAGGAATTAAAATGCATGGAGAAGAAATAAAAACTTTGAGGTTCGCCGATGACATTGTAATTCTGTCAGAGACAGCAAAGGACCTGGAAGAGCAGTTGAATGGAATGGACAGTGTCTAGAAAGGAGGATATAAAATGAACATCAACAAAAGCAAAACGAGTATAATGGAATGTAATCGCATTAAATCAGGTGATGATGAGGGAGTTAGATTAGGAAATGAGACACTTAAAAGTAGTGAATGAGTTTTGATATTTGGGGAGCAAAATAAGTGATGATGGTCGAGGTAGAGAGGATATAAAATTTAGACTGGCAATGGCAAGTAAAGCGTTTCTGAAGAAGAGAAATTTGTTAACATAGAGCATAGATTTAAGTGTCAGGAAGTCGTTTCTGAAAGTATTTGTATGGAGTGTAGCCATGTATGGAAGTGGAACATGGACGATAACAAGTTTGGACAAGAAGAGAATAGAAGCTTTCGAAATGTGGTACTACAGAAGAATGCTGAAGGTTAGGTTGGTAGATCACATAACTAATGAGGCGGTATTGAATAAAATTGGGGGGAAGAGAAATTTGTGTCACAACATGACTAGAAGAAGGATAGTTTGGTAGGACATGTTCGAATTTTGTGGCACAACTTGACTAGAAGAAGGGATCGGTTGGTATGACAAGTTCTGAGGCATCAAGGGATCACCAATTTGGTATTGGAGGGCAGCGTGGAGGATAAGAATCGTAGAGGGAGACCAAGAGATAACTACACTAAGCAGATTCAGAAGGATGTAGGTTGCAGGAGGTACTGGGAGATGAAGCAGCTTACCGAGGACAGAGTAGCATGGAGAGCAGCATCAAACCTGTCTCTGGACTGAAGACCACAACAACAACAACAACAACAACAATGAGCCACCTAGCGGAGGATCTCTTGTTAGTTGTTCTCTTTAATGCCCAGACCTTCTGATCCGGTTCTTATTTACACGAGGACCACTGCGACGTACAGTGGTCGGCCGTATTCTCACCTACAGCTCACAGTCGACTGCGCCTGTACTTGGATTCGAGTGTTGTACTTGTGTTATGTGTAACCAGTGTATTGTACTTGGTAGTAGAGTCGTGGACCACGCCTCACCCTTTGTTACCGTATGTATTTTCCATTAATTTAGTAATTAATGGGAGAAACCTTCAGTGACGTGCCGTATGGTATTCGTAACTGTAATTAGTTTTAAGTGACAGTACTGTTTGTGTAATTATTTTTATTATTGTTCTCATTGTTGTTATTATTATGTTATTATTTACGATTATTCGTTACTGTGTTGTATTACGTCCTAGTATTACGCTGAATAATGTCGTACACCGTCCATTAAGGTAGGAGGCACAACTACGTAAATATTAGGGCTACTGATTGCCATCAGATACTCAGAAAATACTTGTTATTGTATCTCCATGAATGAGGATGATTTTAAAAGTTCCGGCACTCACAATTTTATAAACACTTGAGGTCAGTTCCGCTATCCGTCTTGTCGAAAACTTCAATCACGAAGTTATAGAATGACAATTGCTGTTTCACGTGCTTGAGCAATCGATTTCATTGGACAACAATGCAAAGCAAGGAAGTCTGGTTTCCGACAGCGTATTTATAAGGTAAATTTTGTTTCTCTTCAACGCCGTAAATGATCTTTCTGCCGAAGCACTGGTTGCAGGAATGGTTGAAATTAATTTCATTAGTTTTGATGCTTCAGATGCTGCTTCAGTGAGACCACAGGAGTTAAGATATTGACTTTGTTTAAACACTGACTTTTCGCAGAATAGTCTGTACAATATACCAAAGGTAATTCGTTTCGTAGTCGAGGGATAACAAAATGTCCACCTTAGGATAGCTTCGAGGAACTAAATGCAGCCTCAAGGACGTTACCTGTGTATTGTCTATGCTTTTCATAATTCATAACTGAAAGAAACTCCAAATTACCCAAGTCAGCATAACTGTCAGTTCATTGACGCGAGACAGTATCAACAATTTCACAAAACAAAATATGGTACGATGTCTCCCTTTCAGTCACGCCATCGCACTGCCTCGTTCTTGGAGGCTAAATATCGCTTTCCTCTGGCTCGGTTTTATACCACACTTTTTCATAATGAAATTTTCACTCTGCAGCGGAGTGTGCGCTGAAATGAAATTTCCTGGCAGATTAAAACTGCTTGTCGGACCGAGACTCGGACTCGGGATCTTCGCCTTTCACGGGAAAGTGCTCTACCACCTGCCTAAGAAAGGCAGAGGTCCCAAACTCTAATCTCGGTCCAGCACACAATTTTAATCTGCCAGGAGGTTTCACACCTTTTCATATTTACCACGAAGTCCCTGTCTTAAATTGGCCAACTTTCTTCAGACAATAGTCGACATCAAACAGTTTAGTTTGAATAATTTGAAAAGAGCTCCTGACTCGAGAAGTACGCACGGAAAAGCGTAAAGAAAGAAACGGAAACTAAACTCCTTAAGTCCCAAGGAAAAAGCCTTCGGCACATGCTCGTGTTTCGCCGTGCCGCACATTAGGACCATCTTTCGTAGACGCGAAAAGCTCTTCGAGATCAGCCTTACAGTTCGCGACTAGCTCGATTAATTTTCTGTTGTACAACTACCTGGTGTTTTATACTGAAGGAAAACTTCGTTTGATCAATTCATCCAGAGTGTTGTAGCTTTATATACTGTGTGGAGAAAAAATGGCAAAACCAAAAATTGTCTGAAAAATAATTTACACTCCTCAACAGACTGTTTCGGTAATAAATTCAAGTTTTGAGCATAGCAATGTACGAAGAAGGCTGAAGTGTATATGCCTGTCACAAGTTTTTGTACCCCTTTATGTTACGCAGCAATGACAGCACAGCTATCGTATGTCTGGGCTACAACTTTTCTACCACAATAACATTCGCTTATGCAGCCAAACAGTGCTCCGCTAAGCTAGCAGCACTTACTGTAGATTATCACTGGCATCAAAAAATCCCAGAATCTCTCACACACTCCGCCAGTAGATAATACGTATCACAAAACAGTTGAAAGTTGGCTTGAAATATCTACTGCTTCATCAATAATAACCGCAACAAATGACGTTTATTTTAGTTCTTTAAAGAAATTTCTGTACGAATGACTTCAGCAATGGAATGGATGAGGTCATTCTATATGCCACTTGAGATACCGGTACACTGAGAGACATCAATCCTTTTGTACCAGTAAGGAGAACTGTTCAACATAATTGCCCTAATTATCACTGTCCTCTGAAAGGAAGTTCTTGCGCAGCTAGGAACATGTGCCACCAGTTAAACAGCTCACAATGTCTATTATTTTCCCTTGTCCGTTATGCTTCTGAACATTTTATATCAAAGCATTGTTCAACAACAATATATCCTAATACTGACAAATTTAATGAGTATCCATGCAGAAGTAATATGTTCCTTGGAATTTTTGTGCCTTTTCTTAAATGTTGAGATTTTTCACGTCACTCACGTCATTTTTTGTCGACAGCAAAAATGTTCAAATGTGTGTGAATTTCTAAGGAACAAAACCGCTGAGGTCATCAGTCCCTAGACTTACACATTACTTACAGTAAGTTATGCTAAGAACAACACACACAACCATGCTAGAGGGAGGATTCGAACCTCTGGCGGGAGGGGCAGCGCAATCCGTTACATGGCGCCTCAAGCACATCGAAGAAAAACACATGACCAACAGTATAATTTTTGTGTATCTCTAAAACCGCAAAACGATTTGTGACAGGAAAAAAAATTGTGGGAAGGTCTTATAGGACCAAACAGCTGAGGTCATCAGTCCCTAAGCTGACACACTACTTCATCGAACTTAAACTAACCTACGCTAAGTACAGAACACACACTCATGCTCGAGGGAGGACTCGAACCTCCGACGGGGGCAGCCGCAAGCAGCGTGACAAGGCGCCAGGGACCGCGCGGCTACCCCGCGCGGCTTTGTGAAAGGGGTACCAATATTCTTGGAAGTATCTGACATAACTCTTAGTTATAGTATTTAAATGAGAAAGATGTGGTGTAGGACGTCCCTGTTTCATTACGTCACTTGTTCCTCAAAACCAAGTCCCCCAAATCGATGTTTCCACAATTACCAGCACATATTTATAATCTGATATGTTTGCATCTTTTGAGTTTGTATCTCATGAGGAACTCGTATTTCGTCCAAATTGTTCCAGCAACTCAAATTTGCATTTATTACAGAAACTAATTTAAAATCATTAAAAAGTAAACCTGTTCAATAATACTGTAACGAATAAGTAATAATACACAACTGGCCATTAAAATTGCTACACCAAGAAGAAATGCAGATTATAAATGGGTATTCATTGGACAAATATATTATACTAGAACTGACATGTGATTACATTTTCACGCAATTTGGGTGCATAGATCCTGAGAAATCAGTACCCAGAACAACCACCTCTGGACGTAATAACGGCCTTGATACGCCTCGGCATTGAGTCAAACAGAGCTTGGATGGCGTGTACAGGTACAGCTGCCTATGCAGTTTCAACACGATACCACAGTTCATCAAGAGTAGTGACTGACGTGTTGTGACGAGCCAGTTGCTCGGCCACCATTGACCACACGTTTTCAATTGGTGTAAATGTGGAGAATGTGCTGGCCAGGGCAGCAGTCGAATATTTTCTGTATCCAGAAAGGCCCGTACAGGACCTGCAACATGCAGTCGTGCATTATCCTGCTGAAATGTAGGGTTTCGCTGGGATCGAATGAAGGGTAGAGCCACGGGTCGTAACACAACTGAAATGTAACGTCCACTGTTCATAGTGCCGTCAATGCGAACAAGAGGTGACCGAGACATGTAACCAATGGCACCCCATACCATCACTCCGGGTGATACGCCAGTCTGGCGATGACGAATACACGCTTCCAATGTGCGTTCACTGCCATGTCGCCAAACACGGATGCGACCATCATGATGCTGTAAACAGAATCTGGATTCATCCGAAAAAATGACGTTTTGCCATTCGTGCACCAAGGTTCGTGATTGAGTACACCATCGCAGGCGCTCCTGTCTGTGATGCAGCGTCAAGGGTAACCGCAGCCATCGTCTCCGAGCTGATAGTCGATGCTGCTGCAAACGTCGTCAAACTGTTCGTCCAAATGGTTGTTGTGTTGCAAACGTCCGCATCTGTTCACTCACGGATCGAGACGTGGCTGCACGATCCGTTACAGTCATGCGGATAAGATGCCGGCCATCTCGCCTGGTAGTTATACGAGGCCGTTGGGATCCCGCACGGCGTTCCGTATTACCCTCCTGAACCCACAGATTCCATATTCTGCTAACAATCATCGGATCTCTACCAACACGAGCAGCAATGTCGCGATACGATAAACCGCAATCGCGACAGGCTACAATCCGACCTTTATCAAAGTCGGAAACGCGATGGTACGCATTCTCCTCCTTACACGAGGCATCACAACTTTTCACCTGGCAACGCCGTACTACTACCGTTTGTGTATGAGAAATCGGTTGGAAACTTTCCTCATGTCAGCACGTTGTAGGTGTCGCCACCGGCGCCAACCTTGTGTGAATGCTCTGAAAAGCTAATCATTCGCATATCACAGCATCTTCTTCCTGTCGGTTAAATTTCGCGTCTGTAGCACGTCATCTTCGTGGTGTAACAATTTTAATGGCCTGTAGTGTATGTACTGAACACTACCAAACACTAAAATATTTACTGTGATTTACATCTGAACACTTTGAGCACAGTAGCGTGTGAAGGACTGAACTGAATCGTAGGCTCTACACGATTACCAACTGCCTTTAACAGCTGCACATCCCCCGTTCCCTCTTTCTCCAGCGGAACCCAGAGAAGGGACGGATGCTGCAGTGGGTTGCGCGCGCGCCGTTAAACACTGTTGCCGGGGACTTGCAGGAGTGTGGCGTGTGGCAGATTAGCCACTGTGGCTTTCCAAAATGGTGACTGTCACACTGACAGCCATTAATGTCTTAAATAACCCCGTGTAAAGAATGCGTTTTACAAGTATGAAGTACGCTCGCAACTGAAATGGTAGAAAAACCATACACCAAAAAAAGTGTAAATGAAAAAAATAGCGTCTTAACTGTAAGTGTAACCTGCGATTACAGCTGTTACTAGAACCCCTCGTCCATGGAGACCTTTTCGGTACTAATGTCTTTTCGGCGGTCATTGTGGCTCAGCGGAAGGGGAGAAATTGTTAATCGTAATTCGGACCGAACTGGTTAAAAACTTTTTCAGAAGAAACTTTAACGTCAATTTTGAAAGTGTAATTATCTTATTCCATGGATGCCAAATAATTAAAATCACCGAAGCGAGCTGTAATTTTCTTCGCTTCTTTCAGGAACTGTAGAGTATTTAAAAGTAGTTCATCTCCGATTCGTAGCCATTTAAAGTCTCTGAGACAATTTCTCATTAAAAGTTTCCTCTTCCAGATTACTACTGCTGGGCGGCGGATGCCGGTAACCGTTCCTCTTGAACACTAAAGGAATTTCAGGCAAAACATGTAACGGAAACACGGCCACTTACCACCCTTCCAGTGGGAAAGTGTTTCATTACTAATAACAAGCTTCCGATAACATTACAGATTAACCGATTCGAGAGACCGTCAGTGTCCCAGTTATAGTCCGTTAAAAGGCTTACTTTCTATTTAAACAGAACTTTCAAGTTTCAGTCGCTTACTAGGCCCCTGCTAAGAAATATTGTAGCGCATTCTTTTTGCATTGAATGTCAGAGCACCACCAGGGAACCCAAAACAAAGCTTCGTTGATTTTGAAAAAGGAAAAGACATTACGCCGTATTTATTATTTGGTCCCGACTGTGAACTGTGAGATGTTTCTGGATGGCTCACATGGAACAACGCTGCCTGCCGAAGGTAACGTTCCGTAATGCAGATTAAACATGAGACATAGTTTCACAATGACATGGCGGTGTATTTATAACGTTGTTATCTTATATACGTCCTCTGTCTACTTATTCTCTATTACTTTCTTCAGGCGCTCGCCACTGTTGGTACTAATTCATATGAAGCATTCTATAGAGAATGACCAAAACTTCAACAATAAATCGACCGCGTTAACTATGAAGCAAGAAAGATTGGGATTTACTGCCCCCTTCAGGCAATTTATTAACACATAAGACGATTTGGTACGTCCGAATACTGCAGTTTTATTCACCGCGTTTCATTCTTATAGATATTGTACACCACTCATCTGTTTCTGTAGCAGTTATCTATTTTTGTGACACTGTAGTGAACCTCATTATACAATATACCGAACAATTTTTCTTAAAAGCAGTGATCTACTAATTCCGTTTATATAGGGTGTTACAAAAAGGTGCGGCCAAACTTTCGGGAAACATTCCTCACACACAAAGAAAGAAAATATGTTACGTGGACATGTGTCCGGAAACGCTTACTTTCCATGTTAGAGCTCATTTTATTACTTCTCTTCAAATAACATTAATCATGGAATGGAAACACACAGCAACAGAACGTACCAGCGTGACTTCAAACACTTTGTTACAGGAAATGTTCAAAATGTCCTCCTTTAGCGTGGATACATGCATCCACCCTCCGTCGCATAGAATGCCTGATGCGCTGATGCAGCCCTGGAGAATGGTGTATTGTATCACAGCCGTCCACAATACGAGCACGAAGAGTCTCTACATTTGGTACCGGGGTTGCGTAGACAACAGCTTTTAAATGCCCCCATAAATGAAAGTCAAGAGGTCAGGAGAGCTTGGAGGCCACGGAATTGGTCCGCCTCTACCAATCCATCGGTCACCGAATCTGTTGTTGAGCAGCGTACGAACACTTCGACTGAAATGTGCAGGAGCTCCATGGTGCATGAACCACATGTTGTGTCGTACTTGTAAAGGCACATATTCTAGCAGCACAGCTAGAGTATCCCGTATGAAATCATGATAACGTGCCCCATTGAGCGTAGGTGGACGAAACTAAAATGACCTCTAACCTGGAAATTAAGCGTTTCCGGACACATGTCCACATAACATCTTTTCTTTATTTGTGTGTGAGGAATGTTTCCTGAAAGTTTGGCCGTACCTTTTTGTAACACCCTGTATAATAACTGAGTCCCCTCGTGACTTTAGCAGATATTTAATGCGATGAGTAAGTTTGAGTCTTCAACTAATCTTAAATTATCGTTAAGATGACGCACTGCTATCATTTATTAATCTTAAATACTACTTTTCGGTTTAATTAAATTCCGAGAGGACAGTGCTGAGCTCTTTGCAGCCTAAATGAAAAATAGACCGTAACAAATATTCCTCAGCTTTGAGACTCAACTGACTAATGAATATCATTAAAAATATTTTTGGAGTACAATAACGTCTAGTTTCGTTATTTTGCATATAATATTGTGGCAGGTAATATAATCTGTAATATTTTTCTGTTGTGATAAGAAGTACCTAACGTGTGAACAATCACATTTCAGTAGACGCAATTTCTCTTAACGTTTGTCTCCTGAAGAACATGATCTACGCCATGTGACCTTCGAACAGTGTGCTTGGGTCTAGATAACGAGCACACACCGAAACCATTTTTCGCAGCACCTAACTAAGATAATTAGCTCTGAGCTTGAAGCGCAGTACAAAAACAAGGGATCGTTAATTTAGATCAACACCAGAAAAATGTCGACTAAAGCTGGTAACATCACGAATGTTTAGAATTATTTACTGAAAAATCTTATGTTACGTCATAGCCGCCGCATCCTGTTACTTCCTCAACGACAAAGTCACGCATTTTAATAAGTTCTTCGAACTAGGTTCCACTGATTAGGCAATATTACGCAACGTTCGTTGCTAAATCAATGTGCAAGCAGCTAACACATTTATGGGGAGATGCAGATATATTTCTGAGTTATTTCCAAGTACGGAACATGGTACAGGCTGAAACCATCGTGTTCTCTACGACGCATGAATTTTTGTCTAGTACAGGCAGACCAGGAAAGTATCACTGTATTTAAATTATTTAGAATAGCTGAATATAACGTGTGTAATTACTCTCTGATAGTTTCAGTGCCTCATTTTTTACTGGATGTCACCAAACTGAGAAAGAGAACGCTAAACGCAACGGGACTATAAAATACCTGTAAAACACTGATTTCTACTTCTGTTAAAAAAGATGATAAATAGAGGTCACATTACTATTGTTTTCATTGTGGCGGTGTCTCGTAGTACTTCTAACTAAAGTATTTTGATTGGAAATTCCATGTCAATCTTGCATAATTCTGAATCTTCTGCCTCACATTCCGTGCAATTGGAAGTGGAATCAGAAGAGACGAGTCGATTCTCTCTGACACATTAATAATGCAAAAGGTAATTTCACACTGACTATCACGGACTGTCACTTTGCTCGGAATTGAAGTCTCATCAACGTGACAGCAGAATAAAAAAAAGTCGCGCAGCTGAATCCTCTTTGCTGTCACCGACTGGAGAAAGCATTTTCTCGTCAGATTTTTGAGAACGGTGCAATTGACATATTTACGACCATTGTATCGAACTTTCATTTTCCAAGTGAACACAAAAACGAACCGAATGTATCAGCATACGAGCAAAAAAACTTCACAGCAAAAAACTAGATGAGTTTTACGTGTGTCTTGTGATTGGAATGTTTTGCGAAGAGTGACATTTCTTTGTCGAACTTCAGTTCTTGATCAAGCTATACTGGCCTCTGTCTACTAAATTCAGCTTTAAGGGCTTTATAGCCAGTCAACGGCTTGTTTTTTCTCAACAGAAATATTAGTAAATCAAATGGGTTATGATGAACTGAAATAGTATCTATGCGTAAAGAAGTGGTACAGCTTTGTAGAACTGCTGAATATAGCTCAAAATCACGCAGTGTACATAATTATCAGAAAGACGAAGCATAAATCGGATATCAATGTATGAACGTTTTCATTAATAGTCTGTTAACATGAATCGAAGTTCCCTCTGATTTGTATAAAGTCAACAAGTTGTCCTTGTAATAGACTGCATTTCATTCTAGATGTAATCTGTTTGGTAACGCTGAGCTGCCTTATTCCAGATGTGAAACAATTATTTTCCTTAGCGTTAATGAAATTTTATTCTTTTCAAAGTTTTCTTTTAGAACAGTCCCTTGTGACAGGTATTGTCCGTGAAGATTAAATGCTGTTAGAATAACCCTCATCATCATCACTATCACCTCACCATAATCATTATCATCAGACACTTTTCATCTACCGCTGGGTGTAAGCTTCTTCCAAACTTCTATATACATAACTCTCTTCAAACTTTTGCCTACAAGTTTCTCTTCCTTGTTTCTTTACGCAGACATTCCGTCTTCCATTAAGTCTCCATTTAGATCTTTCATTTTGACGAGAAATCCATCTCCTTCGCCTCTGTCCCACCGCCTAGGGCGTCTTGTCACAGTCCGTGTGGCTTCCCACGTCGGAAGTTCGAGTCCTCCCTTGGGCTTGGGTGCGTGTGTTATCTATAGAGTAAGTTAGTTTAAGTTAGATGAAGTAGTGTGTAGGCTTAGGGACCGATGACTTCAGCAGTTTGGTCCCATAAGACCTTACCACAAATTTCCAAATGTTTTTTCTCTCCCTCCATTTCGTGTCCCTATATGGACGGCTAATCTCCATTTCAATTTCGTTACGTCTCAATTCCTGTGTTTTCTCATACCCGTTGGTTTCTTTTCCTGTCCCTTCATGTTATGTCCCACATTGATAATTACATTGCCATTTGGGTGACCCTCAGTAAGACAGTACCAAGAATATGCTCGTACACTGTTTGTAAACTTTCCGTTTAAGGACGTCATAAATATTTTTCTGATTACACATTTCGTTTGCCAAATGAGGTTTAAGACGTTGTACGTTGCCTTTTTGGTGCTTTATGCGTATCGTGTGGGTGACTGGTCTGGGGTTCGGCATTGTAAGTCTAAGCTGCCTGCCATAGTTGCCCACTTAACACTCTGTTTTTTATATTACTCCTTGTAGGAAAAATATAATTATACCACACTCCTTTCACTTGGAAATGTTCATAACAATGGCATCTCTTTTGCAAGGGAAAGACAGTCGCAATAATGTCATAGCCTCTAAATCTACGAATGTAATTGATATGGTTGGGGGCAGGATACAGGGCTGCTGGAGTGGAAGGCTGAGCAACAAATTGAGGATAGAATATAAAATTTAATTTATTACGCAATAAAATTCATGCAAGGTACTGGCAACAACATATTGACATATAACTTGTTCAATTTAAATGTACATCAGCTGATTTAACATGAATCATCAACAAGTTATCTAACATCAAACAATCTGCAAATATGAGATTTAAACCATTCCTAAAATTTTAATGCTTGTAAAATGTTATTACAAAACACAGAAAATTACCAAACTGGTCACTGTTTTTAAGCCTTGCATAACCTAATGGGCACAATGGCTTACAGGAAATAATATCACAGCGTATAGCAATATCTGCCCACTACGGCCCTGTCAAGGCAAGCACATTCAGTTCAGACAAGTTAACAAGACAGTGCCTCCATTTGAATTGTACCGCAGAAATCCATCAACAGTCGTAGGCCAGACGGTGATTCTATAAGGACTGATAACAAGTTACCGCACTGTTGGCGGTTGGCACTAAACCCCTGGCGTGCGAGAGACGTTTGGGCCAGAAACCCCGTTGCAACAGGAGCCGTTAACAACAGTACCCACAGAACTCTTTCTAAAACCACACCGTGAAATGACAAAGGGGTTAACAACTGAACAGTAGTGAGTAAGGGAAATGGACAAAAAACAAACACACACAGCACTTACAATTAGCCTTGAATTATTCCTAGCTGTGGTTACGACTGAATTAATTTTAATCCAACAGGTAAACAGTGGTGTCACAGTAGACTTAAAACTTACTTGACTAGCGTCACAATTTGGGCGTCCCTTAACTGACAAAAGTTCAGTAACAAACTGAAATGCAATTTAAAGACACTCAAGTAAGGGTATTGTGAAACACTTCATCAACAATTTAAGCAAACACGCCTACGTAGGCACTCCAGTTCATACGTAAATCAACCAGGGCACAAGTCAGTATTTCCACACGCGACGTGGGAACACTCACTGCTCAGCAGCGCAAGCCAGAATACGACAGAAAGAAGTCTCGCTGTAACTCCACCAGATGAAGATGCACCAAACTAACAGCTCACCTTTAACAATATTAACCAATGCCGCTAATAAGGTGATGAGCAGAATAACACAAGTGCGTAGCCACAGCGTGAGGAAGGTTGAACTCGTAAACAGAACGAACGACAGCGAATCACTGCAACACCAGTTCCGCTGCTCGGCCGGCCTCAATGCAACTGCCACACTCACACCACTTGCCGACGCGACTTCTGTGATCTTCCGGCGTCGCCCGGCCCAGTCCGCTCGTCTCTCTCGCCCGAGACTCCCTTTCGGCTTCCCCACGGAATCCCAGAGGGCGCACCAACCCGCGCACCGCAAAGCGAATCGAAAGAGATCGAACACACTACACCGGAACAATCAAATCGCAGGATCAAACGGCACAATGACGGTATATTTTTAAGTAACCATGACGCCTCGTCAGATAACTGTAAGGAAGAAAAGATGGCACTAAAACCAGTCATATTCAATTAAAATATTTAACAACTCAATGCTGTTAAAATTGTTGGCGTACGAGATCAAAATTAATAGATGTATAAGTACGCGAGAATTATTGAGTAGCTGCGCAGGATTAGCCGAGCGGTCTTGGGCGCTGCAGTCATGGACTGTGCGGCTGGTCCCGGCTGAGCTTCGAGTCCTCACTCGGGCATGGGTGTCTGTGTTTGTCCTTAGGATAATTTAGGTTAAGTAGCGTGTAAGCCTAGGGACTGATGACCTTAGCAGTTACGTCCCATAAGATCTCACACACAATTATTTAGTAAGATAACAGTATGAAATTTTTCAGGGCTATTGATTACATTTATACGTGTCTAAGGCACCTGAATTTCGTGTGGGAGACTGCTGCAAGATAAATCGAACGACGACTCTAAGTCTGAGCATTTCACAATTGTTGCTAAACTGGAGAAGAGCGATTAACAATACCTGTAGTGAAATTTCTCTATGACAAATGAGAAAACAACTCTCGCTGCTGAATAATTACGCAAATTTCAATGTGCATAGAGCATAAACCATCGCACAGGCTCACCGCGACACTTATCCAGAATAGCCGCACCGGAGCAGTGCCAAGCTGCAGCTGGACGCCTTCGGATCTCTTTGTGTCCGGTAAACACGTCGCCCTTCAGTCACGAACACCGAAAACTAAGTGTTTAGACACCAATTGTCTCAAACACCAAGTTCAATATCAAAGAGAAGGTAACATATACGCAATAAATAAGGACGTCAGACACACGTGTCCCTTGCACTCCATCCCACTCCCAAACGCTACACTGTGGAGGGGAGGACTTACAAATTTTGCCACACTGACAATCGAGAATTTCTCCGTTCCCTTGGAAATACCATAAAAATACGGTTGACACACTGCAAGACTCTGCCGTCATTGGATTAGAATTTGTCTGAGCAAAAAGGCAACTTGTTTGCCACGCTTTGTACGGAAAACTGACGGACGCTCCAATACGCATACTTAAGTGGGTGAGTCTGTGGCCCGTTCTAGCTTCGCTCAGGGCCTCTGCAGGGTCCTTGCGGCTTTTGGAAACACACTTCATATCTTCGGCTTATGGACGCTGCCTTCTGAAGTGAGACCATTCAAGTATCTCGGCCACGGACACACGGATGTCTTTTCCCGTAATTCTTGCTCTGTGCGCGCAATGCCCGCAGCCCTACTGCCTGCTACTTCTGCGTCGCACCAACAGCGCAGGAATTCTGCTCCCAAATTCCAAACGTAACAGATCTCGTACCTTTTACCAGAAAAGTTACATATAATACTACATCAATCAGTTTACATGCTGTCGCTTTGCAACAAGTGACTAAACAGCTACGTCACATCATTTTTAACATCCATGTTGTTCTAAGTTTTCCTAGCTAACGAATTCGTGCTGAGTGTGCATTCTTTGGTCTTACTGAAAGTAATATTCAGGTTTAGTTTACTTTGCCTGTTTAGTATATCCATTCTTTGCTAAAGTTATGCATTCGAAGCAAACGAAACAATGAGTGTAGATCTAAGTGTGTAGCGACAGCAGTTTTTCATATTGTCAATTTTTTGCCTGAATCTCAAAATGATACTGCTTTAACTCTTTAAATTCAACATCTGGTGATTTAAAAATGACTTTTTGAATCGCTGGTCAATCCTGTGTAGTTGTTTAGTATGTGTGCAGTATGGAGGAGGAGTTTAGTGTTTAACGTCCCGTCGACAACGAGGTCACTGGACACGGAGCAGAAGTTCGAATTATAGGAGCATGTAGAAGGAAATCGGCCGTGCCCTTTCAAATAAACTATACCAGCATTTGCCTGAAACTATTTAGGAATATCACGGGAAACGTAAATCAGGATGGCCGGAGACGGGTTTGAACCGTCGTCCTCCCGAATGCGAGTCCAGTGTGCTAACCACTGCGCCACCTCGCTCGATTGTGTGCAGTGTCGTTCATTGCATCAGTAGCTGGGAATTGCAACTGTAATTAAATTCTGACTGCAGCTAGATTCTGAAAATAGTTGACAGCTCACAGTGCTGACAGTAGCACTGCGTTTATGTTGCTGATGTTGATGCGAGAAGCGAGTACTGATCGTGACTGCGATGGCTGTCTGTGCAGTATGATGTTATGCTTTTGTTGTTTCTGCGAAGCAAAGGGGGAGACTTTGAAGCCCGCAATTGGCGCGCACTCCAATCGGAATCACTATTAATGTGAGCCAGTCTTAGGCAAGCCTTCATAGCGAGCATGTCCTTTTTACGCGCAATAGTGCAGACGCTCGATCTTATTGTTCAAGCAGCGTTTCAGTGTTTGTGTCGTGTTGTGTTGTCGTCCAACTTCTCACGAGCTTGTTGTCGTTTCTCAGTTGCTCACTGCGATACTTCACATCATGAGTTGTGGCTTATGCGAATACAGAGGTGATTCACCCGTTCTCCATCGTACGGTCGCTGATCAAGGTACTGTCACAGCATAAGTTGCCAGTTTCCTTTACGCTGTAAGTAGTCATTGTATTGAAGTTGTCAGTATGGAAAGTCAGCAACTAATTCAAAACAGGAAATGAACCAGTTAGGTAGACAGCAAGCGCGTTATTGGGGTGGAAGGAAGTAGTCTCGTCGATATAGCAATACAAGGTGTTGCCATTCAAAAGAGCTCGATGTATTGTGATTGGAAAATCACCAGTGCTGCTGTTAGTAAAACCGGTAGTGAAAGGTATGGTCTTGTTAAAAGTAGCACCCATAAGCCAGCTTTCTATGTGTATATGTATATATGTATATATCGAAAGGAAAATAGACAGTGTTAACAGGAATCATTCGGTATCTGTAGGAAGATTAATACACTTGAGTGAACCTAAAAGTAAAATTATTAATATTATCTATATGTAAAAATGATATAAAAATTGAAGTGACGAATGCATTTGCCGCCAGCCACTTTGTACAATTAGTTTTATGTACAAATCACAATTTAGTTGCATTTGTACCTACTTATACTACACGTAAGCGAAGACTTGCTTTAATATTTCACAAGCATGAAAAACGTTCAGAAATCGAATCAGCTGTTGAGGTGATTAATATGAAAGAAGTAATTAATAAATGGCTAACATCCATTACTAAAAACCAAACATGTGTAAATCTCGATACAAAGATGTTTCCAAAGTACTTTTATGTGTTTGGGACTAGATGCTAAGTGCAACCATACATTCCCTAAGTCCGTCTGTGTTATAACCCTCTTAGATTTGTGCACGCCAGGAGGCAGTTCCAAAGAGCTGTAGTAAATGTGACAGAGGGCATAAGTCAACTAAATACGTACCAACTAATTTACACTGCTTGCAATGTGTTGGAGAAAATCTCGCTACGGATAGTACCTGTCCAGTTTTGTGCAGGAAACGTAAAGAACTTTTTGTTACATCACAATTATACCATTCGCGGACAGCGAGCTCATAGTTTGTGAAAACACTTGTGCAGATATGACAGGAGTCACAGTGACTGGCAAGAAACGTGCACATGACTTCAATTCTCGAGTTCTGGATGATACTTGATACACGTGGGGCTACACTTAATCCGTCTTCTTAATCAGCCTGTTCGTCTGCAAGAAGTTTTCCTTCCCCACGCCCCCAATCGGCACCCCAAGAACTAGTAGGCTTTCCCTGCTGTGTTGGTTAAACTAAAAGGAAATCATTGAGACAGAGCTCCTCTAGCAGCCAGTACAAGGAATTGGGCAAATGTGCGATCTAGTAAGAAGTATCAATTTCGATCATATTCTATGTCTGAGTAGCGTACTGCACACTCCTACACTGTCCTACTATATCTGTTTATTTCAAATAATTTCTCAGAGGTAGTTCGTGAAATTTAATAACTACTTTAAGTAAAATGTAAAAAAGGTTCACTGAATGAAAGGTAATTCGATATTAATTAAGGCGTGATCTTTATCCAGCAAGCTTTAGAAATGAGATTAAAGGGTGTCCATTACAAATTTACATGCACATAAGAGAATCGCACTACGAATTCCCAGAATCAAATTGGCGAGTATTCAAGTTTAAAACTTCGAAACACGTGCAGTACTTCACATTCTTAAATCACACGATACGTGCATAAATACAGTCTTCAAGTGCCTTAACAGGGTACTAATATCGGTTCAGCCTAATGTTTGAAATTTTATTTGACATAAGAGCCAGAAATCTACCTTATACGAGGAATAAGGGACATTATTCCGCTTACAAGGTATGCTCAGGAAATGCAGAATCTTAGCCCTCTATTGGCGGCATGATTAGACTCAGTGCATATCATCTATCCCTAGATTCGATCAATAGTTCTCTAGCCCCATTTGGATTTCCATTCCAATACTGGTAGTAAAACTACACAATAAATATTTACGTGCGAACTGATCTTGAATCTGCTGAGTCGAAGACTTTATCATACAACTGTAAAAGTAAGCATTGACTTCTTTCTTTCAGTTCTTAAGTCAATATTAATTGGGCTCCCTTTGTTTGTATGTGTCCTAATGAAGATTTTAGCCTGTAGGATGTGCCTTTCTTGTCCCGAAGCCGAAATTTTCCAAGCAATTTCATTTGCTCCCACAGTGTACAATTTTTATTCCAAAATTAACTAAGAAGTACAGAATTCTTCTTCGTATGGAACCAACGCACGTGGACTGGTTTACATTAGCGAAGTCGACCATTTGGCGAAGGAGGACAGGGTTTGTGGGCCTATAACGTCACTCTGCAAGGTGTAGATAATATATCTGGCCGACGTAGAATAGGAAGACGATTGATGCCTTTCAGTATGCCATAAGGGTCATTACTACGCTGCAGTCCAGGATGTAATGAGAAGTTCACCTGGTTTTGTATATTTTAGATACGGAGGATGCTAATAACCTTTCTGGTAGGAATGCGAGTAATCATGGCCCAACATCTTCCCACCAGCATCGGACAGGCGTCAGGGATAACCCTTTCTGCGACTGTCGGAAGAAGGAAATGTAAACCACTTTCTGTTTTCCTGCAGTTCCTCCAAAGCTTAGGAAAACCGCATACTGCAAAACCTTGAGAAATTGAAGGTGCCCATTCCAGAAATCGGTTTTATGTCTGATTGTGTCACGAAGATATCCAAATACATGAACCACTTTTTGATGTGATATGAAACAGTACGTGCATTTACGAAATTTAGTGCTTTACCTACGGTTGCATAAAAACTCTAATAGCCACCTGTATGCTCCCTTACGTTTGTGGAGCCCTTTTATGTATTCTTTTTGTCTATAGTTGGTAAAAGTCAAGATCCTTTCGCTTTTAAGTGTTATCTCTACTGGAATACTGTAAAATAATACCAAAATCATTCTTGAGTCTCTTTGTATTCTGTTTTCTCTGAATGTATTTCTATATCTGTAGCCAACTGTTGGCAGTCCATTTTAATAAACCCGACACAATAAAACAACAAACTATGAGCGCCACGAGAATGTCAGATGGTAGATTACCATTAATGGTGCAGTATGCGCAGCCATTACGAGATGCAGAAATATTCGGAATGCAGTGTCAGACACGTGTCTTTTATCTGATTTCACCTCACCACCTCTTGCCACTAAATTTTGAAGATAAAAACTTCTCCCATCACGCCGGTAAAAACGTGATGTTTTTCCAGTAGGCGTTTGTGGATCCCTGGCTGTCAAGTTCTACATACTGGCAGAAGTAAAGCTGTGAGGACGGGGAGTGAGTCGTGCTTGGGTAGCTCAGTTGGAGCCGGCACGGTAGCTCAGCGTGTTCGGTCAGTGGGTTAGTTGCCCTCTGTAACAAAAAAACTGAGTTAATCGATCAACAACGAACTTAAACGGATGTCTTACGACGTCCGCCCCCAGCAGATTCAACGAACGAAAGCGAACAAAATGAGATGAAAAAAAAAAAAGTTGGTAGAGCACTTGCCCGCGAAAGGCAAAGGTCCCGAGTTAGAGTCTCTGCATGGGGGCTTACTTATAAAAAATATGAAATGCAAATACTTTTAATTTTTAGTAGCTGTCTGTCCGATTACGAAGTCTCGTAAACGGTTGGCCCTGACTAGTATTTGTACGCAATCTGACTGCATAGAATAACAACAAAGAATGAAAGAAAATTTTCATTAACACAATTAATTAATTAAGTCACCAGCAACTATAAAACGTACGAAACCAAAACACAAGTGTAATTGTTCTGTGTGTGGAAGTGTGATTCAACGTACACATCTGGCACGGTTCTTCTTCAATAAGACAAGAAATTTTAAATACCATTTACACTGAAGTAATTAAAAAAAATAGAAATACTATAATTGCGTAAGGAAACCAGAATTACACTCTAATACAAGAACACAAGCCAGATGCTTTGTTGACTGAACCTGTAATGACGCATTATTTAAGACATTGAAATAATAAAAAGAAAAGGGAATTTTTTTTTACCTTCATATATATTGACGAAAACCACTCTGATCATTACAATACCTCCATTCGAACAACATCTGCTGTCTAGCCCATCAAAACTGCATAAAACATGGAACAAGCACTCCCTACTACAACATCTCAACACTGACTGACTCCTACCACATCTCAACAAGCACTCTCCACCACGACTTCTCGACAAGAACTCTCCACTAACACATCTCAACAAGCACTCTCCACCACGACTTCTCGACAAGAACTCTCCACTACCACATCTCAACAAGCACTGACTACTACGACTTCTCGACAAGAACTGCCTGTGGAGGCGGCGGAATAAAACTCTTTGGCGCAATCTCTGGCGCTGTGGCTCAGTGTAGCCACCTTTCATATGCCCCTCCTCCACGGGCCAGAATTTGATGGTATTTTTCCCAGCATTGGTGGTGAAAATACCACCAAATTCGTCCACAAAAATACAGACAAAAATAAAAGATAATATTAATACGTAAATATCACATAATTAGATAAAATTTTGGCTTTGCACTGACCTTTCAATAACCTAATATATAAAATACAGTAAGCAATACAAATTCTTTCATACATGTGACTTTACATAATAGTTTACACAATACACAAAAAATCAGTTTATACAAATGTTCACATAAAATGCTTTAAATTATTAAAAAAAAAACAAGTAGTTGATAGTTCCAGCAGTAGCACCCAGCAATGGTCCACAGGTGTAAACAGCAAGAAGTAACATCATTTCAGTAGAAACAGTTCCAACAGTGGCACCCAGCAATGTTGAGTAGGTGCAGACACCGACAAGTGACATCATTCAGCAGAAGCAGTTCCATTAGTGGCACCCAGCAATGTTGAACAGGTGCAGACAGCAACAAGTGACATCATTCAGCAGAAACAGTTCCATTAGTGGCACCCAGCAATGTTGAGTAGGTGCAGACACCAACAAGTGACATCATTTCAGTAGAAGCAGTCCATCAGTGGCACCCAGTAATGTTGAACAGGTGCAGAGACCAACAAGTGACATTTCAGTAGAAGCAGTTCCATCAATGGCACCCAGCATTGTTGAACAGGTGCAGACACCAACAAGTGAAATTATCTCAGTAGAAGCAGTCCATCAGTGGCACCCAGTAATGTAGACAGGTGCAGACAGCGACAAGTGACATTATTTCAGTAGAATCAGTCCATCAGTGGCACCCAGTAATGTTGAGCAGGTGTAGACACCAACAAGTGGCATTATTTCAATAGATGCAGTCCATCAGTGGCACCCAGTAATGTTGAGCAGGTGCAGACACCAACAAGTGACATCATTTCAGTAGAAGCAGTCCATCAGTGGCACCCAGCAATGTTGAACAGGTGCAGACACCAACAAGTGACATTATTTCAGTAGAAGCAGTTCATCAGTGGCACCCAGCAATGTTGAGCAGGTGCAGACACCAACAAGTGGCATTATGTCAGTAGAAGCAGTTCATCAGTGGCACCTAGCAATGATGAGCAGGTCCAGACAGCAGTCCATAATATTCACTATCACTAATCACACTGTTCATCAGAGTTTATAAGCAGAAATTAAACATGTCCTAGTGGCACCAATCATGTAGAAAAAGTGCAAGTAACAGTCCATAATATTCACTATCACTAATCACACAGTTCATCAGCAGAAATTTAACATTTCTAAGTGGCACCCATTATGTTGAAGAAGTGCAGGTAACAGTCCATAATATTCACCGTCACTAATCAGACAGTTCAAGCATGTATAATAGTTTGAATGCACACACAATTGCTTTTACAAAATTATTATCAATGCTCTTACACTAAACATACAAATTATAATAAACACACAAATGATATCAGATAATTGTCATATTAACTATTACAATACACAATTAACAGTAAACCTATAATATTTATGGGTGTCAGTGCAAGTCACTACAAACAAATAAAATAATATTTAGGAGATAGGTTGGTACCAATTATTTAGGATTAGGAAAGGAAAACACACAACACACACTCACTCATTTTTCATCCACTTTAAGTGCTACTGTGTAATTAAATAGTGTTAACTGTGTAAATGCAATTCTGTCAAAATTTGATGTTCAACTTGTGTATCAAGTAGTAGTGGCAGCAATATATAACAGTCAATAATAGTTAGTCAACGTCATAGTCATCATGTCAGGACCAATGTTTGCCAAGCCAGATCAAAATGTACGGTTGCTGAACAACTGTCAGTGAGCCAAGACTCCTCTCTAAAAAAAAAGTATATACTGCTTAGTAATTTAACAAAGTGTGTGTGTAGACAATCTTCTTTCCACTTGAGTGTTCTAGTCTGCTATCTTCATCCTCCTTGTTCCATATAGACCAACAAAAAATATGCTCCTCACTTACTTTACCTCTTATCCACCAAAACTCCAATAATCATCAGCATCACATAATCTCAATACTTCAATAATACCTCTTACATCGATACATATAAACCTTATCATCAATATCATTTACCTTACCGCTTGTCCACTAAATCTCCAATAATCATCAACTTCACATAATCTCAACTTCACACAATCTCAATACCTCAATAATACCTCTTGAATACGTCGATACATATAAACCTCAGCACCAATATCATTTCACTTCCATAACAACTCTTTCTTCTAGTCAGTCTTCTCGAACAAGTACAGATAAAATCCTAATGCAAACTTCAATTCATCATCCCATGCAATCCGAAGACACAATGTCCACACACAACCTCTGTGTAATCCATCTGACCCAAATCTTCTACTCATTATGAATTATAAAATACATTTTGGTTACCTTGTCCATCATTAAATAAAAGAAATGCATACATGACCTATAACAGGCTTTAGTTCGAATAACTCTCAGTAATTAAGTACGATTACGGAGTGTGAATGATCATAATATTTCACAGTGTGTACACCACTTCAAGAATCATGGCAGAAGCAAACATGTGGAGTATTTTTTGTGTCAAGTGTCACTTGCTATTTCAATTGCTCACGAAGAATGCAGTGTAATAGCTGTCAATGGTCTAAACCTAGTGTTGGTATGTCATGTCGTTAGCTTCCTTCCTATTAGCATAAATTTATACAGCTTCCATAAAACCTCCAGCTCATGTGACTTCAATGAAGTTTCCTGTACCAACGTCGTTCGTAGAATTATAGCAGTTCATTTTCTTATCTTAAAATATAAAGCACTGAGCGTAAGCAAAACATGCAATAGCGAGTAAATATACCAGTGGAGATCAGAATGTCAACGAGTGGATGCAGCACAATCCCTACAACGAGGCTCTGCCAAGCGAACAATAATTAATACCATAGTGTAACCTAAACTCTATGTTCGTACACTGTACATCAGCATTGCTATATTCTAAATTGAAGAGTAGTTATGACAACAAAACAGAAATGTGTAAATATGCAATCCATACGCAAAGCAGCAAATATATATCTTACACAATAAACAGGTCATTAGCATCACATCAGCATAAGCAAATAAATGTTCATATGTAATCTTAATAAGTAAACATGAAGGCGCAAGCAGATAAATCACAAAGTATAACTTACAAAAATAACCATATCAGCACAACTAATCAGGTGACAATTATAATTTAAATAAATAAGCACAGCATGCACATAATAGAAAAATATAACATCAATGAAAAAGCAGTGCAGCCAAGCGATGCATAATATACACAAATAATAACCCTGTTCATTAATCAATCATTGTCAAAATCAGTTAATGTACGCAAGCACGTCGCTACACAAGTAAATTCATAGAACATAAAATTTAGCACAAAGTATGAATCACGTAATCGCAAGCAGCAAATTACGTCTAAAGTACGTACCTAAGTGGAAATATGTTACCTGAAAAATAAACTCAATTAATCGTTACCTTTTTAGTTTATTAGTTTCATCTTCGAAATTACATTCTTCCTGAAATTTTCTCGATAGCAGGCCCTCCTAACGTCGGAGACACACAGAATTTACCTGAAGTTCTTAAATATTTTATACAACCGTATCCTGAAAAATACTGAACGTTAATAACATAATTTATCAAGTCACTATAGCTTTGTACTGAATTTAATCGGAGAAATTAGACTGTGTATTTGTTTACGGCTGTCAGTGCATTCGCACTGAGCGATCGATCAGCTGTAGGCGCGTGACGTAGGAAGTTATTGTTTGCGGTCAACGACTGCCTTGTGCAGCGCGCAGACTTGACTGTTGCTTTGAGTTTGTGCCGCCTCCGGAACACGGCGCGGTATCCTTGCATTCTCCGTGTGTTTACGTATAACTTTTGATGTCTCAAAACTATGTCATTCCACAAAAATTTTAACGTTTGATATATGATGTATTCCCTTAGAGCGTCGAGATTTAAGAGTTTCTACTTCGACAGTGTTATCATGAATAATTTTGCGAACTCTATACGGACCGTTATAAAGCAGAAAAAATTTGCGACATAAGCCTTTTCCTTTGTGAGACAAACGATGAGACTTAATTAACACCTTCTGACCAACTGACAAGGTTTTTAAACGACCAGGACGTTTAGCTGATTTCTCTCTTCTAGCAGCTGCAGATGCAATATTTTGCAGAGCCAGGTTGACAACTTCAGAATGCCGCAGTTTCCGTGTAGGCGGAAAAGGAACGATTTCAGAAATGCGATTTGACGGTGCTTTGTTTTTTAATATCAGTATAGGCGGTAAAGAAGTTGAGTCATTAGGAAGTTCATTCAGAATGTTTTGAAAAATATGAAGATACTGATCCCACGTTCTGTGATTCTGATGACAATAAAGACGACACAATTTATTGATTTCCTTCATCCATCTCTCTGAAGCGATAGATTGAGGGTGAAAAAATGAAATGAAAATTGGTTTAATCTTACGACGCCGTAGAGTACGAAGCCAAATTTTAGAGCGAAACTGTGATCCATTATCTGATATAACCTTATCAACATGACCAACTTCCTTAAGAAAATGTTTGATGAAAGCGTTAGATACTGAACGAGCTGTTGTTTTGCGTATAGGTGTAAAACACATATATTTTGATGTCAATTCCACTGCTACGAAAATGTACGCAAAACCATTAGTAGAACGAACCACTGGACCGAACAAATCGACTGCAGCCATGTCCTTTAATTTCGCTGGAATGATAGGAAACAACGGTGCTCTGTGAGAAATACACTCCTGGAAATGTAAAAAAGAACACATTGACACCGGTGTGTCAGACCCACCATACTTGCTCCGGACACTGCGAGAGGGCTGTACAAGCAATGATCACACGCACGGCACAGCGGACACACCAGGAACCGCGGTGTTGGCCGTCGAATGGCGCTAGCTGCGCAGCATTTGTGCACCGCCGCCGTCAGTGTCAGCCAGTTTGCCGTGGCATACGGAGCTCCATCGCAGTCTTTAACACTGGTAGCATGCCGCGACAGCGTGGACGTGAACCGTATGTGCAGTTGACGGACTTTGAGCGAGGGCGTATAGTGGGCATGCGGGAGGCCGGGTGGACGTACCGCCGAATTGCTCAACACGTGGGGCGTGAGGTCTCCACAGTACATCGATGTTGTCGCCAGTGGTCGGCGGAAGGTGCACGTGCCCGTCGACCTGGGACCGGACTGCAGCGACGCACGGATGCACGCCAAGACCGTAGGATCCTACGCAGTGCCGTAGGGGACCGCACCACCACTTCCCAGCAAATTAGGGACACTGTTGCTCCTGGGGTATCGGCGAGGACCATTCGCAACCGTCTCCATGAAGCTGGGCTACGGTCCCGCACACCGTTAGGCCGTCTTCCGCTCACGCCCCAACATCGTGCAGCCCGCCTCCAGTGGTGTCGCGACAGGCGTGAATGGAGGGACGAATGGAGACGTGTCGTCTTCAGCGATGAGAGTCGCTTCTGCCTTGGTGCCAATGATGGTCGTATGCGTGTTTGGCGCCGTGCAGGTGAGCGCCACAATCAGGACTGCATACGACCGAGGCACACAGGGCCAACACCCGGCATCATGGTGTGGGGCGCAATCTCCTACACTGGCCGTACACCACTGGTGATCGTCGAGGGGACACTGAATAGTGCACGGTACATCAAAACCGTCATCGAACCCATCGTTCTACCATTCCTAGACCGGCAAGGGAACTTGCTGTTCCAACAGGACAATGCACGTCCGCATGTATCCCGTGCCACCCAACGTGCTCTAGAAGGTGTAAGTCAACTACCCTGGCCAGCAAGATCTCCGGATCTGTCCCCCATTGAGCATGTTTGGGACTGGATGAAGCGTCGTCTCACGCGGTCTGCACGTCCAGCACGAACGCTGGTCCAACTGAGGCGCCAGGTGGAAATGGCGTGGCAAGCCGTTCCACAGGACTACATCCAGCATCTCTACGATCGTCTCCATGGGAGAATAGCAGCCTGCATTGCTGCGAAAGGTGGATATACACTGTACTAGTGCCGGCATTGTGCATGCTCTGTTGCCTGTGTCTATGTGCCTGTGGTTCTGTCAGTGTGATCATGTGATGTATCTGACCCCAGGAATGTGTCAATAAAGTTTCCCCTTCCTGGGACAATGAATTCACGGTGTTCTTATTTCAATTTCCAGGAGTGTAGTTGGCGGCTTAGCCTTTTGACATAATTTGCTTTTGGCAAGAACAAATCGAATACGTTTTTCCATTTTACTGAAGCAGCAATTTTCTCGTAATTTGTGAAAGCATTTTCTGGGACCAAAGTGTGCATAACTGAAATGTGTGTACCAAATCAATTTATTGACCCATTCATCAGGAATACAAACTAACCAAACAGAGTTGTCGACCGATTTTCGTTTAAAAAGAATATCATTGCGAACTAAATAATACTGTCTGATCGCTACGCTTTCCTTTCTCCTCCACTTTTCCTTAATGTCCTTCCAGATTGGATCCTTATTTTGCTCCTTAGCGATGTCCTCGAGCGTAGACGAAATAAAATTCTCAAACGCAACACCTTGAATATACATCAAACAATAATTGTTTTCTTTGCAGTCCTCCTCA
The DNA here is from genome assembly GCF_023898315.1 of Schistocerca nitens. NCBI lineage: Eukaryota > Metazoa > Arthropoda > Insecta > Orthoptera > Acrididae > Schistocerca > Schistocerca nitens. Next base: position 398,733,703 of record NC_064614.1, on the reverse strand, counting down.
GCACTTTGTTTCAAACCCATAGGTGCACGTGATAAAGCATCAGCAATAATATTTGATGAACCCTGTATGTAAACAATACTAAAATCAAATTCCTGTAGGTACAGCGCCCATCGTGACAATCTTCCATGAGTTAATTTTGTTGACATAAGAAATTCCAGAGCTCGGTGATCGGTGTAAACCTTAGTATGTCTGCCAAACAAAAATGTGCGAAATTTTGTGAAAGCCCAAACAACAGCCAAGGCTTCAAGTTCCGTAATCGAATAATTCTTTTCTGATTTAGAGAGAACACGACTTCCAAATGCAATAGTCTTCTGTACTACAACGCAGTTTTCTTCTATCTCTTGAAATAAATGTGCACCTAGGCCTTTGTATGATGAGTCCGTCGCCAAACAAAAATCTTTAGATAAATCCGGATGTGAAAGAAGTGGAGCAGCAACTAAAGCATCACGAAGTTGTTCAAATTCTGATTGAGCTTCCTCATCCCAACACCAGCTAGAATTCTTTCCAGACAGTTCACATAAACGAGGTGTGGCCAAATTATCCAATCTAACAAAGCGTCTAAGAAAATTACAGACACCAAGGAAACTACGAACATCACGTTTTGTGGTAGGAACAGCATAATTACGAATAGCGTCTAATTTTTCTGGACCAGGAAGAATAACTTATGTAGAAATAATGTGACCAAGAAATTTCACTTGAGAACGACCAAATTCAGATTTTTCCAAGTTCACTGTAATGCCAACTCGTGCAAAAATACGTAATAATGATTCCAAAATTTTGTTGTGTTCACTCCAAGAACGTTTAGCAATAAAATGTCGTCAACATATGAAGTAATATTGTCACGAAGATAAACAGGTAAGATTTCGTTTAAACTACGAATGAATGCTGCTGAAGATACAGTAAGTCCAAACGGTAATATCCGGAACTGGTAACAGTTACCAAAGGCTAAAAAGGCAGTATATTTTCTACAATCAAGGTGGAGTTCTATTTGCCAAAAACTTGCGCGCATATCAATCGTGGATAAAACTTTAATTCCATGGAAATGTTGAAGAAGTTCATCTAAATTTTGTGGACAGTCAGTTTCAGGAATGATGATATTATTTATCTGTCTGGAATCCAGAACCAAACGAATTGACCCATCCTTTTTAAAAACGACGTGTAATGGGCTGGTATAAGGACTGACTGCTGGCTCAATAATGCCTTGATCTAACATGTATTGAAGTTCACTCTTAACCTTGTCTCTGTAAGCCAAAGGAATAGCGTACGTTTTCCCCCAAAATGGTGTATGTTCTTTTACTTTAAATAAATATTGTAAGCCTTGTATAGTTCCTGTGTGATGACTAAATACTGTAGCATGTGAAGTCAAAATGTGGTGCAGCTCTTCTCTTGCAACGTCATCTGGCACTTCAGCTTTCTTAACCTTTTCATTAATTAATTCTTCGCTATTAATTATATCATCCATCGCGTCTCTGTATCTATTGTCGTTGTCATGAATAAACACACTGTCGTCATAATGCTCAACGAAAACATCAGAAGTAAGAAACCTTAAACATTTTGCATCTGATTCAGATCTTGCTAAACACTCGAAAAATTTCAAACATTTCGGCATTCCGGCAACAGTCAGATTCACACTTCCTTCTTTAAAGTTCAAAATTGCCTTATGTGTGTTAAGAAACTCCATACCTAATATAATTTGTGTACTGAGTAATGGAACAATAATAAAATTAGGAGAAAATTCGTATCCTTGGCAAATGAAATTTAGGTTGGTCTGTTGTTTGACTTCCACACTTTTTCCAGAAATAGCTCCACGAATTGTAGTTTTAGAAATAGGTAACACAGGACAAGTAATAGTTCTTACACATATACGAAAAACTGGTTCACTAATGACATTCAATGGGCTCCCAGAATCTAAAACTGCAGTGAACTTATTCTTACCCACACATACTTCAATAACAGGATGTAAAAATGCGTCTACATTATTTTCCTTTTCGTCTAGCAAAATGTCTCTCATGTCTTCCAGGCGTACGTAGTGTAAAGTCGTAGCGTCATTACTTTGTGAACCGTCTATATTGCTGCCAGAAGCCGAAGCTACAAGTCATTGTCGATTGCTTGCGTCACGTCTTTGATTATTCGCGTCATTTCGCGGATCAATTTCTACGATTTGCACTTGTCTCTCTGAAGTTCTGTCACGTGGAGGATGCCAATTCGGTCCTTCCTGTCTGTTAGATGCAAATTCTTGGTTGTGTCTGTTATTAAAATTTCTATTTTCCTGTCTGTCTGCATGACTGCTTCTTGTGTAATTTCGACTGTCACTTCTGAAATTACTGTTAGATCTACTGCCCTGGTTACTTCTGTAGTAAGAATTTCTATTATTGTATGAATAATTTCTGTCTTGATGATACCGATTACTGTTTCCGTATGATTGATCATTCCGGTAGGAATTACCGTTATTATAATTGTCTGTGTAATTTATGTTAGAACGTCTGTTATTGTCATAAGGCTGGTATCTATTGTCCTGTCTATTTCGTCTGTCATTCTCGAAATTACCGCTATAACGTCCGTTCCGATCACTATCCCTTTTCTCTGAAAATCTATTGTAATTACTGTTACTGAAAAAATTACAAGAAGTCACGTCGTCGTTGTCATACTCGAGTTCTTGTAGCAAAGTCTTAAAAGTCTCAATGTCGTCTTTACATCTTCCAGCTAAAGCAATTTGTCTTATTGATTGTGGCAGCTTAGTTAAACAAATGCGAATTAATTCATTTGGGCTATAGGGGTTGGAAAGGAACTGATTCTTTCGAATCATGTCCTCAAAGAATTCTGCTGGCGTGCGGAACTCAGACTGTTTAAAATTACGCTGCATAATGAGACTGTGTTTAACTCTGTCTTGCGTGTTTTCGGACCAATATGCCGATAGAAATGTATGATAAAAATCATTTAGATTATTATAATATCTAATAAGTGCGCGCATCCGCGTCGCCGGTTCGTTTTCTAAATATCCACACATAAATTCCAGTTTGTGACTTAGTGGCCAATTTGGTGGAAGTGCGTACATAAATTGATCTAATCATGAACATGGATGTATGTCGTTCTTAGAATTGCGAAAGATCTTAAATTTCCGAACAGTTAAGAAGTGTTTCAAAAATGGTTCAAATGGCTCTGAGCACGATGGGACGCAACTGCTGAGGTCATTAGTCCCCTAGAACTTAGAACTAGTTAAACCTAACTAACCTAAGGACATCACAAACATCCATGCCCGAGGCAGGATTCGAACCTGCGACCGTAGCGGTCTTGCGGTTCCAGACTGCAGCGCCTTTAACCGCACGGCCACTTCGGCCGGCAAGAAGTGTTTATAGTCAAAGTTTTCTCCTCGTGGCGACAAAGACCTACCGCGTCTGTCCCAGTCCGAATGTCGATTATTGTCAAGTTCACGCGCCTGGCGCTCTCTTGTTGCTTCTCGTAAATGAAATAAATTATTTTCTTCAAAGCCCTCTGCTATCTGTGATTCTAAATTTCTTCTGCTGTCTTTTCCTACGATTTCGCCTTCAATTTGTTTGACTTGCTTTCGTAATGCCTCAACTTCCCTTTTAACGCGTTCATTAAATTTTCCCTGATTTTCAACATGTTTATTTATGTGCTGGTACTCTTCGGTTTCTGCAAGTGGCAATGGTGCTGTATCATCTGAATCTCTGTCCCCATTTAAACTAAGACTTGTCAATTTATCTGAAATCTCCTCAACTCTTTCCGATAAATCACCTATTTGTTCTTTCTGTTTATTTACGTCTTCCGTAAGTGTCGCGACTCGGGTTTCAGTATTAACACATTTGGTAGTTAACTGTTCATATTGTTGTGTTAGATTATTTATTCTGTCATTTGGTACGGATTCCTCGATTCTCTCAAATATTTCCTCCTTATCGTGTGCACGTTGTAAATTTAACTCTGAAAATTTTTCTACTATCACGCGATCTCTTTCTTCCTGTTCTCTATCCTGTTCCCTTTGTCTAATCTCTACTGCAATTAATCTATTATTGTGAGAATTCAAAATCTCTAATTTCTTTCTTTAATTCATCTTTCATGTTTTTGAAACATGTCCCTATTCGTGAATCTAACCGTGTTTCCATTGTTTCCATCTCTGTTTTAATTGTTCCTATTTGTGATCCCACCGTTTTTAATTCAGATCCCAACTATGATCCCAGTGAGTCTAACCGTGTTTCCATTGTTCCCATATCAGTTTTTAACCGTGTTGCCAAAGTTCCCATCTCTGTTTTAAATTTAGATTCCAACTGTGATCCCAGATTTAATATTGCACCCATCAACTGCTCCATATTAGCCGGTTCGAAATTCTTTTCGCCCCTAACATTTCCCGCAAAACTAACTTCCTTCTGCATAGCCATAAAGCTATCTGTGTTCGATACTGTTACAGAATCTTCTATCGTTAATCTCGTATTCTGTGAATTTTCTGATTGAGAAAAATTCTGAAATGGTTCCGGACTATTTTCCCGACTTATTAAATTGTTTTCCACTTCATTATTCATCATACTGTTCTCCTGTGTTGGCGAGTTCGCCATGTCAACAATTTCGTCATTCTGACTATCCATCATTTTTGCCTTTGTCGTCGATCGCGTAATCATTTACAAAACATACAAAACTCGTCACTGTACGAAAATTACACACAATGACTCTTTATCTCCAACAATACCATTCACACGAAATGTTTCCTTCAAACACGATTAATGAACAATTGAAATAATTGCACTAAATTGTCAAACCCGTAGACAAGACAACAAAAATTAAATTTTGCAAAATACCATTAGAAGAATGCCAATTACCAAATCTACACATGCAATATAGACTACAATTACTAAACTACAAATTACTACAACAATACTACTGTCTACTATTTTTACAATGAGAAGAATTCCAAGGGACGATCCGAAGCAGCGGTCGCCACGTGCATGGGGGCTTACTTATAAAAAATATGAAATGCAAATACTTTTAATTTTTAGTAGCTGTCTGTCCGATTACGAAGTCTCGTAAACGGTTGGCCCTGACTAGTATTTGTACGCAATCTGACTGCATAGAATAACAACAAAGAATGAAAGAAAATTTTCATTAACACAATTAATTAATTAAGTCACCAGCAACTATAAAACGTACGAAACCAAAACACAAGTGTAATTGTTCTGTGTGTGGAAGTGTGATTCAACGTACACATCTGGCACGGTTCTTCTTCAATAAGACAATAAATTTTAAATACCATTTATACTGAAGTAATTAAAAAAAATAGAAATACTATAATTGCGTAAGGAAACCAGAATTACACTCTAATACAATAACACAAGCCAGATGCTTTGTTGACTGAACCTGTAATGACGCATTATTTAAGACATTGAAATAATAAAAAGAAAAGGAAATTTTTTTTACCTTCATATACGTATATTGACGAAAACCACTCTGATCATTACAATATCTTCATTCGAACAACATCTGCTGTCTAGCCCATCAAAACTGCATAAAACATGGAACAAACACTCCCTACTACAACATCTCAACACCGACTGACTCCTACCACATCTCAACAAGCACTCTCCACCACGACTTCTCGACAAGAACTCTCCACTACCACATCTCAACAAGCACTCTCCACCACGACTTCTCGACAAGAACTCTCCACTACCACATCTCAACAAGCACTGACTACTACAACTTCTCGACAAGAACTGCCTGTGGAGGCGGCGGAATAAAACTCTTTGGCGCAATCTCTGGCGCTGTGGCTCAGTGTAGCCACCTTTCATCTCGGTCTGGTTCACAGTTTTAGTCTGCCAGGAAGTTTCACATCAGCGCACACTCCGCTGCAGAGTGAAAAGCTGATTCTGGAAGTTCTACATAGTCTCGAGAAGTTCCGAGCCATAGCCACCGCAAGAGTAATAATTTACTAAACTTAAAAAAATTGTAATAATATATTTCCGATTTCTTTTGTAGTTTTGGTCTGTGGATTATCTCTTTTAAACATTACCCTAGTTTTACACCTCATTATCTTCATCTAATATGACCTTGATGATGTCCTTTCTACGTGGTCATAGGGATGTATGAACTCCAGTGCGACTCCAGTGCAGCTACATATGCTTGCATGCAACGTAAATTATTTGTTCCTCCCGCTGTAACAATATATATTGTAAATGCATCCCTGATGCACTATGGCTGAAGTACTGTAGCCGAAAATTATTTCCAATATACAGAGTGAGTCAGGAGGAAAAGTACATGGTTTTAGGCGTGAAAACACTGTTGATTTTGAACAAAAAACTTCAAATGAACATTTGCTCTTTTCTTAAACGTATCCGACATACAGCAGATTGTAAATCACGGGCGTTAGTCGATTGTCCATCTTCATCAGCACTCACATGCGAATACAATCGAAGTGAAATTAGGCTACATAGTATTGTTTTCACTGATCATTTAAATGTGCACGTCACTTGGGCATTTTGAGGCTACGAGTCCTGCAAGTGTATACGTTGCTCAAATAAAGGAGCGTACGATTGAGCTCATATCGGCAACACAGCAGCTGTACACAAGAGATGCAAAATGCATTGCAGTTGACAGGGGACTTTTTGAATGCTTTTATGGGGAAATGCACAAAACTAAACAAACCATTCCGCGATAATGTTTCATTTAGTGGCACCTGCGTTTGTTATGTGGCCCATTGTTTCATTAGTTTCCTCGCAAATTGTTGAGAACAGGATAATTGTTCATATGACGTTCTTTGTTCAGAATCACTAACACTATCACCCCTCAAAGCATGTACCATTACTCCTGACTCACCCTGTATGGGTTTACAACAAAATTGATAGCAAGTCATTTTCATAAGTGAGATCTTAAAAATGGAATGATAAGGATGCAATTTATGAACACATTTTAATTCCCCCCCCCCCCCCAAAAGGGCTCTTTAACGTATATATCTACTGTACGCAGTGTAGAAATTTGGAGCTGCAGTTCTTATCAGACAGCAGATCAACTATTTCGGTCGAGTCCGTTACCACTTGCAGAATTATGTGGGATGTCGCATTTAGATGTATTTTATATTTATTATAAGTTCTTTTTCCGTTAGAGAAATGCAGCGGGCCTCTGTTCCTATTATGATTCTTTCCATTAGGACACTCAAACACTGTTTCACCATTTACTATGTCCCTTATAAGAACAACTCTGACAGAAACCTATACTTCGTAATGTTCATTTACACTTGATTCTTTGCATTAGGACACTCAAACAATTTTTCACCATTTTCTGTGTCCCTTATAAGAACAACTTTGACAGAAACCTTTACTTCGTAATGTTCATTTACACTTACAAGACAGGCATTGATGTCTGCGACAACCAGCCGAAGATAACAAAATGTGAGTTCTAAGGTTGGAAGTTTAGCTTCCTACTTTAACTGTCATTGCTTTGCTCCCTCACATCATCTTCCTTGCTGGTTTCGTTAATGATTAGCATGAAATAACAATGAGGTCCAATGAATCGTTAAACTGATTTTGCTCATCCGGATAAAATCTAAGAAGCAAATCGGTGGTGGCAAGTCACTTAGCGGTGCGCACGAAACTTTCGGACTTATTGAACGTAATTCAACTTCTCGTCGTTGGACACTATAAGGATTTTACTACACATCCCCTTTTATTCTTATTGGTCAAGTTTGGGTGTGGGGAAAATTTTCGGTGATGTTCAGGATATTTTCCCATAAATGGTTAAATATCACTGTAATTTGTTTCTCTAACCTTCTCTTCCGCTAACGTACAATGTTTTACATTTAGTACGACATTAATGTAAAACAGCGGGGAATGCACTGGTCGACGAGTAACTCAGGTAATCGTTCCTGATAAAGGAAGGACATCTTATTCTCTGGCATTCGTCGAAGATAGACACAAAAGGCATTCTACTATTTACTGTTCACAACGATAGTACATTGATGACAGAGTGGGGGAATCACTGCCTGGGAGAAATCAGAAGTTCCAAGTAACTTCTAAAAATTGCCACTAGTCATTGTTATGCAGAAATTCTTTTACTGCTTGGGTCGAAAATCCCGAACTCCATGCACTCCTTCGTCACAATGGCTAGTAGCAAAGAATCACCAACATATTCCGATTACTGAAGCCAACACAGGCACGGTTGCACATCAGAAAATCAATCGAGAACGAAGTCAGCCTAAACCCTTTCACATGCAAGACTGATTAACTTTAAATGCGAACATTTTTAGGTTAGGCTTTACCGTGACTGTTACTGACATTAAATGAAACAATAAGTTCACTGTTACCAGTCACCGTTTTATTTATTTCCACGACGCGTTTCGAAGGTTTAAACCTCCATCATCGGGTGGATTTACATTAGTAAGTATTACATTTGTGTGTGTGTGTTGTGTTACGATTTTTGGAGGAACTTGTGGCACTGCCTAGTGGAGAAACGAGACACTATTTCAGAATATGGTTTAGGATAACTTTTGACGAAAAATTAAACTGATATCTAATGGTAAACATTAAATAAGTAAACTACAGTACCTTCAGTGATCACAGGTTCCTTTTGCTGTCGTAACACATCACATGTATACTGCCACATTTGTAAACAAATATGGCGTCTGGAATCAGCTGGGTGCAAAGTTCGTATAACAGAAGTGAAGACATAATCGCAAAGTGCAAAGAATATACATCATAACAATATTATTACAGAATAATTGCTTTAAGCATTTGGCGGTGTTTGTTTTGAGGTGTCAAATATATGTGTGTGTACTTCAGGTGGTATATAAATCCAATTCTGACAAGTTAGAACAGCAAACATTCATACTCGTTTATACAATCAGGTGAAATGTTAAAATGGCTTAAACTCCATACTCATTGATAATAATTAGGTGAAATGTTACAGACTATAATTACAATGATCATATTGGCTACAACAGTTTAATTTTTCGTCATAAGTTATCCTAAACCATATTCTGAAATAGTGTCTCGTTTCTCCACTAGGCAGTGCCACAAGTTCCTCCAAAAATCGTAACACAACACACACACAAATGTAATACTTGCTAATGTAAATCCACCCGATGATGGAGGTTTAAACCTTCGAAACGCGTCGTGGAAATAAATAAAACGGTGACTGGTAACAGTGAACTTATTGTTTCATTTAAGATTGATTAATATGACAAAAGTTTCCGCGAGGGATCTCAGACAATAACTAACTACAAGGTAGTTACCCAACTATAGTCGACTACTGCGATGATCAAATGTCACCTCACTTCATATTCCTAAGCACGCCGAAATACCGTCAAAATGGAATAAATGACACCAATGGAGTAAATAATACCGAATATTTCCCTATTATAATTTGACTGCAGTAACAGGACCTGAAAACAATAAATCACAAAATTAACTCGTTCTATTAGCTTCACCTTAATACCAGACAGGACTGCGCCGAAAAGCACGTCACTAGCGAAACGGCTCATCTGCTTCAGAAGTTGGAGGGGACAGATTCGTTCAGTTTTAAAGGTCCAACCAGCTCTCTTGGCCCTTGAGCGGCTTTTTCATTCTTGGCGGAGCCCATTCCCTTCTATTCCTTTCCTTTCTCTCTTTTTCTTTCGCTCTCTTTTTTCGCTCTTTTTTACGCTCTCTATTTCAAATATCCTCGCTATCACCGAATGAAAGACACTCATGAAAGTTAGAACAAAAGAAAAGTAGTATCCACTGGGATAAGTGGAATAAAAGAAATAGCCAGATCGATCTATTCTCCAGAGGTTTAGTCAAGTCTTGTCAGAGCAAAAACTACCATGGCAGAAGCTGTTAAGGGGCAAAAAGTATGAAGCGGAAGTGACAATTTGAATAAAGTTACAAGAAACTAATAGATGGTTGCATTTCAAAGTGTCAGTTGTAAGATTTACATATGACAGGCCTCCATAACTAGACCACATTAAACTGTTCCCATATTGTTCGTTCGGAGTTCCAGATATCTCGCAGAGATTTTTGGATTTAATTCCCCAACGTGAAGAACTCGAAATGATTATCACTGACTTCCTTTCAACGGGGAGAAGTTTCTTTTACTTAAACACAACGAGTTTATAACGATGGCATTATAACACGTACGTGCAGAAGGAAGGGAGACATCAGCAGTAGAATCTCTTTTTTTATTTAAGTTGGTCATCACTCATTCGCCGTAAGTGATTTACAGAAACCAGTTTAAATCACTAATCAGAGGTTAAGTTAAACTGCAGCTCTGCATAAGGCATTAATGACAGCGATCTTTCTCTTACAGCAAGTCGCAGCATTGTAAAAATGTTTGCTTACTCTGTTTGGACAGGTAGGTGCACGTCTAACGAAGCTGCATCGTCACGGTCTTTAGACGTGATGATGTAATAGACATGATATATTATTGGGTTTTATGTTTCGTGATTAGTTCAGAACTATTGTTGCTGCATGGCAAAACAACGGCTCGGTAGCTTTTAGTTAGAGATCATAAACGACATAGTAAATTATAGGACTGCCGGTAGTACTTGCAGCATTGGTAGGAAAAGAAGCACATGAACGTGTCAAGAGAAACTGGGAGCTGACGAATTCACTTAGTTTTTTTTTTCTTTTTTCACATAATTACACTACTGGCCATTAAAATTGCCGCACGAAGAAGAAATGCAGATGATAAACGGGTATTCACTGGACAAATATGTTAAACTAGAACTGACATGTGATTACATTTTCACGCAATTTCGGTACACAGATCCTGAGAAATCAGTACACAGAACAACAACCTCTGGCCGTAATAACGGCCTTGATACGCCTGGGCATTGAGTCAAACAGAGCTTGCATGGCGTGTACAGGTACAGCTGCCTATGCAGTTTCAACACGATACCACAGTTCATCAAGAGTAGTGACTGGCGTATTGTGACGAGCCAGTTCCTCAGCCACCATTGACCAGACGTTTTCAATTGGTGGGAGATCTGGAAATTGTGCTATCCACGGCAGGTGTCGAACATTTTCTGTATCCAGAAAGGCCCGTACAGGACCTGCAACATGCGGTCGTGCATTATCCTGCTGAAATGTAGGTTTTCGCAGGGAACGAATGAAGGGTGGAGCCACAGGTCGTAACACATCTGAAGTGTAACGTCCACTGTTCAAAGTGCCGTCAATGTGAACAAGAGGTGACCGAGACGTGTAACCAATGGCACCCCATACCGTCACGCCGGGTGATACGCCAGTATGACGATGACGAATACACGCTTTCAATTTGCGTTCACCGCGATGTCGCCAAACACGGATGCGATCAGCATGATGCTGTAAACAGAACTTGGATTCATCCGAAAAAAAAATGACGTTTTGCCTTTCGTGCACCCAGGTTCGTCGTTGAGTACACTATCGCAGGTGCTCCTGTCTGTGATGCAGCGTCAACGGTAACCGCAGCCATGGTCTCCGAGCTAATAGTCCATGCTGCTGCAAACGTCGTCGAACTGTTCGTGCAGATGTTTGTTGTGTTGCAAACATCGCCATCTGTTAACTCAAGGATCGAGACGTGGCTGCACGATCCGTTACAGCCATGCGGATAAGATGCGTGTCATCTCGACTGCTAGTGATACGAGGCCGTTGGGATCCAGCACGGCATTACGTATTATCCCCCTGAACCCACCGATTCCATATTCTGCTAACAGTCATTGGATCTCGACTAATGCTAGCAGCAATGTCACGATACGATAAATCGCAATCGCGATAGGCTACAACCCGACCTTTATCAAAGTCGGAAACGCGATGGTACGCATTTCTCCTCCTTACAACAACGTTTCACCAGGCAACACCGGTCAACTGCTGTTTGTGCATGAGAAATCGGTTGGAAACTTTCCTCATGTCAGTACGTTGTAGGTGTCGCCACCGGCGCCAACCTTGTGTGAATGCTCTGAAAAGCTAATAATTTGCATATCACAGCATCTTCTTCCTGTCGGTTAAATTTCACGTCTGCAGCACGTCATCTTCGTGGTGTAGCAATTTTAATGGCCAGTAGTGTAGAAGCGCACATCGCTCGTTGACTGTTAGTCTATTGCGTATTCCATGTCCTTACAAAATATAAATTGCACTTTATAAGTAATAATAGTTATTTGGTCTTGTAACTTCTGGACTTTCGCATAAGTAAAGCATTCACTTTTCATGCAAGTACAGTTTATGTGCATAATAGCAAAATGAGTCTATATAATTAATGTTACTATTTTGTAGTCAACGTAACTTTCTATATCATGATCAAAGGCAAGAGTTTCCTGCTGTCATTAATAAATGCGAAAGTCGTTTATGAATAACAGAAGCCAGCCGCGGTGGTCTCGCGGTTCTAGGCGCGCAGTCCGGAACCGCGCGACTGCTACGGTCGCAAGTTCGAATCCTGCCTCGGGCATGGATGTGTGTGATGTCCTTAGGTTAGTTAGGTTTAACTAGTTCTAAGTTCTAGGGGACTGATGACCTAAGATATTAAGTCCCATTGTGCTCAGAGCCATTTGAACCATTTGAATAACAGAAACACATCGTATATAAGCTCTCCGAAGTATTAAAGCGATATTAGATATGTTTCTATTTTGCGTTTTTAAAATTTTGCCTATTTTTAGGGTATTTCGTTTTATGGCGCTATACGATATTTTTCTTTTTTTTTACTACAACATCCGTGAGTTCATGTTACAAATCAATTTTCGAATAAAACTTAAATGCTTGAATTAAACACATAAACAGTTTCAATTTTACTGTAGGTACTGTTAACTTTTTATTTTGTAGAACAGAAATGTTCCGTAGGCTGTGCAGTCCTTTACACATCCTCACAGAGTTTCACCGCTTCAGGATTCTTGGGGAATGTAGCAGATACAATGATCGTATTCGCACATAATGCGAAGGAAACGAGGTAATACCCGATAAATATACAAAACACCTAACATGCACTAACACTGTTATAAACTTAACTAATCAAAGCTACTGGGAAAACTATTGTAGTCTATACCTATATTTAGACTGCGGACCTTTCGGTAATAACCAAATCTCTTCCTTAGTTGCAAATAAACTTGTACTTACGTATTTTACTTTCATAACACCTAAAACAACATATTTGACCTTAACGTCTGTTTTTGCCTATTTTACCTTTAAAATCCAAAAATGTATCTAATTCTTACATGTAACATATAGTCCTTCTACTTGTAAAGGATTTGAATCGCTTACAAGAATCGAAGCTAGGAGCACTGAAGACGGTATATGAGGAAAAAAACCTATAGGTCATAGCATTCTGGCCAACTGACTGTTTCCACAAAGAAAGATATTCGTAAGGAGTTTTGGAATCAGTTTGAACATTAAAGTAGTATAATGTTTGCTCAGTAGTTCTGCTGTGCATTTTTCGTTTTCCTCGTTTTTAATGACTAACAAAATGCTCGTATGTCAATTCTGTGTATTTTACGTTATGCTTAGTATTGTTGCATCGTACCTCTTAGGGGTTATTTTAGGTTTTAAACAGACTAAATGATACACTCAAAGGATCTAATTTATGCGCCCAAAATATACTTTTTGCAACCTAATCCCGCGGTTTACTTTTGAAAGCCTACGGTAGTTTAACGTCTGTGATCAGAACAGCTGCATCAGTTGCTGAATAAGAAATTTTTTCCGAAATTTTAATCAGCTTTGTCACTGAATAACCGCCTTATGTAGACTCGATTAAGTTCTCCTTGAAGAAATTATCTACAGGAACAAATTTCTGAACGATGTGTCATGGGACACTTGATGATTGCTTGGGATGTTAGAAACCAAGAGACACAAATACTTGAAATATCTCACAAAGCGGGGTAGATGTTCTGCATACTTTGAGTACGCAGGAGCCTCAGCAAATGCAGTGGAATCCAGAAAGAATACCTAAGAGAATGTTGTATCTGGATTTCTTAGCAAATAAGCAACATCTTTCAAAAACTCTTCTGAGTAAGAGCTGTTCGCCATTTAGCCGCCTACAACTGAGTACAGGTGTTTCTTCTATTTGATATTAGTTTGTAACGTTAGTCTTGAAACACGGCGAAACTGACGGTTTCACCGTCTTTCACATTGCCGGTACTTGATATGCAAATTACACAGTGATTTTTTACACGGTGTACAAACTGAAGGGATTGATCGATGGGAGAATACGGAACAAGAAACGTGTAATGAAATTATGTCCGTAAATGCATAGTTTCCATGCTACAGGCGATTTATTCAATCATACATAGTTACAGAGACTGCGGTCTAATACGCGCTGTACCGTGCTGCCACAATTACAGTTTGTGTTGAGAATGGTTTTCATGTGCCATAACATATGTGTGTACCCGCCGTAGCGTGTTCTATCTCGCATGTTCACATCAGCCAAGTCGCATCCGAACAGTGTTAAAGGCAGCAAGAATACGCTGCTCCAGTGCTTCTACATCTGGAATGGGCTCTGTATCCACGATTATTTTGAGAGGGCCCCATAACCAGAAATCGCACGGGTTGAGATCCGGTGAACGAGCAGGCCATGCAGCCGGACCCCCTCTTCCGATTCATCGACCAGATTGAGATGCGTCTGGACATTAAGGGTGAAGTGGGCTGCAGCACCATCACGTAGCAGCCACATAACTCTTCTAATCATCAATAGCACTTCCATTAGCAGTGGAGGCAAAGACCTGCAAGAATCGCCGATAGTTCCGGCCTGTTAAGTGACGTGGAAGGAAGACTGGTCCAAAATACGGTCGCCAATTACCGGCGCAGCCGGAATGTGTGGGTTGGCTTAATTGGCGACCGTATTCGCTGTCACCTTACCATGGGGTTCGGGATACTATTCCACAGATGATTGTTATGAAAGCTGGAGATACCACTCCATGTAAAGGTGGCCTCATCTGTGAATAGAATGGATGACATGACAGAAATCCCTGAATCATGGTTGCCTGGTGAAGGTTCAAATGGTTCTAAGCACTATGGGACTTAACATCTGAGGTCATCAGTCCGCTAGACTTAGAACTACTTAAACCTAACTAACCTAAGGACAACACACACATCCATGCCCGAGGCAGGATTCGAACCTGCGTCCGTAGCAGCCCCGCGGTTCCAGATTGAAGCGCCTAAAACCGCTCGGCCACCGCGGCCGGCGCCTGGTGAAGAAATAAATGACAAAACTGCTCCCAATGTGGAAAGTCTGTCGCTAGTAAGCCCTGCACACGCTGGAAGTGATACGGGTAGTAACAATTCTCATGAGAATGTTCCACACGGTCGCCTGGCTTACTCTGCATTGGCGGACCAACTACCTGGCACTGACACGGCGGTCGCCTTCCGCAGTATTAATCACATTTTCCTCAAAGTCTGGTGACCGAAAATTTCGGGTACGCCCTTCGTGATCTCCTGCTTCCTGAAGCAGTCTTTCTCAGACGAACGGCGAAACGCTGTTGCAGATACTGAATGCTGTGGTTGCTGTCGGTGGGGGGGAATAGGTCTCCTGATACAACCTTGCTTCCCGCTTCCCGCCGCCCGTTACCATTTGCCTCTCTGTAAGTAAACATCATAATGGCAAGATCTCGATTCAACATGCTGTATCACATCCCCTACAAAGTTAGTCAGCAAGAGAAGTGAATCGGTCGCAATATTACCTGTTAGTACGGCAGGAGAGGGCGCTGTGGCATTACGTATGAGGAACAATACCAACCTCTAGGAGAAAACAATGCTTAATGTAACGGTGGCTCTGTGGTTCAGCTTGTAATAGACCACAGTCTCTGCAACAAGGTATTATATAATTAATGGTCTCTAGCATAGAAACCATGCATTTCCGCACATTAAGTTCATTAGACCGTTTTTGTTCCGTATCCAGTCATCGATCAATCCCTAGAGTTTACACACGGTGGAAAAAAATCACCCTGTATAGAGTGGTAGGCAGACTGAATTAATTTCATTTGCAAATAGCGTATTGTTTTTATTAAAGTTTATCTGACAGTGATGGCCAATATATGAAGTACTTGTAGACGTTTTATTTCTTGAGAATTATGTTTGGCTTGGCTGGCAAATTCATAGACAGACAGCAATCAAAGCGGACCGAAAAGAACCATTAACTTAACGCAGGCTGTAAAAGGTGAAGCTGACGCAAGGTATGTCAGTGTTCGCCAAAGGCTGTTGTGTGTACTGGATAGGATGAGGGGACGGCCAACGCAAACTGGCATTATGCGCACAGCAGGTTAGGCTGCGGCCGTCTGGACGGCTGCGGGAGAGTCGTTGGAATTCTGCACGAGATGACCGCAGCGTTCTTCTGTGGTGAGGGCGTTGTAAACTACAGTAAAGGTGCCTCCAAGATGGGCGTGGACCTTGGGCAGAGAATGCAGAATAAGGCGACGCCAATCTGCCAATAGGAGAGCACTATTCCGGTGGACACTATGCAGGGTCTCTGAAAGCTACAGGCTCAGAACGCAGCAGGCGAGGTGTAAGGATTCTCTGTGTGAGACTGGAATTTTCCCATCCCAAAACTACCTGTAGGTGGCTCCTCATATGTATAAAGCAGATAGGAATCTTAGGAGGTTCGTAGGAAACAACACGCTTCAACACAATAATGCTCTCCGTTGAGGCACCGACAGGACAGAGAACAAACAAGTTCCTCATTTTAACTGTAGATATCTGGTCGCCAAAATGCGGGAATTTCATTTATCAGCCGGATCTGACGTAGTAGTTTTGGAACATTATTGAGAAGTGGGAGGACGCGCCTGGACAATTGACACTTGTCATTGGTTGACTGCTCAGGCTAGGATTCTCTCTCTCGAAGGGGCGAATATTACGAGGGAAGACAAGAGGAACGAAGGAGTCTTCTGCTGATAGTGACAGAAACACTTAGAATACTGTTCGCAGAGTTCGTTGTCAAAATGGTTCAAATGGCTACGAGCACTATGGGACTTAATATCTGAGGTCATCTTTCCCCTAGAACTTACAACTACTTAAACATAACCAACCTAAGGACATCACACACATCCATGTCCGAGGCAGGATTCGAACCTGCGACTGTAGCAGTCGCGCGGTTCCGGACTGAAGCGCCTAGAACCACTCGGCCACTTTGTCGGCAGTTCTTTGTCAAAAGTAGTCATTTCACTTATGCAGCTCCATCTCGAGTGTGATGCAATGTTTGCGTTGGTACTCTCGTAGTATCTGACTCTACTGCCGCCGACAGCAGTACTGGTAGAGAACACAACGACGCTGTTAAAAAAAGGTGAGATCCGCGATCGGCTTCGGCGTGTATAGGTCGCAGTGTACACAGTAAACGTTAGAGTGTTAATGAGGAGGAAGAAGACTCCCTTCTGACATGCATGATTTGACGAATTCAAATTTTGGCAATAACTGTAGTCAGATCGTGGACATAGATCTGTGTGGTAATAATGTAGTAACCTATCTATCGATTCCTTGTCTTGAATCTCCGCCAACCTTAGTTATTTTTCAAATAAGTTCATGTTATATTTCGGTGTAACCATTGCAATCGTTTTGTGTGAGGATTTACGAGGGGCGTTCAGAAAGTAAGCTCCGATCGGTCGCGAAATGGAAACGACTATGAAAATCCGATAAAGCTTTGCACAGATGTGTTGGGTAGTGTCTCTAGTATAACCCCAGTTAGCATCACGTCGCTCTTCTCATTTCTGAGCTCGCAGTGAGTGCGTAAAGATGTCTAGAAAATAGTGTCCGCCGCCAAGTACGAGGGCCTGGTGAGAAATTTCGCCTGAAGCTATGCAGCTAACATTACATAACTGTCGTGCTGTTTCTTCTTCAAGACAATTCTCAGCCGCATTCTGCAGGGGCAATGAAGATGCTCCTGCATCGTTTTCAAATGGAAATGTGAGATTACCCACAATACAGTCCGCAATTGTCTCCCCCTGAGTGTCATCTCTGGTCACATGAACCGCTGTCTTTGAAGACAACATTTTGACACAGACAACGAGGTGTAGGCCAGCGTGGAGAATTGGCGGAAAGCACTGGCAGCTGCCTTCTATGATGAGGCTATTGAAAAGTTGGTACAACGCTATGACAAAAGTCTAAGTCAGAACGGCGACTACGTAGAGAAGTAGCTGAAAGGTGTAGCTAATTGTTACAAGTAAAACATTTCTGATGTTCACTGTGGTTTCAATTTGGCAATCAATCGGAGCTTACTTTCTGAACAGGCCTCGTATAATAAACGATAGAACTTACGGTAACTTTCAATTTCATTACATACATTTTAAATCACAGTGTCACTATTCCACCACCCTTTTGAAGTCTACATGTCCATAATTTTCCGTTAATTAAAATTCTTGCATAACAAATTATAGTTTACAGTCTTCATTGGGAATCTATACGCTGATATAGTTACCTCAAGGCGTAAACGGTGTTGTAGTATAATCGTAGTTATTTAACTGACGTGAGAGATTTGTCAATGACACAGTAAATGGATACATGTAACTTCATCAGAAAAGGGAAAAGCCATCGTAAGCAGAAAATCGAAGTGTGAATTTCAAAAACTTTTTAAAACTTGCATAAATTTTCACTATATTGTCTCTGTTGCATTTAACCTTAGTAGTGTGTTTATTTTGCACATACACTTACGATGTTCAGGCTATAAAAGACCTGGTATTTTCCTATTTACTGTACCTATACTTTTACACATCTGAGTTTTAAAATCATAAATAGACTTATAATTTACGTAGTTTAATGTATTAACTATTTAAACTCCATAATAGAATAGTACAACAATCTAATAATGGACTTTTTAAATTATTGTGTGTTTATTTGCCTAACGCCTACCAACACTTTTTACATGTGTGTGAAACATGTTTCTTGCAAGTGAATTTCTTACACTTAAAATATTTGACTAAACTTTTATCGGTTTCCCCCATATATGACATCTGCCTCTTTTCTTACTCCTTGGGTTGCTTTTTTCCAATTGGAGGGTGCAGATTAAAACGATGTTCTTCTCTCTACTGTTTCTCTTACAGCATTTCCTATTGGAAGGTGTCCTTTTCTCTCCATATCATCAATTAGCTACTCGCCAAGACTTTCTAGGAACAGTCTTCTTCGCTGTAGGCTGTTTGCTTTCCGTTGGGGATAAGTCACCTTGTCTAGCACATAGGAGTTATGTGCAGATATGTCGCTAATGTTAGAGAACACAACAACAGGCCATTTTTTGTCTTCCTCTTTACTGTATAATTCACCACGATCTCGTCTACTGTGCCCACAGCCCCTTACACAGCGTTGTGGCCTAAAATAATTTTTGGTTTTTGTGGTGTCTAGGAAGACTTGCATACTCGGTTCGCTAGACAAACAATCAAATAGTTATATTAATGTTTTTTATTACAATTAGATAATTACAATACTTAACTTTTGTCGCATGCAAAGGGCGACATACAAAATACTTCATCTTCTTCAGTACAAAGAGTCCCAAGTCTGTGCTACATATAGAGCACAGGTGAAATGATCTATCTTCAAGCTGCTATAGAACTAGGTGATCTCGAAGCTTCTATACAACAGGAGCGTCACCAGTCGGTCGCGACGCATATGTCCTCTTCACATAGGGGCCCTGCTGTTGCGTTGTCGTCCTGGAGAGGAGTCGGTCGGCCTGCGATTGGCTGACGTCTTCTCACAGCCATCTCTTCTGTGTCGTTCCCGACTGGGGTGCCGGCGCTTGACTTTACGCCGTAACAGTTTTCTCTTGGTGCCATCACTGACTTTTGCATAGCGGTGTAGAGTGCTTTGCACAATAACGCATTTGTTTTTCTTTGGAACCTGTGATACAAACATTGCGTGAGGGATGCACTTCGCAGAACGCAGTACGTGGATGATGAGGTTATTGATGTAGGAAGACGTTGGCTCCTACGTCGACCAGTAGAGGAGGTCGCATGCGGACATACAGGCCCTTCGGTGAAGATGGTGTAAAGCCGTCACATTCAAAGGCAATTATGCTGAAAAATAGGGTTTTGAACCAGACAGTGTGGTATAATATGGTATATTTGAATACTCCCTCCAGAAAAAAAAAATGCGTTTCATTTCTTATTGAACGTCCCACGTAATCATTTTCGTTACAGTCAGTAGTGCAGTTCGAGATTTGACTTCGAGAAATAGTAAAACAAATAACAAATGTTACCTTTTAACAACTTTCTTGTGTTGGCCGTGCCGCGCGGGATTAGCCGAGCGGCCTATGGCGCTGCAGTCATGGACTGTGCGGCTGGTCATGGCGGAGGTTCGAGTCCTCCCTCGGGCATGGATGTGTGTGTGTTTGTCCTTAGGATAATTTACGTTAAGTAGTGTGTAAGCTTAGGGAATGATGACCTGAGGAATTAAGTCCCATAAGATTTTACACATATTTGAACACTTTTGTGTTGTCCGTTTTCGCTGCAGCTGTATGTAAATTACAATAGTTCAAAAGAAGATGGCTTTTGCATGCTGCACAATAAGTTATTTTTTATTTATCTTGTTTCTCCAGACACATTTCGCCTTAGTTACAAGGGCATCTTCAGTTGGTTGCCTGAAATACTAGAGGTTTTTTCGTTGCATATTGCACAGGTTATAGTTTCCAAACAATTCGAAAAAATGACTCTGAGCATTATGGGACTTAACATCTGAGGTCATCAATCCCCTCGACTTAGAACTACTTAAACCTAAGGACATCACACAGATCCATGCCCGAGGCAGGATTCGAACCTGAGTCGGTAGCAGCCGCGTGGTTCCGGACTGAAGCACCTAGAACCGTTCGGCCACAGCAAAAAGTTCGATGAGGTTTCTATAATAAAACAGAACGATACTTACGGATCAGTGTTTTGTTCATTATTTTTAAGCCAAACAGATTTCCGTCAGTTGCCAAACTGGTTGAAACTTACCAGTTTTCCTTTTGGTCACCGCTGAAACATATAGCACTGTAACTGCCACTTTCTGCGTGTATAGAGTCATTCGTTTGTGTAAGTGTTGCCAACTTTCCCAGGTCCTGCATTCAACTGTTTTTGTTCTGCGACTGTATATGTGCCGATGTAAGTTCTGTATGTGTGTGTGTGTGTGTGTGTGTGTGTGTGTGTGTGTGTGTGTGATGTCAGTACACCTTGTTTCTCAGCCCAATTGCCCCGGTCTACGGTACACACGGCAGGATTATTGAGCAGAGGCGCAGCGGCTGCGGGCGTGTTTGGCGATCGCAGATCTGGCCGGACACGGAGCTGCAGTGCGGGCAGTCCGGCCACAGGCGTAATGGCCGCCGTAACGAAGCACCCTCCGCCCGTCGCCCGCCACTGGGCCGCGCAAACCCGGTTAGACGGCGGCAGCGGCCAGCGTGCCCGTCCCCGAGTAGTGGCGCTTATCGGATTACAGACCGGACCCCGCAGCGGTGAGAATGGCCTGGCCCCAGGCGGCGCACTCCTCGCTTGTTCCTGGCACCTCGTTCTCGCTGCACACTCTGGCTCCGTGGGTCGTTCGCCAACGCTGTTTGCATTTTCCGTGTTGACATGCTGAAGTCTTCACCTTGCCTGAAACGTGCGAAACGAACATGTCAGTTTCTAAGGAAGACTCATCAGCAATATGGAATCTAATTACCTCAAACAGCACTACACCTCACATAGTTAACTCTGATGGTGTCTTAGAAAGTAACTCTAGTAACTGTAGCAAATTTACACCCATACATTGATACAAGCAAAACTTCTTCAGCCAGGAAGTGATACACATACTACTATTTCCCACATTAAGCTTGTCAGCCTTGTACAGGTTGGTTATAATTAGACTGATGGCGTTCCAAATGCTGCAGTGCGGGCTGTTTACATTGCAGGGCGCTGAAACATCATAGCTATGTTCAGTAACCGGTCTTCTCATGGAGTATGCTCCAAAAGATAAAATATGGCGTTGTGAGCAGCCAGAATCTGGTGTGGGTGCAGGAAATGGGATGAACAATAAAACTATTGGTAATCGTGTTTCTGGCACGTTTATTAGGAAATGGTTACAGTGCAACACATGTTTAATTTGGTCCCCCGACTCAGCAACATGCTGCATCCATAACATAGCACACGGACAGTTGCTCGCAGCATATCCAGTGTAATAAGAGCAATACGTTGTGTAAGGTTTGCATGCCATTTTGATTTCTGTAAGTTATCGATGTGCACGTCAGAAAGAGAGCAAGTTATGTTACTGTTAAACAATCTTTGATATTGCCGTGGCACAATCTTTGCCTCTGTCCATTCTAATACATTCTTACTGAAAGTGTTATAGGTGCTGGTCATATTCAGAAATTCATTTCTGTAAGTGTTGCCAACTTTCTCAGGTCACCAAAGGCAAAAAGAATATAAATCTTGATTTTTTTTTAAAATAGAAGTTCCAGGTGAGAGTGCAGCACTGTGCAACTAGTTTGTCGGAATGGTAATCGATAGCTAGTTAACTTGTTCATTTCTATCTACCTATCTACCAACCTATCTATCTACATCCATACTCAGCAAGTGGTGGAGGGTACCTTGAGTACCTCTATCGGTTCTCCCTTCTATTCCAGTCTCGTATTGTTCGTGGAAAGAAGGATTGTCGGTATGCCTCTGTGTGGGCTCTAATCTCTCTGATTTTATCCTCATGGACTCTTCGCGAGATATACGTAGGAGGGAGCTATATACTGCTTGACTCCTCCGTGAAGGAATGTTCTCGAAACTTCATCAAAAGCCCGTACTGAGCTACTGATCGTCTCTCCTGCAGAGTCTTCCACTGGAGATTATCTATCACCTCCGTAACGCTTTCGCGATTACTAAATGATCCTGTAACGAAGCTCTCCGTTGACGTTGAATCTTCTCTATCTCTTCTATCAACCCTATCTGGTACGGATCTCACACTGCTGAGCAGTATTCAAGCAGTGGGCGACCAAGTGTACTGTAACCTACTTCCTTTGTTTTCGAATTGCATTTCCTTAGGATTCTTCCAATGAATCTCAGTCTGGCATCTGCTGTACCGACGATTAACTTTACAGGGTGAAAAGTATTTAAACCGACAAACGCTGGGGGGTTCTAGGGGACATTAAAATAAATATATTTCCCTGTCATTTTTTCCTATGAGGAGTATTTAAACCGGTAGAGGAAGATTTCTCTGGTGGCAAATTAATTATACCAACAAACACTTTTCCATTTTTTATGACCAAGAGACAATACATTAACACAACCGAATTTCAATTACAGTAGATTTTCAAAAATGCCTCCATTGACACGTAAACAAAGGTTACACCGTCGGATCATGTTCGGTCTGACACGGGCAAAAACCCCTGGAGTATCCTGAATTGTTCCTGCTGCTGCTACTATCCAGGCAACAAGATCCTCTTCTGTTGCAACAGTTGCGTAAACAAGGTTGCGCATCTCTCCCCACATAAAAAAGTCCAGAGGGGACATATCTGGGGATCGAGCAGGCCATGTTACAGTACCACCTCTGCCAATCCACGTTTCTGGGAACCGTCGGTCCAGGAATCGACGCACACAACGACTGAAACGTGCCGGTAATCTGCTTAATGACCAGGTCTCATGCAGACGTTGGTACACAGCAGCAAAGGTCGTATGATGCGGGATACGGCGATTAGGATGAAGTAAGCACCAACCATATCAGTGTATTCACTCCAGGTGTATTGCTCCACTAGTAAACAAAGACAATGCACTACTACACCGGTGGACAGCATTTGCTTACAACTGAAGAGCGTAATACGCCCTCTAACAACTGAATATCGTAATATGACCTCTAACAACTGAAGAGCGTAATACGACCTCCACCGGTTTAAATAATTCTCATAGGAAAAAATGACATTATGAAAAAAATATTTGTTTTAATGTCCCCTACAACCTCCCAGATTTTGTCTGTTTAAATACTTTTCACCCTGTATATGATCATTCCATTTTAAATCACTCCTAATGCCTACTCCCAGATAATTTATGGAATTAACTGCTTCCAGTTGCTGACCTGCTATATTGTAGCTAAATGATAAGGGATCTTTCTTTCTACGTATTCGCAACACATTACACTTGTCTACATTGAGATTCAATTGTCATTCCCTACACCATGCCTCAATTCTTTGCAGATCCTCCTGTATTTCAGTACAATTTTCGATTGTTACAACCTCTCGATATACCACAGCATCATCCGCAAAAGTCTTCAGTGAACTTACGATGTTATCCACAAGGTCATTTATGTATATTGTGAACGGCAACGGTCCTACGACACTCCCCTGCGGCACAACTGAAATCACTCTTACTTCGGAAGACTTCTCTCGATTGAGAATGACATGCTGCGTTCTCAGAGCTGAGAGAAAGACCACCCCACGTCCTTAAGTCATGCATTAACATCAACTGAGTAAGCTGATGGTTTCTATAGAAATTCTTTGTTAACACTGTATCCTTTTCATATTTGTCTTCACTCTTTTAAGCATAGTATTGTTTAGACCAATGTTAGCGTGAAGATCACATGAAGTCTTACTCTGCCCTTTTGAATACATACTTCATCCTAAAAGTCGTCGTGTTGGAATTTCATTTCATAGGAATAGTTACTTTCCCCATTACAGTATTTAAAAAAGGTATGTTATCGAGATGTGAGGGAATTGGAAATTTTGATTAGAGCCGTACAACTATTTTACCTTATCTGCGCATTTCATATAAAGATTGGTTGTATTCAAGTATTGTTGCATAGCTGAAATCACTTCTGGACAAGGGGTTCCCTATAATCTCACTGTAAACCTAACAGGCCTTCCACGTGTCATCTCATTGAATAAAACGGCCCAAGAATGGAGGAGCTAGTGGAACCACAGAACACAGGCACGTAACATGAAGGCAGTGAAGTTCCTGGACAATATGTGGCAGAGTAGAAGCAAATACTCGACAGTTCTGTGCACTCACGGCACTGTAAAGAGTAAAATGAGACTCGTCGATTCAAAGAATATTACTCAGCCAGATGTCATTCATTTCCATACATACCAAAAAAACGAAGGGCAAAGTCATAGCAAATAAGTGTGTCCTGGAGCTTCATTTGGTGCACACTCTGAAACTTTTGAATTCTTGACCAGGGGAGAGACAGTGATCGTAACGCCTTTGGCTGCAGAATGTGAGGCACGTGCTGCACAGTGGCTATAGCTACAGCAACGTAATCAACTGAGGTGGAAACAGGCCGCTCCCATCTCCCCGCTACACTACCCAACACACCTGTTTCATCCAAATTCTCGATTATATTCTTTAGCCCATTTATTAAAGTGGATCTCTTCACAGCTGTTTCTGTCGGCGATATCACGCAATGCTGCGCTGCTACTGCTTCCGTTCTCATAAAACAACTTTATCAGCAGAGCACGTTCTTCTCAAGAGCCACTGCGTTTTCTACGAAAAATTGCAACCAAACCAGCATGCACAATCTAGTTCCCATTATGCCGTGCTGCCAACCATGCAGTCTGAACGTCCTAAAACAAACTGTTCACAAGTTATGACGATTTTATTTCCAATATTTCAATAACTGTCACCCTGTATACAGCCTGCACTGCTGCACTCGGAATCCCACCAGTTTAGTTGTAACCACCCAGTATTTCTTTAAAATGGTGGAAAAGCTTATGTTAAATACTGGGTAGGATGCTTATTAAAAAATATCAGGCTATATAATACACGTGTTCTTCGAAAGGCACAAATTGTGTTTATGGGAAGACAGAGACTAACAATTAAACTGCTCTCACATGGCTTTGATAAAAATAAATGGTACATTTCATTTTTAAGACTGCCCTTATAACGATAATTGTCCCTGACGTTTTTCTTAGCAGTTGTAATAGTTCTGCACAGTGAGATTAAATTGTTAACGATAACGTAGCAGTGATATTTAATGTTTAAGACCTATAACCCCTTGTAATTTTCTTAGGTGCAAATAAAATGTGTAGGTTGCATAGCGAAGAACATCGCTCTCTGTAAATTTAGTACCATGTATTTATGGCGGGACTATAAACCGTTATAAATTTTTGATCTTTAAGTACAACACAAATTTAAATAAAAATGTTCAGATGAAACCATAAAATCATACTAAAAAGTGGTGATTTTTTCATGTGGTAGTGCTGCCCCGCAACTCTAGAACTATTCCCATATTTTCTCATGTCGACCTTTGCGCAGCTTCGAGCAAACGTTTACTTCTCATATGGCTGTTGTTTGGTGTTCTGCAGTTTTCATACAGGCTAGCCAGGATACTACCACCTATATAGACTTCTAATACACATATTTATGTTCCTCTGAAGAAAGGTCCGTAGGATAAGATATTGTGATCAGACTCATCTAGGGGGATGTGGCTCGAAACCTCAAGGTGGTCGGAGTTTCTATGACAGTTGTTTGTCCAGGATGTTACAGAGGGGTGGTGGCGTACTGCTCCTGATCACCACAAGGTCCACAAGTGCTGACAGGCTGTCACAGAGTTAGTGCATAGGACAAAGCTTGTAACACCGAAAATGCAGATAAAATACCTTCTGCACCATCCAAAATCTTCGCCGTTTAAAATCCGTTGATAATTTGCGCTGTACTTTTGATTCTGAAGCTGTTTGCGCTATTACAGAAACTATATCCAATACGTAATCGATGCACTAGTATAATTATTTTGGACTGTATACTATTGATTGTAATTATAATGAAAATATTATAAACTGCTGGGTAATAGCAAAGGGAACATTATTGAAATGTATCGATAGCGACGACGAAATGGTAGTAACTGTGCCGTTGTTTATCTTTGGTATGGAGAGTCTCTTCGCGTAGCGAGCAGAGAGGAAGCAGAGCAGCTTGAGTCATGAGAGAGTGCGAAAGTGTTTGTAGCGCTCTCCTGCCGCCGCGGTGTGTAGCTGTGCTCGCGCCAGTGTAGACGCGCCTCATTTGTTAACCCACGAGTATTGAGAGCACGGTAGGAGTGGACAGGCGGAGGAAGCTGCGATTCCAACTACTGCCTGGCCCATAATCATCCGCAGCTCTGGAGACTACTCAGGGTTCTTCTCATAGAACACCACCAGCAGCAGCAACAATTGCAGCTCAGTATTGTCGTCGGCTACATTCTTCGTCGTCCGCACAGCTACAGCACCGTAAGACTGTTAACTGACAGATACAGAAATGTAGGGGCTATACTCAGTTGATTTTCTTTCACAAAGTATGAATAATTTGAATAATATCTTCCAATAGTTAAAACTTGTAGGGCACCTGTGTTGTCATTGTCCTCAGACATTATTACCAAGAAGGGTCTCTTTCCTTTCCATGCAATCACCGAGTGTCGTAAGAATATGAAAAGTGATCAACTATTTACTGTCAGTTTGTGTGTTCGCTGAAGACCAGTTTCAGTCTAAATTTTCTGACACAGTAACTGTTCATTCTTGTACTGCATAACAGGAGCTACTTGAAGTAAAATTTTACTGACAATACTAATAATTAAAGATACAGCACAAATTAGGAGTGTGCAATTTTATTTATTCTGTATTTAGCTTAGCGAGTGACATCTGCCGGATTGATATGTATTTTATCGTTTTTATTTTAAAAGTTAATACAACTGCTCATTTGCTTAAAGTAAATTCAGTTCAGTCTGTCAATAATCAAAAGTAAATTGCTTGCCTTTTTCTAAATTTTGCATTACTTCACTCGGAGATTACTGAAAGTAAACTTTTTTTACATAACAGAGTTTAAATTAGGCCAGTAATTTAATTTTACTATCAAAATTAAGTATTTCAGAATAAGTAACTGTAAACTCAGTGCTTTCTGATTCATTTATTTTCTCGTGAACTGTTGTACTGTGGGAAAGCTTGACAACCTTCAGTTGGCACGCCAGTGATTATTTGATTAAATTTCTCTGCCGTTGCCTGTTGTCAAGATTCAGGAGCTGGCGACCGTTTAATTATCACTTTTTTAGCTAATCGGTGTTTCCTTTGTGTTATCAGTGTTTTTTGTAGTAAATATTACGTGGCATCCCCCCTGCCCCCCCTCCCCCCCCCCCCCCCCCCAGTGAGCGATTGCACTATACTCCACCCATTTCAAAATTATCATCAATATTTGGCTTAAGTTATTTTGCTTCGGTAACGATAGTCATTCTCACTGTAAAATTTCATTAGGCATATGCGATGACGGTCAGTTATATCGCAGTCGAGTAGGCCGATTAGGAAGGGGGAGGTTACAAGCTGACAGTGACTCGAGGAACTCAAAGTCGGCAACATCTTTTGTGCTATTCGAAAGACGTAGAATATGTGCAGGAAACACTTCTTATACACACTTCTTTTCGCATACGCACTCATAAACATCTTCCTACCACACAAACCCGGGTCATAAACAACGTCATAAAGCAACTTGATGAAGAGCTGGCACAGTGCCAATAAATTGCACAGTTTCAAATGAAAGACCAAACAAATGATAGATCACTACGTCCGGAAGGACACTTTCGATGATCCTCGCTACTTCTAAGCGCTATTAAAATGGCCATAGAGCCTTGAACAACTACTGTCTGCATTTATGAAAGAGTACTTTACTGTGTTCTTGGCTGCGACAAATCCTGTCGCACAGCTCACATAATAACCCTGGTGAGGACCTCAGCCGGATAATATAAATAAGGAAACACCTAAATTAACAACAAACTGAGTATATTAATGCAACAGAACGAGGAACTAAGACTATATTTATACACTCATCTCTTTCGCGGAAAGTTTTAGAGACTGATTTACAACTAATGATAAGTACATTATTTTTGAAATCCATTTTTAATCATTTAAACCAAATTACATTTCACATGTCTGAACAGGCCTGGTCTCACGGCGATTTGAAAAATCAACATTGGGAAAACAAAATTAGGAATTTCTGGTTGTGTGTGTGTGTTTGTGTGTGTGTGTGTGTGTGTGTATGTATGTATGTGTGTGGGGGGGGGGGGAGGTGGGGCAGAGAGAGAGAGAGAGAGAGAGATAGATTAGTTCCATTGGAGAAACAATCAGAGGAGCACTTCTTACTTGTTATTCATTTTTGGACGCATTTTAAATGTCTCACTGCATGTGTTTAGCAAATAATAGTTCTCGTTTCTCTTACCAACCATGAAAGAATTTGTGTCAGCCGCAGTCTTGTGAGTACCAACTTGTGTGTACTCTTTGAATGCTTTTGTGCCGTTTATATGCCGTTGCTACTCCTATAGGAAGCTCATGGTAACGCCTCCAGCTATCCTGATTTACGTTTTCCGTGATTTCCCTAATTCGCTTTAGGTAAATGCCTGGATGGTTCCTGTGAAAGGGCACGGGCGACTTCCTTCCCCGACCTTTCCTAAGCCGATGGGACCAATGACCTCGCTGTTTGGTTTCCTCCCAAGAATCAACCAACCAACCAATCAAGGTCATAATACAAGTGTTGTACTTAAATACCCCTTTATACATTTTGTGAAAATTACATGAAAGGACCAGAACAATGGGTGAATTATTCGAACATTACATGCAAATGGAGCATCTATATTTTTTATCTGCATTTATTTACATGTTGGACGAGGTTCGTCAGGTAATCACTTTGCTCAAACTTCGTATTTTGTGTGTGCTTCAGCTCCTTATACAGTATTACTGTACTTCATTATTCCCCAATGAAATACAACGAGCAGTTGGCAAGATCTCTTACAACTGTAAGTCTTTTTCCGTTTACAGCAAGGACCATGTTACTGAAAACCAAGATTTTTTACTTTAAACCGCGAGCGGTCTTCTTGATAATTCTTCAGTATCTGTGTAACGGTTTGCGGAAGAACAGCTGCTTGGATTCAGAACGTACTTATTGATCGCAGTTAAATATCCGTCCCTGGTAGCTGAGTGGTCAGCGCGACGGAATGTCATACGTACCGACCAGGGTTCGATTCCCGGCTGGGTCGGAAATTTTCTCCGTTCAGGTACTGGGTGTTGTGTTGTCCTTATCATTTAATCACCATCGACACTCAAGTCGCCGCAGTGGTGTCAACTCGAAAGACTTGCACTAGGCGAACGTTCTACCCGACGGCAGGCCCTAGCCACACGGCATTTCCATTTCCATCGGAGTTAAATACGAAACGACAAACTTTCAGTGTCCGTCTTGTCAGGGATGGAGGTACTGGGAGAAATCTAGTCGAGCTCGTACATGTGTGCCTCTCCGGTTCAGTCAGTACAAAGATATACAGGCATGCCTCATTTACATGTCTGGAATAATAATAGACCATTTTTAAGATACTATATTGGATAATCATAAAGTTCCAAATATTCATAACAGGTTGTTAAAAGGATTCTACTCTTTTCGTTGCATATTTTGCGAATAAATGGTACCAACGTGATGGAAGTTAGGATGCGCATGCAGAGTTACAACGACCATTCTGGACTTTTTACGTTACCGACCTGCACATGAAATACAGGGATTTATACCGATAGGAGGTATCAGCTTCCAAGCAGCGCAGAGAGGCTTGCGTAAAGGAAGGTTTCGAAAACGGAAGGGAAGGAAAATGGCTGTCAGCATGTTACGAAAGCAGGAGAGATCAGCTCCGTCGTTTATTAATTTAATAGGTATAAATCTCTCAATAGCTACCGATACTATTTCTTCGAATCCAAGCCATATCTGGTCTAATCTTACGTTGCTAATTCGACAGGAGTAGAGATTATCTCTCACGACGGCTTCCAGTTAATTCTTATCTGCTTTATTGAATAGGTATATTTATCGTTTATTTTTGGGGATTTCGGTGTTACAATACTCAATCTCACTACATCAATCTTGTGTTCACAAATATCTGTATGCGTTTTGATGCTCGACTTGAGCCCAGGGTTATTTCTTGCTGAGAGGTCAAGCGTATTTTCACAACCGTTTACTCTTCACGTGGGCTGATGAACTAACTGCTCGAAATAATTTTTTGTGAATGCGTTTAGCACAATTTAGGACGATCTTTTATGCATACCTCCAGATTTAAATATGTATTTTCGCCGACATATAGAGGGTAAATCAAAGTCACCACCATCTATAATTGTATGAGTTGGGTAAGTGTTCGAAATTAATCTCAAGTTTTCTTTGAACCCTTCAGCAGTTGTGGAATCTTACAGAGCCCTCCAAGACTTGGTGACGCCAAAGCTGTTTCCGATGTTCTGTGAACTGTTGACGACAACCACCACGACTCCGTCGTCATTGTCATTTTTCGAAGGCATTATCATCCCAATTCACAAGCCACCGCTGGGGAGTACTGTTGCCCACTACCACCCCCCCCCCCCCCCTCACTACGTTTCTCAGTGCCGACTACGAGATATTTGCACGAATTTTGACAACACGATGCCATTGGGTCCTTCCGAATATACTATCCACAGAACAAACGACACCAGGTGGATCAGTCAATGCCCATATGGCCACTGGTGAATGTCGAGACGTGACTGCTTTAGCAGCTAAGTGCAGTCTCAGTACAACTTTAGTGGCCGTCGATTTTGACAGTGCTATTGATCGAGTTCGACATGTTTACTTGCTGCCACGGAGCGGATGGGCTTCCCGACTCCCTTCACTGGCACCCTACGACATCTCTACGCCAGCCCCCACTCCCTTGTCCAGGTTAACGGTCCTCGCTTACATAATCAGGTCAGAAGGAGTGGAAACTGTCTCTTAAAAAATCGTCAAACGAATTTTTATCCGCTTTTTTAAACACATGTACTTTACGTTTATTTCTGGTGGCTTTGGATCTTACGTTACTCAGTCTCGCTACAACTGCCTTGTCACTAATCCCTATGTCCATCACTATGCTCCCTGTTTGCATAATATTATTTGTTGTTAAACGGTCAAGTATGTTTCCGCAACCGTTCACACTTCGATTGGGTTCCTGAATAACTGTTCGAAATAATTTTCTTAGAAAGCATCCCATACAATTTCGGACGACGTTTTATGCTAACCTCCGGCATTAAACATATATTTTTGCCAACATGCCGAGAGTAGATTGAAGTCACCACCAACTAAATCTGTATGAAACTTCCTGGCAGATTAAAACTGTGTGCCGGACCGAGACTCGAACTCGGGACCTTTGCCTTTCGCGGGCAAGTGTTCTACCGACTGAACTACCCAAGCACGACTCACACCCCATCCTCACAGCTTTATTTCCGCTAGTACCTTTTATGCTAACCTCCGGCATTAAACATATATTTTTGCCAACATGCCGAGAGTAGATTGAAGTCACCACCAACTAAATCTGTATGAAACTTCCTGGCAGATTAAAACTGTGTGCCGGACCGAGACTCGAACTCGGGACCTTTGCCTTTCGCGGGCAAGTGTTCTACCGACTGAACTACCCAAGCACGACTCACACCCCATCCTCACAGCTTTATTTCCGCTAGTACCTCGTCTCCTACCTTCCAAACTTCACAGAAGCTCTCCTACGAACCTTGCAGAACTAGCACTCCTGGAAGAAAGGATATTGTGGAGACATGGTTTAGCCAAAGCCTGGGAGATGTTTCTGGAATGAAATTTTACACTCTACAGCGGAGTGTGCGCTGATATGAAACTTCCTGGCAGATTAAAACTGTGTGCCGGACCGAGATTCGAACTCGGAACGTTTGCCTTTCGCTGGCAAGTGCTCTACCGAATGAGCTACCCAAGCACGACTCACGCCCCGTCCTTAGTTTCATATCAGCGCACACTCCGCTGTAGAGTGAAAATTTCATTCTAGAAACATCACACAGGCTGTGGGTAAGCCATGTCTCCGCAATATCCTTTCTTCCAGGAGCGCTAGTCTGCAAGGTTCGCAGGAGAGCTTCTGTGAAGTTTGGAAGGTAGGAGACGAGGTACTGGCGGAATTAAAGCTATGAGGACGGGGCGTGAGTCGTGCTTGGGTAGCGCATACGGTAGAGCACTTGCCCGGGAAAGGCAAAGGTCCCGAGTTCGAGTCTCGGTCCGGCACACAGTTTTAATCTGCCAGGAAGTTTCATATCAGCGCACAATCCGCTGTAGAGTGAAAATTTCATTCTAGTAAATCTGTATGAGTGAGGTACTTATTTGAAATAAGACTCAAGTTTTCATTGAATTCTTCAGCAAGTGCATCATGTGAGTCAGGGGTAGGTAAAACAACCCAATTATTAATTTATTCAAGATGTCATGTATAACCTCTACCAACACTAACTCACAGGAGTTATTTACTTCAATTTCGCTACAAGGTATTCTGGCAGCAATAATCACCCTACTACCAACTGTGTTTAATCTATCGTATCTGAAGAAGGTTAGGTCCTTTGAAAAATTTCATCTGAACTTTTTTTGGGCTTTAGCTACCTTTCTGTACCTATCGCCATTTGAGCTTCAGTGCTTTTTGTTAGCCCTTGGATCTTCGGTTCCTTCCCAACACAGCTACGACGATTGTTGCTAGGTTTACCTTCCTGTGTTTTCCGTGTTCCCCGTTAGGCTGACGCCGTTTCTGTAGTTTCGGAAGACCCCCTAAGCATATAAACTTCCCAGTCCCATCCACACAGCCCTCGCTACCCGTGTAGCCATTTCCTGTGTGTAATGCACCCCTGCCCTGTTCAGAGGAACCCAGAAACCCAACAGCCTACATGGGTCGCAGAGCCACTTAAGCCTCTGATTCAGACGCTCCTCTCGTTTCTGTACCAAAGGACTACTATCGGTTTTGTCGATGATGGTTCAGATGGTGAGATCCGAAATCACCTCGCAAGCAAGACTAGCAGTCCTTGTAACGGCAGAAAGCCGTCTGAAACTCCTCCAATCCAAAGTGACACAAATCAAATTATTAGCCGCTACCAGTAGTTGGCTGCATCCTTCGCTCTTCATGGCATGCAGAAGCAACCTTTCCACATATGGAATGAGTCCTTCCAGCATACACACAGAGTTCACATTGGTTTCCTTCCCTTCCTTGGCAGCCATGTCCCTAAGGGGAAAATTAAATGCCCAACACTGGAGCTCCAAATTACCAGTAAACACATGCTGTGTGAATTCCGAGACCGTACAGACCGAGAGCCTTTCTCTGAAATATTGTGAGCGACTGCATGTGGCTGAGGGGCTTTATCAGTCACAGATGGCGCCAGAACCTTTCGTCAGACGAACTGGGGATATCCTCCGATCGACCCCTCAGAAAGTCTTCCACTGAGTGCCGCACCTTGGAACGATCTCCCATTTATCCACAAGTGAGAGGTCAACCTCGTACAGGCAGTACCCAGGATGGCCACCGCAGTGGACTGATCGTGGGGCATATGTGATGTGTGGGACATCCGTCGTATCCCCACATCCGTCCCTCTACAGTGATGCCCACTGGCAACAGCTCCTAGGTGTGTGACCGAAGCCAACACGACCAGGAGCTGTGAGCGAAGAGTCTCCAACTCAGACCGCGCATTAACGCAGCAATCACAGTCCCCCATCCATGCTAAAAACGGCGAAAATATACTCCAGGCAGCTAATAAATGCGGAACTGTGTCTGATATGTAAACAAATACACAGAAATTAACGAATTTAAATAAAAGAGCACAGAGGAAATTTAAAGTAAGTCCATTCTTATAAAAAGCAGTGTCAAATTCAGAACGAAACGCTGCAGTCACGAAAGCTGTCTGTAGACTGAGATCTGTAATTACTGCAGTGAGTGTTCCAACACAAAATACTCGAAGTAAGATACAGAAAGATGAAGGAAATAAATCAACAGAGTTAGTGCAGTAATACAGTGATGGGAAAAAATGGGTATTTTTGAGGGGTGACTTTTTTCGACTGACTTAATCTACAGGACAGCTTGCGCTGCTTGTTCAAAAACGGTTCAAATGGCTCTGAGCACTATGGGACTTAACATCTCTGGTCATCAGTCCTCTAGAACTTAGAACTACTTAAACCTAACTAACCTAAGGACATCACACACATCCATGCCCGAGGCAGGATTCGAACCTGCGACCGTAGCAGTCACGCGGTTCCGGACTGAGCGCCTAGAACCGCTAGACCACCGCGACCGGCTGCGCTACATGTATAAAGATATTTTGCTCCTTTTTCTTTTACGCTTCGTATTTCACATGTTGCAAAGATTCTGCTACTGGGTAGGAACACTGATCAAGTAAGACTGACCTTGGGGTTTTACTAAAATGTGGGAGTGCTGAAATAATGTTTATCTTGTGTGGAGAAGTATTCCAAATTTGTACCGCACTGTTTGTAATGGAACTTTTATAAGCCTGTGTCCTTATTGATTGGACATAGTACTTTCCTTTTCGTGGTCGATGGAGGAAATGCGCGTTATAATAGAGCTAATGTGGGAATTTTACGCGCGCCCGTTGAGTAAACAATGTCACTTACGAACTAGAAACATCCCTCAACTGCCGCTGGAGTGCGGTGCGATCGCGTATACCACGTTGGGGCCCACGTACCGTATGGACAAGTCGCATCGTTCCTGAGCGCTCAGCAGCACGTTGAACTTGGCACGCTCGACGTCAACGTTCGACAGCACGGTCCGTGTGCCAACGGCTTAAGACTAAAAAACCCATCACACCACAGCATGCATGTGGTACATCATGTGGTATGTCATGTCGAGCAAAGCATTAAAGTGCCAAGATGGAGCCGCAGTTGCTTCAATATCGATAGTAAATAAATTAGAATGATAAAACGTAACTGAGAAAATTTGTGATAGAATAGACTTTATTCTCCGTAACAAAATTATTTACGGTTTTTTCTCTCTTTTAGTACACGTTCCCGTTAAGTAATAGATAGAAAACTATCGTCGAAAACACCGAGCACGCCCCAGAGAGGAAATTAATTTCAGTTGTATGAGGTATTGGAGTGTGTCTAGAGAGCGGTGCGGCGTTAGATTCGCTGTGGGCGTTGAACCGAGAGACTGGCCGTCGTGGGCGCAGTGCTGAGCCGCCCAGACGAGACCACGGCCGTGGCGTGCTGTGGCTCAGTGTGCTGCGGCAGAGCGGGCCGTAATTAACGAGAATCAATGCTTGTGCGCTGGCAGCCAGGACCATGCGAGCGCGCGTGTGGGGCGCGAGCACACATTCGCGGGCTCCCGGTGGCGCGCTGTGTCTGCTGGCTGCTCCCTGGTCGCTGGCACCGCTCCAACAGGCAACCAGGTGCGCTCTAGAGCACAGGCAGCCACCTCACCGGCTCCACAGGCCAAAAGCCAGCTCCGACGGCGAACTTCCTCAAATTTATGATATCCGTGGGCACCTTGTTTTCATTCAGAAACCATTTTCCGTTTCGAATACTGATTTCTGATTATACTCATTGTATTCATTTCAAAGACTGTGTATATACAAGAACATTCAATTAACAATGGAATACATTTTCCGGTTGAAAAAACGGCGAATTTGTGTGGAATATCGTGGAATATTCCCGCTTCAGCCCCTATAGCTTCATGATGTTCCAATAGGTGATGGCGCTGTACTAGCCTTCAAGATGGCGTCTGTAACGGAGGTGCGCCCCTAACAGAGGGCTGTCATTGAGTTCCTTTTCGTGGAAAACCAGAGCATCGCAGACATTCATAGATGTTTGCAGACTATCTACGGAGACCTGGTAGTGAACAAAAGCACGATGCGTTGTTGGGTGAGCTGTCTCTCGTCATCGCAATAACGGCGAGCAGACATATCTGACGTCCCGCTCGCCGGCCTGCCGCACGCAGCTGTGAGTCCTGCAGTGTTGGGCTTCAGCGTGTTACCTTCCAGATAAATGCAAACGAACTTCTTTTTCCCCTTGACAATGCAAGGCCTCACACAAGTCTGCACACCCGAGATGTCCTCACGAACCTTCACTGGACTGTTCTTTCCCGTCCACCCTACAACCTGGATCTCGCACTTTCCGACATCCATCAGTTTGGCCTAATGAGGGATGCACTCAGGGGGAGGCAGTACGTGGGTGATGGGGAGATTATTGAAGCAGCAAGATGTTGGCTCCGATGCCGATCAGTAGAGTGGTACAATGCAGGCATACAGGCCTCCCAGGTTTTCTAGGCAAAAGAGTGGGGAAGAATGTGGTGTACTGGAATCTTGAATAATACCAACCTGCTTTCAGAAAAAAAGTGTTGCATTACTGAAAGCCCCTCTTAAAAATCAACCTGTCATGAGGATGGATCTGGCGGAAACTGTTTGAGACTGTGAAAACCTGCCGAAAAGCTGGGCCACGTACGAAGATTGTACAAAGAAAACGACAACATCAAACGACAAATTTCTCAAGCCATTTCACCGAAGAGTCATAAGCAGAAGGTCCCGAAGAGGACACGGAGAACCTTGCGATTCCGCCTCTCTGTAGCTCAATAACAGGAAAAATTAGCCAGATTAAATCCGTTAATTTCTTCAGGCCTGCCGCAATTCGATAACTCGTGAGGTCTGTGAAAGATGATGCAGACCTCAGAAAGCCATCATTTCGTTATCTGCGTTGCGGCAGGTTTGTACTTCACAGCACGTCATGCTTCTCCGTCCTCTACTTTCCTCTTCATTCTTTGGCACACTCCTTGCGCTATACTGATCTCATCCAGTTTCTGATCTTCTTCTGCCCTTTCTCCTCTTCTACGGAATAAAACCTTCAGTTGTCTGTACTATAAGACAGTCTCGTACAAGGTAAGTCCTGTATAACGTACCTTCCTGTTCTTGTGTCAGCAACATACTCCGAGCTTCTCCAGCTCTTCTCAATACTTCCTCATTCCTGAATTTATCAGTCTACCTCACCTTCTCCATTCTCCGTCAAATCACAAGCTTCAGTTCTTCTCTCGCTCCGCTTTCCCAATTTCCACGTTTATGCTCCTTACAGGTCCACGCTCCGTACCAGGCATTTCACTGACTGCTTTCTTAATTTCGTCTTTAAACCACTAGCTAACAGTCTTTTCTGCTTTTGAAATACCTCTTTTGCCAGCGCCATCTAGACTCTAATGTCCTGTTCACAATGCGTATGTTCCCTAATCCAACTTCCCAATTACTTGAATGCTATCATCTGTTCTAAGAACTTAACTTCTAATTCATTCTTCTTTCCTTCAAATCTATAACCATGCCTTCCGTTTTCTTTTTATTTATTTCTGTACCGAATGCTACACAGTCTCCATTCACGTCACTTAGCATTTGAATCAAGTTCTCTTCACTTTCTGAAAGAATCACAATGTCATCTGCGAATGTTAAGATTTTTATATTTTGTCCATCTATTCTGACGGCTTGTTTCCCATCCAAATAACTTCTCAAGACTTCCTCCAAATAAATGTTAAACAGGATCGGCGAGCGACAGCTTTCCTGCCTGACGTGTTGCCTCAAAACATCAGGGATATACAAAATACCGTGTGGGTCTAGTCTGTTTTAAGTTGGACCGCCAGTGGCACTGTTGAACAGTGTCATGTGAAACATGAGATGTGTTCCCCCTTTTAGTATGATGATAAATCAGTGGAAGCAGAGCATTGTCTAGAAGTCGGACACCAAATTGCTTTAAATGAGACATGTATTACTATACCGAGAAAGGGTTTCTTTAATAACATTAGAGAAGGAGATATCGAATTAAAAATTTCTGGCGACATCATCAATAAAGACAACGGTCTGCAATTGGGATCCGCTCATCAGGAGGATGATGGGGGCGCGTTCGTCGTGGAACAAAAAAAAAAAAATATCTTGAATGGCTCTTGACTGGGCACTGGTAAAGTCATAGGCAGTAGTGCCGCTATGTAACGATATCAGTAGCAAACACACGACAGTAACCACTTGACAATGACGGAGGTGGTCTCAGCCAAATGCTCATTGACTTTTAACTATTTAAGCGGCTGGAAGCACTGGAAAACCTTATCAACCTGAAAATAGCGTAACAGAGAGATAGGGACGTGGAATCAGGCAAAACTGCCCAGATAACCACCGGTGGGAAATGCACCATTTTGGAGCAACGGCCATAAAAAAATAGCCAATCAGCGACGCGCGTGAAAATTAGTCCGGTAAGCTAAAGGCCGAAGAATCAGCAATGATCAACGGCATGAGGATTCAGAAGTCAATGGAACCACTGCATTAAAGACACATAACTGGTATACAGGACATTGTGGCCTGTGACTGAAAAAGTGTCATGATGAGCTCTCCATTCGCAAAAGATTCTGGAATACTGCCGCATTCGGATCTCCGGGAAGGGATTGCCAAGATGGCGGTGACCATGAAAAAGAGATCGAATAACCAAGGAAAGGATAACGTTCTATGAGTAAGGATGTAGAATGTCAGAACCCTGAATATGGTAGAAAAGCTAGAAAATCTGAAAAGGGAAATGCAAAAGATATAGTACAGGTTAAAAATCACTCCGTCTTCAGGCCACGAGTGGCCTAGCGGGACCATCCGACCGCCGTGTCATCCTTAGTGGAGGATGCGGATAGGAGGGGCGTGGAGGCAGCACACCACTCTCCTGGTCGTAATGGTGGTATTCTTGACCGAAGCAGTTACTAATCGGTCGAGTAGCTCCTCAATTGGCATCACGAGGCTGAGTGCACCCCGAAAAATGGCAACAGCACATGGCGGCCTCGATAGCCACCCATCCAAGTGCCAACCACGCCCGACAGCGCTTAACTTCTGTGATCTCACGGGAACCGAAGTATCCGCTGCGGCAAGGCCGTTGCCATTTATAGTACGGGTTAGTGAAGTGAAATGGAAAGAAGACAAGGATTTCTGGTCAGCAGCAGAAAATGGTATAACGGGAATAGGTCGCAGGTTCGAATCCTGACTGGGGCATGGATGTGTGCGATGTCCTTAGGTTAGATAGGTTTAACTAGCTATAAGTGTAGGTGACTGATGACCTCAGATTTTAAATTCCATAGTGCTTGGAGCCATTTTTGAACCGAGAGTTTGTTACTGTGAACAGTTCAGTGATCGGGTTGTTCTTATCAGAATCGACAGCAAACCAAAATCGACGACGATAGTCGCGAGCAAAGATGAAGAGATAGAGAAAGTATATGAGGATATTGAAAGGGTAATACAGTACGTAAAAAGAGATGAAAATATGATAGCCATGGCGGACTGGAATGCAGTTGTAGGGGAAGGATAAGAGAAAAGTTTACAGGAGAATATGGGCTTGGAGGCCAGGAATGTACAAGAGCGAAGGAGGAATAATAAGAGTGGACGGCCAGAAACGAAATGCTCGCATTAAAAAGGGTGTTAAGCAGGGACGTAGTATTTCACCTCTACTGTTCAATCTGTACATCGGAGAAGCAATGATGGAAATAAAAGAAAAGATTCAGGAGTGGAATTAAAATTCAAGGTGAAAAGATGTCAATGATACGATTCGCCGATGACATTACCATCCTCAATGAAAGTGAAGAAGAATTACATAATCTACTAAACGGAATGAATAGTCCAAAGAGTACAGGGTATTGGTTGAGAGTAAATCTAAGAACGACGAAAGTAAAGAGAAGTAGCAGAAATGAGAACAGAGCGAAACTTTACATCAGGATTAATGGTAACGAAGTAGATGAAGGTAAGGAATTCTGCTACCTAGGCAACAAAGGAACCAGTGACGCATGGAACAAGGAGGATATCAAAAGGAGACTAGCACTGGCAAGATAGGGTAGACCTGGCCAAGAGTATACTAGTATCAAACTTAAGCCTTAATTTGAGGAAGAAATTTCTGTGAATGTACATTTGGAGTACAGTATTGTATGGTAGTGAAACAAGGTCTGTGGGAAAATCGGAACAGATGATAATCGAAGCATTTGAGATGTGGTGCTACAGACGAACGCTGAAAATTAGGTGGACTGATAAGGTAAGGAATGAGGAGGTTCTGCGCAGTATCGGAGAGGAAAGGAAAGGAATATGTGGAAAAACTGACAAGGAGAAGGGACAGGATTATAGGACATATGTTAAGACATCAGGGAATTATTTGCGAGGTACTAGAGGGAGCTGTAGAGGGCAAAACTGTAGAGGAAGACAGAGATTGGAATACATCCAGCAGATAATTGAGGACGTGGGTTGCAAGTGCTACTCTGAGATGAGTTTGGTACAGGAGAGAAATTCATGGTGGGCCGCATCAAAGCAGTAAGTAAGACAGATGACTCAAAAAAAAAAAAAAAACAAAAAAAAAACGTGTTTTGCGGCGTCAAGAATATCGAGAATTTGCTGTAGTAGAGTTTACACGAAGGAAAAATATACTATTGAAAAGTTTATTTCTGTTTTCTTTTTCGTCATTGTCTTAGTTTACACTTACTGATCTACCGTACTTATTAAATTTAAAGTTCATTCAGGCTGTCTGTACATTAACAAAAATTAAAACACCTACTGCGATGTTGTTTCTGCAGTACAGCTTATTGTCTTTATAAATTACTAGCATTAAGGAACTTTTATCGCAGTTGATTTTAGTCATGCATTTTTCAGTAAACGGCACTGTAAACCCGTGTTCAACATGATAGACATTTAAAGTTTGTCTACATTTGGACTGTTCAGGCAACTGTTGTTTTCAGCTATTTTAATTAGTAACTACGTTGTTTAGCATTACAAGCGTTAGCTACTCGAATTATTTAAAATGCACACAATTAAGCGTCCGTGTAGCTGACCGGCTTTTGTTTAATGGACATAGCTCCGAAACGGTACATTTCTGTTTGGAAAACAACCTCATCAGGAGGTTATTTTTCTCCACCAAGTTTGCTAATGGCACCCACTAATGCTTACTGTCTGTCATATAAGCTATCTCCTATCAGTAGATACACAAATCAACAACTGCAGCAGATACACTTAACTCGGCCAAATTGCAGATCTACTGCCTCACACAATGTCTGACGTGACATTAAGTTTATTATGAGCCTCTAGCACTAATAAAACATACACGGATGCACTTTAATACAAACGCCATAAAATTTGCTAATTGATACATACACTGAGGTGACAAAAGGATAGCCATATGTACATATACAAGAGGCAGTAGTATCGCTTACACAAGGTATAAAAGTGCATTTCATTAGCGGAGCTGTAATTTGTACTCTTGTGATTCATGTGAAAAGGACTCCCAAGTGATTATGACCGCACGACGAGAATTAATAGATTCTGACGCGGAACGGTACTTGAAGCTAGACGCATGGGACATTTCATTTGGGAAATCGTTTGGGAATTCAATGCTTCGAGATCCACAGCTTCAAAAATGTGCCGAGAGAACCACATTTCAGGCATTACTTCTCACCATGGACGGTCCTCACTTAACAACAGAGAGCAACGGCGTTAGCGTGAAGTTGATTGCAGAAATCAAAGAGGGATGTACGTCGAAGGTATGTGTTAGGAGAATGCTACGAAATTTGGCGTTAGTGAGCTATGACAGCAGACGACCGACACGAGTGGTTTTCAAAACAGCACGACATCACCTTCAGCGCCTTCCCTGGACACGCAACCGAATAGGTGGGACCCTAGACAGAGGAAAACCGTGACTAGGTCAGATGAGTCCCGATTTCAGTTGGTAAGAGCTGATGGTGGGGTTAGAGTGTTGCGCAGACCTCACGAAGCCGTGGTTCCATCACAGTGTGCTCTGTGATTACATGGAGTGGACAGGGTCCTCTGATCTCACTATAGTGATCATTGACGGTTATGTTGGGCTACCTGCAGACCATTTGCAGCCATTCATGGACTCCATATTACAAGTCAACGATGGGTCTTCTTGGGATGACAATGTGCAATATTACCAGGCCACAACTGTTCGCGGATGGTTTAAATAACACTCTGGGCCGTTTGGTATGTCCGAGCTTTTCTAGGCGCTTTAGTTTGGAACTGCGCGACCGCTACGGTCGCAGATTCAAATCCTGCCTCGGGCATGGATGTGTGTGATGTCCTTAGCTTAGGTTTAAGTAGTTGTAAGTTTTAGGGGACTTATGACCTCAGATGTTAAGTGCCATAGTGCTCAGAGCCACTTCTAACAATCTGGAGAATTCGAGCGAATGACTTGGGTCCCCAGATCGCATGAAATGAATCCCGTCGAACATTTATTGCACATAATCGAGAGGTCAGTTCGTTCACAACACCCTGCACAAGCAACACTTTCTGCAACGGACATCCAACGTCCTGTTCAGTCCGTCCCACATGGAGTTGCTGTACTACGCCGGGTAAGAAGAGGTCTGGTACGATATTAGGAGGTGTCCCATGACTTTTGTCACCGCAGTGTATAAGGAAACATCAGCAACTTGACCCCATATTTTAAACAGGAAAAAGCGGACGTGCGAGGTATCATCCTCAGCAGTCGACCCCGCGCAAAATTTCGGGGCGTAATTCTGATAGAACGGAATTATGACCTCCGGAATGTACAGCCTTTAAACTTTTTGTGCACCAGTTGTTTGTCACTCGCTTAGCCTCACTGCAGCTGTTTAATTCCCGTTAAGTGCTGTGCAGCAGGGTAACAACCAGCTAGAGGCTAGGGCAGACGAGAGGAGAATTGGAAACATCGGCCTAATGTGATTTCAAATCTTGTATGGGAAAAAGTATTACTTTACTCGAATAGATAAGATGTTATATGAGTATATAATATGCCAACCTCACGCACATGTAATATAGAGTCCGGTTCCAGAATCCTACAATCCTCAGGAGAGAGCCAGGCGAGATGCGGTGTTTAGGACCTAGATACGCTCAAGAGCGCCAAGAAAACATCATTGACAATAACACGTTTATTAGGCAGTAGACAGGATTGTCTTCCAAAGCCCGGCGCCACAGCCGGGCCGGCAGAGCAGCACGTCGTTAACAGCGGAGGCCGGCATGGACTGGTCTTGCAGCACCACCAGGCCAGCGAAACGTCGGGTGGCAGCTGTTACGTCACGGGGTGGCCGTCGACCCACAGACTCCGGCCCTACGTGTCGATCTCCACAGTGCACTCGCTGACATCGCAGGTTTGCCCTTAGGAGTCGGGCCTTGAGTCCACCTGATGTAGTAGCTGGCTCGCAGTGGGCGGCTCTCAGCTCCCATTTAGGAGACAGGAGCCGGCAGCATCGTTTTCTGCTCTCGAAGACAGATGACGAACAGCGTCCAGGTCACGCAAATCAGCCCTGCAAGGTGATGGCGGCCTCCATTCCCCATCAGTGTTGTCTCGGAAGTTGGCAGTACAGCCGGCAGTAGCAGCGTCCGTCCAGGCGAGGACAGCCAGGGGCGTGCCGAGGGCCCGCGTCCATACACTACCCTCTCACTGGATAGCTGATAGCTGCAACTGACACAAGGGATGAGATTACGCACTAGGCAGTCGGCAAACGGCCTTTCAGTGGCTCTTATCTGCTGGCTCCATACCTGAGTATTTATTGTTGCGTTGTACGTAGTCTTGCTTACGACAATTTGCTTTGTCACTATCATGAGGGTATCTCTCGGCGTTCACGATGTTATTACGCTTTACTTAGACTTGATTGATCAGTCATTTCCCCTTCAAGCGACAGCTTCCGTGTCTGGCTCAGCGTTCTCTCCTAGGTGGCCGTCTACTGGCTGGTGGGCATCTGGGAGCTGCCAAGGAAGAATTTGAACCAGTTACTAGTGTCCGCCAGTGGTATTATCGTGGGG
The DNA here is from genome assembly GCF_023898315.1 of Schistocerca nitens. Lineage (NCBI taxonomy): Eukaryota > Metazoa > Arthropoda > Insecta > Orthoptera > Acrididae > Schistocerca > Schistocerca nitens. Next base: position 398,689,360 of record NC_064614.1, on the reverse strand, counting down.
CGTAACAGTACATTCAATATCTTTTTAACAATATTCTCATATCGATATTCTGCAACTATATATACTATAAATCAAAATGAAACTATAAATCAAAATCAATAAATCTAAGAAACCCAAGAATTCTTTTGAAATGACGTTAATGATTTTCGCTTAACAATTTAATCGCGCAGATCGCGTTGAAGAATAGCGCATCTGCTGCAGATGCACTTCACTTTAGCAGTGCCACTTTTAAAAGCCAAAGAAAATATTGCAGAACAGCTAAGTTAATAACTGAGCACCGCTACGCTACTTCTTTGATGAGACACTCATACGTTTCATTCATTTACACTACATTTGTTTCTCGCCACATAAAAGTACAGTATTATCAAATTAAGCAAAGAGATCTCTGGCAACAGCTACGGGTTAGAGATCGCGCACATGGACGCAATGAGCAAAGCATGTTGCCCATGTCGAAACAGTAATTCACAAACCTCTAACTCACTTCACTCCACAGAACTCCGCGCTCGGACATTAAGCAGCTGCAGTGCGGCGGAGCTTGTTTAAAAACCGTATTTTCAGAAGTTCATAACTGCGTACTGTCAGAATTATGGACCAATTTTTGGCGCGCGATCGATTTCTGGGGCTAATATCTTGCAAGTGCGCTTTTTTCTGCTTAAAGTACGAGATAAAGTTGGAGAGGTTTCCTAACTGGATACGAAAATACAGTGACGTTTGGAGCTCTCGTTCCAACCACCAGTTGTCGCTACCATCAGTCTGCTGGTAACCAGCTGCCAATCTCTCGTGAGGCGGCTATTTGTTTCTTTTTCTAAATTGCGACTTCTGTCGTTATTTTTACGGCTACCAGCAAACAATTTTCATAACATCATCGTTTACTCAACCTTAAATTACACTAAAAGTGTTACGTGTTCCATTATTTGAAGTGTAAGTGCAAATGTGGAATTTTTTACCGATGGATCTATATCAAGAATTTATGGCAAAATGATGGTTGATACACTGAAGCAAATGCAACGACCAAAACAGTCTATCTAGTCACTTAAAATGGGTCTCTAGCACCTAAAAGTACCAGGCTAAAACAGAAAAATAAAATGTTGTGCAGGAAACAGCATATTACTGAGAAACAATTCTACGGTAGAAGGTCAATTTTAAGCAAGATTTAAGACATCAGAATAGCATTCGGGAAGCTTTATAGTTTGTCGGCAAAGTTTGTACACAAGTCAAGTTTACAGTATATTGGCTGAACCGGACTGACATGGGGACAGACGGATAAAAATATAAAATTAAAAATTAAGGGGAGGGGACGGGAGGGAAGAAGAGGAATAGGAAGGCAGGGGAGGGGAGGAAGTTATACTGACAGGCACTCGCAGACTGAACGACACAGAAAGCCACCGATAGATAAAGTAGACTTCAGATAGCTGTCACATTCATTTGCTCTGGATTCAGTTATTTAGTTGAAAACAACTGTTTCCCACTCAATATGGCTGGCTCTAAGCAGGAAAACGATTCTTAACTATCCTTCTGTGACGTTCTAAGAGATTTTCTATGAATCTCATAGCTCATGATGAATGTAAACTTCAAGTACCAATGCATACAAGTGGAACGTCTCGTTAGGTATAAATTAGAAACTGTTGAAAATACCTCGTACTCCGTTACATCCTGAATATCTAAGCAATGATCAGATATCGTCAGCTTTAGCTATTTCCGGTGTCGGACGCTATCATATCTGAGGTTAGTGCCCGTTTTAAAATCTGCTTTCAGCGAATGTTGATTCTTGTTGACTTTGCTGAAATGTTTGTCTCACTCTCCACGCCATTTTATTAGACAAGTTTGAAGGCTAAGTGATTTAGCGCCTACACAGATAATGACCATCTTCGAGATGACAAAACCGCTTCAGGAAGCTCTAGGACCTCGTCTGTTCTCTTCGGCGTTGTGTTGTCAATCCCCTCTGTGTTCCATGAACAGATGTGCGCAAAATCATTTGCGTGCACTGCGATTGTTGTTTCGTAACAGCCGCACAATTTTGATGATGCAAGGTTCTACTGTCTTTATGGTAAGCGTTTCGATTCATAGTTTCTCTGAGGATGCAATATTTAACTGTATAGATCAGGATACATCAGGAAAATTATCCAGCGATTTCTTCCAGTAGCCACGTGGTGGATTCAGCAGAAGCAGAGGATCAGCCCGTGGTGAGGGACATGCCACGATGACTTCAGTTGTCATCAACGACAAAATGCAGCTGTAGATGTGGAAGACTAGCGTTTTATATTCGAGTTATGTAGATTCCATACGAACCTCTGTAACAATGTTTTCAGTCTCTTACTGACAACATTGAGAAAAACATCTTTGTCTCGCTAGGCTGTATTTCAAAGCTGTACCTTCACCCCCGTTAGTAAAACCTCCGTAGTGAACGAGCCACGACTGCCTTTCTCCTTTGGAGCTCTGACATTCAGTAACGTTACGGTATTTCGTTTGCCTACCGGTCATGTGAGCGCGACGAGTATCAGAACTGAAACAATGGAAAGGAATTAGGCTAGACGCTATAGGTGATAACCTGTGAAATTCGCCTCTTTACGGTCTGAATTCTGCTGAAAAGCATACAGACCTACTTGTATCAACGGTTGTCATTGCTATTCTTATTCATCTCTAATTACCGATTCTCAGATATGTTTCGGCGAACCGACGCACAGCATGAGGAAGAGCTACATGAAGTACTGAATAGACCCACGGCAACTCTGATACTCCCGCTAAGCCCACTGGGCCGAACAGGTGATCAGGATTGTGGAAAGGGCCAAATAACGTGTCGGTCGGTTCATTCAAAATTGTAATTTATTGTAATTTAAAAACACCTTTAAACCAAAAAGGCACATAGGCGAACCTTTAGAACTACAAGTTTCAAAAGGCAATTTCACAGCTGAAGGCCTCCAAACAAAAAATCTTAAAGCAACAAGCTAATTCTCAAGTGGTAAAACATGCGGTTAAAATTGCAAATAAAATAATTAACACATATTTATACGCAGCGAGGCCGAGAGCCTCTAAGGGTTTAAGTGGTTGAAGGGCCACAATTGGTTTTCCAAAATTCAAAAATACATAAAATCCAGTAAAAGCAAGAATTTTTTAAATCATTGGCTATGGTAGATTATAAACAGACAATTAAACACCGGTGAGGAAGGCAATAAAGAAAATGGCACTCAGAAGCCTCCAGGGAGCCCAACTACATTTGATCCGTCGGAACCCAAGCAGGGGACAGCCATGGACCGACCGACAAAACGACTTGCTTGTCACCAATCGGTACATGAGAACTCTAACACAAAAAGTTACTAACGTGATTATCCACAATGAAATATGCATTAGCTGTCAAAACTACACACTATGTTGGAGAGCGACAACGGTGAGGAAAAGACGCTGCCTGAAATTATGTTAGTGGCCAGGGCAGGTAACCGGTACACTACCGGCCACAAGGCAGAAAATTCCGCTGGTATACTTGAATTTGAAATACGGTAGCATAGTTAACTTCACGCAAAAGGAACACTGCCTGAGTTTACGTCAGTGGCCAGGGCAGTTAACCAAAACACTAACGGCCACAAGGCAGAAAATTTCGCTGGTGCACTTGAATTGTAGTCAACCAATATAGTTAATTGCAACGCATGGCGGCTAAATTTCAGCAACAGATACACTAAGTGTTGCTCGCAGGAAAACCTCCCCAACAGCGAAACACCGATACGAACCACACAACATGAATGGACGTGGCTTGGTTAGCTGAAACCACTACTCAACTTTGACGTCCTGGGTCGGTGAACCACGAAGCTCGTAACGATCGGACAGGTCCACAGACGCTCCGACACTGCGCAGGGACCGCCAGCGGACGCAGGCGACTGCACTGCTCGGAGATAACTTCCCTGGTCCGCAGCAACCGACCGACTGCCTGCTGGTCCGTCCGCGACTGCTGTTCCGTCGCAACTGTGCTGCTGGTGCGTCTCCCACTCATTTCCAGATACACTACGGCGGAAATACTGGTTCTGACCCAACCATGCAGAGGATACACGCCCGCTGGCTAAACGAGATCCCTGCACCAGAAAAGGACCGATCCAAATTCCACAGGATGGTGATTGAAGGGGCCCAGAAACAGTCAGAGAACCAGTTACGTCACCCGATGAGACGACCGACCTCTCAGAGGCAGTACGCCGACAACATTTAAAATAACTTTCAAAGGAAACAACGCCAACTACACACACAACCTGACAAACACTTGCACGAAGACCTGAACGATACCCAACAGTAACTAAGTACGCACGAAGACAAATCGTGAGTCGACGCACACACACAGGCGACTCATGAACGATCGGTGAGCCAAAACGCGTCGTCCGGTAGGACGACCGACCGACGATCCACCAAGATCGTGGCCCGGTTCAAGTGATGCGTGGCGGCAATGGTCGGGAGAGCCATGCTGACGCAGACCTCACAGCTCCAACCCGACTGCACTAGTGCCGCATTGCAACTCCCCGACTGGCAGGTCCGGACTGCGCTCCAGACGCGTTCCAACTGACTGGCACACCCGAACTCGAACCCTCACCCGCGACCCGAACTCCCTTACGACAGACAACAACCGGTAAGTAATAACAGTCGAGCAAAGATACGAGAGGGGATATATCGATACGCGCTGCTAACGCCGCTCACGGTCGGGCAAAGCAGCAACTCAGTGACTGTAGTAATTTAAATTAACGTTGTGAGGTGGAAGTACGTTAAAAACAGGCAGTAAAATATATGATGGCGGGAACACGAGCCACGCGTGGTTCAAACTCCTCTGAGATATGACATGCAGAAACAATTTAGTAGAAAATAGTACAGCACTCTCCCGCTGAAAGAATGATAGCAATTTAGTGATTTCTGGTAATTATTGTAGTGACTTGGCCAGACAGCCAAGCCACTGTAAGGTAGCCGAAAGGCACGCGTTTAGCTCACGCAGGCTGGCGTGAGGTCTGGAACATTACAAGGGAAATTATAGTAGGAAATAAAGTACGTAGTTGATGTAATACTTAACTTTAATCCACAATTGGTGAACATCTCTCGTTACTGTACATGCTTCGCAATATTAATTATCAAATGCTATGGCGCCTTGCTAGGTCGTAGCAAATGACGTAGCTGAAGGCTATGCTAACTATCGTCTCGGCAAATGAGAGCGTATTTGTCAGTGAACCTTTCCTAGCAAAGTCGGCTGTACAACTGGGGCGAGTGCCAGGACGTCTCTCTAGACCTGCCGTGTGGCGGCGCTCGGTCTGCAATCTCTGACAGTGGCGACACGCGGGTCCGACGTATACTAACGGACCGCGGCCGATTTAAGGGCTACCACCTAGCAAGTGTGGTGCCTGGCGGTGACACCACAATTATCATATTTCTTAACGATACACGAACACTGTAAAGGTGCCAAGACACCAGTGTAACGTAAAGTAGTCTTGGTCTCTCGCAAGTCCAATCGCATCACGCATGTCATGGGAAACTCGTAACGGCAGGAAGTAAGGGATGACCTTTACGAGTGAAGCACAAGGTGTGTGTGTGTGTCACAAGGTATCCGTGAAGGCCGTAAACGGTCCCGAAAATGTGACCCCTAATGGACCTTTGATGAAGATTAAGACGTCAGCATCAACCGGGATAACTGCCTTCGAACCAGTGGAGTTTCCGGGGTTCACCTTCACCGCAACCTTACGGAGAAGAGGGATCATTGACAATGTGGAGGCATATAAGTGGCAGCCACACGAGGGTTACCCTCGAGCGCCTGTAACGCTCCCGGAGAACATCTGCCTAGCGGCCGACCGAAGTGGCCGAGCGGTTCTAGGCGCTACAGTCTGGAACCGCTCGACCACTACGGTCGCATGTTCGAATGTTCGGGCATGGATGTGTGTGATGTCCTTAGGTTAGTTGGATTTAAGTAGTTCTAAGTTCTAGGGGACTGATGACCTCAGAAGTTAAGTCCCATAGTGCTCAGAGCCATTTTTTGAACAAGACCACTAACAATGACGACAGGAAAGGACAAAGTTGTATCGCGGTGGCCGGCCGGGGTGGCCGAGCGGTTCTAGGCGCTACAGTCTGGAACCGCGCAACCGCTACGGTCGCAGATTCTAATCCTGCCTCGGGCATGGATGTGTGTGATGTCCTTAGATTAGTTAGGTTTAAGTAGTTCTAAGTTCTAGGGGACTGATGACCTTAGCAGTTAAGTCCCATAGTGCTCAGAGCCATTTGAATCATTTTTGTGATGCGGGATGTAAGGAGGGTGGCAAATAAAAGATGTACCAAGAATACTAAATGAAAGAATGATGGATATTGCCTTAATAGCAAAGACAAAACAGAATACGAAGCTATATAAGATGTAGAAGACTCTATCACATTTGGTGGCGTCCCAGAAGAACGACAAGCAAAGGTTAGTAGAGAGATTCGTGCGTTTGTGACAAGATATATGCGCAAAGCATACAGCAACTACCATGATCACACCTTAGCATAAGATCTGATAGAGAACCCGACAAAATTCAGGTCCTATGCAGAATCGCTAAGCGGGTCTAAGGCTTCCATTTAGTTCCTTGTTGACAAGTCCGTGGCAGTTGAAGATGGCAAAACGAAAGTCGGAGTTTCAAATTTCACGTTCAAGAAATCGTTCACACAGAAGAACCGTACAAACACACCTTCATTCCACTATTGGACAGATTCCCCTATGGACGACATATTAATAAGCGCTCCTTGAGTAGAAAAACAACTAAAGGATTTGAAAGCAAATAAATCACCAGAGCCGAATGGAATCCCAGTTTGGTTTTACAGAGAGTACTCTACGGCATTAGCCCCTTATCTGGCTTGCCTTTATCGTGAATCTCTTATCCAGCACAAAGTCTCAAGCGACTGGAAGAAAACGTAGGTGACGCCAGTATATAAGAAAGGTAAAAGAATTGACCCGCAAAATTACAGACCAATATCCCTAACTTCGGTTTGCTGCAGAATCCTTGAACATATTCTCAGTTCGAATATATTAAACTTTCTTGAGACTGAGATTCAGCATGGTCTTAGAAAGCATCTCTAGTGCGAAACTCAGCTTGCCCTTTCCTCACATGTTATACTGCGAACTATGGACGAAGGGCAACAGGCTGAGCCCATATTTCTAGATTTCCGGAAAGCATTTGAAACGATGCCCGTTGCACGCTGTTAACGGTGGTACGAGCATATCGAATATGTTTACTGGATCGAAAACTTCTTTCGGAACAGAACCCAATACGTTGTCCTCCATGGTGAATGTTCATCGGAGAGAAGGGTATCGTCAGGATTACCGAGGGAAGTATGATAGGACACTGTTATTCTCTATATACATAAATGATTTGACAGGCAGGGTGGGCAGAGATCTGCGATTGTTTTCTGATGATGGTTAGGAGTACGACAAGGTGTCGAATTTCAGTGGCTGAAGGAAGCACCCGTGGTCTACAGGTGGCCTCTTTGATTCATAATCAAAACGTCAGCGGTCCTGGGTTCGATCCCCGCGACTGCCTAAATTTTGATAAGTAATCAGCATTGGCGGCCGAAGACTTCCGGCATAAGAAGTCAGCCTCATTCTGCCAACGGCCTTGTCAAAGAGGGCGGAGGAGCGGCTAGAGGTTCAGGGCACTCTCTTGTCCTAGGGGTGGGAAATTGCCCCTAAAGGCGGAAGAATCAGCAATGATCAACGACATGTGGATGCATAAGGCAATGGAAAAAGACACGTAACGTGTATCCACAGGACATGTGGCCTGTAATTGAAGAAGTGTCATGAAGATCTCTCCATTGACAAAAGATTCCAGAGTAGTCCCTCATTCGGATGTCCGGGAGGGGACTGCCAAGGGGTTGGTTACCATGAGAAAAAGATTGAGTAATCAACGAAAGGATAACGTTCTACGAGTCGGGGCGTGGAATGTCAGAAGCTTGAACATGGTAGTCAAATTAGAAAATCTGAAAAGGGAAATGCACAGGCTCAATCTAGATATAATGCGGGTCAGTGAAATGAAGTGGAAAGAAAACAAGGATTTCTGGTCAGATGAGCATAGGGTAATATCAGCAGCAGCAGAAAATGGTATAACGGGAGTAGGATTCGTTACGAATAGGAAGCTAGGGCATAGTGTATGTTACTGTGAACAGTTCAGTGACAGGCGAGTTCTTATCAGAATCGACAGCAAACCAACACCGACAACGATAATTCAGGTATACATGTCGACGTCACAAGCTTAAGATGATGAGATGGAGAAAGTGTATGAGGATATTGAAAGGGTAATACAGTACGTAAAAAGAGATGAAAATCTAATAGTCACGGGGGACTGGAATGCAGTTATAGAGGAAGGAGTAGAAGAAAAGGTTACAGGAGAATATGGGCTTTCGACAAGGTATGAGAGAAGAGAAAGACTGAGCTGCCCAATAAATTTCAACCAGCAACAGCGAATACTCTGTTCAACAATCACAAGAGGAGGAGGTATACTTGGAAAAGGCTGGGTGATACGGGAAGATTTCAGTTAGATTACATCATGGTCAGACAGAGATTCCGGAATCAGATACTGGATTATAAGGAGTACCCAGGAGCAGATATAGACTCAGATCACAATATAGTAGTGATGAAGATTAGGCTGAAGTTTAAGATATTATTCAGGAAGAACCAATAGGCAAAGAAGTGGGATACGGAAGTACTAAGTAATGACGAAATCCGCTTGAAGTTCTCTAAGGCTATAAATACAGCAATAAGGAATAGCTTAGTAGGCAGTACATTTTAAGAGGAATGGACATCTCTAAAAGGGGCCATCACAGATGCTGGGAAAGAAAACATAGGTACAAAGAGGGTAACTGCTAAGAAACCGTGGGTAACGAAGTAAAACTTCAATTGATCGATGGAAGGATGAAGTAAAAAAATGTTCTGGAAACTCAAGAACATAGAAATAAAAGTATTTGAGGAATGGAATAAATAGGAAGTGCAGGGAAGCTGAGACGAAATGGCTGCAGGAAAAATGTGAAGAAATCGAAAAAGAAATGATAGTCGGAAGGACAGACTCAGCAGACAGGAAAGTCAAAACAACCTTCAGTGACATTAAAAGCAAGGGTGATAACATTAGGAGTGCAACGGGAATTCCACTATTAAATGCAAAGGAGAGAGCGGATAGGTGGATACATTGAAAGCCTTGTAACCTCCCTCTCACTTATCGACCTTAATGACAGTGAAACATTAAACCGCGTGTACCTAATGGAAATTTGGGAAAAGCAATCGTCACCGAAGTTAATCTGTCGGTAAAGAGGGAGGAAAGGGTTACATCTAAATGAAAGGAAAAATGCAAATGACACTGGTGGAAATTAATTTTGAAAAGGGGTAAAGTTAATAAGGAAAGTAAATGTGCGGCCGTTACGTAATTAACTAGCGGTAATTACATATTTGAGATTTGTGGGAAGTTACGGTCGCCAGTCCTAAGGACAATTACTATAGTAATTGAAAAAGAAAGGTTATTACACATATAATTAGCACTAGAAGCGTGGCAACTGAAGGTTGACACGTGTAGTGTGAAAACTGAAAGTTTGTCAGAAGTAATAAATTTCGCTACACTCTGACTTAATTTAGCAAAAGAATTAATAAAACCGGAAAATCGAAAGCTAATTTAGTGAGTGAAGTTAATAGTGAGCTTTCTTTCTGAAGCACATCGAAATTCAGTAAAATACGGTTAGTCTTGGACTACCTCAACAATAATTTCCAAAGCTACTTGAATCTACGCAATTTAGAAATAAGAGATTTAACTTTGAACTTGAATTAAATGATTCTGAACAATTAACAATAATAAAATTTAGTACGTACCAAGCTGAGCTGCAATCACAGGTAAGCTAAAATACGGTAACAAAACTCGCACTCTTCATTTGTGCTTGTGTAATCTAAATATTGTAGCCAGCTATGAATACCTTAACTGAACTATGAAATTAAAGCAGTGAAATCGAATGATATGACTTTAATACTGGCGTTTGAATTTCAACGACACTCGGGTTCATTCAGGGAAAGGAAGGGACCCTGCTTGGTAATGCAATTGGGACAATGAGCAACAGATGTTCACGCTAAGTTGCTGTAATTATAGTTACGATGATGGAACAGTTTGAAAAGCTGAGGTCTGCCATACAGTTCTAAAACTTTACGTACTTCCAGTCTTCCTTGTTGGTTGATTGAAGGTTTGAAGCCGTCGATCGAGGAGGTGGCGACAGTCACTCATTGTCGGCCGTCGCGGTTGCAGAGGCTGGATGTTGGCGCGCCTTCTTCTCGACACAGTCACCAGGCGAAACGGGCTCTTGATGTGCGCCAGCTAATGCTTCCGTCCGCGACACCGTGTCAGAAACTATCATAGTAAATCGAGCGCAATTACATGCTGCCAAACCCGGAAAGAGCGGCAACTCGCGGGAGCGTCACACAACACACCTGCTCCACTGCACTACTCCAGCCAGACTCTCTCTGCCTGCGCTCCATGCGGCAGAGTTAACACTACCAAAGATCCTAAACACTTTGGTTCTCCACACGACCTATCGGTGTATTCGTTCTATAGCATAGTTTTCCGTAGGCCAGACCCAGCGTATAAATACAAATAATATTCACAAAACAAACCAACATAAATGCATATATATATATATATATATATATATATATATATATATATATATATATATATATAAACAGTAAAACAATTACAATATATAAAGACACAGAAATATCATATCTTGAGGTAACAAAACAAGGAAAAAAATTATAGGACAATAGATGGAAATAGGAGGATATGCATTTCCGGCGTTATAGCCTCTATGAAGGAAGATTTGTCTGATGTGATAGAAGAAGAAACAGGAGTAGATTTAAAGGAGATAGGGGATCCAGTATTAGAATCAGAATTTAAAAGAGCATTGAAGGCTTAAGATCAAATAAGGCAGAAGGGCTAGATAACATTCCATCAGGAATTTCTAAAATCATTGGGGGGAAGTGGGAACAAAACGACAATTCACGTGTGTGTGTAGAATGTATGATTCTGTCGACATACCGTCTGACTTTCGGAAAAGCATCATCCACACAATTCCGAAGACGACGGGAGCTGACAAGTGCAAGAATTATCGCACAATGAGCTTAACAGCTCATGAATCCAAGTTGCTTACAAGAATAATATACAGAAGGATGGAAAAGAAAATTGGAGATCCGCTAGATGGCGATCAGTTTGGCCTTTTGAGAGTTTAGTGCTCGAGAGAGGCAATTCTGACGTTGCGGTTGATGATGAAACGAAAACTAAAGAAAAATCAAGACACGTTCATAGGATTTGTCGACCTGTAAAAAGTGTTCGACAATGTAAAATGGCGCAAGATGGAAATTCTGAAAAACGTATGGATAAGCTATAGGGAGAGATGGGTCATGTACATATTGTATATGACAGCCAAGAGGGAATTATAAGAGTGGACGACCAAGAACGAAGTGCTACTATAAAAAAGGGTGTAAAGCTAGGATGTAGCCTTTCGCCCCAACTGTTCAATCTGTACACCGAGGAAGAAATGATGGAAACAAAAGAAAGGTTCAGGAGTGGAATTAATATTCAAAGTGAATGGATATCAGTGATACGATTCGCTGTTGACATTGCTATCCTCAATGAAAGTGAAGAAGAATTACATGATCTGCTGAACGAAATGAATATTGTAATGAGTACAGAGTATTGGTTGAGAGTATATCGAAGAAAGTAAATTGGCAGAAAACTAATCAATAACTTTTCCAAAGACATTGTTTGTATCATTTTCTATTGGTGTTTCTTTTACTGGATTAACAATTATGTTTGTATCATCAGCAAACAGTGTCAATTTAGCTTCTTGTTTCAGATAAGAAGGGAGGTCATTCACATATATCAAGAACAGAAGTGGACCCATGGTCGAACTCTGTGGACCAGCTACTGTAATTTCACCCCAGGTAGATGAATTGGGAAACTTCCTTAAATCACTTAATCCATATAAAGAAACTTTTTGCTTCCTTTTCTGCAGATATGACTTAAACCACTCACACACTGTTCCATTTATATCGTCGTAATGTAATTTCTATAACATAATATCATGGTTAACACAATCAAATGCTTTGAACGAGTCACAGAAAATTCCTATTGGTGACATTTTGGTAGTATGTGGGCGGGAAAACTGTGTATTGCTGTTTTAGTAGAACAGCATTTTTGAAATCCAAACTGTGATCTACTGTTGCTGTTGAACTGGCTAACAACTCTTTAGTACTTTCTCGACGATTTTTGAAAATGCTGTAACCAAGGATACTGGTCTGTAATTATTGACATCCGTGGTGTCCCCTTTTTTGTAGATAGGCTTGACAATGGCATATCTTTACTTGCCTGGGAAAATACATTGAGTTAGTGATGCGTTAAAAAAAATGGCTCTGAGCACTATGGGACTCAACTGCTAAGGTCATTAGTCCCCTAGAACTTAGAACTAGTTAAACCTAACTAACCTAAGGACATCACAAACATCCATGCCCGAGGCAGGATTCGAACCTGCGACCGTAGCGGTCTTGCGGTTCCAGACTGCAGCGCCTTTAACCGCACGGCCACTTCGGCCGGCGATGCGTTAAAAATGTGACACAGAACATCAGCTGTAACTACTCCACTTTGTTTTACTATCTTGTTAGAGATGTCATCTACTCCAACAGACAATTTATTTTTCAAAGATTTAATGATTTTCCTTATTTCACTCAGGGTTGTTAGATGAAAATTAATCTGAGAAAGATTTCTCAAACCTGACTTTTCCATGTACTGCTTGGCTTTTTTTATAAATATTTTCACCTACACTTAAAAAATGCTTATTAAACACATTCGCTACCGGTGTACTGTTGGTTATGATGGTTTCATTCTCTTTAATAGTAATACTACTTACCCCATTGGTTACATTTCCTGCCTTTCTTCTAACAACATTCCATCTCGAACATAAATATTTTTTTTATTTTCTGACAGCTTTTCTCAGTATGTTACAATAATTTTTATAGTGTAAAATTACTTCTGGGTCCTTACTAATTCTTGCTGTCTCATACGATATCCTTTTTATCTGAAGACACTTCAGTACCTGTAGGAATCCAAAGCTTTTTTTTAAACTGTTTGGTGCTACATTTAGTAACCTTTTTGGGGCAAAAATGATCAAAAAGGGATATAAATTTATCAAGATATATGTTGTATTTATCATTAACATTTGGCTCATTATACACGTTTCCACAGTTAACATTTCTTAAACTTTTTCTGAAGTCCTCTACAGATACCTGAATTACCAGCCTTAAACTTTTATTTTATGGTTTCTGAACTGTACACCGTGTTAGGTTTTCTAAGTTAAACAACTGTGCATCATGGTCTGATAATCCATTCATCGCAGGGAAAGCATGTGTAATTTTCACATCATCTTAATGTACAAACACATTGTCTATTAGAGTGCTACTGTCTTGAGCTACACGTGTAGCAAAGCTAATCACTGTTTTTAAGTTATATGTCATTAATAACACTTCTGGTTCACTTTTTATATCAGAATTGCTTAGAAAGTTTACACTGAAAACACCATAGATTAATAACTTCTTCTTTGTGTCTCGCAGACAGCATAATTGATAGTCAAACTTTTCTATGAATAGCTCCCAGTCTCCCAATGAGGACCTGTAAACTGTTGCCAATATCAACACTAAATTATCTAGCTGTAGTTCACATGCACAAACTTCACAGTGCTGATCGATACAAAATTTGACTGCTTCTACAGTTTTGTACTTATACCCTTGTTTTGTGTAAATGACAACTCCTCCCTTATCTGTGCTAGATCTGCAAGTATAAGATGCTAAATTATACCCATTTATACTGACACTTTCCATCTCCACAGTTACATGGCGTTTAGACAGACAAAGTATATCAATCTCATTCTTATTTTTGAGGTCACCTAAAAACACTAACAGCACATCTACTTTATTTTTCATTCCCTTGATATTTTGATGAAGTAAATTGATACTACCGTTTGCTTTATCCGTATCTAGTGTAGATTAAACTTATTTTTTTACATTTTTCTTGATTGTTATCTGTCTGGACTTCGGCTGTAGCCTAAGAAACCTGTCACGCTGGTCCTATTATTAGTATTACTAGTCTCCTGCTTGAAACAATCACGTCGTTAAATATCTGCAAAGAGATATGAAATGGAATGAGCATGTGAGGAGTGAGGTAGGGAAGGCGAACGGTCGACTTAGGTTTATTGGGAGAACTTTAGGAAAGAGTGTTTCACCTGTAAAGGAGACCACATATAGGACGCAGGTGCGGCCTACTCTTGAGTATTGCTCGAGTGTTTCGGAGGCGTGCAAGGTCGGACTGAAGGAAGACATTGACGCAATTCAGAGGCGGGCTGCTAGAATTGTTACCAGGAGATTCGAACAACATGAAAAGTATTACGGAGATGCTTCGAGAACTCATATTGGAATCCCTGGAGGGAAGGCGACGAAATTTTCGAGAAATACTATTGATAATATATAGAGAACCGACATTTGAAGGTGACTGCCTAACGTTAAGTGGAACAGGAAAGGAAATGGCTAGTAGTGCTACAAGGCACCCTCCACCGTGCATCGTTCTGTGGCTTGCGATGTCTCTATGTACACGTAGGTGTAGATGTAGAAGTTACAATCTCAACAGATGTACACTATGTGATCAAAACTATCCGGCCACATGGCTGAAAATGACTTAGAAGTTCGTGGCGCCCTCCATCGGTAATGCTGGAATTCAGTATGGTATTGGCCCACCCTCCGCCTTGATGAGAGCTTCCAATCTCGCAGGCATAAGTTCAATCAGGTGCTGGAACGTTTCTTGGCGAATGGCAGCCCATTCTTCACGGACTGCTGCACTGAGGAGAGATATCGATGTCGGTCGGAGAGGCCTGGCACGAACTCGGCGTTGCAAAACATCCCAGAGGTGTTCTATAGGATTCAGGTCAGGAGTCTGTGCAGTCCAGTCCATTAGACGGATATTATTGTCGTGTAACCACTCCGCCACATGCCGTACATTACGAAAAGGTGCTCGATCTTGTTGAAAGATGCATCGCCAAATTGCTCTTCAACAGCTGGAAACAAGAAACTGCTTAAAACGTCAATGTAGGCCTGTGCTGTGGTAGTGCCAATCAAAACAACGATGGGTGAAAACCCATTCCTTGAAAAACACGATCACACCATAACACCACCGCCTCCGAATTATGCTGTTGGCAGTACAAACGCTGGCAGGTGATGTTCACCGGGCATTCGCCATACCCACATCCTGCCATCGGATCGCCACATTGTGCACCGTGATTCGTCACTCCACATAACGTTATTCCACAGTTCAATCGTCCAATGTTGACGCTCCTTACACCAAGCGAGACGATGTTTGGCATTTACCGGCGTGATGTGTGGCTTATGACCAGCCGCTCGACCATTATATCCAAGTTTTCTCACTTCCAGATTAACTGTCATCTTACTTGCAGTGGATCCTGATGCAGTTTGGAATTCCTGTGCTATGGTCTGCATAGATGTCTGTCTATTACACGTTACGACCCTCTTCAACTGTCGGCGGTCTCTGTCAGTCAACAGACGAGGTCGGCCTGTACGCTTTTGTGCTGTACGTGCCCTTTTACGTTTTCACTTCATTATTACATGGAAAACAGTGGACTTGGGGATGTTTAGGCGTGTGGAAATCTCGCGTACATCCGTGTGACACAAGTGACGCCCAGTCACCTGATCACGTTCGAAGTCCGCGAGTTCCGCGGAGCGCCCCATTCTGCTCTTTCACGATGTCAGTGACTACTGATGTCGCTGATATGGAGTACCTGGCAGTAAGTGGCAGAAAAATGCACCTAATATGAAAAACGTACATTTTTGGGGGTGTTCGAATACTTTTGATCACATAGTGTAGCAATCTTAATAGGCGAGGTCTGCTAAAAGAAATTACACGTTGTTATGGCAGATCAAGTAATTTCTGTTGAATGTTGCACTACTCTTCAGAGTAACACTGATACATTGCACCATTTTACAACATAGTCACCAATCCTCTTTGAACCACGGTCGAAACGTTATCCAATAGTTCAGTTCCTTAACGACAGAAATCCTATCCTTGGTGATGGAGTCGTTCGAGGTCCCCACTGTGAACGTCTTCATCGTCGGAACATATGCGGTTGCTGCGAATCAGTTACTCGATTGCTTGGAGACTGCCACTCGTAGTCACTGTTTATGGCTCTCCCTCTCGATCAGCACCACCCACGTCCGTGTGGTCTTAGGCAATTTGTTGGCACCATTTCACTACGGGGCTGAAAACGACATTGCGTTTGTACTAAACAGATACATAATTTCATGGTGAATCTGGGTGCAATGTAGATGTTCTGCACAGAAGAATCGTACTCTCCCGAATACTTCAACCTTGTCACACGCCTCCAGTTTTCACGCAGTATCAACTCCTACGCTGTGATTCACTATTATCCGTACCGCAGTAGATCTATGTCTGCAGTCAATCCAGAACATATGTTCTATTCTGAAAATGCCCCAGTCTTGTTGTCCAATGATCTTTGTGTGGGACGACCTATTTAACTTACTTTCTAATGTCCCCTCGTAAATTAAACACGGAAAAATAAAGAGCAATTGTACACATGGGTCAAGGAAAAAACTGTGTCCTTAAGTACAAAAAGGATATCTAAGTGTGATACGCACCTATTACCCAGAATAAGGAAGGAAGCCAGCAACAACTACTTTGTGAAATGTTGCAAGAAACACTAAACGCTATGAACAAAAACGACCTTATCACCATTAGTGCTCACAAGAATGGAAGAGTGTGAGGTACTGCAATATTAGGAGACAGTGGAGAAAATGTTGTAAAAAGCAACGTGAAACTACCGCTAGATTTCAAATGGTTCAATAACTTCCATATTATGAATATATATTTGAAGCATAAGAAAATACTCAAAAGAACCTGCGCGGCCAGAAGATGACAATCAGTAATACTTTGTGGCCAATCAGAAGACCGGCTTGACATTTACAGATGTAAGAGTATACTGAAGAACAGAACTAAACACCGATCATTGCACTGAGGTGACAAAAGTCATCGGATACTTCCTAATATCGTGTCGGATCTCATTTTGCCCTGTGTAGTGCAGCAACTCGACGTGGCATGGACTCAGTAAGTCGTTGGAAGTCCTCTGCATAAATACTGAACCATGTTGCCTCTTTAGCTGCCCATAGATGCGTTGTGCCATGAATGTTCGATACGATTCGTATCGACCGACCTGAGTGGCCAAAGCATTCGCTCAAATTGTCCAAAATACTCTTCAAACCAATCGCGAAAAACTGTGACATGGCGCATTGTCATCCATAAGAATTCCATGCTTGAATGCCAGTGAATGGTCTCCACATAGCCGAACACAACCATTTCCAGTCAATGATCGCTTCAGTTGGACCATAGGATACAGCCCGTTCCACGTAAACACAGCCCGCATCATTATGGTGCCACCACCCGCTTGTTGGCAACTTGGGTCCATGACTTCGAGGGGATTACGCCAAATTGTACCTTACCAGCGGAAATCGGGACTCAAATGACCTGGCCACGGCTTTCCAGCCGTCTAGGATCCAACCGATACGGTCATGAACCCAGGAGAGCCGCTGCAGACGATGTCGTGCTGTTAGCGAAGTAACCCGCTTCGGTCGTCTGCTGCCATAGCCCATTACTGCTAAATTTCGTGCACTGTCCTAATGGATACATTCGTCGTACGATCAACATTGATCTATGCCGTTATTTAACGCCGTGTTGCTTTTCTGTTAGCACTGACATCTCTACCCAAACGCAGCTGCTCTCGGTAGTTAAGCAAAGGCCGTCGGTCACTGCGTTGTCAGTGGTGAGAGGTAATGACTGAGGTCTGGTATTCTTAGCGCACACTTGGTACTGTGGATCTCGGAATACTGAATTCCCAAACGATTTTCGAAATGGAATGTCCCATGCGTCTAGCTCCAACTATCATTTCGCCCTCGAAGTCCGTTAATTCCCCTCTGGCGGCCACAGTCACGACGGAAACCTTTTCACATAAGTCACCTGGTTACAAATGACTGCTCTCCCAATGCTTTTTATACATTTTGCACCCGATACTACCACCATCTGTATATGTGGATATCGCTAACCCATGACTTTGTCACTTCAGCATATATGCTAATGGCAACAGTTAACATTAAATCTACATGTTTGAAAATTATGTTTGATAAATACAGTCACGCAAAGGAAAGGAAAAATTGCCTCTCATTACAAAATTATACAAGGAACAACTGAATAAACAGAATAACGCAGTAAAGAACAGTAAACATAATCAACAAGAATGGAAGAACATCAAAACAACAATAGAAAATGGCCCCGGAGAAGCCACTGGATACAGAAGTCAAAGGAAGAAAACACAAATTAAAGCTCTGGATTAATGATATAGAGAGACTGAGCAAAGAAAAAAGAGTGCATGCCTTAAATGGCTACAAAATAAAACAACAGATAAAGATGAATAAAAGGTACCAAAACAGAAGTGAAGCAACACTGCAGATCGCATAAGAAGGAGAGATATGACAGATTCATTTCGGAAGTAAGAAACTATATTCACAGAAGACAAGAATTTGCATATAAAATCACTTAAGTAAGGTTACAAAATTTAATATGAACATCGAATCGATATGTAACTGACAACGGTTAGATTACTACAAGAAGATTCGAACATTATGAAGCAAGAGGAAACGTAGAAGAATAAGTTCTAACACCTGAAGAAGTAAATTTGAACAAAATATACACTGGTGTGAAAGACTTAAGGATGAAAGCAATTTTTTACTGCCAAGTAACATAGTTCGGTGATACTTGAACCACACGTAGAAAAATCGGCTAGAGATTAGTAACCAAGGCAACTGAAAGAAATATGCAATGAGACAAACAAAAATGACGCTTTTTTTCAAGGGCAATAATTACACTGAAGTCAGCGCGAGTCGTGATGGTCCTCTGGATGTTACAAACGGCGGGAAACGGTTTTTAATAGGACATGTGATCACAGTGGACACCAGTGCAAGCCATGCAAGGTGCTCCCAATGTTAATCAGGAGTTCTTGCAGTAGGGCGTTCCCTTCCTCCACCAGGACCCTTCACACCTGCTGGATGGTAGCTGGTGCATGTGGACTTGCTGCAGTACCTCTCGCCAACGTATCCCGCACGTGTCAGATCTCATATGAGGTTGGGAGAAAGTGCAGCCCATTCCATTCACCGAGTATCTTCTCTTTCGAACAGCTCCTCCACTTCATCTGTTCGATGCAATCGCGCCCTGTCACCCATAAAAATGAAGTCATGGTGGAGTGCACTCGTGAACAGACGTACATGAGGAAGAAAGACAGTTTCACAATAACGTTGATCGCTAAGTATACCACGGTCAATGATTTGGAGAGCAGTACACCCACGCAGCATGAAACATGGAACACGTAAATGATTATATTCAACAATGTTTCTGGGCGTATTATGTGTCCCCACCTTTCGCCATATGAAGGTATGGATCACAGTTGGTAGGCAGTTGAAAGGAATACGCAATGGGACGCGCCACTGCGTATTTCCTTCAACTACCTTCTTTACTGCGGCAGAGCAGTGCCTTTTATGTATTAACCGATCTACACTATGTGATCAAAAGTACCCGGAAACCCCCAAAAACATACGTTTTTCATATTAGGTGCATTGTGCCGCCAGGTACTCCATATCAGCGACCTCAGTAGCCTGGAAACATCCTGAGAGAGTGAGAGAGTGGAATGGGATGACCCACAGATCTCACTGACTACGAATGTGGTCAGGCGATTGGATGTCACTTGGGTCATAAGGCAGTACGCGAGATTTCCATACACCTAAACATCCCCAGGTCCATTGTTTCCGATGTGAAAGTGAAGTGGAAAAGTGAAGAGACACGTACAGCACAAAAGCGTACAGACTGACCTCGTCTGTTCATTGACAGAGACCATCGACAATTGAAGAGGCTCGTAACGTGTAATAGGCAGACATCTATCCAGACCGTCAAACAGGAATTCCAAACTACGTCAGGATACACTGCAAGCACTATGACAGCTAGACGAGGGGTGAGAAAACTTGGATATCATGGACGAATGGCTGGTCATAAGCCACACATCACGCCGGTAAATGCCAAACGACCCCTCGCTTGGTGTAAGGAGCGTAAACATTGGACGATTGAACAGTGGAAGAGCGTTGTGTGGAGTGACGAATCCCGGTACACAATCTGGCGATCCGATGGCAGGGTGTGGGTATGGCGAATGCCCGGTGAACGTCATCTGCCAGCGTATGTAGTGCCAACAGTAACATTCGGAGGCGGTGGTGTTAAGATGTGGTCGTGTTTTTTTCACGGAGGGGGCTTGCACCCCTTGTTGTTTTGAGTGGCACTATCACAGCACGTTATTGCTTCACACTCTTGAAGAGCAATTCGGGGATGGCGAGTGCATCTGTTCATAATGCACGACCCGTGGCGGAGTGGTTACACGACAATTACATTCCTGTAATGGACAGGCCTGCACAGAGTCCTGACCTGAACCCTATAGGACACCTCTGGGATGTTTTGGTACGCTGACTTCGTGCCAGGCCTCACCCACTGACATCGATACCTCTCCTCGGTGCAGCACTCCGTGAAGAATGGGCTGCCATTCCCCAAGAAACCTTCCAGCACCTGGTTGAACGTATGCCTGCAAGAGCGGAAGCTGTCATCAAGGCTAAGGTTGGGCCAACACCACATTGAGTTCCAGCATTACCGATGGAGGGCGCCACGAACTTGTAAGTCATAGGATACTCTTGACCACACAGTGTACGTTAGGCCGTAGTGACATATTAAGCGACAGTTACTTTTATACACCAGTGTATTGTCTAGATTTCTCAGATGCGGACCGACCATTTGATGTTTGGAGTTGCAGAAAAATCGGACATTCTGACATTATTAGGCAGCCCTGGACTGGTATAGAGTCTTGGAACGCGTTGTATGTGAGGTGCTGTAGGGAATTTGACGAAACCACAAGATCGGTTAGCGGATTTCTGTAGCGTTCATCGGTGAGAGGCGATTGTTGGTGCACCAGGGGATATACTGCAAAGATTGTGTGTAACGCATCATAGTTACAACTGATCAGATGCATGACGGTTTTAAGTGGAAGTGTTCCCCGTTCAAAGTGTCTTAAAACGAACCGTGGTTTACTCCCAGCATCACTCTGTGTACTATGGGAAGAATAAATTTCCTGTGGATAGTTTGATAACTTCAGTTACCTGCTGTGACAAGGAGCTGTCAACAAGAGTCTAGGTTAACGATTCGCTGTTGTACGACTGCTACTCACAGCAATGTAAATACTTACGGTGCTGTGTGCGGTTTGCGATTTCAATTATTTTCTGATATCGGTGCACCAATCTTCTATACAGTAGCAATAGTCAGTCTTACGATTTACTGCCAATAGCAGTACACATATTTCGGACACCAGAGAGCGTGAAATCAATTGGAGCCATTAATTTTCCCAAAGGAAATGCTGACGGTCATATCACCATTGATATATACACTCCTGGAAATTGAAATAAGAACACCGTGAATTCATTGTCCCAGGAAGGGGAAACTTTATTGACACATTCCTGGGGTCAGATACATCACATGATCACACTGACAGAACCACAGGCACATAGACACAGGCAACAGAGCATGCACAATGTCGGCACTAGTACAGTGTATATCCACCTTTCGCAGCAATGCAGGCTGCTATTCTCCCATGGAGACGATCGTAGAGATGCTGGATGTAGTCCTGTGGAACGGCTTGCCATGCCATTTCCACCTGGCGCCTCAGTTGGACCAGCGTTCGTGCTGGACGTGCAGTCCGCGCGAGACGACGCTTCATCCAGTCCCAAACATGCTCAATGGGGGACAGATCCGGAGATCTTGCTGGCCAGGGTAGTTGACTTACACCTTCTAGAGCACGTTGGGTGGCACGGGATACATGCGGACGTGCATTGTCCTGTTGGAACAGCAAGTTCCCTTGCCGGTCTAGGAATGGTAGAACGATGGGTTCGATGACGGTTTGGATGTACCGTGCACTATTCAGTGTCCCCTCGACGATCACCAGTGGTGTACGGCCAGTGTAGGAGATCGCTCCCCACACCATGATGCCGGATGTTGGCCCTGTGTGCCTCGGTCGTATGCAGTCCTGATTGTGGCGCTCACCTGCACGGCGCCAAACACGCATACGACCATCATTGGCACCAAGGCAGAAGCGACTCTCATCGCTGAAGACGACACGTCTCCATTCGTCCCTCCATTCACGCCTGTCGCGACACCACTGGAGGCGGGCTGCACGATGTTGGGGCGTGAGCGGAAGACGGCCTAACGGTGTGCGGGACCGTAGCCCAGCTTCATGGAGACGGTTGCGCATGGTCCTCGCCGATACCCCAGGAGCAACAGTGTCCCTAATTTGCTGGGAAGTGGCGGTGCGGTCCCCTACGGCACTGCGTAGGATCCTACGGTCTTGGCGTGCATCCGTGCGTCGCTACGGTCCGGTCCCAGGTCGACGGGCACGTGCACCTTCCGCCGACCACTGGCGACAATATCGATGTACTGTGAAGACCTCACGCCCCACGTGTTGAGCAATTCGGCGGTACGTCTACCCGGCCTCCCGCAGGCCCACTATACGCCCTCGCTCAAAGTCCGTCAACTGCACATACGGTTCACGTCCACGCTGTCGCGGCATGCTACCAGTGTTAAAGACTGCGATGGAGCTCCGTATGCCACGGCAAACTGGCTGACACTGACGGCGGCGGTGCACAAATGCTGCGCAGCTAGCGCCATTCGACGGCCAACACCGCGGTTCCTGGTGTGTCCGCTGTGCCGTGCGTGTGATCATTGCTTGTACAGCCTTCTCGCAGTGTCCGGAGCAAGTATGGTGGGTCTGACACACCGGTGTCAATGTGTTCTTTTTTCCATTTCCAGGAGTGTATTTTTTGGGAGACAAACAGTTCCCATTTTGAAATCCTTCTCTGTCACGTTTAATCACACACACTCATCCGTCTCTGTGGCTTAAGCAATAGTGGTTTCGACTTAAACATAAAGTTTGTTTGCATGGTTATGCGACCATCGGAAGCGTACTCTTACCTTCTGATTCCCCCACTCCTCCTGCTTCTCCCTTTGAGGATTTTCTTTTAGACTGTAGAAGATTAACATTCACGCTAGCTTTGCTGTTAAGCTAACTTACATTCACATCCTTCTGCTATAGAAGAACAAGTGGTAGTACCGACGGAAACAGAGTAACACACTCGTGAAAGATGATGACATTACTTTATCTGCAATGCAATATTTAATCTGTGAAACAGTATTCCTCCATCATGACACCTAAGTGTATAGGTAGCTACATTGTCTGTCATTAAACGTCTGTGACAGCAGAATATATTCTGTATATTTTATAGAAAGAATGAGTCTCACAAATAAATAGGCCAGAGAGACACAAACATCTGGCAGTAGACCCGATTATTCCAGATGTCAAGATCTCGCCGGGAAAGCCTGAAGAGTTAAATATGCAGTTCATTCTTTGGCACAATGCGGTCCTGTAGGCAATGTAACATGTTTAGTGTTTTCCAGTCCTCTCTTTCGCTGGTAAAATTGTTTCCGCAATTTAATTGATGGTCTCGAGACACTCAGCGCAACAAAAGTTTTACTAATTCACTTATGCCCATAGAGTGGTTTTGATTATACTATTAAAGCAGTTTGTTGGACACGTTATTCAATTGCTGAAACTTCTAGATAAATCTGTATTTCATTTCACTGATACAGAGTTAATTATTTAACGGAGGCCCTTTAAGTAGTTCTGGATGTATATTTAACTTCTTTTTATCCTTAACAGAGAACCAGATGGGTACATTTTCTCTTTTCATTTTATTTTTCGTGATACGGAATATATTACTTGGCTAAACTTGCTAATCGTGAGTGAAATTGTAGAACTGAGCAGTATATATGAACTATCATTTTGTCTGTCGTTTTAAGGTCTTGGGAAAACTTTTTTTGAAATTTCAACCAAATTTGTACTGTTTTTTTTTCCTGGAGTATAAGATGTAGGGCCTACATTTAAAATATACTAGGATATTAAAGAAAATCTACGCGAATGCTCCATCTTCCATTACAATTTATCAAACCCTACAGAAATTCAAATTTGAAAAAGAAATAATTTAAGAGTAACCAAACTATTCTCTGGACAGGGAAAATTGTCAGACCTTAAGGGAAAACTACGACGAATATGCGTTTACGGACCAACTTGAACAATCTTAGTTTCTCTGATTACATTGTACTGTTTGTCTCTCTGTGCTGTTTGTCTTTCGTAGGGAAAAGTCCATGCAACAAATATTAAATTCGTTATGAAATACAACGAAAATATTCCCGCAATCATGGAACACTTCGTTGTCTGTCTGTCTGTCTGTTAGTCGGTCAGTACCCTCGTTGCCGAGGAACGGGTCTATACACAAAGTTGAAATTTACGTAAAACACTAAGGTGTACTGGCCATTGTGGGTAGAAAAAATTTAAGCTTCTAAGTCAGTGAGATCAGAAGATGAGAAACATCTGTCTCATATATATATACACTCGCAAAGTCACTCATCAAACCCTATAGATGAACTATATACATGCAAGTCGAGCGTGATCGTTTACCGGAAAAGCGCATGTCTGGAAAGCGAGAGGTCTTAAGATCGAGTCTCGGCCGGACCACGGATTTTTCAATCTTAATCAAGCATTCACCTCTCAACGATGTGAGGAGTCGCCAGAAATAGTTCGTGAATCATTCCCCCTTAAAGTGTAGGTCCTCTTTCCCCGGTTGGATAACTGGGATGAACTAGGGACATGCAGGAAGCCGAAGTGTCACCCAATAGAAAGACTTGCACCAGGTAGCTGAGCCAAGAACTATCATCATTATCTACATACATAATTTTGTGCACAGCCCTCAGAGTGCTAGACCTACGTTATAGCTAGTGCAGTGAAATTCATTAAGAAAATATGCAATTTTTATCGTAAATTCTTTTGAATGACTAAAGTCTTATTAACATAACTTGATAGCTAACACTTCACACGCTGGAGAATCAGAGCGCTCGACGTCACGCCCGAACCGTTCTCCGCTGCCAAACTGCCACAATTGGTCAGTTCATCTCCAGTTCCTTGCCCGGCATTCTTTTTGATGCGTCTGGATCCCGAATCATGGATCTGACACATTTATTTCGTATTTCATCATACATGAAAACGACACCACAAACAACACTCACACTTACAATGATGCTACTGAAATACTTACTTTTCATGCACAGCACTAACTAAACACCTCTGGGTACGACAGGACAAAATGCGATTCAGGGTCACATATGCGGTTATCATAGTCACAGAGATCGGCTTCCATTAGGTAAGCTTATCAAGAAATTTCGTGAAATCGGGTTTTTGAAGGTTGTAATTCATCGTTGCAAATGTGTGATTAGAGTCAAAAATTAAAGGAGTTTTCTCAGTGTTACACATTAGCGTAGTAGTCAGCGTGTCACCCTGCCGTGACGAAAGTTGTAGGTTCGCACCGTGTCTGCTCATGCGAATATTTTTTTTATTTCTAAGTCTGTTCAAAAGAGTTTGATTATACTTTTCATTCAACCATTTTTCTACCTAGCATTCCTGTTTCGTCTGGAATCTGCCTGTGCCATCTATAATCTGCAACCAAGCGCCAACGAAGACTGCTCACAGGTTGATTAAGCAGCAGCTTTCGTAGCCAGGGAGAGGATAGTTTCAGGTAACAAATAATACAAAACTTGGTTTGCTTTTAGCTCTGAAACTGAACTTTTTCTATGTTGAGTTTGTTTGTAGAGGTTAGCTTCAACAGCCGTGAACAAAGCTACCGTGATTTTTGTTCTGTCGTAGATGGCTGACCACCGCTTTCTCGGATACATTATACCATCACGACGTTGTGGTTAGCTTTATTTAAATTCAGGTCTAAAAAACGCCTCTTCTGCTCAGTTCAGTCACGGGTCACCTAAAATCAACTGTCGACAGAGAATCTCGCATTTCCGACATGCCTCGCGGCGACAGCTTCCAAAATTCTCCGCGTTACACGTTAGCAGCATATGTCAAGTGACTTGCCATGTTTGTATGTCCCTTATAACCGAGCGGTAGCTGGCGGCTGATGTGGCAACACCGTATCGGTAAGTGAGAGATGTCAATTAACAAGTAATTTTCAACGGACTACGGTCCAAGTATTTCATTGTGTGTTGCAACTCTCACCCATCTGTCAGCTCTAGAGCCCATCTTTGGTGACATTTCTGTAGAACTCGGCAAGTAGGATCAGACTGATGTCATTTGATCCAGTAATGAGTAAGTAATTGATATCAAGATAAGACCGATGAGGATGGGAAGGGAGGGGTACTATCACAAGCTGGACTAAATTGTAGATTTTGTATGTTACTGGATTGCAGTTGTCTTTAGAAAACAGAAAATAATACATGCTCTTCCATAAGGAAAAATATTAAATTGTATAATTATAATTCGGCTCTGACGCTTGGTCCAAATTAATTTTTTTCATCCCACTGAATGTACCCTAAAGCTCTGCTCACACTTGCATATATTCCAATGTGCTGAGACCTATTATGCTAACGTCACTCTATTTTCGTTTGGTTTAACTGTCGACGTCATTTTGGATAAAATAATTTTGGGCACTGGGCTGCGTCGTTGTGAATTACTAAGACAACTAAACTGCTGGCGTTTCGAGGGATTTCCTGTGGTCCTCTTCAGCACTCTGAAGAAGACCGTAGTAAGCCGATCGAAAGGTCAGAAATTTAGTTGTTTTAGTAGTTTACAACGACGCGACCCAATACCCAAAATTATTTTATGCAAAATTGCACTATTTCTTTCATTACAACTAATTGGAAGAGCTAGTGTCTCTCCGAGGGGACGCGAGAACAGTCCCTTTGCCTATTAAACATCTAATCATTTCGGTATCGGTATCAGGTTTCATATTTCTGTGAAAATTATCATCTGTTTTAATTACAGCGTCTGCAAAAAAGTTATTTGTTTTAATCACAGTGTCTGCAACAGATGGCTATGCAACATATGGTGAACAATATGCGTTCATCTGGCCGAATATCCTGACAACGAAACGTCATTAATTGATCCGGCGCGTATGTGGAGTGAGTGAACTCTGTTGTGTAATGGTAACTACATTATTGAAAAGAAAACTGGGTGAAATTTTTATATTGGGAATTGAATATAAATGAAACTGGAAGTAGAAAAAGATGTATTGTTTAACGTATACTTTGCTGCACTCCACATTAACGTTCGACAGAATTTAGCTTTATTGGTGAGCTGATAATACAGGAATTTGTTCTCCCAAAATAATTTTCATTTTCCAGTGTTATTTCATTAAATGTAAGGATGTAGCTGAACCTTGTTTCTTTTCTTTAAGTTTGCTTCTGATGGTGCAACATTAATCCAAAATCTTGTGCATCGAATACCTGTAGTGTGCTACGAAATTTATCACAGAAAATTAGTTGTAGCTGATATATTTAGTATCATGTTGATGGTCATCTGCCTCAGTGTGTACCTGGTGTGTGAGAAAAGTAATGAGATGGTTTTTTTATCTACAAATTTTCCTCTTTTTTCAAACAACAGTATTGTCCCTTTCGAAGTAGTTCCCCTTCCGCACCCATATACTGGTGGATCATTGTTCCCAGCCTTCGTAGCGGCGCTGATGGGCTTGACTGATAGGGCCTTTAACGTGTCGGTCACATTCCTTCGAATGCTCTGCAAAGTCTCAAAATAACGTTTTAAGGTCAATAATTCCGTGATGGAAGTGGCAATGTTACATGAGGCGTGGTCATGATACAGCATCCATTTCCCTGCAATGTGTGGTTCATTGGACTCACTCTTTTACTGAGTCTTTCAAGGACATCTTTGTAAAACACTTGGTTGACGGTTTGTCCTGGAGGAACAAATCCTTTATTCACGATACTCCTACTGTCAAAAAAATTATCGTTGTTTTG
Organism: Schistocerca nitens; assembly: GCF_023898315.1. Classification (NCBI taxonomy): domain Eukaryota; kingdom Metazoa; phylum Arthropoda; class Insecta; order Orthoptera; family Acrididae; genus Schistocerca; species Schistocerca nitens. The sequence continues at coordinate 398,661,296 of NC_064614.1, read as the reverse complement.
ATCTCATGCGCACGTGAGCTTTTTCCAATAGAGGAGAAGTCTGTGTGCCACTTCTCACTTTGCCGCTTCGTCTCAGGATCTTAGATATCCAGGATTTATCACCTGTGGTCACACTACTGAACCACTAGTGGTCACTGGAAGCCACCCCAAGATCAACGCACAACTTTCTTCTGTTCAGTTGTGGGGTTTTTCAGCACCATTTTGGCAAAACTCATCCGCACATGCAAATCTTTGGTCAAAATTTGACGCAAAGTGGAAGTGTTTAAGTTTTACAGGTCACCCATCATCCTTATTGTTAAAAGTCTATCTGATGTCACAAGGGCACGTGCACGTCTGGCGTTCTCGTAGGTTTTTGAAGTTGAAGGTCTCCCTGAGCAAAGTTAATCTTCAACGTGTTCCCAGCCTTCAAGAAATGATTTGTGCCAGCGTAAAACTTGTGCTCTTGATAAGGAGCGCTCGCCACAGACCTGTTACAACTTTTCAAAGGTCACATTCGCCAATTCTCTGAGTTTAACACAAAGTTGATGGCGTAAAGCTACTCTAAATTCCGGCTCCATTTTCATAACACACAACAAAAACGAAACTTCACTGATGGCGCTCTCGAAAATCGCGTGATGGCCGTACGGAGCTGAAACACGGACAGAGCATCTGTAAGGCATTAAGACGCGGATCTACACAAGTAGAAGAACACAGCGTTGCCAAATCGCTCGTCGAATTGTCAGCCTCTGTACTTTTCTCACACCTCGTTCGCCGATAGTTCGCCGTTCCATCGACGAGACTCAATCTCCGTATGGCAATCCAGGTTTAGAATTTCTGTGGTTTCGCTAGCTCACTCATCGGATAACTGGTTGGCTTCTTTGCGAAGTAGATGGCTGATTTCTTCTACATACTTGTTCTGTCTCTAAGGATCTCATCGATGGCGAGACATTAAGCCTTATTCTTTCCTCTTGCCTTTCGTAGTGCTACAACATTAACCCATCCATTGGCTATCAGAGGTATTGTGACGGATCTTCCGTCCATGCAAATTCTATACTTCAGTTTGGTAGTAATATCCCTTTTGGTTGATTATGATTGCTTCCAGTACCAAGTTATGCGGGCGGCTTGAAGTGTGATCAATGTGCGCAAATCCATGATGCTGTCTGTTGGTCGCGGGCTAGCCGCGGAAGACTCCTCATCCATGCCCTATGTCCAGATTCTCCGCTGTCTTGCGATAACCTTTACGCCTTCAACGCGTCGTGCAACAGCGGTCAGCTTTCGTCAGGTTTTGAGGATTACCCGTGTGATGATCAGTCACGACTCCAGAAACAGCGTCCAACCTTTGCAGCATGTTGCCTACCTGAATGCCTAAGTGGCATCCAGAACTGCTCATGTCGCGCAGATTCTACCGATGCCGATTACGATAGGACGTTGTATTCAAGCGGCGTTAGGATATTTGCTGACGGCTGGGCCCGTCTTCAAGGTACGCTGTAACACAATTACTCGCCCTCCGCGTGCAGGAGGGCTTGGTCTTACGAACCGACGCTAACGTGCGGCGGCACTTTACATGGCCAATTGCTCGGTGTGGAGGCCTCCATTACGCATCGTTCACTTGCGGTTCCTGTGCCAGTCTTCCTTTCCCCGCCGGTCCCGGTCAGTAGCATCATGTCCGCGCTTGCACACATCGCGACATTCATTGTGGAAGTCAGTTATGTTTGCGCCGAACAACCACGAAGTCGCTGGCCGCGGGGAAAGGATTTCTGTGTCCTTTTTTGCGTAGTGACGCCTGCAGTGTCGTAGAACTCAAGTCCCCAATGTTGCGGTGGACTGTGATTTGGCGGAACATTTATCACAACTTCCTTCCGACGCATATCAAGTCGACGTAGTATTACACTACCTATGGGAAGTATCAAACTAACCAGCAGCTCCATGCCATAGGACTGGCGGACTCTGCGCCGTCGACGATGATCATCACCGCTTCCATTGTGTAGTCGTTGCGTAATGGGATGAGAATGATAAGCGCCGTTGAGTCCATTCATTTTTCTCCAATATCAGGCAACGGTTACCGTTGCCCCATGTCAATTCCAGTCGAGGCAAGGTTCAAATGGCTCTGAGCACTATGGGACTTAACATCTATGGTCATCAGTCCCCTAGAATTTAGAACTACTTAATCCTAACATCACACAACACCCAGTCATCACGAGGCAGAGAAAATCCCTGACCCCGCCGGGAATCGAACCTGGGAACCCGGGCGCGGGTAGCGAGAACGCTACCGCACGACCACGAGCTGCGGACAGGCAAGGTTCATTTTGTGGCTTGCAGCGGGTGTCGCTTTCAGGAAGCAATAGTTGCACACCCGGGGAAATTGGCTCCCAATAACACTTTCTTATGAAATGCATTAGATACAGACACTTACGTAATAACACAGAACACATAATGGAAACAACATAAAACTATGCACTGACGAAACCAGATACATGGACACAGTTGAGCGCAGTCGCCAACAACATCTAAAGAGCAGAACATGAGGTATACAAACGGACTCATCAATCAGAAGTCGCAGAAGACAAAGAAAGGCCGACATAGATAGCTCTAGTAGCTCCAGTATTGATGATGATACGAGTGACAGTGACACACAAAATAAACATAACATAAAGTACGTAAAACATGCACAACTATTCACGTGAACATTAATCAAAGATTGCAAATTTTTATCTAACTATGAAATAATCTACACTCATGCTGATAAACTAAGGATAATTGCAGAATGTGGTGCCACACAACATTGCACTACCGGTACACAAAACTGGCGCTAGTAGCATAGACACATAGGGAACACACACCGAAGCACGTGTGCTACAAAACGCCACTGTTTTCTGCGCATGTACCCCGACATCAGTATGGGATATGATCACCATGCACACGTACACAGGCGGCACAACGGGTTGGCATACTCTGGATCAGGTGGTCGAGAAGCTGCTGGGGTATAGTATCCCATTCTTGCACCACTGCCTGTCGGAGCTCCTGAAGTGTCCTAGGGGTTTGATGACGTGCAGCGATACGTCGACCGAGAGCCTCCCAGACGTGCTCGATGGGGTTTAGGTCTGCAGAATAGGCAGGCCACTCCTTTCGCCTGATATCTTCTGTTTCAACGTACTCCTCTACGATGGCAGCTCGGTGGGGCCGTGCGTTATCATCCATCAGGAGGAAGGTGGGACCCACTGCACCCCTGAAAAGGCGGACATACTAGTGCATAATGACGTCACGATACACCTGACCTGTTACAGTTCTTCTGTCAAAGACATTCTGGGGTGTACGTGCACCAAACATAGTCCCATCCCACCCCATACCATCAAACCACGACCTCCATACAGGTCCCTTTCAAGGACATTTATGGGTTGGTATCTGGTTCCTGGTTCACGCCAAATGAAAACCCGTCGAGAATCACTGTTCAGACTACACCTGGACTCGTCCGTGATCATAACCTGGACCACTGTTCCAATGACCATGTACTGTGTTCTTGACGCCAGGCTCTACCGGCTCTCCTGTTGCCAGGGGTCAGTGGAATGCACCCAGGTCTCCGGGCGAATAAACCATGTCTGTTTAGTCGTCTGTAGACTGTGTGTCTGGAGCCAACTGTTCCAGTGGCTGCGGTAAGGTACCGAACAAGGCTACTTGCAGTACTCCGTCGCCGTCTGCGGGCACTGATGGTGAGATACCGGTCTTCTTGTGGTGTTATACACTGTGGACGTCCGGTACTGTAGCGCCTGGACACTTTTCCAGTCTACTGGAATCGTTGCCATAATCTTAAGATCACACTTTGTGGCACATGGAGGGCCCGTGCTACAACCTGCTGTGTTGGATCAGTCTCCAGTCGCCCAAGTATTCTACCCCTCATAATATCAATATGTGTTCTTTGAGCCATTTTCAACACACAGTCACCATTAGCAGGTCTGAAAACGTCTGCACACCTACTCACTGCACCATACTCTGACATGCACCAACACACCTCTGCGTACTTGCAGTGCTGCCAGCGCCACTGTGCGGCGACCGCAGGTCAAAAGCCCCACATGGTCACACCCTGAGGTGATTTAAACCCGCAAACCGCCCACCAGAACGTTGTTGCACCATGTATCAGTATTATTCTTAACTTATGAGCACGAGTGTAGTAAAAAGTAGGAATAATTAGAATACCTCATGGATGGATATTGTTCTAAAATCCACATTAAATCGTTCCCAACATTGTTAAGTAATTACATCAATGAACACATCATTGTAAATGAAATAATATGAATGTAGTATAAATTTTGTATAAAGTAATCAAGCCAAATCGAACAGTGTAATCACAAAACAGGAACAGATAATGCATATTACACAATTACAAAAATTAGTGGATCCACTACTTCAAAAAGTTCTAGTTTTATCCTACAAAAACGATTTTTCAAGGTTAATAATAAGTTTGTGGTGGCTTGTTTATTTCTCCTACAACTATGTAGGAATAGCATATAACTTAATTAGATTACATTGAAGCATGATATTGTTTCAAAGCTATGCAGAATTTTTTTACTAACTAACCAAGTAGTAGTAGTAGTTGTTGTTATGGAACGTAACAAACATCAACTCACACAGAATTCTAACAAACAACTGCGACATGGATTAGATCCGAATGGACTAACCTAACCCAGTTTTCCCGAAGAGTTACTAAAATGGGTAGCACCACATGTGGACACTGGAAATTCAATACCAAGTTCCTTTCCCGAGGTAGTGTTGGTGTCGATATACCTATATCTATTCTGTTCTTTTATTCTCTTCTTAAATTATACCATAAATTTATAATATCCTAACGAATGAAACAGCAAGTTCACTGTTACCAGTCACCGTTTTATTTATTTCCACGACGCGTTTTAAAAGGTTTAAACCTCCATCATCGGGTGGATTTACATTAGTTAGTATGACATTTGTGTGTGCGTTGTGTTACGATTTTTTGGAGGAACTTGTGGCACTGTCTAGTGGAGAAACAAGACACTATTTCAGAACATGGACAAAAAATTAAACTGATATCTAACGGTAAACATAAAATAAGTAAAATAGAGTACCTCCAGTGCTCACAGGTTCCTTTCGCTGTATGTAACACATCACATGTATACTGTTATGTTTGTAAACAAATATGGCGTCTGGAATCTGCTGTGCACAAGGTTAGTATAGTAGAAAAGAGGACATTATCGCAAAGTAAAAAGAATATACATCGTAACAACATTACTACAGAATAATTATTTAAAGGATTTGGAGGTGTTTGTTTTGAGGTGTCGAATACATGTGTGTGTACTTCAGGTAGCATATAAATCCGATTTTGACAAGTTAAAACAGCTTAAACTTCATACTCGTTTCTACAATCTGGTGAAATGTTAAAATGGCTTAAACTTCATGCTTGTTAATAACAATCAGTTGAAATGTTACAGACTTTAAGTACAATAATCATATTGGCTACAGCAGTACAATTATACATAAATAACAATATTTGATTGCGATTAATTGACATGTGAGAGACTGGAGGCACGAGGAGAGGAAGAGAGAGAGAGAAAGTGAGGGAGAGAGTGTGGAAAGAGTGATTGTATGAGAGCAAATTTTACGTGGCAAGGGTCTTAAGATTACATGTTACATATAATAGCTGCCTAAAGGTTTGGGTAATACATTGGTTAATGCTTTAAAATATGCAGATGGATATACAATTTGTGCCAGTAGCTGATGTACACATAGTTTCAGGCTGACAAGGGGTAGAAGCTGTTGCTGCGATGAATTATCTGTAAATGAGGTCAATCACTTGTACTCTTGGCGGCTGTCAAGATTTATGGTAAATATTAACGTGTGTGTGTGGATGTGTGAGTGTGTGTGTGTGCATTTTTAATGATGTAGTCAGTTGCTGTTAACAGAGATGATACTACTGTAAATATTGTCATTTAAGATGGATTCAGGTTGTTTTGTTTGGTGTTTGTATATTTGGAGTGTTTCAAGGATGTCTAGTTTTCTGCATTTTGGTTGGATGTGTAGGATGCTGATACTTGTGCTGTTAACATGGTGTTTTGTTTCATGCAAGTGGGAGGCTATTGCTGATGTGTGATATTGTTTGTTTTTTAGTGCTGCCATGTGATCCTTGAATCTAATCTCAAATGATCTGCCTGTCAGGCCTATGTAGAAGCAGTCACAGTCCAAACATTCAATTTTGTACACACCTATGTGATGAAGTGGGTTTCGTGTGCCGATGTTGTGGGGTAACTTCTGTCTAATCTTGTTGTCTGTTGTAAAGGATATGCTTATGCCTTTTCGTTTGAAGACATTGGCAATCTGATCTGAAATGTTACCTAGAAAGGGGTGTGTTAGGGTGTCTACTATGGAGTTGTTATAACCATTTTCAGTAGCTGTTTGTTTTATGATTTCAATTTCTTTATCACATTTGTCTTCAGAGAGTGGTAGGTGGATAGCTCCATTGATCATGTACTGTAATGCTGCCATTTTGTGAGCTGCGAGGGGACAAGAGGAGTTGTGGATTGTGGTAGGCTTCCAATAAATTTCAAACTGATGTCTGTTCTTCTTTATTCTAATGGTATAAAACTGGTTCAACTCACTGATGTGATCTTTAGTGCCTTTGATTAAAATAATGGTATGATCTGCATATCTGTAGTAGTAGATAATATTTTTGAGGAGGTGGTGATTGGAATTCAGGTATTAGTCTTTTAGGTTACTTATAAATATTTCTGCTAACAGTCCGGAAAGATTTGAGCCCATTACCAGACCATCTGTTTGTTTGTGGATTTTATTGTTAAATTTAAAATAGTTGCTTGGAAGTGTGAATTATATGGCAAGATAAGGCGGGCTGCGATCCTGGTATAAAAAATTAACCCTCCTCTTGGGCTATTGCTCACGCGAAGCTCGAAGGGCGAGTTGAGGAACTCGAGATGGGAAACGAAAGGCTGCGCAAGAAGCCAATCAAATCGTGGGCTGGTGTGGTCGCTCAAGCTGCACTCAAACCTCAGACAACCCGAGAGACGAGGTCTCCTTGAGACCCTTGCCCGGTCAAGACACAAAAAAAGGTACAAGAAATTTTCACAACAATTATTAACCCTGCTAAAGGAAAATAAAGGTCAATAAAGTTAAAGCAATAAAAAATGTAATAATAGTAAACGTTGCAACAGAAGAGGATAAAAATAAAATACCAAACAACCAAAAACTTAAGTTTGAACCACCAAACAGAAAGATCCCCTTGGTATTATTGTACGATATTCCAGTTACCTTGGACCAAAATGAGTTGAGTGAAACCATAAGATCGCAAATTTTTGATGACATGAGCATTCAAGATTTTAAGAATGAATTCAAGTTGAGATTTAAAACCGGACCTAGAGAGCGAGACTTGGTTCACCACGTTGCTGAAGTATCAGGAAAAATGTGGAGAAAATTTACGGCCATGGGCAAGATTTACATTGGTTTCCAAGCCATAAATATGCGGAACTATCTAGTGGTGCCTCGCTGCCACAGTTGTGGAGACTTGGATCACATAAATAAGTACTGTGATCGGAAGCCGGCTTGCTCCAGCTGTGGAGCGGAAGATCATACAAAGAAAATCTCCGCTAAACCAGGAAACTGCAATCCCTGCACAAAGACGGGCAAAAAAGACATGTAAAACTATATAGGGTGATGGAGTAGAGATTAATATCCAGAACCGATTATGGCTGAAGCCACAACAGGCCACAGGATGCTAAAGAGTCGAAGGGATGCGGAAAGGACAGCAAGGTTCAAGCAATTATTAACAAAGGTCGCAGAAGGCCCAGCACGAAGGATGGAAATGGTGGACGCCTGCGTTCAGGCTGACCATTGTGAACGAGTGGCCGCTCCCTCTCCCTACTGCCGGGGACACAGATTGCCAGAAGATCGGACAAGGCAAGACAGGCGTCCTGTTGTAGTGGTCCTACTGGTGTTTGTGCAGGAGAACTCTGCACCAGAACAACCGGTACAGGTTAGCGCAGTTAGCAGCACGAATGCTGACAACGCCAAATCAACCACTAGTTAGAAGATTGAAAGTAGATCCCGTTAGAATCTACCCCAGTCTTGAACATTCCATGCAGTCATCCCGCCTGGAGGAGCCGGCTGTTCCGACCACAGAACTAAGACACGTTGCGCGTGTAGGACACAAGTATGGGTGTAAAGTCACTTTCTCGGCTGTGGAGGCTGTTGACAGGATACAGTTGAAGACTATGAGTCTCCCCACTGACTTCGGTGCCCTGCGTGACCTAGTGAAGGAGGTTTTCGAAATATGCAATGAATCATTTGACCTAGATGAAATCTATAATCAGTCAGTCCTATCTAATGGAAGAATAGCATTCGACTGGAGGTACAACTTTCCGGAATCATATGTGTATACATATGTATCTCCCATGTCAACAGGAATACAGATATGACAGCTAAACACACACAATAATAGGTTAGTGATGCAAGAGCGGCGGGGGGTGGTGGAAGAGATGAGCCTTGATGTGCTCTGTCTTCAGGAGCCATACTCTCTTGCGGGGAAGATAGCATTTGCTGCTGTAAACTGGCAAGTGGTAAGCTCCGGGGATGACCCGAAAGCCACCTATAATAGTAAATAGAGCTTTAAGAATCACAGTACTATCACACTTGTGAGATGACCACTGCAAAGTTGTAGAGCTCCAGTAGCCGGTACGGATCGTATATCTAGTCAATATGACATTCCAGTACAGAACTGACATAGTTGTATACCTAGATAAACTAGTACAAGTAACTACGGCGCTGAGGGGGCGCAAAATTGTTGGGGTGGCAGATGTGAACGTTAAAGCCCCCCCCCCCCCTCCCTATGGCCAGTGGTACTCAGGATGAATGAGGCAAGAAAATGGAGGAAACTATCATGTCTCTACAGTTTCTCATCGCCAATAAGCCACCTATTCTGGCAGATGGGGTGAGGGCACCAACATCGACATAACGTTAATGTCACCGAATGCTGCTGGCAGTGTTCAAAATTGTTCAAAATTGGATGGTCAGACACAGGGTCACCACAAGTGACCATAACCTAATCACTTTCACACTCTGTGACAGAGTTCCTCTGAGGCATAGGGTGGGAAGTGCAGCTCAACTGTAACAGACTGGGAGCGTCTTGAAAGAGAATTTGATTCCCCGATATGACCGGAAGGTGACGACGTCGACAGACACGCCGAAGAACTGGTGAGTGCACTCACTAGAGCAGTGAGGGCAGCTGCACCAACCAGGAGGAGAGCCGAGAGCCGTAGCGGTCTCTCCGTCGCCATGGTCTGCAGAACTAGGGCAGATGCGTCAGTCTGTCAGGAGGGCGCGGAGAAACTACCAGCACAGTGTCGTCTGTGAGGAAAAACAGCGATGGCTGCAGATATACAGAGAAGCTAAGAAGCTGTTCCAGAAGAGGCTGAGGACAGTTCAAAGCTGGGAAAGGTATGTGTTGAGCCGATTGGCTATCGATCCCTGGGGCGCCCCATATAAGATCGTAAGATGAAAAATCCAGTCACCTGTGGTGCTGTCCACTGTCAGGGACGGGAACCGGAAGACGGGATCTGGCAGGATACTGCTGAGGTCCTCCTCTGATTCCTGCTCCCTGACGACAACGCTTAATTAGGCAGATAGATCAGAGAGAATACGTGAATTACACCGTGGTGTATCTGTTCTCGGAGGAAGAGGTGGCGGTTTATATAAAATCTTTAAAGAGATGCAAAGCCCCAGGACCAGACAGCATTGTAGCGGAGGTCGTACAATACCTCGCTCCTCAACTGGTAACGCCTCTAACAAGAATATACAATGAGGCACTGCGATTAAGGATGTTCCCCTCCATCTGAAAACAGGCCAATGTTGTCACAACTAAGGAAAACCAAGAAAAAAACCCGAAAGAAGCTAAGTCCTACAGGCCGATTTGTCTTTTGGACCTGTTGGGCAGACTGCTAGAGAGGTTACTGGCTGACAGACTGACAGCACATCGAGTACTGTGTGGGATGAATGACAGGCAAATCGGCTCGGCTTTCGGCTGGGATGTTCTTCGTCTGACGCAATTGCCCTTGCGGCCAAGGTATGTGGGTCGTCCCCATACAAGTACATAGTTGGCATCATGGTTGACAACAGTGGCGCTTTTGACAACCCGTGGTGGCCCTTGCTCTTCTCCTGCTTGCGGGAGAAAGAGTGTCCAGGAACGCTATATGTCTGTCTTAGGAGCTATTGTAGGAAAGGGAGGTCTGGCTATCGTCCCTTAGCGGGAGTGATGGCAAAAGGATCACAAAGGCTTGTCCACAGGGCTCGGTCCTGGAGCCAGTCTTCTGGGATATAAATATGGAGGACAGTGCAGATGTGCTAGAGGCGATAATCTACAGGGATGACTTGGTGGGCGGCCGCAGCCGCCAAGATGTAGAGCCCAAGGTAGAAAGGGCAATGACCACCTTAACACAATGGTGCCAAACAACTAAAATGAAGATAGCTTCCAACAGATCAACCTACTTGTTATTAAAACGCCAATTGGTCAGGAATCTGACAGTACGGATCAAGGGCTCACCAGTTATTCGGCGCTGAGAGGCCCGATACTAGGTTGTTGTCATAGATGAAAAATGGAGTTTTGCCCAACACATCGATACAGTGACTCAGAGGTCACTAGAAGTATTAAATAACTTAATTGCGATCGGGCATAAAAGGTTCTACCTACCCGCAGAATTAATTAAGCTATATCACTATACTAACCTCCACTGTGGGTTACATGTCAGGAGTCTGGACACGCTCATGAGGGTCATGCCTGCCATGGCCGTGAGGAGGGTGTAGCGTAATATGCTGTTTCATTCAGTTGGTGCTTACAGAACATCTCCTGGGGGGGGGGCGGATGCTGGTGCTCATGGGGCTTTGTCCCTTACACATAAAAATAAGGGCAGCTTGGTATTGGGTTAAGAAGGGGAAATTCGAAAAGACTGGACAAATTTTGGGGATTCGAGTAGGGGATAAATTGGCGATTAAAAGAAAGGGGAGGTGGGGGGGGGGGGAAGATCTATGGCAGTAGTGCCGTGATACCGAAGATACTGGACTTAGGACTTACCAGCTGCTGCCTAATATCAAAGAACGATTAGGACTCGCATGAGAGCAAAGCAAATAAAGGGTTACTGCACTTCCTCACGGGGCCTGGACCATACCCGGCATATGTTTGTCATTTCTGGAAGAGGGCTACCCCCTCGTGTGACTGTGTCGCCGAAGGAGGCACTCCGGACCACGTGGTCTACGAGTGTTCCCTGTTTGACGATGTAGCCGCCGAACTGAGACAACAATAAGAAAACAATGACACTTATCACCTCATTAGAGATCAAAACACCTTTAGAGTCATCGATAGTCTCGCCAGCGAGGTCTCATCAAAAGTCCTGGGAGAATGCAGAAGGGAGAATTAGTTTGTGGTAGGAGATAGCGTGATATTCCTCGCACATATCCCATTCCTCCGGGCCGCGGACTGGCCGATCGCCGTGACGGTCGGAAATCGCCGTGTCCTGGCAGATGCGAAACCCACCCGATTTGACAAAAGCATACTGATCATGACCTTTAGTAGTTAGTTTTTTCCTTAAGTAGGATGCAGACTGTGCAATATTTCTAGTAGTACCTCCAGCGATTTCAAGCTAAGGCCAGCACTGTGCTTACCTCGGTGGGCATGGCCAGATAAAGAAGGTTTGTAGGTCCACTGTCACACTTGTAACGCTACAGGAGTGTAGCTTGGTAGGATAGTTAGCGTAGTAAACCAGTAATTAGAATACAGTTGCCCCTAGAGTAACTCATCTCCTGTAAAAAGAAGAGAATCTAACACTATTATAATAATAAAATGCTGCTGAAAACTGTATTGTAAATGTTGAGACCCACTATTGTATTAAGTTGTTGGATTTATGATGTATTGATATTATTGATATTGAATAAAGAATTTTTAAAAAAAGAAAAATGCGATCTGATCAACTTGCCGAATGGCTTGTGTGGGACGTGAATCCTGGGTCGTCTGCGCGCCGTACCTCCCAGGTATCACGCAAGGATAGATCGCGAACAATGAGACGCAGCTCTTGGCACGTCGCGCGGGATAGCCGTGCGGTCTGGGGGAGCCTTGCCATGGCTCGCGCGGCTACCCCCATCTGAAGTTCGAGTCCTCCCTCGGACATGGGTGTGTGTGTGCTGTCCTTAGTCTAAGTTAGTTTAAGTTAGATTAAGTAGTGTGTAGGCCTAGGGACCGATGACCTTAGCAGTTTGGTCCCATAGGAACTTCCCACAAATTTCCAAAATTCGTAAAATTCGGGTATTGATCTTCCCGACTGAGTATGCAGTTGAAGTACCCTCCTAGGAGAAAATGTTTATATCGACGTAATAACAGTGGAACAATCTCCTGTGCATAAACTCGCACTCTTTCATGGCGGCGCTAGGTACCAACAGGCGCTTAGACATTAATAACACGCGTGAAGTGAATCGTAAACGCCATACCCTTGGCATATGAGAAGTACAGGATGTCGTTAATTAGGAAGCCTTCGGGTGCTTAAACCACCATTCTAGGGCCAAGCTGATCGTCATGAGAGGCACTGAAATTGTATCGCGCTGTCCCCGGTAGCGCTGCTAAATGTACTTCGTGTAACTGTGCAACGTGTAGTTCCGAAGCCCTTATCATTTCTGTCTGGATCATGACGGGCGCTCGGATGCCGTTGACATTCCGTGTCGCAGGAGGGTATGCTTGGAGCTAGGCACCTGAACGTCGCTGCTGTGAAGATGCGGTGACACCCGGCAGCAGGCGCTGCCGGTGCCCCTCCCACGGCGCAGAAGTTAACATCAGCAGGTTGCCTCATCTAACAGCGGAGACTCCTGTGCGGGATCTGCTGTTTCTTCAAAATCCTCGTTCCACGCCAGCAGTGACACCGGCGCCGTGGTATCCATATGTTCGCCGGCCGCGGTGGCCTGCGGTTCTAGGCGCTGCAGTCAAGAACCGCGGGGCTGCTACGGTCGCAGGTTCGAATCCTGCCTCGGGCATGGATGTGTGTGATGTCCTTAGGTTAGTTAGGTTTAAGTAGTTCTAAGTTCTAGGGGACTGATGACCTAAGATGTTAAGTCCCATAGTGCTCAGAGCCATTTGAACCATTTTTTTTATCAATATGTTCAACGCCTGCCGACACAGCCAGATCGGATGGTATCGTTCCTTCTTCTGTAGGGACTTCAGAGGCAAGAACATTCCGTTCCGTAAATGCGAAAGCCACGGTCTCAGTCGCTGAAGCATTGGTTTGTTTGGCAGGTCGTGCATCGTCTGGACAGGGAGAAGAGTCCCGTTCGAAGGTCGTGAGGCGCCTCCTATTGCGTCGTTTAGGGGAGCGCTGTTCATCCCATCATCCTTCCGTATGCGAAGACGGGAGGGAGTCGAGATGGTCAGGCGGAAAGGCCGCCTCGGGGCAGTCTTAGAGTCGTCCAATGAGTCGCGTTCGACATCAGCGGCGGCCACGGGTGCAGCCGGAGCAACCACTGAAACGGAGGACACTGTCAGTCACCTAGTCCACAACCGTTTCAGGAAGGGTTAGAACACTGTCCATCGGCTGTTCACATGATTCCGAGAGCCGTCGGGATGACGGTGGCCACTTAAGTTGGATTGATTTGGTGGAGGAGACCAAACAGTGAGGTCATCGGTCTAATCGGATTAGGAAAGGTTGGCGAAGGAAGTTGGCCGTGCCCTTTCAAAGGAATCATCCCGGCATTTGCCTGAACAAATTTAGGGAAATCACGGAAAACCTAAATCAGGATGGCCGGACGCGGGATTGAACTGTCGTCCAGTGTGCTAACCACTGCGCCACCTCTCTCAGTGCCATTTACGTGCGGTCGCATATGTGGTCAGAAGTATCGTAGACGACAAGGGAAGTACCACTCCTTCCGTCGTGTTATCCTTCGCTACAGATCTGACGTGGCCCTCTTTCCCATACCCACAAAAAGTACGCGGTTATACTTCGTACTTGATTACGGCCCTACATCCGCGATGGTCGGATGGAAAATGGTTGCCTAGATCAATTGTGATCTGATGCGCAGAGAACAGAGTATGTGTGGAAGTGGGCTCAGGGTTCTACCACATGACCGTGAACAGCACCTTATGGTCGAAAATCCGCTACGACATCCTCTGCAGGTACCTGAAACGGCAATTCGAACACGAGAATAATTTTAACGCCATGCTCGACTTTGACCAAATCGACGTTACCGTCATCGTGACGGAAACGGAGTTCCTATATGGTGGCGTTAAAAAACGCGCCTGCACGCAGCGTCAGTGATCATTTTAACGTAAACGATGTTACTGAGAATCGCGAGATGAATACCCAGAAGTTCCGATGGCGGGATCTTCTTCTCCTGGTGGAGGAGGCGATCCATCTACATGTACATGCATACTCTGCAAATCACAAGTGCCTGGCGGGCATATAAGGATTTCCATCGTGCGTGTTCCGGACAAAAGTAGTGATGATTTTCTGAACTTTTTCGCCATGATCATAAAGCACGAAACCCGTGCGCAGCCTAAGTCGCAATATAAATAAACTCGGGCTCACACGCTCCTCAGTCATAAGTACGGCATGTCTCCTTCGGGCACCCACTGAAGGCAGACTAAACTACTACGGCGAAACAAGCGCCGTATCATCTGAGAGACACGGAGGCGAAAGAGTGTGCCGGGACTTAACACCAATTCACTGCTACTAGCGCCACGTAATCAGAATTCGCCTATGTGTAGCATACGAAGTACGGCGCCATAATCTAAGAATCAAATTAAAAAGTAAAGTAGCTTTTCAAAACTTTGTCAGTACATGTTTGAGTGTATTAATGCTTACCTAAATACATCGTTTTAAGAAAAGGTAAGTAGTACTAAATAACACATCTAGGAGACCAAAAATTGTTTTGAATGTGCAAATCTATGTCAAAATCTACTGTTACAAGTCTCAGCTTGATTGGAGCAACAATTTGGCCAAAATCGTTTTTTTATGAAAAATTAAAGCCGCTAAATATCAGACTAGAAAGGTGAAAATTGGTATGAAGCGTCAGTTTGATATAGAAACCTTAACTATGTGATCCTGTTAATCTACTCCAATAGTTCTCGAGTAATTTACTGAAAACTAAATTTGGAACAAAAACATTCTTATTTGTAATAGATTTATACTATTGATAGAAAGTTCAGATTACAGTTCTTCATTAAATTCATTAAATAATAGAGCTAAACAAATTTGAAGACTTCGATACAAATACCAATCAATACAAGGTCTCTTACAGATGTAGTTCAGAGGTCATGTTCTACTGTCGGCTCCGTTCTAAAAATTCTAGCAGGCAAAAGTTAAAATCAGTCGAGCTAAAACTTTTTCTGTAATTAAAGCCAACGCAACTCCATTAATACAAAATTTACGAAGATTGTAAATTGATTCATGACCGAGTTATTTAATAATACACGTCCGAGAAAGAGGCCATTTAGCTGCTGCTACCTGGCCATAGAGCGGATGACGGCAGATGTTTCCTTCGGTCGTCCGCTGCGCCCATATATAAATACGGCCAGAAAGGGAGTAGGTAGACATACTTGGCACCGAGCTATCAATCTGTCCGCGTCAGTTAAACGCCTACTTATGCGCTGCGTCACAATCAGGTCGCTAGTAAACGCATGTTTTGAGTAATAATAGAAAGTGAACTCGCGAGTTCTGTACACAGTCCTGGGTCACTTAGATTTCGCGGAAGTAACTGTTTGTGTCTGCCCGTAATGTTAACAAAACTGCGTGGCAAGTAGTAATATTACTGAACACTTTTGTGGCGAGCAATTAACTTTGATTATTATAATCAGTACGAAAGACCGTTTAATTGGAACTTACCGTAGAGGTCACCTCTGATATAATTGTATCAGTTAGAATTCAAAACTTTTATTTATAATCATAGTTCCTGACACCGCTAGGTAAATGGAGAGTAGAAACATTTTTTTCACTGAGCACAGGAAGAACGTGGACTTGCAGACTGCAAACTATGGTCAGTATGTCCTACATCACTTTCTGGCTGACCTCAAAAACAGTTTTCAGGCTATCGTAAATGGTTCAAATGACTCTGAGCACTATGGGACTTAACTTCTGAGGTCATCAGTCCCATAGAACTTAGAACTACTTTAACCTAACTAACCTAAGGACATCACACACATCCATGCCCGAGGCAGGATGCGAACCTGCGACCGTAGCGGTCGCGCGGTTCCAGGCTGTAGCGCCTAGCCGGCCGGTGTGGCAGTGCGGTTAAAGGCGCTACAGTTTGGAACCGCGTGACCGCTACGGTCGCAGGTTCGAATCCTGCCTCGGGCATGGATGTGTGTGATGTCCTTAGGTTAGTTAGGTTTAATTAGTTCTAAGTTCTAGGCGACTGATGACCTCAGAAGTTAAGTCGCATAGTGCTCAGAGCCATTTGAACCATTTGTAGCGCCTAGAACCGTTCGGCCACTGCGGCCGGCTGGCTATCGTAAAAGACGGAGCCGCCGCCTCACACTACTTTACCCTATGTAATTAAGTTTATTCCCCAACTCCCTTCGTTCGTGTGTCACTAAACATGTATTTCAAATTATTTTACTCGACAAAGATACAGCACTAGTGTTTTTTGTTGCTTACAACTAGTAAGCGGTTTACCTGCTGCCATACGTCGTTCCTGAGTTTTAAACTACAATCTGGCTGATACTTTGCAAGAAGGTTCGTTTTTAGAAGCAGACAGCTTTCAAAGAATGACAATACTTTTTTTGTTTTTTCCAAGTAATAATGAGAATAATCCAGAGTGGACTTCCGCTCTGCAGCAGAGTATAAGCTGATTTTAAACTTCCTTGCAGATGAAAACTGTGTACTGCATCGGTAATCTAACACAGGAGCTTTGCATTCTGCAGACAAGTATTCTACCGACTGAGCTAGCCTTCATAGCTTTACTTCTGCCAATCGGTCATCTCATACCTTCCAAAGGTCCCACGTTCGTATCTCAATGTCTTACAGTTTTAATCTGCCAGGAAATTTCACGAAGAATAGTCACTGGTAGGAAGAAAAAATTTTCATATCTGTAAGTTTCAGCCGAACACAAGCTTTTAGGGTCAAAGTATACACATTTATTTCAGATCATTCACAGCACCAGTGAGCCAAAATTCACCGTTGTAGCACTTGAAAAACATTAAACTATTTGGCAAGGACTTCACTAAGGAAAAACAAAATTACCAACTTACACAGGGTACAACTTCTTTATAAGATATCGAGAGTACATGAAAAATAGCAATAATAATCACATTTTTCACCAACTTAACTAACGATAACCACAACGCGGAACGAATGGACGTAGTAATGGAAATTTTAGGCATATTGCCGAAAAGTTTAACAATTAAAGTACTTGAAGAGGTAGAAATCGGCGTACATGCAATACAATGCCGTGATACATTAATCGAACAAAATTTTCTTTAATTACTAACCGCCGGCCGCGGTGGTCTCGCGGTTCTAGGCGCGCAGTCCGGAACCGTGCGACCGCTACGGTCGCAGGTTCGAATCCTGCCTCGGGCATGGATGTGTGTGATGTCCTTAGGTTAGTTAGGTTTAAGTAGTTCTAAGTTCTAGGGGACTGATAACCACAGCAGTTGAGTCCCATATTGCTCAGAGTCATTTGAACCATTTTTTTAAATTCCTAACCAAAGGTAACGGATAGACGCAAACAACTACCCACAGCCACATCGACTGCAATGATCGTACACATTGCCCGAAACGATAACATTAGCACCCCATAGCAATTGTAACCATGTAACATCTTTGCCAACTGTCACGATTATCAGTCTGTCAAATCTGACGTTAAAGCATCGGTTCATAAAAATTACAAGAAAGGACCGTTAACAACAGCAGAAAACCTCAAGCCATCTTATAGGACACGAGTCCCAGACCTACACCACGTTTTAATACAATACAGAGTGACAGCGACCACTTATGATATGAGGACGCAGGTGCCAAATTTGGACATCTGAAAATACGATTTACCGACGTTATAAGAAACTAAAATATGTTAGTAACTTTCGCAGAGACTCTGAAATGGATCCACCACAATAAATACACCGCCAAACTATCATACCAACAATCTGGGTTTTATTACGTAATGTCACTAAGATATACCTTCTGTTCTGCAGGCTCTCTGGTTCATAAATTAAAATATCAGTTCGTTAATATTTTGTTTTGGCAAGCAATGAGAGAGGACGAGTCATTCTCTCACTTATTTTCATATCCAAGGCTACTCTTTAAGGTTGTTATTGCACCTTAGGCATCATTTTTGCGAGACGAGAGGAAGTTATCAACATGACAGACACTGTTGGGGGTATGTACTTTGTTAATGCACGAGGGATCTTTATGATGGCTCTCCTTCGAATAGTATTTTCTGCAGTTGAGAACAACCATGCAGTTGGGTTATTTGACAGTAAATTTTGCAGTGGACGTTTGGGGCTTGGAAGCCATGCGGAACTATGAGGGAGGGGAACATCTCGAAGCACTTACTAGGGCCAGAAGAGGCGAAAAAACTGCATACAGGGATCTGTTAGGCGCCTCTGGCAGTAGCAGGTACAGGGATACAAGAGAGAAGTAGGTAGTCCAGCCAAGGCGTTTCCACAATATCACAAACGCCCATTGTGTAAAAGGATGGCGGCCATAAAAATTCACGAGTTTCCATGTTCACCTTGGACCGGACGCTCTCAGGGATGCCGTCCTGTGGTGTCATCCCTCCGCCTGCCGAATTTTTTGATAAACCTCAGGTGTTCGAAAGACTTTTAGAATGGAACGCAACTTGTTCTATTTTCTGACACAAAAGCACATTTCTTAGTTTAGCCGAGGCCTCTGGTCGGACATGCTGTAACGTTTGATCCGTCCAGATGATGATCTCTGTAATAAATGTGTTATTCACTTTAGGCCTTGACGCAAAATCAAACATGAAGGCTAAAGTAGCCATGGGAAAAATATCGGGAGCGTGACATCTCATCCTCCTTGCGCTTGAATTTATAGCAGGTATTGGCTGCTTTTTCAGCAGGAAAAAGAATATTGTCAACTTTGGCTAGTATTGGCCGAAGGGTAGAGCAGACGAGTTAGGGAGGAGATGTGGAGCTCGGAGAGTCTTCTGATTGGCACAAAATCGTTGTGGGGGCAGTTGTGTGAGTGCTTTTTTCGAGTTTGATGGAAAGGGAGGAGTGGAGAAATGTGTCTTCCGAGTCATACTCCAGCCTGGAGAGAATATTCTGTCTCGATTCTTGTAGTGAGTGTGTTATAACATAATGGCGTGTAACTAGGGCCTCCCGTCGGGTAGACCGCCCGCCTGGTGCAAGTCTTTCGATTTGACGCCACTTCGGCGACTCGCGCGTCGATGGGAATGAAATGATGATGATGAGGACAACACAACACCCAGTCCCTGAGCGGAGAAAAATTTCCAACCCAGTCGGGAATCGAACCCAGGCCCTTAGGATTGACAGTCAGTCTCGCTGACCAGTCAGCTACCGGGGGCAGACTAGTGAGTGTGTTGATCTTGGGACACCCATCCTGAGCTGGAATTTGCACTGGTATTGGTCTTGACTGAAGAGCTTGTAGTGAAGCGTTAACTGTACTGACAGTTTAGACCTAATTCATCTCAGACAACTGACTGTGCCTAGGACAATCTTATTCTGTGCCTAGGACAATCTTATTCATATCATGTCTGCCACCTAGACGTTAGATTTTCTTTTTTACATTACTGTATAAGTGAGTTAAATTGGTCCATGGTATTAATGGTGAACGGGAGTGTCACAAGCTGGAATCTGCCGCGATTTCAGGATTCCATCAGAGGGTAATTGTGATACATCTAACAGATCGAGAAAGGGGTATAGTATTGGTACTCCGGCTTGTTAGGGCAAACAGTATCACAGTCTCATAACTTGCTCTCAGCTGCACCAACGTAGTATAACTCCTGTGTACAAAAATCAAACAAAGTCTATACAGTGAAGATAATTTCAGATTGCGTTATCCATGTTTGGAGCCAAAGTAAAGAGATTAAACATATAAACGCTAGTCTTTGCCAACGAGTCACCACTCAGTAGAGTGCTAACTATTTGTTGCACTCATTTGTGTTGCTAACAGTTCACAATTAATTTGTCATCTCGTTTACCTTATGCTGTTGTTCTATTTTATGTTCAATAAACTTTTAACATCATTTTTATAAAAGACTAATCCCATGTTGATGTATTACTCTCTGATCAATAATCGAAGACAATGGCAGGTCCACAATTCATTAAATTGTTTAGCATTTCAGTTTTATTTAAAATTCTGATATGAGTGATAACCTCAAATGCAGGCTAGCAACAACAACCACTGTCAAAGGGCAGAATCAGTTTAACACACATGGTTAGGTAGACAAGTGGAAGGTTTACGAACTAAAGTGACTGTTGCCAGGACACAAACTTCCAGACGCCTGTAGCCTTTCAATATAGGATTACAACATTAATATATAACACCTGGAAGAACGAATAAATAATTTTTATATTTATTACTGCAGAATTACTTCTTTTTTTTCATCAGTCTACTGACTGGTTTTATGCGGCCCGCCACGAATTCCTTTCCTGTGCTAACCTCTTCATCTCAGAGTAGCACTTGCAACCTACGTCCTCAATTATTTGCTTGACGTATTCCAATCTCTGTCTTCCTCTACAGTTTTTTCTCTCTACAGCTCCCTCTAGTACCATGGAAGTCATTCCCTCATGTCTTAGCAGATGTCCTATCATCCTGTCCCTTCTCCTTATCAGTGTTTTCCACATATTCCTTTCCTCTCCGATTCTGCGTTGAACCTCCTCATTCCTTACCTTATCAGTGCACCTAATTTTCAACATTCGTCTACAGCACCACATCTCAAATGCTTCGATTCTCTTCTGTTCCGGTTTCCCCACAGTCCATGTTTCACTACCATACAATGCTGTACTCCAGACGTACATCCTCAGAAATTTCTTCCTCAAATTAAGGCCGGTATTTAATATTAGTAGACTTCTCTTGGCCAGAAATGCCTTTTTTGCCATAGCGAGTCTGCTTTTGATGTCCTCCTTGCTCCGTCCGTCATTGGTTATTTTACTGCCTAGGTAGCAGAATTCCTTAACTTCATTGACTTCGTGACCATCAATCCTGATGTTAAGTTTCTCGCTGTTCTCATTTCTACTACTTCTCATTACCTTCGTCTTTCTCCGATTTACTCTCAAACCATACTGTGTGCTCATTAGACTGTTCATTCCGTTCAGCAGATCATTTAATTCTTCTTCACTTTCACTCAGGATAGCAATGTCATCAGCGAATTGTATCATTGATATCCTTTCACCTTGTATTTTAATTCCACTCCTGAACCTTTCTTTTATTTCCATCATTGCTTCCTCGATGTACAGATTGAAGAGTAGGGGCGAAAGGCTACAGCCTTGTCTTACACCCTTCTTAATACGAGCACTTCGTTCTTGATCGTCCACTCTTATTATTCCCTCTTGGTTGTTGTACATATTGTATATGACCCGTCTCTCCCTATAGCTTACCCCTACTTTTATCAGAATCTCGAACAGCTTGCCCTTTTAAATTCCGATTCTAATACTGGATCCCCTATCTCTTCTAAATCGACTCCTGTTTCTTCTTCTATCACATCAGACAAATCTTCACCCTCATAGAGGCTTTCAATGTATTCTTTCCACCTATCTGCTCTCTCCTCTGCATTTAACAGTGGAATTCCCGTTGCACTCTTAATGTTACCATCGTTGCTTTTAATGTCACCAAAGGTTGTTTTAACTTTCCTGTATGCTGAGTCTATCCTTCCGACAATCATATCTTTTTCGATGTCTTCACATTTTTCCTGCAGCCATTCCGTCTTAGCTTCCCTGAACTTCCTATTTATTTCATTCCTCAGCGACTTGTATATCTGTATTCCTGATTTTCCCGGAACATGTTTGTACTTCCTCCTTTTATCAATCAACTGAAGTATTTCTTCTGTTACCCATGGTTTCTTCGCAGCTACCTTCTTTGTACCTATGTTTTCCTTCCCAACTTCTGTGATGGCCGTTTTTAGAGATGTCCATTCCTCTTCAAGTGTACTGGCTACTGCGCCATTCCTTATTGCTGTATCTATAGCGTTAGAGAACTTCAAACGTATCTCGTCATTCCTTAGTACTTCCGTATCCCACATCTTTGCATATTGATTCTTCCTGACTAATGTCTTGAACTTCAGCCTACTCTTCATCACTACTATATTGTGATCTGAGTCTATATCTGACCTGGGTACGCCTTACAATCCAATATCTGATTTCGGAATCTCTGTCTGACCATGATGTAATCTAATTGAAATCTTCCCGTATCTCCCGGCCTTTTCCAAGTATACCTCCTCCTCTTGTGATTCTTGAACAGGGTATTCGCTATTACTAGCTGAAACTTGTTACAGAACTCAATTAGTCTTTCTCCACTTTCATTCCTTGTCCCAAGCCCATATTCTCCTGTAACCGTTTCTTCTACTCCTTCCCCTACAACTGCATTCCAGTCGCCCAAGACTATTAGATTTTCGTTCCCCTTCACATACTGCATTACCCTTTCAATATCCTCATACAGTTTCTCTATCTGTTCATCTTCAGCTTGCGACGTCGGCATGTATACCTGAACTATCGTTGTCGGTGTTGGTCTGCTGTCTATTCTGATTAGAACAACCCGGTCACTGAACTGTTCACAGTAATAGACCCTCTGCCCTACCTTCCTATTCATAACGAATCCTACACCTGTTATACCATTTTCTGCTGCTGTCGATATTACCCGATACTCATCTGACCAGAAATCGTTGTCTTCCTTCCACTTCACTTCACTGACCCCTACTATATCTAGATTGAGCCTTTGCATTTCCCTTTTCAGATTTTCTAGTTTCCCTACCACGTTCAAGCTTCTGACATTCCACTCCCCGACTCGTAGAACGTTATCCTTTCGTTGATTATTCAATCTTTTTCTCATGGTAACCTCCCCCTTGGCAGTCTCCTCCCGTAGATCCGAATGGGGGACTATTCCGGAATCTTTTGCCAATGGAGAGATCATCATGACACTTCTTCAATTACAGGCCACATGTCCTGTGAATACACGTTACGTGGCTTTAACCCTCTATTGCACTGTGTATATTTAAATATACATATTTTCAGAACTCTGTACTGGCTCATGTGATGTAACTGTGCCACTTACGTGCACTGTATACTCAGATATGCTGCGAAAAAATTTATCAAAAATACCAATTGAAGAACACCTTGCAGTGGACGAACAAACTGTGCCATTCAAAGGTCACAGTAGCTTGAAACAGTATAATCCCATGAAACCAAAAAAGTGGGGCTACAAAATATATTGCATAGCAGGTGCCAGTGGTATTATTTATGATTTCGAAATCTATTCTGGACCCGTCAATCAACCCAGTCATCTTCCTAATGTAAACGCCAGTGGAAATGTAGTGCTCAGATTGGCTGAAAGAATACCAAAGTACAAAAATCATAAACTGTTCTATGATAACTGGTTCTGCAGTCCAGAGCTTCAAGTTGAGCTGGTAAAATGTGGTATTCACTGTCTGGGAACAGTACAGTTGAATAGAGTGAGAAACAATAAGATGCCATCTGATGCTGAAATGAAAAAGCAGGGAAGAGCCACATCTGTTGAATCCACTGCATCTGTTTCTGGATATGACCTGATTCTTGTGAAATGGCAAGACAACAGGTGTGTCAGCCTTCTGGGCACCTTTTCAGGCACTCACCCAGAAAGCCAGGTTGCAAGATATGACAAAAAAACAAAGCAACATATCGAAATAAAATGCCCAAAGATTGTGAAGGAGTACAACAAGTTTATGGGAGGTGTTGACACTATTGACTCCTTATTAGCTCTGTACAGAACGAAAATCAGGTCAAAGAAATATTACATGAGACTGTTCTTCCATTTATTGGACATGAGTTGTGTTGTTGCTTGGCTACTTTACAAGAGAGCCTGTCATGAAAATAGTATTGAAGAGAAAACCCAGATGGCTTTGTTTGATTTCAAGCTTGATATTGCTGAATCCTTATGCTGGTCAGGAAAACCATCCAAGAGACAATCGCTGGATAGCTCACCAGGCAGTGGCACCAAAAAGAGAAGGCAGCCAAATACAGCAAATGCTGACATCAGGAAGGACAGAATCGATCACTGGCCTAACTACTGTGAAAAATCTGCCAGATGTAAATATAATAAATGTCAAAAAATAACAAAAGTAATGTGTACCAAATGTAACACCTATTTGTGTTTTGTACCAGATAGAAATTGTTTCTACAATATTCACAATGTATAAATTCTGGAAATATGTAACTGCATAGTAGTGACATTTTGCTAACTGATGTATACCCAACTTTTATAATGTTTTTTATTTTCGTTTTTTAAATAAAATTTAATTTAAAGTCTTAATTTGTCGATGTACCATAAATTTTGAACTCTGTTCTCCAAAAATGTAGTACCTTATACGAACTAATATGTACGTACTCATTACATCCGTATTTGCGCAGTGTATATTTGAACATACAGAGTGATATTTTCCAAAATATATATACTAGAAAGTTTATCATCATCTATTTTTCATTCATGGGCACTATGAAGTATAAATCCAAAGTTGTTATTGGAAAATTCTTAGTTTTACTGTTCTTGTGCAATAGAGGGTTAATGCAGTGGTTTCCATTGCCTTCTGCATCCTCATGTCGTTGATCATTGCTGATTCTTCCGCCTTACTTACTACCTGAATAACAAAATTCAAATTTTTCATAGGTATTTTTTGCTGTAGTTGCTTTAAGATGTGTAACTGATAACATACTTTACGGACTACCCACTATACTGTGCACTACTGTACTCCAGCTGTTGCCTAAGACAGCAGCGGAGAGTCTTCAACACTTACCATTCCCCCTTTCACTCTCCTTCCTAGTTAATATCATCCCTCAAGAATGGAGCTTATATTGTCCATCATCTCGCTCTTCTGTTGCCCTCATTGTAGTGCAAGTGCCTATTCCAGTCTTCAGATTGAGCAAAAATTCTTGCAGTACTCAGATCAGAAGTCAGATCTTCAGTGTGATACTATGTTGTACTGAAATGCCAACAGGCAGTACACTTGACGCACAGTGCACTAGTTTGCCGGAAAGAGAAGCTGACCCAAACCCGGATCGACGAATGGTATGGTACACTGGCCAGTCTGAGAATAGTTCTTAGGTGTTTTCCACATTCGTTTAGGCAAATATTCTGCTGGTCCCCAATCCCCACTTCTGAAAATGCGAGAAACAAAATTTGACATGTGCGTGGTGTCTGTTCTGATATGACTCAGAGATGACACAGTACTGTTTTTGATAGGGAAACCATAAATATCAATATTTCAAGGAAGCTACCAACGACAGCCGTAATTGCGTACTGAAATAATTCAATGGCGAAGTTGAAAATTTCTCCTGTATTGGTATTGGACCCGGATTTGCCATTTAAAGTGACTGGTCGCCTTAAACCGCTTCAGCTATCTGAGCACGCTTATCAGCTGACCCAATTTCTCAACTTACTGCACGCTACGAAGTAGCATCCCTGACCATTTACCTCATTCGCTCACAGCGTTTCGTGAATTCTCGCTGTGGATTGGATCTTATTGTGCATCCACATTGAGAATATCATAGTAGTTAAGCTTACACTTATGCTCCATACGTGTGGTGTCCGCTCCGTCGGACATGTCTCACAGAAGAGACAGGACTGTTTTTGACAAACTGGCCATGAACAGACAGGGACGCCACTTCGTAGTGTGCAGTCAGTCGAGAATTAGGGGATGCTGGTAAGCGTTCTCGAATAGAAAAGCAGTTAAGACGACTGCTCGTATAAAGTGGGAAGTCTGGGTTCGAGTCCTGGTCTGGTACAAATTTTCAATTTTCGCCATTAAATTATTTCAATGGCCAATTGTAGCTGACGTAAGTACCTCCATCGAAATATCTTAATTTCGATAACATACAGAACCATGTCTACATCATTCACAGCCAGATGATGCACGACTTCAGTCGTTACGTCGACTGACGTTTCTGATGACAGGACGGGTACCTGACCACAATTTTACAATAAAAGAAATTTGTCAATACATGAAGACACCAAACCATATAGACAGGATACGTTCTAGGAGAAAAGGGTACCTGTAGTGTCTTTCCTCATGTGTCACTCCCACTTTTGTCAATATGGTATATATTTTATGTGGCACCAGGATACGCTTTTTAAATAGTGGAATTACATCTCACTTGGTCGGCAGAGGGAAGGGTTCGTCATACGTCATTTAATGTGCTGGTGGCCATCACTGGCCATTCGTACCAAGTAGACGACACTGGGGCCCAGAGACATCCAACAAACGGCCGCCTCCACCCCGCCCCCCACCCCCGCCAGGGGTGCTTTAATCCCGAGGAGCGCGCCTCCCGCCCCCGGCTGTCCGCACCGCTGCCTACTGCAAGCTGTCGGCACAAAGGGACGGCCGGGGTTTCGCGCCGAATATCGATGTGCCCATTAAGGAAATTGCACTCATTTGCTTTCGGAATATATTCCGTGGGACAGCGCCCGCAGGCCGGGGAACGAATGAAATGCCCGTTGCCCTGCTTTTATCTCCATCTGCACTCCTTTAGATGTTTAATGTCGGGCGAATTAGTGCCGCAGAAGTAAATATGACTACAGAGGACTGCGACGGCGACGAATGAATTCCAGAAAAAAAATATCTGTACCTCCCTGAGAACTCTTCTTCTTACTCCAATGCCAGTTAAGGAGACTTTTTGATATTTAAGAGAAAATATGAAGTGCCAATTTCTATGTGCCCTGAAGTTGACCTGTGCAATTTCAGTTTCATAAAATATTCAGGAGTAGGGTAGGTGCAGAGCCCAATTATAAACCCGAGCCACTTACTAGTATCTCGATTCAATCCTCAAGCTTTTCCGTCGTTCAGACAAATGTTCTGAAATTGTAGCTACGACGGAAGAAAAATTAAAAGTGTCTGAGTGAATTTACAGATTGACGACACTGACTCAAATGGAAAATGTTACATCACGAAGCGCGTTTTGGAGATGTTCCTCATATAACGGGTATTACTTGATTGGACTTTGGTTCTATACGGAACTGATTACCATTTTCTTAAATCAATCTTCTGACTGGTTTGATGTGGCCTGCCACGAATTTCTCATGTGCCTGTCTCTTTCTCTAGAGTATGGTAACAACTGAAACCCACGACCTCAATTATTTGTTGGATATACTTCAGTCTCTGACTTACACAACAGTTTTTACCCTCTACAGATTTTTCTAGTATTACGGAAGCTATTCGCTGTTGTTTTCACATATGTTCTATCATTCTATCCCTTCTTGTCAGTGTCTCCATATGTTTCTTTCTTCAGTGATTCTGCAGCGAACCACCTATATCAGTCCACCTAATTTTCAACATTCGTCTGTAGCACTAGATCTCAAACGCTTTGACTTCTGCGCCGGACCTCTCACAGTCCATGATTCACTCCTACACAAAGCTGCATCCAAACGTACATTCTCATAAATTTATTCCTCAAATTAAGGCCTATGTTTGATACTAGTGCGCTTACTTTGGAAATCATCAACGTCATTGTGGAGTGTGACTCCCATTCGGATGAACAAACTCTCCCATCCCATGTGATATGCAAGAAATAAAGTGCCTATTGCAATTACCGAAATCACTTTTAAAGTCATTTGTTGAAGGACGAAACAGTGGTTTTACCAGGGGTGTAATCCTATTGTCAAAATTAAAAATTCATTCACATCCACTACAGGCCCACTGCGGCAGTTTACCCACTGATTTTTTCTGGGATCGTGTGGTAGTTACTGATGTCCGTAATAATGTCCACGCGTGTGGATCAAACACCCTAAAATGCCACATACGTATATCTGAGTTACTCGTGGATGTGATAATACGTAGAGAACAGTGTCCATTACACCCTCCTCCGTCGAAATCGGTAATGTACTCATATCGGTGTGTAACATCTCATGGGGACGGATTCACACTATGTGATGGTCGTTTGGTACAGTGTATTCCTCAGCGTGTGTGATACGGACAGTTGCAGTCACATGATACACGATGTAGTGGATCAAACACTTTTGCTGTATAGTAACAGTGACAAGTCAGAGAGACACAGAGAGGGAGTTCTTCCAGAATGTTTATCCAACTTCAAGATAAAAATCTAGTTCGCCCTAACCATGTACTCGACGCAGACAAGGCATTAAACTACTGGGTAACACAGAAATTAAATACCGTTAGGATTTTATAGTTTGTTCATAGAGTAGTGTAGAATCATTAAGATGTAAGAAACACTAATTTTGAACCAAATCCAGTAAGTGGTTTCCACAGAAATCGGGATTTTTCTTAATTTTTACAAATGGTGGGGAAAAAGAAATGTAAGAATTATAGAACTTTTGACGGAGTTAGCTTGAATACCAGAATAAGACTTCCATTCTGCAGCGGATTAACTTGAATAGGTTTCGAGATGATAAAAGAAAGTGAATACTGAACTCAAAAACTAGCGAGAGAAAACCTTAATTATCTTAGCATAAACCAGATTATAGAAAATGCGACACTTTATTCTACATAAGAAGTAAGAATGATGGACAAAATTACAGTACATTTACTGAATTTTGCAAAGGCACAGCGATTAATAAAATAGTAAAGCTTTCATTAAATAGATATGAAAGTAAAATCGAAGGGAAATCTAGTATAGATTTACCATAGGAAAAATTAGAGGCGATACGATTGCAATAGAAGAAGTTGATAATTTAACATGCAGAGATGATGCTTTTTAAGCTATGAGGCAGGAGCGCTAACGTTTACCGGTGAGTCTTCCGTTTCTCGCTTCGCTCTGGACGACACTGATGGTATATAAGGTACCTTGAAGCTGCCCCGTTATTCATTCGTTCAACATCTTTTGGCAATGTTGTGTGTCACCGTCATCGCTAAACCCCGCTATATAATATGCAACTGGGAACGCGAGCCGTCGGATGGATGTGTACGGATTCATTTGAGTGAGCTCGACAGACTTTAAGATCGCTCGTTTGTATAATTGATAGAAGTGAACTTTCGATTGAACTTCGGTATTTGAAAAGCCTCCTTCGTTTCAGTGTAACATGGTTTGTGCGCTGCCAATAGTATTATAAATCCGAGTGCCAAATGCAGTGGAAATGGACCACCTTTAGGTAAGCAATCATCAGTATTTTGAATTATTGGCTTCAGAATAATAATTAGAAGCAAACAGAATTTTGAGTAGATTTGGACTCAGAATTGTGCCAAGTGCTGGTTAATGTAGTACAAAATAGTTTGCTTTATAAATGATACTGTGCGTGTGAAACACGATATTTTTTATCACATGCGATTTTTTTCAAACAGTAAACTTATCTAGATACTTTCCGTGCTCTTTCAAAGTTGAGAGTATGACTTTTTCACTCCAGGCGAGTTGAAATGTGGATAAAGGGAATGTAGGATACGATTATCAGGTTCCAGGAGATTTTCTGGATATTTATCGAAGTAATCTACAAGCTCTTGTGGCGTAGTCACAACGAAGTGAGGACATAGGAAAACAAACCACCGTCTCACGACGGTGACACTGAACTCCCTATAGTACAATGGAATATTTCTGAACATATAACTACATGAAAGAGATTTTCATTCACTTCTTATGTAATGATACTTCGAGACACCATATCTCTATTCTCTTTCGCTCCACAAGACCATAGTTTTCTAGCACATTCGATTAACACTTATAGGTCTTTTGAATATGCGCTGGAGCAGGTTCAGTAATCACTGACAGCACATTCGGGTCCACTGTTGAAGATGGCTACCGAGATATGGGCATCACATCCATCCTTTACATCTACAATCCCGTTATCCGACTTCCTTTTTTCATCGTGAATTGTCTGAATATGTAGTTAGAGCTACCAAAGGCCTTACGATTAAGTTTACGCTCTCCAAATCGTGTCCTCCAGTTAACATGTTTGCTCAACTAGTTAAATTCCCAAAAAATCTACGAAAATACTAATCTTTCCCAGTGTTGAATGACAGAATATTATGATCATCGTAGTATTATCGATGATAACTGTCTGTCACAATTACACCGATAAACCCCTTCTTCCCTTCATCTTGAGTGCACAGATAACCCCGGTGTTTCAAAGTACTCAGTTTCACTGATTCAAAAATCCACATCAAAGCGTATTCCTGATATTCTTAACAACTACACAGAACAGTGTCCCTCGAATGCTAGCATACATTTCCCCATTCATTCTCATTTGCAATAGGACTTTACGTCACAGATACCAATATGACCTACATCACCTCTCAATGTCGTTTCAGCACCAGCAGCAACTTCAATTTAGATAACCCGTGACGACTGATGAAGCAGTTAAGCGTAGATATTAAGTGTTATTAATGGGGCGTCGAACTATTTAGTAATTTAATTCCATTTTTAAATTAAGCTCTTCCGGAATAATCATCTGCCATAAAATTATAAGATCTCTGCGACGAAGGGCAATAATATCGCTACAGACATTTCGTTACTCTATGTTGCAGTAATCAAATAATCGATTAAAATAACAACAAAATGTTGCAAAAAGTATACACTTTACCAATGCAAGTTATCACCTACGAAAGAACGTAAATATCGCGTATATTTATTTAAAACAGAGTATATAAACATTTGCTAGGCGGGATGCCACCATCTCTCAAAAGACACTGGAACGAAACCATTACCGATTCACTACGACACCATCTACCGAGCCGTACGAGCTACAGCCGTCTTGAATTTCTTGGTTTCGCCAAAGCAGGAGCATTTCTCGAAACGAGCGGATGGTTACGCATTGTAGAAAACTGGAGACATAAAGTAAATGGAATATCTGACACTTAATTCGCTGTTTATTGAGTTTATTATTATTATTTAAGTTTATGGACCTTATTTTTGGCAAGTAATTATGAGAATGAGTATCAATGGAGGAATTTTTTAGTTACGACCTTTTGTATTCTTCTCTCTGTTATTGAATAACAGTACCATAGACCATCAAAAACGTAGTCCACAGACTTAATTTGATTCTTCTTATTTTTCCTCTATGTAATATGAAAGTCCTGCTTCTTATGGTATTTTTTTTTATTTCGGACATGGCCATCTTATGTCGGATCTGAGTAATGACATTCGTTTCATTTCATTTACTACATATTTAAAGACCTACTGTCAAGAATTTTAAAATCAGGCTGTACAATTTACAATTTTAGGTGTAACAATACATTGTTCCACACTACTAATAAAATTTGTTTTGAGCAAAACAATTCCAAGAGTAATAACGCTGAGTTAAAAAGAAAGTTGAATTATTTGAAGGAAACGGAGTGTCACAATAACAAATTTTAGTAATTTAGAAGAACATAATAGAAAGAAATGTAAGGGACGATCTGCAGATTTTCTTTTGCTCTTAAAATTAAATATAACATACAAATTTTGATTGTTGTTGTTGCTTTTCCAGGTACGAGGGCCTCGGCAGGCACATCGAACCCGTCTCACCTGAAGTAGTATCCAGAGTTATGTCTTGTTATACTACTAAACGATAAACATCACCGAGCGGTCTCAGGCGCTGCAGTCATGGATTGTGCGGCTGGTCCCGGTGGAGGTTCGAGTCCTCCCTCGGGCATGGGTGTGCGTGTGTTTGTCCTTAGGATAATTTAGGTTAAGTAGTGTGTAAGCTTAGGGACTGATGACGTTAGCAGTTAAATCCCATAAGATCTCACACACATTTGAACTTTTTTTTTATAAAAACATAATGAATGACTCTACGTGTATTTGTTTGAACTGTCACAGAACTAGTACTAGTCTTACAGGTTTTAGGTGTTTCTGTAGGGAAACCCCACTGCACTACTTTTGTTGTTGTATCTAGACTTAAGCCTACATACTTTATGTGTACTGTTACGCTCTCTTTTTGTGTTAACCAGAGACACAGCGGAAGCGAAGCCACGATCTAAATTTCGAGCTGCAGCTCCCCATATGGCGCTTTCTTAGGTGTAATAGTTATCTCGTTGCTTACATTAGTAATTTTCCTCTACATTGTTCAGTTATTATGTTTAACGTGCAGTTTAAATACTTTTCCAATCACGTGCTATGTCTGGCTATCTTATAATTATTTTATTTATCTATTTTAGGTGTTATTATGATCTGTGTATGATGTTGAGTTTTGTGTCATTTTCTGTATCTGCATCTACATCACTTCCTTTGGCTGCGTTTGAGTTTGTGTCCTCCCAAGGACCCTGTTGTCGTGTTTGTTTCTGTGTTTGTTCGAGATCTAAAAAGCTAAACTCCGCCCGAACAGGCCATGAAGGCCCAACGGTACCGACCATTCGCCGTGTTACCTCAGCCCACTGGCATCATTGGATGCGGATATGGAAGCGCATGAGGTCATTACAACGCTCTCCCGGCGTAAATCAGTTTACGAGACCGGAGCCGTCACTTCTCAATCAAGTAGATCCTCAGTTTGCTTCATAAGGGCTGACAGCACCCCGTTTGCCAACAGCGCTCGGAAGACCGGATGGTCACGCATCCAAGTGCTAGCCCAGTCCGACTGCACTTAACTGCGACGATCTGACGAGAACCGATGTGACCACTGCGGGAAGGCCGTTTGCACTTGTTCGATGTCTGCTGTATCGATTTTCTTGTCTCCAGACCTAATCAGCGAAGTTCGCTATAGCACACCATTTGTCTGGGTCTCGAAACGTTTCTTTGATGGCAGCGTATTCTGTTACAGATCTTACATGTGTGACGATGTAACTCCACGTGATCACAAGCCCCAGATGTGCATGTAGCGCTCTGGCTGTGGGCCACGTGGTCCAGATGTGTTGGGGGCGGCCCATAGCCCGTCAAAAAGCGAATCACGCCACAATTTGGATCCGCATCACCTATCCTATTCGCTCTTCTTAATAAAGGAAGAAGGAGTAAACGCAACTGCCTCTGTCGGTCGTCTCCCACCCCCTCTGACGTGTACCAAGGCACCAGGTGTTCAATTGCTTCCCCTGTTATTTCACGAATCTTGTCGTGTCTGCCCCTCTTAAGTCAGTATGCTACCATGGGGGAAAATCCCCCACCGTCCGAGCAGGTCTCGAATGGCTGAACGGTACAGACCGACCGCCATGTCATCCTCATGTGTTAAGCGTCACTGGATGCAGACATGGAGGGGCGTGTGATCTGCACACCGCTCTCCTGTCAGTTGTGTTTTCGTGACCGGAGCCATTACCTCTCAGTCAAGTAGCTCCTCAATTGACTGACAATGGCTGAGTCCACCCCAGTTGCCAAGAGCGCTCGGCACACCGGACGGTAACCCATCCAAGTGCTAACCAAGCCCGACAGCGCTTCACTTCGATGATCTGACAGGAGCCCGTGTAACCACTGTGGGAAGGCACTTGACTCTGTGGCGCATAGTGACTTTAATAGGGCAAGTGCCCAGAACTACTCACAAGGCTTCTACTGACATGGTGCCAAAAGCATCCGAAATGGTGAGTGTTATGCTCCTCTGTCCTCACCGCACTGTGTTTCTGTACGTCACTACAGACAGGCGATGCGCCGGGGCACCTGCTGAAAAGCATACTATTGCTTCCAAGAGAGGTGTGTGATACGCTCGTAGCTATCTTGAAGATAGTCTTTATTACGTGGTGCTTAACAATTCAAGTTGTTTGCATTACTTTCGTCGCTTTGTCAACTGCCATTGCGGAATTGCCAAAAAAAAACAGCGGCTACTAAAGAACTGCTATCTACAGATATGTACAGTGAGCCTTGTACCTATAATGTCCTCCCTTTCCGGATACGGACGAAATGTCTCATTTTCGCCATGTTCACGGAGGGACTACGAGCAACTATACAGCGGACTGCCTACGACGCGACAGTTACGGAGGGTACTTCGCGAACACTGCAGACCGACTTCCGTGCTTCAGGCACTGGGCGAGGAACTAGTTTGCAATATTACATGAAAACTGCAGAGCTTCGGGATCCCATGGAGCGGGTGGCACTTTCTAGTTAGCGGTTCTGATGCGTACTGCGAGCTGGGAAGCTGCGCGCGTAATGAGTTGCAGGCCAGCCAGATTAGCGAAACACTGGCCGCGCTGGAATGGTTGGCGCATTCAGGCCCGCCAAATCCCCGGAGCGCAGCGCGGTGCGGTGCGGGGGTGGGCTTCGAAGCGGAGTACGGCGGACGGCCATCTAACTCTTCCGACTCCCACAATGCTAATCTCCTGACCTACATGTATAATTATATCCCCATTTAGATGCGCCGCAAGTACATCTTGTGGTATGCTACAGCAGTGATGCGGAAAATTGTTGCTCGTTTTACTGGCAACTTTATTCCGTCTTATTGATGTATTAAGTACCAATTTGATACTGTGGTTGACCAGTGGGCTAGGGTTTTCTAATCAGTGTATAATAACGTGACACATTTAGCGTTAAGCTTTCTCCCAATGGTGGTTGGTACGTCAGGCCCGTGTCTTGGAGTTACTTGCATCTTGAGGGGCCCTAATTCTGGTAACATACATATAATGTTTGAGGTATTGCCTCCAGTTGGTAACGAAACTGCACCAACGAGCCTTGCCTCTCCTACTTCAGCAGTGGTCTTGGTTCTGTCGACATCTGGTCACCCTAATTCTGAAAGGAGGCGCCTTCGAAAGTTTGATGCGTGATGATCCGTGTTAGGGAAATGGCGTCGCGTTAAGTTATCAGGCAAAGTGCACTCGGTGTATATCCCCGCAGGAATCGCCCGTCATGTGGAAGAGGCCACCAACGATTTCTTTCGCATAGGATCAGAGGACATTGTTTCTTTAAGAAAATTGGCGTTCTGAAGTTAGCGAATATTTCTTTCGGGATCTCAAAACTGCAGTTGTCTTGCAGCATCTTTCCGAGAACATTGGACTGCGAGTTAAGGGTCAAAAGTAGATATCTCGCCGATTCAGACTCTATCTGGGCTTCACATCCTTCGATTTGTACAGTAGGGGGAATATCTGTAATGCCCTGGATATTGCAAGTGTGCACTACACACCGGAAACAGCGAGTCGACTGGCAAAGTATGTGTAGATGCAACTTTTCTAAGTATTATAAATTCGGTATACATAGAAAAAGGATCATTTAAATCAAATATAACAATGAAATGGCAAATGCGGAAAATCAGAATCTTAAAATATTAGTTTCTAAATGCCGGAGCAATCGCAGCAAAATTCCAGAACTTATTTCTGTTGTAGACGTCGCCTCCACATCCTACGTAACTGAGATTTGTGTGAAACCACAAGTAGATTTTAGTGAAATTATTTCTGCACCGAACAATAGAGCATATTCCATAAGAAGACGGATGTTTACAGGAACAAGCAGAAATATTAGGTTCAGCGAGGTCTAAAAGGTATTCGACCGCGACCTAATACGGACAAAAGTACTCAGGGCTTGTGGAATTTAATAGTCGAACGTTTGCACCGACTATCATATTCAGACAAACTGGTCACATAGTCACTCGAAGATAGCTTAAACATGATAGCACACCAATACGCCAAGGACATGGTAGTGAGATACGGCGTATTAACTGGGAAAACTGTGTACGTTATTGGTGGCGAAGGCAAACAGTCTTGCGACACAGTACCGAATACATTGTCAAAAACTGTCTTGAATAACTGATCAGAGATCCATACACGAAAGAAACTATTTAGACCGCCAGACTACAAACAGACCTTTTCTTGATTTTTATCAATCAAAGAGGAATTATATCATGCTTACTATGATCGACAAAAGCAAAAAGATCATTAAGAAAATTTTGAGAGTATATGTAATAGGTACGATTGATAGGGAGTCACAAACGACCTGTCTGAAAGAGACTGAGAACATGTAGTTCAAAACAAACGAACACACAACCGCATGTTGCGCTTTTACATCTAGTCAGTCAGGAGAAAGATAATAAGAGACGTTAAGCTCCATTTTCAGAATGCTGAAAAAGCAAATCACTACACCCTCACAAAAGAAGAGGGTATGACAAAGCTGACAAGAATATCTGATGCCAACGCGTGCGTCGGCAAGATAGACCATGCGTAAGGCATACGGATAATTTCCAAAGCGATTTCTCTGTGTGTTCTCTATAAAATTCATAATAAACGTACCTTTTGTTGCAGATGTTTTACGGTCTTAGTTTTCGAGACATTTAATTTTGAAATCAAGGACTTCTTCCCTAGACACGCTGTATGGTGATTAGTAGTCGATGATGTACTACAGTACGGAGTATTTTCGCAAATATGTGAAGTATCGATAATCATTTAGCTTACAAAACCAGTGCGAATGTTCTACAGAAATAAAAATCCATAGGGTGTATCGCAAGGAAGCGTTTATGATCTCCAGTGTTATCACAATACATACACAATGTATCACACCGTATTATCAACATTACAAGGTGGTTTCTGATTAGGTTACTGTGTAGGGGGACGTATTAGTGTCGACGATAACAAGAAAATACCGAAAGACTTTGATCGATCGCGCTAATGAACAGTCGCTTGTGTGAGCTGTCCAATCGCAAGTCTGTAGATTGATAACCAGTATCAATAAATGTAACTCCATCTTGCGCTCAGGCCGGTCGATGAAATGTA
Source organism: Schistocerca nitens (assembly GCF_023898315.1). NCBI lineage: Eukaryota > Metazoa > Arthropoda > Insecta > Orthoptera > Acrididae > Schistocerca > Schistocerca nitens. The sequence goes on along the minus strand of NC_064614.1, from coordinate 398,624,630 downwards.
ATAATACTGTACCAAAATCCGTTATTTTGACATTCTTTTATTAAGTAACCAGTTTCGATGTTCCAATCGCGCCATCGTCAGGCCTGTTTTATGAATCACATTAAGTACCACTCTTGAATGTGTGAAACATGACACCATTGTTCGTATCTAGTTCAGCACCTGCTGTCGTATGTGTGAAGAGCACACTTACTCAAGTAGTTAGTGTATATACGGAACCAGATACGAATATTGGTGCCATGGTTCACACATGCACGAGTGATATTTGCTGTCATTCTTGCGACATGCCTGAAGATGACGCGATTGAAACGTTGAAACTGTTTGTCTAATAAAACAATAACAAAATAACGGTTACTAGTGCAGTATTGTCACATTAGATATCAAGCTTAACCTTCAAAATAAATAAATAACATAGATAGTATATATTTTTAATACTAGTCTCTGTAATTGCAAACGAAATGGTGTAGTATTAGTTATGATAGTTCATGATGCTAACTCTCAAATACAGATCACAGTTATGTGAAATGCGACTTTTTTGACTATGGCAGACTGAAAATACTAATGTTTTGTGAATTCATTATCTTTCAATTAATTTCGCTTAAGTTAAGCACTTTTCCAGCAACACCCACTTGAAGGCAATAGTAAAAAACAAGACACGGCGTTCAAACAGCTCTGTAAAAACATACTAGCGCTCTAATAACTGCCAGATGCACTCAAACAGAACGCTCTATTTTATCAAAACTATAAAGAAATACATTATAGCTTTCAGACTAATAATTTAACTTAAAGTAACCATTGTGTTTTGCCAGAATCTTGAATGCTTCTTTCACATGTGCAGTGTGACTAATACCCACACGAACAATTTAGAATGAAGTGTTCTTAACGAATTGACACCTCAGCTTTCATATCTAATACAGAATTTTTTTAAAAAGAAATTGAAATTCCTGCTCTCAAATTTACACATTAACCTGGAAGTTCATAAGAGACTATCACTCCGTCTTTTATGCTCCAAAATGTTACCACTTTGTATTAAATCTGATGCAAATGTAAATAAACGCAATGTGACTGCAGTTATTTTTAAGTTTAAGAGTGACAAGAACTTTTGAAAAGTGCAGCGGAATGATAAGAATGGGGGCTGTCTAGAGTTAACCAAGACAAATAGGGAAAAAATCATGTAGTCGAGAATTTTGTATAGTTATAGGGGGGAGAGCCCCGAAAAATATATAAAATGTTCTTACCTATGGGGTGCGAGAGAGTGGGTGTGGGATAGAGAGCAGTTCAATGTCATTTATTTGTTTTTCTTGAATCGATCGGAAATCTCGGCTTCTAGAAAAAATGTTTCCCAGTAAAAAATTAAACCATATTAAATTTATTACAAAAACGTTCTACTAATTTTTCCCTAGGACTAAGTTTGTGTTGCATGGGATGGAAAAATTGTATGTTATTAAAAACAACGTTTAAATGGTATAGAGTTAAGTTTTATTGTTAAATGAAATGAGCTAAGAACAAATATTAAATGTTTGTCCCTCATCTAAGTACAGTAGAACAGCATTAAGGGACAAATTGTGTCTGGGGAATGTGAAGGGCTGGAAGGGAGTGGATGGTGGATGTCAGACAGATAAGGAAGGTAGGTCGCCAAACTGAGGTCATGCACTTCTCTCTTTCGTAGGTCTGCAAACTGAGTTCACAGGCGAGTACCTTCTCCGTCTACTCCACTGCATGAAAAGAAATAACTACAGTGGGTTTAAGAATGTTACACCAGGCCTTCTGGCTCTCCTGACAACACAGTGTGCAGACATTCCCAGGCATGTTTTTCTTTCACAAAATGCTTTAATGGGATCTGGACGTCATGAGAGCCCAAAAAATGCATTTTTTTACTTAATAAAATTGTAAGACTCTTGTATGGACTAAGAAAGTCTGACAAAAATGTGCGCTTAACTTGTAGTATCTCACCATATTCGTGTTTAAATGTCTTTCTAAAGCATATATGGCTTGTGAATGCCAAGCTGTCACACTACTGTTAAACACAGAACCTCCCCTACAGTAACTCGTTATTTAATTTTGGCGCCGCTATTTCAATAGTGACTCGTTAGTGCAGTATTCTTGAAGAATATGTCGACTGTACTATGAGCTGGGATTTATTGCGATGGATCTTTCTATCGATACAAGTACTTTGCTGGAGTTTACTTGTATTTCTCGCATGTGGTCATGGTGCAAGCTTGTTCTTGAGACTGCTTATTTCATCCATTTTGCATCGTAAAACGACAGAAATGAAGAAGTTTAATTTCAGTCCTAAATTTTACGGTGATCAACGCAAGCGTGTTGTTTGAAATTACAAAAATGAAGAAACTGTTGCGTCACTGGAAAGTAAGGTTATGCCTGAAAGTTCGCCAGGTAGCGTATCAAAACGTAAGCTGAAACATCTTACGAAAAATGAACAAGATTATGGTGTTGAAAATAGTGAAAATAAGGGTTACACATTAATAAGTAAGTGCAAGCTTTCCAAATTTCTTTTGTCTGTTGCTAAATGTAAATACTATAATAGTAAAAAGTTCCATACGTTTAGTGAGAATATAAGCAAGAGAAGAGGCCTATCCAGCAAAATTGTAACTGAATGTCAATTCTGTAAAGGAACGAAATGTAAAATAACATCTCCTGTAACATGCACAAAATATAGTGAAGCTACTATTCACCTTGTGTATGCAATAAGGTGTATTGAAAAGTAAAGAAGAGCAGCCTAGATATTTTGTGCTATGGTGGATCTCCCGCCCCCACCTGCAAACGTCTGCGTAATGCCCTAACAGAAGTCAGTGAAGCATCTATGCAGACGGCAGCGAAAGAAGCAGTAGATATTTGTCAGTCTGCAGATATTGTTGCCGCACTAGACAGTTCTTGGCAGAAGAGAGGCCATACATCGCTGAATGGAGTTGTCACTGTTAACTCTGTAGGTACAAGCAAGGTGCTGGACTGCGAAAGCCCGACAAAAACAGCGTAGTTTGTAGTAATAAGGAAAATGAACGCAAATGTGACAAAAACTTGGAGGTTTCACTGGTGGTACAGAAAGCAAGGGCGCAGTCTCTATTTGTAGTAGATTAATTGCTAGATAAGGTGAATATGGTGAAACTGAAATTAAAAAATTGAATACATAGGATATGTATAGAAGAAAATATGGGCAAGACGTAGGGAATTCTGCGAGTACATGACAGGAAAAAAATACTATGACGGCAAAGCAATTGGTGGAACAGGCAAATTCATCAAATCAGAAATAGAAATTTTCCCATATTATTATTGTCTAACTGTCAAAAGAAACAACGAAGATTTGAGCATTCACAGCCTGTCCTCTGCCCAAAAGGAAACGGTTCATAGTGCAAGTACAATAGGTGTAAAGCAAAAGAGCATAACGACAGCTGCCGAGCCGAGAGGACGCGCAGCAGGGCAGCAGCAGCACTCGTCTGATTAACTGCAAATTAATTTAGTCTTTGTTTTTTGTTCACGTTCTTCTGCAAAGGATTGAACTGCACGTGTATTTTACTTTGTAGACTAGTGGTTACAAATTAATTGTAGTTTTTGTTGTTGCATAAGTCTTGTGAATATCCTCGTGCAGGGCGGTTTCCTAGTGTGAATTTTCCGTGTAGGGAAATTTATTTCTCTTTAATAGCTTGCGGTTTCAGAGTACAGTGAGAAACCTGCACACCAACTTTTATTGTTGCTTTATTTTCCTTCGGTGCATTTTAAAACTCAGTAGGGCCATTTGATACCATATGTCTATTTTATACACAGTACGATATGGCTAGGGACTGTGCTTGTTGTGAGCGGACACAAGGAGACTTGGCTGCTGCCCGTATACAGCTGGAAGCTGCACACTCGAGCTTCATCAGGGGTACCCACTTCCCCTGGATAGGCGGAGTGCTAGTAGGACCCCCCTACTTTGCCTCCATGTCTTCTTCTTTGGAGTGTTGTAGTGTTGGTTTCTTCTTTTATTCAGTATTCCCTTCTCAGTACTTTGATTTCTTCTTTGCTGGCAGGTTGTCTGCCAGCTGTGTAGGTCCATAACAGGCCGACTTCGTTGCTCCCGGCGTGGACGGCTCAGGGAGCGCTCTGCTGTGACGGCTGCTGTACGACCGCTGGCGTGGTTGTCACCACTGCCTCAGCAGCTTTCTGCAGCGTTTCGGCAAGGTGCGAGACCGTTTCGATTGCCGCAGAGAGTGCGGACACGGCTGCAGATAGCCGATCTTCGTGCACAGCGGTTGCTGTGCTTCGGCCGGATGCAGCTGTATTGCAGGCCGCGGCTGGAGTGTTTCCACTCCTGCCGCTTCCCGGAACGTGGCGTCTTCTTTACGCGCCTTCCCGCTGGGCAGGGGGGGGGGGGGGGGCGGCGCGTGCGTCGTCAGGGGTGCCCTCTCGGACGCGTTTGCTGGTGTGAACGCGCCGTCTTCTGTTGTCTCCATCGGCGGAGGCGAATGTGGCAGCGTGGGCTGCCGGTGTCGACCTCGTGATTGTCGGCATCCTGTCCGCCTGAGCGCCTGGGCGCGAACGGTCGTGGGACAGGTCGACAGTCTTCGTTGCTGATTGCCCACGTTGGCGAGCAACTGCAGCTTTGATTACCTCGCAGCCGCTGTAGCTCGCGTCGTATGGGTCGTCACAGTTAGCACACTTGGGAGTGTGCGACCTCGGCAGCGTGCAAAGTCTACTTGCATGGGCTCCAGCTCACTTCATGCACTGCTGGAAGCTGCGCTGGCTACCGTCGACAAGCTTGTAACTAATGCCCGAAGTTGCGGTGACGCCGCGGCGCCAGAGACGAGACCTGCGACACCTTTGGTGCCACTGAAATCCCCTGGAGACCCGGACGTCACTGTGGCTTCCGATACGCAACATCTCACCGGTCCGTCCTCACTCCAGAGTGGGTGGCAGATAGTGATGACGGGTTCGCTTGTCACTGGGCGGAAGGCGAAAGAGGGAGCAGGGCGTGTGGCTGTCTCCCTACATCTTAGCAACAGGTACGAGCTGCTTCCCAGTGTTGATGATATCTCTGAGCCAGCAAGGGACGCCTCTTCTGTTGGGCCAGCAGTCGATTTCCCTGCCCAGTCCAGACAAGTACAGAGGGTGGGTATGCTAGTCATTGGGAGCTCCAATGTTAGGCGGGTGATGGAGCCCCTCAGGGAGATGGCAGGCAAGGCGGGAAGAATTCCAGTGTGCATTCGGTATGTTTGCCGGAAGGCCTCATCCATGACGTGGAGGAGGCACTACTAGCGGCAATCGAGCGCACTAGGTGCAACCCTTTGCGTGTAGTGGCAGATGTCGGCACGAATGACGCCTACCGCTTGGGTTCTGAGGCCATCCTCGGCTTCCTTCGGTGGCTGGCTGATTTGGTGAAGGCCACTAGCAATGCACGTGGGATGCAGGCTGCCTGTTTGTAGCATCGTACACAGGATTGATCGCCGTCCTCTGGAGCAGAGTGGAAGGTCTAAACTAGAGGCTCAGACGGCTTTGCGACGGTATCGGATGCGCATTTCTCTACCTCCGCTATCGGGTGCAGAATTTTAGGGTTCCCCTTAATAGGTCAGGCGTCCACTACAGCACACGAAGCGGCTACTAGGGTAGCCGAGTACGCGTGGCGTGCACATGGGGCTTTTTTAGATAATGGGAGCCCTCCCTTGGGAGCAAACACGATTTGCTTGTTAAATCAGTCACTGCGACCTCAGGGAAACTTGGTCCTTGCAGATCAGACATAGAAAAGATTAATACGATTTTAGTAAATTGCAGGAGCATCCAAGGAAAGGTCCCAGAATTGGTATCGCTAACTGAAGGTTATAATGCACAGATAGAGTTGGGAACAGAGAGCTGGTTGAAGCCAGACGTCAATGGCAATAAACTCCTAAGTTCAGACTGGAATGTTTATCGTAAGGATAGGTTAGTCGCCAATGATGGCGGCGTGTTTATTGCAGTAAAAAGTTCCATCAAATCTAGCGAGGTTATCATGAATTCCGAACGTGAATTAATCTGGGTGAAATTCAGTATAAAATAACGGTCAAAAATGGTGATCGGATGCTTTTATATACCACCTAGGTCAGGATCTGTAGTTGTAGAGCGCTTCAGACAGAACTTACAGAATATCATTAGTAATTTTCCTGATCATGCCGTTGTAATAGGGGGTGACTTCAACTTGCCAGGAATAGATTGGGAGTGTGATGCAATCCAAACTGGTGCCAGAGACCGGGAATCGTGTGACATTGTTCTGGATATCTTGTCTGAAAATTACCTTGAACAAATAGTTGGAGAACCAAATCGTGAGGGTAACGTTTTAGACCTACTGGTAACAAACAGACATGAACTTATCGAATCAGTTAACGTAGAGGAAGGTATCAGTGATCATAAGGCTGTGACAGTATCTATGACGACGGGTCCTAAAAGGAATGTTAAGAGAGGTAGGAAGATATATTTGCTCAGCAAGGGTGACAGGATACCAATTTCATAATATCTCCGCAGTCAGCATCAAATATTCGCTGATGATGACGAAAATGTGGAGAACAAATGGAAAAAATTCAAAGGAATCGTTCAATATGCCCTAGAGTTCCGAGTAAGGTTTTAAGGGATGCGAAACTTCGACCATGATTTAATTGCCGTGTTAGAAAAGCGCTACGTAAACAAAGAGCATTTCATCTCAGATTCAAGAGAAGTAAAACCTAGTTGACAAACAAAACCTGAACGAATTTAAAATGAGCTTAAGGAGAGCAATGATTTTGAAAGTAAGACGTTATTAACCGACCTGAGTAAAAACCCTAAGAGATTTGGTTGTATGTCAATTCAGTAAGTGGGTCAAAATTATCTATTTATTGTCTCAGCGACCACACCGGTACCGAAACGGAAGATAACAGAGAGAAGACCGAAATAATGAATTCGGCCTTCCGAAGTTGTTTCACCGCGGAAGATCGTAACATTGTCCGTCCTTTCAACTGTCGTACGAACGTCGAAATGCCAGATATTGAGATAACCGACCGAGGAACTGAAAAGCAGCTACAATCGCGTAGTAGTAGAAAGGCTTCAGGACCAGATGAGATACCTATATGATTCTATAAAGATTATGCGAAATAACTTGCTCCCCTTCTAGCAGTAGCTTATCGTAGATCGCTTGAGCAACGTAAGGCATTTAACGACTAGAAAAAAGCGCAGGCCATTCCCATTTTAAGAAAGGCCATAAAGCAGATCCACACTATTATAGATCTATATCGTTGACGTCAATCTGTTGTAGAATTATGGAGCATGTTTTATGCCGTAGAATTATAACGTTCTTTGAAAATGAACATCACCTCTATAAAAATCGGCATGGATTCCACAAACAGAAATCCTGCGAAAATCAGATCGCTCTGTTACTCCATGAGATCTACAGCTCAGTGGACAACGAAGCACAGGTTGATGCAGTGTTCTCTGATTTCAGTAAGACATTTGACACTGTCCCGCATTGCCGTTTAATGAAAAAAATAAGAGCTTATGGGGTATCGGAGCAGACACGCGATTCGATTCAAGACTTTCTTGCAGATAGAAGTCAGCACGTCTCTCTTAAGGGAACTAAATCGACAGATGTAAAGGTAATATCCGGAGTACCACATGGAAGTGTGACAGGACCGTTGCTGTTCACAATATATATAAATGATCTGGTAGAAAGCTTCGGATGCTCTTTAAGACTACTCGCAGATGATGCAGTTGTTTATACCAAAGTAGCAACGCCAGAGGATAGTACGAATTCGCAGAACGACCTGAAGAGTATTGATGAATGGTGCAGACTCTGGCAGTTGACCCTGGACGTAAATAAATGCAACATATTGCGCATACATAGGAAAGGAAATCCATTACTGTACAGCTACACTATTGATGACAAACAGTTGGAGACAGCGTCTGCCCTAAAATATCTAGGCGTAACTATTCAGAGCAACCTTAGGTGGAATGACCATATAAAACAGATAGTGGGAAAAGCAGAAAGCAGACTCAGATTCATCGAAAGAATCTTAAGGAAATGTAATTTACCCCCGAAAGAAGTGGCTTGTAAGGCGCTTGTCGCCCGATTCTTGACTATTGTTCATCTATCTGGGATCCCTATCAGGTAGGACTGATAGAGGAGACATAGAAGATCCAAGGAAGAGCGGCGCGTTCCGTCACGGGATCATTTAGTTGGCGAGAGACCGTTACGGCGAAGCTAAACGAACTCCACTGGTAGACGTTACAAGAGAGGCGTTGTGCATCACGGAGAGATTTATTATTGAAATTTCGGGACAAGATTTTTCAGAAGTCAGACAACATTTAACTTCCTCCCACATACATCTCGGGTGTTGACCACGAAAAGAAAATTCAAGAAATTAGAGCCAATACAGAGGCTTATCGACAATCATTCTTCCCACACACTATTCGCGACTGGAACAGTGTTGGAGGGTTCAAACAGTGCTATCGATAGTAAAAAATGGTTCAAATGGCTCTGAGCACTATGGGACTTAACTTCTGAGGTCATCAGTCCCCTAGAACTTAGAATTACTTAAACCTAACTAACTTAAGGACATCACACACATCCATGCCCGAGGCAGGATCCGAACCTGCGACCGTAGCGGTCGCGCGGTTCCAGGCTAAAGCGCTTAGAACCGCTCGGCCACACCAGCCGGCTGTACTGAAAGTACCCTCCGCCGCACACCATTAGGTGGCTCGTGGAGTATGATGTAGACGTAGGTACACAAGCAAGCCCTATGCTAGAAAATGTTAAGGTAGAACTAAATTCAATATCTTGAGATCTTTCAGATTCTAAACTCCTCGAAATATGTTTATATGGCATAAGAAAGAATTCGAATGAAAGCTTCAAAGTTGCGTTTGGGAATGCTTGCCAAACACTATCGTTGTTGGCACGTCAGCTTTCCAGATTAGTATGACACACGCCGCAAAATATTTTAATGATGGAGTAACAAGCAGATTAAAAACCATGAGCAAATCAAAACAGTAAACAAAATTATATGTGGCCTGCTACAAGCGGACTTGTAACGTTCAGTTGAAGCTGCAAAAGCTACTGAAAGCATGAAAAGGAGGCCAGAATAACAAAGAAAAGAAAGAAAACTATAGCAGATGGCAAGGAAACTCAGAATCAATAAGATATGGACAGGAATATTTGGACATGTTATCATTGAGATGAAAGTGATGCAAATATTTCGTTCCAATTTTCCATAGCGTTTTTGCATACTTAAGTATCATTATGTCATCCAGTATTAAAGATACCAAAAGAAAAATTTTGCATATATAATACGTGTTGCCTACACAGTGAACTACACTCCTGGAAATGGAAAAAAGAACACATTGACACCGGTGTGTCAGACCCACCATACTTGCTCCGGACACTGCGAGAGGGCTGTACAAGCAATGATCACACGCACGGCACAGCGGACACACCAGGACCCGCGGTGTTGGCCGTCGAATGGCGCTAGCTGCGCAGCATTTGTGCACCGCCGCCGTCAGTGTCAGCCAGTTTGCCGTGGCATACGGAGCTCCATCGCAGTCTTTAACACTGGTAGCATGCCGCGACAGCGTGGACGTGAACCGTATGTGCAGTTGACGGACTTTGAGCGAGGGCGTATAGTGGGCATGCGGGAGGCCGGGTGGACGTACCGCCGAATTGCTCAACACGTGGGGCGTGAGGTCTCCACAGTACATCGATGTTGTCGCCAGTGGTCGGCGGAAGGTGCACGTGCCCGTCGACCTGGCACCGGACCGCAGCGACGCACGGATGCACGCCAAGACCGTAGGATCCTACGCAGTGCCGTAGGGGACCGCACCGCCACTTCCCAGCAAATTAGGGACACTGTTGCTCCTGGGGTATCGGCGAGGACCATTCGCAACCGTCTCCATGAAGCTGGGCTACGGTCCTGCACACCGTTAGGCCGTCTTCCGCTCACGCCCCAACATCGTGCAGCCCGCCTCCAGTGGTGTCGCGACAGGCGTGAATGGAGGGACGAATGGAGACGTGTCGTCTTCAGCGATGAGAGTCGCTTCTGCCTTGGTGCCAATGATGGTCGTATGCGTGTTTGGCGCCGTGCAGGTGAGCGCCACAATCAGGACTGCATACGACCGAGGCACACAGGGCCAACACCCGGCATCATGGTGTGGGGAGCGATCTCCTACACTGGCCGTACACCACTGGTGATCGTCGAGGGGACACTGAATAGTGCACGGTACATCCAAACCGTCATCGAAACCATCGTTCTACCATTCCTAGACCGGCAAAGGAACTTGCTGTTCCAACAGGACAATGCACGTCCGCATGTATCCCGTGCCACCCAACGTGCTCTAGAAGGTTTAAGTCAACTACCCTGGCCAGCAAGATCTCCGGATCTGTCCCCCATTGAGCATGTTTGGGACTGGATGAAGCGTCGTCTCACGCGGTCTGCACGTCCAGCACGAACGCTGGTCCAACTGAGGCGCCAGGTGGAAATGGCATGGCAAGCCGTTCCACAGGACTACATCCAGCATCTCTACGCTCGTCTCCATGGGAGAATAGCAGCCTGCATTGCTGCGAAAGGTGGATATACACTGTACTAGTGCCGACATTGTGCATGCTCTGTTGCCTGTGTCTATGTGCCTGTGGTTCTGTCAGTGTGATCATGTGATGTATCTGACCCCAGGAATGTGTCAATAAAGTTTCCCCTTCCTGAGACAATGAATTCACGGTGTTCTTATTTCAATTTCCAGGAGTGTATATTATTCAACATATATTGGTGCATGTCATATGTCTTAAATTATTAATAGAAAAAACTGGCTTCTAAAAATTTTTTTTAAACAAATACTCTACACAATAAATTGGAAATATTCCTGGTTCACTGTCTCATCAAGTAAACAATTAAAAGAATTAAATTTGTTTTAACTTTTTATTTTGAATATTATGGTAGTACAGTGTACCTAACACAAAAATTACTTGTAATTCAGTGTGTAAGATAAAAATCAAATTTCACTTCACTATGCACACCACAGCTTTCAAGTTTATTTCACATGGAGGTCACAACATACTAATTATTTGGTTAAATTTTCATTCGCACATCTGTTAAAGTTTTTGAGTTACGAAATTTCAGATTACTTGTAAAAGGTAAAGGTTATGATGTCAATACAGATATGAGTTATTACTAATACTAATGCATGAAACGCTTATGGTCAAGAGTCATTGTACGTGTCAACAGCATGTTCTACACTGCTGAAGGGGAAATTGATTCTTAGTAATCCTGTACAGTAGTTGTAACCTTCTTCCAGGAAAGGCAACTTCTCATCCACGAGTGTTGCTCACTTAGACAGATTGTACCTACTCAGCATTTCCTGTCCAGTTCTCATATGTCAGTAGACAAAATAACTTAAATGAGCTCATGTCTATCTGGTGAAGTTATTTTCAGGTTATTACAGAGAAATTATTTGCAGTTATCAAATGATCTTCTATGCAAAATTCGTATCTGGAGATAATGACTGAGAAGTGTTTAATTTGCAAGTGTGGCGGCGCATCGAAAGCTAGGTACTAATTAATTGTTTGTGCATAGTGATTTATTTAGGAACTTTAGTAGTCTTCAACCGGTGTTCGTGGTGTTTTCTGGTGAAATAATTTCAGAAGAACCTTTTGGGAACTGTTTACAGCTCGTTACTGTGTGATTAGACGTTTGATTCTCTTTCTGTATTAGTCTTTTGTTATATTCACATTTGTTGTTTATTAATACTGTTAATAATAGTAGTTACTTCCCTTGTAGAGTAAGTTTGTGATTATTGTAGTCAGGTTTTTAGCATCTTCTTATTGTAGTAGCGGAACTTAGAAAAAGTAAAATTTTACCATGAGTGAGAAGTGTGGGCTTTGCCGTAGGTTCGTGAGTAGTGGATTGCGGTGTGACACTTGTTCGAAGTATTTTCACTGGGGGGAATGCAGTGGGAGGAAGTGCTGGGAAGTGAGTACCAGGTCACCAGCATTGTGAAGCCTAATGCAGGGTTGGCTCAGGTGACTGTTAACATAGGGGGGTTATGTAGGGATTTTACTAAAGAGGATCAGGTAGTGATTGTGGGTGGGGCTGGTAATAGTATTGGTAGGGATGGGGAGTATAACATAGATGGTGACCTGGAAAAGATAGCCACTCAGACTGGCAACACGAATGTGCATTTCGTGGAACTGTTTCAGCGTCACGATCGGCCTCATCTTAATACAGCCGTCAGGCGTAATAACATGAGACTTGGGGGTGCGCTGATGACAGAAAGCATGGGTCACATTTCAGTGGTGTCGGTGGAGTCTATCAGCAGGACGGGTTTCACTAGACACGGCCTGCACCTCAACAGGTATGGGAAGGGGAGGTTGGCAAAGCTTATAGGTGACAGCATAGGTGGGGTTGGTGGGATCACTCATGGGAAAATTCCTGCAGTAGTGTGTGTTAGAGCTGCACCTTTTTTAGATTGAAGTCAGCTGATAGGTATTCCTGCTTAAGGGAAGTCTCTCTAACAAGGGAATCACTTTTGACAAAGCTTAGGTATCCGAGTAATGAGGGAATTAGTATATTTCATCAAAATATACAAGGTATTAGGGATAAAGTTAGTGAACTGCTTATAGATGTTGACTCTGAAATTATTGGTATATCTGAACACTTCTTAAATAAGGAGATAATTCAGAGGCTTCCTTTACCAGGATACAGGTTGGCTGGCTGCTTTTCGAGGAGCTCTTTGCGGTGTGGGGGAGTAGCCATGTATGTGAAAAACGGCATCGCATTTGAGTCAATTGATGTTTCAAAGTACTGCACTGAAAAGGTGTTTGAATGTTGTGCAGGTGTGGTTAAATTTAACGGAGTTAAACTTGTAACTGTTGTTATTTATAGATCCCCAGACTCCGATTTCACAGCATTTTTGCTAAAGCTAGAGGAGGTTCTTGGTTCACTTTATAGGAAATACAAAAAGTTAGTTATATGTGGTGACTTCAATATTAATTGTATAAGTGATTGTGCAAGGAAGAGGATGCTGGTAGACCTCTTTAATTCATATAATCTTATGCAAACCGTATTCTTTCCAACGAGAGTGCAAGGGAACAGTAGAACAACCATAGACAACATTTTTGTTCATTCCTCATTACTAGAAGGGCATTCTGTTAGAAAAAAGGTGAATGGCCTTTCAGATCATGATGCGCAAATTTTAACTTTAAAAGATTTTTATGCTGCAACTCGTGTTAAATATAGTCATCAGCTGTTCAGGAAAGCTGATCCGGTTGCTGTAGAGACCTTTGTAAACCTTATAAAGGAACAAGAGTGGCAAGATGTTTATAGCGCTGAGACAGTAAACGATAAATATAATGCTTTTCTAAAGACCTTTCTCATGCTCTTTGAAAGTTGCTTTCCGTTACAACGTTTAAAACAGGGTACTAGCACAAACAGGCAGCCTGGGTGGCTGACTAGAGGGATAAGAATATCTTGTAGAACAAAGTGGCAATTATATCAAAACGTTAGAAACAGTCAAAATCTAAATGCAGCAGCCCATTACAAACAGTATTGTAAGGTGCTTAAAAATGTTATTAGGAAGGCAAAAAGTATGTGGTATGCAGATAGAATAGCTAAGTCTCAGGATAAAATTAAAACCATATGGTCAGTCGTAAAGGAAGTTGCTGGTCTGCAGAGAGAGGTCGAGGATATAGAATCAGTGCGTAGTGGGAATGTCCGTGTTACTGATAAGTCGCATATATGTACAGTATTTAATAATCACTTTCTGAATATAGCAGGTGAACTAAATAGAAACCTAATTCCAACAGGGAATCATATAGCGCTCTTAGAAAAAAGTGTTCCGAGACTGTTACCTGAAATGCTCCTCCATGATACTGACAAGAGGGAGATTGAGTTAATAATTAAATCACTAAAGACCAAGAACTCTCATGGATATGACGGGGTATCTAGCAGAATACTGAAGTATTGTTCTATGTATGTTAGCCCAGTACTTAGCCATATCTGTAACTTTTCCTTTAGGAGTGGTCGGTTTCCTGATCGATTAAAATACTCGGTAGTGAAGCCACTTTATAAAAAGGGAGACATTGATAATGTTGACAATTTTAGACCTATTTCTATGCCATCGGTGTTTGCTAAAGTTATCGAGAAGGTTGTATATACAAGGTTACTGGAGCATTTAAATTCACATAATTTGCTGTCAAATGTTCAGTTTGGTTTTAGAAATGGTTTAACAACTGAAAATGCTATATTCTCTTTTCTCTGTGAGGTTTTCGACGGATTAAATAAAAGGTTGCGAACGCTAGGTGTTTTCTTTGATTTAACGAAGGCTTTTGACTGTGTTGACCACAAAATATTACTGCAGAAGTTGGACCATTATGGAGTAAGGGGAGTAGCTTACAACTGGTTCGCCTCTTACTTTAAGAACAGAAAGCAGAGGGTAATTCTCCGCAATATTGAGAGTGGTAGTGATGTTCAGTCCCAATGGGGCACTGTTAAGTGGGGCGTTCCCCAAGGGTCGGTGCTGGGGCCACTGCTGCTCCTTATTTATATAAATGATATGCCTTCTAGTATTACAGGTGATTCAAAAGTATTTCTGTTTGCTGATGACACCAGCTTGATAGTGAAGGATCTTGTGTGTAATATTGAAACAGTAACAAATAATTTAGTTCATGAAATAAGTTCGTGGCTTGTGGAAAATAATTTGATGCTAAATCACAGTAAGACTCAGTTTTTACAGTTTCTAACTCACAATTCAACAAGAACTGACATTTTAATCAGACAGAATGGGCATGTTATAAGCGAGACGGAACAGTTCAAGTTCCTAGGTGTACGGATAGATAGTAAGCTGTTGTGGAAAGCCCATGTTCAGGATCTTGTTCAGAAACTAAATGCTGCTTTATTTACCATTAGAACAGTATCTGAAATAAGTGACACTTCAACACGAAAAGTAGTCTACTTCGCATATTTTCATACGCTTATGTCGTATGGTATTATTTTTTGGGGTAATTCTTCTGATTCAAAAAGGGTATTTTTGGCTCAAAAACGGGCTGTTCGAGCTATATGTGGTGTAAGTTCGAGAACCTCTTGTCGACCCCTATTCAAAAATCTGGGAATTCTGACATTGCCCTCACAGTATATATTTTCTTTAATGTCGTTTGTTGTTAGCAATATTAGCCTATTCCCAAGAGTTAGCAGCTTTCACTCAGTTAATACTAGGCAGAAATCAAATCTGCATGTAGAATGCAGTTCCTTGACTCTTGTGCAGAAAGGAGTGCAGTATTCTGCTGCATCCATTTTCAATAAGCTACCACAAGAACTCAAAAATCTTAGCAGTAGCCCAAACTCTTTTAAGTCTAAACTGAAGAGTTTCCTCATGGCTCACTCCTTCTATTCTGTCGAGGAGCTCCTGGAAGAGCTAAAAAATTAAGCAAATTCCAGTGTTACATTGTTGATTGTCTTCATTTAAACTTATGACTTGTCACCTGAATATGTTTTTTTTTTCATTTTATCTGTTTCTAATATCGTGTTATAATTTCATGTATTGACTCGTTCCATGACCATGGAGATTTCTCCTTAATTTGGTCCCACGGAACAATAAATAAATAAATAAATAAATAAAAATCAGTGACCCATGTTGTGTTTGTGAGAAAGGGATTGAACTGGTATATGTGGCACCTTACTGCTATCATGTAAATAAATGTAACCAGGTGTAGTCGCTTGGTAGTGAATTAATGAACGACCAGAACGTTACTGTACTTCTCCATTCGTTAACTGTGTTACAGGTAGACTGCATTAAATTTCTCTCATTGAGAAATTGTTGCAGCCATATAATGTATTCCTGAGAGGGGACCAATCTACCACATATCCACAGTATATCTTGCAAGTTGAGTGTAACTATGTCTGATTGAATGGGAGTAATTCCGTTGAGGTCTACAAATATAACATGCTGCAGTGCACTGCTTGACTTAGGTTGAAACATCTGTTGTTTCATGACACTTAGATGACCTATTTATGTTGCAGTGGGAACCAGTTTAACCCTTTGGGCCTCTACAAACTTTGGGAGAGCTGATGATGCTGGGGTGATACATTTTGAGACTCCTCGTGCTGTGAAAAATGTTCCAGCCAGTGGTAGGGGAAACAATGAACTGTACATTGTCGAACACATATCGACAGGGTATTACACTTTCGACATGCTCTTCAGTGTGGTAGACAGCTGACAGCTCTAGCTGTTCAGCTTATTTACACAATTTCTCACTTAACAACTGCAAATAAGTACTAACATCAGAAAATGAAAATAGCTCCGCTATATAACCACGAGCTCTGTACTGATATTTTGTTAACTCACAAAAGAGAACTTGTCAACGAATGTTGAGCAGACGTAAATTGAAATTGGGGAGCGATCGTGTAGGGCGAAGCTGACTTTACCAGAGGAACGTTATAGCTGAGGTACAGAGTGACTAAGAATCTTCCCCCACGACCCAATAGTGAAGAACAGTTTTCAAAAATTTAAGTAGACTGTCTCCAGTGCGTTTCTCGCTTTAATAAGTAACTCATATTCTGTGTAGCATTTACGTCCTTTTTGGAAAGTAGACATAGCATAGGGTGTGTCTGTGCATTGCATCGTCAGTGATTTCTAAGGCACACTGTGGAATGAAAATGTTGGTATAATTTTCTGAATCGTCCTGTAGTTGTTTCTTGTGAAGTAGTGGAGTGAATGGAGTGTGTAATCACCAGCAGTAGGTAATCGGCTGCTCTTTTCAATTTCATACTGATGAAAGAGGGAAGTGCATGATCACTATCCAGCGATTTACCTCTCCTCACGCTTTTACAATCCATGTACCCCACACCCTCCAACCTGCTAAACCCCTGCAACACAATTTATCCATTAATACATTGTACTAGATGCTACTCATAATGCACTTAATTTTTTTTCACCCACTTCATACAACAATGAACACACATTTTAAACCAATAAAGCACTATTTTTAATAATCTGGAATTTTTCCATCCACTGGAATTAGGACACTATTAGTCCCAATGAACAACTGAATAGAACCCTTTCTGTAAGCAAAGTCATCGAGTTTCAGTTTCTATTGGGATACATTTTCCCTAAAAGATATGATTTCTGAGGTATTCAAGAAAAACTTAAGAAAAATTCCCTTTAAACATACACCACATCCATGACCACAACCCACCACTCAGGTTCCTTGGTGTGTTTTTCATGGCACTTCCTCCTACTACTGTACAAAAATTAGCGACTACACGAATTTGTTCCAGTCGTTGACTGGACTATTCATACAGTAATTACTATGTACATAATATGTAAATTGAAGGTGAAGAGTGGAGTAATGGAAAAGGGAAGGAACTCATGATGTCAGCTGCATCAAGACTTTACATGGATTCAGAGGCAGAGAGTGACAATGCGTCCTGAGCCGGGGTTCAAACCCAGCAATTGCTGCTTACTGGGTAGGTGTGTTATCTTACTGAGCCACCCTGACACAGCAGTTATCACTGTAGCGAA
Source organism: Schistocerca nitens (assembly GCF_023898315.1). Classification (NCBI taxonomy): domain Eukaryota; kingdom Metazoa; phylum Arthropoda; class Insecta; order Orthoptera; family Acrididae; genus Schistocerca; species Schistocerca nitens. The sequence continues at coordinate 398,607,146 of NC_064614.1, read as the reverse complement.
GACAATCTTGGCACACCTCTCAGCTGACTCAGACTCCCACCCAGCGCCACCTATCCACAGTCCCTGACCATTTTCTCCATTCTCACTACACTGAGTTTCCCACAGGAGGTCAAACACATTTGTGCATCTGCATTGAAGGTAGATTCATTGCCCATCGAGACAAAACAATTATGTGGATAGGTGATGTCTTTTCTTTCAGATATGTCCCCTAGAATAGACACCGTGCATTCCTACTATTGTACATAAGAGAAACTGCATGTTATACAGTTCGTGCAATGCAAATGTTTTCTCTACTCTGTGACATACATCAGCTAATAGTAATAAACCCTGAGCCAGTATGGTAGTAGAATTTATCTCGATGTCTCCATTTCTGAAGCAACACTGTGTGATAAAGATGCAACGAGGGTACGACAATTGCCCAAAATGGTGGAAATTCTAAGTTTAATAGTTGTAGAAAACATGTCGCAGAAAGTATGGTATGTGTGACCAGATGTCACTGTCATCTTGCTACCGGAAACATGCCACCAACAGCGGAGAGCTGACGGCAGGGCAATAATGCACTGAGTGTCACAGTGTCCACATCAGGGATGGCCACAGATTGAAAGGAGTTAAATTGTATTGCAACTTTAGGTTCTATTCGCTATGATCTGTGGTGCTGGAGACTACTAAGCACTTAGCCAAATTTAATTGATATGTCATCTCAATTACTTACAACACTATAAGATAGGGCTGCGATTGATGCTTTATACATACTGAGTTGAAGAATATATTTCATTACATGCTTTTTTATTTTATGTGGTAATTTGATGAAAGATGAACCTCTGAATGGAACATATCTCTTTATTTGTAGCTGTAATCCAGTGATTGTGCTTAATGTCTATCCTGATCAATGGTTATGAAAATCACCCATTCTTGATAAAATATTTTCTTTAGTAATCATATTTTTTATTTGACTCTTTTATTTATGATATCATAGTTTTGTGTCTAAAAATTAAATTCTAGAATATTTCTATTTGTCTGCATTTCTTACTCACAAAAGTGTTTAAAAGTTACTTCTTAGATTATCTTTAACAGTTTCCATTATTTTCGGTGATACTGCAGTGCAGAAATGATTAAGTTCAATTCAGTTTATCTTATTTTCAAAATTTACAATTTGTAATATGTTTTCAAATGCGTTGTCAATTAGATAATGATGAACTGTTCTTTTGCTTTAGGTTCCTCAAATACATCAGTATAAAAAGGAAATAATTTTTCATCACTAGTTCTAGCTTTTGTTTCACGAACACAACAGTAATAAATGAATATATTTCATCCAGTAGTTAGTTTCATTATTTTGAAAAATTCGACATCTCTTGCAATTTTATAATGATTCAATTTTGAAACACTTCCACATCACATTAGATGATGTCTACTAATAAAACTAATTAGGTCAACTTTATTTTATTTACTGTAACCACATAAGATATTTCTTTTATAATAATCATGAATTTCAACAACTATGAGTTTCCCCATTTGGCCTTTGTACTTCTACAAAATAAAATACATTACATTTGTAACAATCCTTAAACTTTCGTCTAGTAAGAATACATCATTAATATGTATTTCAATAATAAGTATGACACAATTATTCTTTCTTATTTTTCATATATTACAATAAACATTTTTCACGATTTTTATTATGTGTATCTTTATGTGATGAATTAACATAGAAGCAATTTTAATTTATAATAGCTTGACAAACTTAACATTTTTTTGAATTTGTATTAATTTGTTGTTTTTCATTATTATACATCGATAGTGATGTTTTCAAATGTTCTTCACTTGGGATGCATTGTAAATTATTCTTACAATCGTATTTAGAAATATTATTTTCCAATTGTGCAAGTAAATCGTTTAATATTGTAATTTCTTACACGATACTCTTTTACACATTGTCTACCCATCGTTCTATATCAATCTTCTGTATATTCATTTGAAGAAAAATTACCAGTTTTACAATAATTACAAAATTTGGAATTGACTCAAGACTGCTCTGATTGTTGTTGAACCTGCTCCATTTACACAGAAAAAATTTATAGGAAAATAAATACTGAAAGACAATAATTCAATGAAGAGTAATTGAACTGTAAATCTATTAATTTAAACCTGATGTAAAAATGTTTAATATTTATTTGTTATCAACAGAATCCAAAAAAAGAGTGAAGATGGATAAACAAAAATAAGGATACCCCAAATAAGTATTCCCAAAAAATTCAACTTTCTAATAAAAGTGAGGTAATCAATTATTCACCATCCTCACAAAAATTCAATATTTTTAATATAAGTAAAGAGTTGGTTATTTGCTACATAACCAGAAATTCAACTTTTTATTAAACAAATTTTGATATAAATGGGTATTAATTTATTTAAATTGACAGATAGCTACAACAACTTCTCCTAAACGGACAATATGAAGTGCAGAAAAAATAACTTTTAAAGAAAGAATATTTACAATAATGTGAAATAGCAAAACATTTAAACATATGAGGTTAGTCTAACAATCGTAAAAGAAATTTAGTAGAATATATCAATAAAGTATAATATAATAATTTCAATTAACATGAACTTGTATATTCTAAAGATTCAGAAAAAGAAGTGTTAAATGAAAAGAAATCTGGGCTATTTCAAGGATTTCAAATACAAGAAAATAATACAGCTATAATATAGGAGAACTAAAAAATTTAATAATAAGACTAAACTAGTAGCAGAAAAACCATTTCCAAGAGATTTAGAAAACAAGAAAGTTGCTGATGGAAAGAAATAGCAAAGTAATATAATGGTTGTGGATATTTTTATGTTAATGGAAGAAAGAGTTTAAAAAAACAGATTTAATGAAATTAATATTAAAAGCATTCGACTTCAATGACAAATTATGTTTAAATTCTTTTAATAATAAAAGGAAAAATTTCATAAAAATTATTTATCCTAAATGGAGCCAATTATGGACATTCTAGATCTATTCAACAACAACCTTAGATCTAGTAATAAGCAAGTATTTATGATTACTGATGAAAAGAACAATCCGTTGTTTAAAGCAAAAGATGTTGCTAAATGTTCAGAATTTATAAACACAAGAAAGGCTATTAGAGACCATGTAAGGGAAAAACATGATATTAATTATAGAATTTAAAGTGGAATGATAAATTCGACTTGTATCCTGAAAATTGTTTTTTGATGAACCTAAATTATATTAATTATCCATGAAATCAAAATTCATATTAGTTGGAGGTTTTCAAGATTTGGTTTCTGAAAGAAGTTTTACCAACAATTAGAAAATATGTAGAATATAACATTAAAAACGAAATAAGACATGAATAAAGACCAATTAACTCAAAAAATTTAAACGAAATTACATTCAAAATTGAAATGGAGTAAGTAAGGGAGGTCTAGTAAGTTTACAAGAAATAAATAAATACATCATTACCTCTTGTTGTTCCTAAAACAGGTAATGAAAATTTAACACCAACTTTTATTATTTTACAATTATTTGAAATTGACTGTGAAAATGCTAACCATGTAATTAAAAGACAACAATAATTTTACAGATACAATTGGATAGAATTCAAGACAGGCATCCTAATTGTGAAGAAATGTTAAGACTTAATTGAAATTCTAATTCGAAAAATTTATATAAATGAATGAAAGAATCTTTAACCATTATTTTTGGCACAGTTATTTTATGAGATGTTCACAAGAATAGATGATTAATGATGTCATATATCAAGATGCAGCGAAATAAATTGATATCCTTAGTAACATTTCTACACAATGGACATATTAGTTTCCCTTTAACCATTAACCTATGCATACTTCATGAAAAAAAACTACATATATGTTTTTACACATTGATGATTTTCATAACTTCAATTTATAGATCCACTATTATCTTTATTTTCTTCTATTTCGTCATATTCTATATATTTTTTTGTATTTGATTCAGATATATGTTGATATTCTAAAATATACCCCCAATGTTATTTATCTTGAAATTAAATTATAAAATCTTCACATAATATTTGTTCAAGTGCTATTTCATCCCTATTTAAATTATTTGAAATTTTCTAGAGAAATTCTCTCATAAAATGTAATTTTTGATAAAATGCTAGATATTGCCAGCTTATTTTATCTTTAAAATCTCTAATAAAATCTTCAGACAAAGTTTTTACATTTGTTATTTCATCCCAATCCAAAATTTATTCATCTTGAATTTCTGATATAAAATTTTAGGAGAAATTATGTTTATGTTGATAATACAATCCAGTTTATTATATCTTGGAATGCTCTTATAAAATTTTCAGATGATTTTGATATCCTAGTTTACATGATAATGATATTCTAAAATGAAATCCTCAGACAATCTTCATTTACCATGTATTTTATTCCAGTTTAATCTGTCTTGAAATTGTCTCATAAATTTTTCAGATAATTGTTGCCACATTGATATTTTATCTCAGTTTACTATATTTTTCACAAAAGTTCTAGTTACTTGATATAATCCAATCTAATTTCACTTGAAATTTTCTGATGAAATTTTTAGTCAGTTTATGTTGTAATACAACTTCTCTCATGAAATTAATATGTAATTTACGATATAATGTTACGTTCCACTTTAATTTTTCTTGGAAGTATCTTAGAAAATTTTCAGAAAAGATTTTGTGCCTTGACAAGAGCTTCCAATCTAACTTATCTTGCACCAGCTGTAACAAAGTTGCAAATATAAACAGTGATCCAGGTACTGTGGAATGTTGTTTTTTCCAGTCTTAGGTAACAATATAAAGTCCTTTGTAGTTCCTTTTCAGTCAGCAATGACCATTTTCGGATGTGGTCTACACCATGTTCTAATGTGATAGTTAAATGTTGCCATAATTCAATGTTTCTAGACTATATAAATGCAACACTTATTATGATAAAATTTTAATTAGATTTGTAATAAAAATTTAAGGATGCCATTTTCTTTTAAAAAATACTCTATTTACTGAAAGATAAAAAGGAACATTATTGCAGCAAATTTATGTATTTATTTTTATGGGATTTCTTAAGGATAAGTATTAGCTGAAATAACTAACCTGTAAACAAATTGACATAAAATAAAAGTATTATTTATAATGATAAAGAAGTATTTTCAATGATCGATGAAAATAATAATCCTTGGTTTAAAGAAGAAGATGTTGCTGAAATTCTAGTATATACAGATACTACACAAGCTACTAGAAAATATATAGATGTAGATGATACTTAAATATGTTTATGGGTCACCTCAGAGTCACATAATGAAAAACAGTATGATTGTTAATGCGCTATATTATATTATGTGACATTAAAGTAAAAAAGAAGCAAAACAGTTTAAATGTTTGGTTACTCACAATATGTAGATACTAATGATAAAATAAAATATGAAGAGGTAATGAAAAATCATCAACACTTATCAAGAAATCAGCATTATAGAATCATATACAACAAAAATTAAAAAATATAAAAAATGGTTTTTATTATATGGAGCCTTTTGTAACTATATCTAATACAGTTGCTGTTTGTTCAGGAACATGCATGTTGATACATTTCAGTTGATTATTCAAATAAATTTTCCCCTAAGTTGCATTCATGGTTTAGAGACATTTGGTTTCCATTACTTGAAACAAAAGAATGCAATGATCACAAAAGAAATTTAGTGTTTTATTAAATATGGTGTTTGAGTACCCCGTAGGGGGCTCTAATTTGAAAAAAGTGGAATAAATTCAAATTTCATTTTGTACAGTCTTTAAACATATACAGTGTAATGCATAGAGAAATAAAATTTAGTGATCCATTGGATCTGACATACGAATACATACAGAATGAGGTCAAGAAAATAACAGCAAATAATTTTAAAAAAACAACATGGATTTCAGAACCTGTTAAAACCATAAAAATCTTGTAATGAGTTTAAAAACTAATTTTGCTAATGAAATGAAAGATTATTATAAGACACTAGAGAATATATTTTATGATTACTTCAATTACACCAAAGAATATGGAACTACTCAAACCAAACAACTTGCTATGGAATTTGTACAACAATACCAACAGTTAACACAACAAACTAGTGAGAAAGATGAATAATTTCAGTAATCCAACCAAAATGATTTTTTACAATACTGATTTAAGATATATACTTGGTCTTTTAAAGTTATTTGATGATGGATTGTGAATATGATTATTATGTCATTAGAATACAAAGAAGAAATTTACAGACAGTTATATGAAATTGCAGATAGACATCCAAACAGTGAAAGAAATTTGAAGATTTTCTGAATTATGTTAATATTATGGATGAATATACACAAAAACACCTAATTATTCATATAATAAATCTTTATCAGAATGAGCTTTTATACAATTAAATGACTTTTATTTACCTAATTATTATGTGAATTGTCAAAACCTAACTATTTAACATATATTTTAGCTCGATCCTTTATCCAAACTTTTCAATAGGAAATAAATCCGGATATTTTACTTTCTGTAAATCACACTCAAAAATTTCCTTTTACTTATTCACCACTTACATCTCTCAATTTATGTGATATTGCATTAAAATGAATAAAAGAATCAATTTCGGAAATTTGTGTTAACCAATTGACTAAATATCATTCTTCAAAAATTTCTTTGAGTTTACTGTTTCAAACTTTGTTTCCTTTTCTAAATTTTGGTTCTTCAATGGATACATCAGTAGTAGGTTTATAACTCTTTTCATCAATTTCTATTGGTTGTATTTTTATTAAATTTTTGTGTTATTACATTCATCAACTAATTTTGAAACTAGATCAGTCCCTTCATAATTTCCTTGTTACTCAAATCTTTCTTTAAATGTTCTGTTAAATCTTCCAAAACAGATGATTTTAATTTTGAAAAAGTTGAATAATGATTAATATTACCTTTTTTCATCATTTCTGGAAAATTTCTTCAATCTTTACCATTATCTGTTAGGAAATTTTTTGGGTTTCTATGATTGAATATTTGTTTAGAACTTTCAACTAAATTCTTACTTCTTTTATCTTTAACTGGAACAGCCCAAGCAAATATTGGAAAAACATAAGAGTAAGTAAACATATATATCATTTATGCATTTTCTGAATTTCCTAATAGATCTACCTGTCATAAATCACCAATACCGAGTAGAAATACATTTGTTCTTATAAATTTTTTTCTCATTGGTTTATATAACTCATTAATAATTTCTTCTGAGTATTTAGATCTTTGCCTGCAAAATTTTTTTAACAATTCATTATTTTAGTTTAGCATACTGTACAAAGAGCTTTGATTCTTTGTCTTCCTTTTTAGTGGTTACTCAAAGAAGTTTATGTGTTCGAGAATTTTTGTATATTTGAAAAGGTATATAAGTGTCTCCATTTATATATAAAATTTTTTTAATAAGATTTATACTGTTGTTCCATTCTATCATCATCATTTGATTCTAAAATGAGCTCACTGAACATGAATAATTCACCTGTAACAGGTATAGTTTTAACTAGATGATTTAGAGCTATTTTTCATTTTTATCTCAAGTAATAGATTACTGAACTGAATTGGATATAAAAGTTGTGTTCACCCTTATTACATCTTTTTATTTCGATTTTAAAATCAGTATTTGACAAATCGCCATCTCTACTGACACCAATGAAATAGTTCTTTTCATTTTTTCATTTTATGCAAATGCATATTTCAGTATTTTATCACCTCTGACAAAATGAAATTTGAGTTTTTGTTTGTCATGCATTCTTTTCTGAAGATTGCTGACTCAAGTATAGTGTTAAATCTGGCTTTTTTGTGAAGTAATTAGTTATATCATATTTTAGGTTGCTGATTAATTTTTTTCAGTAAGTACTGACATAATTACCGAGTTGTGTTACAATATTTGTGTATTAGGTTTTGTAACAAGATTGTTTAATTCACTAACTAAGTAATGTTTTGTAACAGCATCTAAGCATTTACTACTATCTTTCTACCATTAAAATCAACACACCTTCAGTTACTTTAAAGATGTTACCTAATTTTTTATGAAACTGTTTAATTAAACTTTCGATTTTTGGATCAAGTTTTTGATCAAATTTATTTTATATGATTTATAACTTTTGATGATTCATCATGTGACTTATAGGCTGCAGCTTATTTCCGAAAATGTCCATTTACTAGATCCAAACTATCATTAACTTTATAATCATCTGAACACAGTTTTAAAACAAACAGACAGAAATGAGCACAAATTACATCATCAATGATTTGTATTCTCTCAATATTGTAGTAGAGGTAATTTTCTCCAAAATAGTTGCTTAGCTGTTCTGGTATATTTCCACCAAATGAATCAAAAACAAATTTTATATCTTTATTCTTATGTTAAGAAATCCAGTGAGTACCAGTATGATCACATGCATCTACATTTATATCTCCAGATTCAAATTTTTTGGCTCATTAGGCAATTCATCAATCATATATACTCTATGAAAGTGTTTAATTTTTAATTGAGTAGCACGTTTTTCTAGATCAAAATTACTTAATGCATTAGGATACGCATGGATTATTTTTTGCAAATATTTTACTCTAGTTTCTTTCTTTTCCATTGCTAAAGTATGTCTTTTTTGTTCTTCTAATTCTATATAAGTTTTTCCCTCGTTTATTACATCATTTACGATTGCTGTAACATTCTTTGACCTAGATTTATTTTTTAAACATCAACCTCTTTAATTGTTTCAATTATATCTTCACACTGCATTTCTTTATTTTTTAAAAGCACATTTTCTTCTCTCCTCTGTATTTAGTCAGTGCATGTTGTATTTGTGATTCACTTAATGTAAGTCATATTTACCTATACCATCTTCACACCAATCATGTATTTGTCTAATTGGTGAAAAATCTCCAAAAATCTTCTGAATGATGATGAAATAGAATGATTTGTTTTTCAACTTGTCTGTTTTATTCAATAGCTTTAGTTTAAGGAACCATTTGCACTCGAGCACAGATGATATTTAATTTACTGAACTTAGATTATATGTATCGATTTTTTAAGACAAGAGAAAGCAAAACAAAGGAATTAACACCAGTCTCTTGTCGCATCCAGTAGGCATCAGCACTCCTATGTCATTCATTGTCCTAGAAGGACATAATTTTTATTTCCAGAAAAGAGGCGCAGAATTAATAAGTCGCTCTCATTTGTGAATTATCTCCAATTATTTACCTAGAATTTTATGTAAGTGTCATCCATGTCGTAATGTATATGTTGAAATAAATGCATGTATTATTTAATCGCATGCTTTTCTCTTAGTATAGTCACCCCATTGTAATGATTGAAGCTGAGGTCAGATAGCAGACTTGGTCTACAAAAAATATGTAATGACCCTGGCTACATTCCATAAATCTTTGGACGTGGAAAGCTCGATAAATTCATGGCATAAATTGCATTTACTTTATTGTGCGACCTCAATGAAACATTAAAAAATTCAATTCCAATCTTAAAGGCGAAACAAACTGTAATCTCTCAATTACTTATTCAAACTATTATTATTATAATTACAATTTATTATTGTTATTATTATATTATTTTGTTTTATTTTTATTTGTTAAACTGGCGACTGTGTGCCAGGACTCATTATTGTATCTGTGCTACAACTAATTGTTCTTATTCATGTACATCCTGACTGGCAACAGCCTATGTCGCTAGAATACTGAAGCAAACGAATAAAATCTGGAGACAATTTGGACTGGAAATGCAATCTTCGCATCAAGGTGACATGTACGGTAAGGCACAGCACTAGCACATCCACAACTGATTCCAAGCACATTTTTCATTCAAAATTATTTTTCTCAGCATTAAATTCAATATTCAGTTTTCATTCAGTAATTTTTTCCAAATTCCGCAACATCTCTTTATTCAGATGATTACATTCCGATCCAACAATACGCAAGTTACATTGCACAATATGGCCGATATTGTATAAGATTCAAGCAACATGGCTAGTCACCTTTAATGCGTATGCTACTTTCGATCTTTAAAGTCATCTCTCAATCATTCTCAGTCATTTAAACACACTCATAGGCAGTACATTTTCACACTACACATTTAAACAATTTTTTTCTTGCACACAATTTATTCATGATATGGAAAAAACTCGATACCAGCACACAATGAAACAACAATGAAGTAACGCAAGTGGCCGAGTGGTTCTACGTGCTTCAGTCTGGAACCGTGTGACCGCTACGGTCGCAGGTTCGAATCCTGCCTCGGGCATGGATGTGTGTAATGTCCTTAGGTTAGTTAGGTTTAAGTAGTTCTAAGTTCTAGGGGACTGATGACCTCAGCAGTTAAGTCCCATAGTGCTCAGAGCCATTTGAACCATTTGAAGTAACGCAAACATGGATACACAGAAACATTCAGACACACAGAAATTAATACAGACATGCAAACACATCAAAGTAACCCACTACAGACACACACAAACGCCCAAAAGAGCAATTCAGAACCAAAAATGAGAGACCACGTCACGCTTAATGACGCGGCGGGGGCAAGCTCATTTTGCAATCAATATTTTTCCGCTATATTGAATTCAATTTTGGAAGGCATGACCAATATTTAGCAAGAGGTAGCAACCAATCAAAGACAAAATGACGAAAAATACACACAATTAATGACAGACAATGCAGCTTTCAGAAATGAGGTAAGATCAGACTTCGCCACACTGAAAGCATCAAATGAACAACTGACCCAAATGTAGATGAAATTAATACATGTCTCTCCAAACAGGTCGACGATCTTATGGAAATATTAAAAAATTTAGAGTTACGACAAAGTGACAATTCCAATCACATTCATGAACTGACAAAAACCTGTGAAACTATTAACTGCAAATTAGAATCAAACATGCATGCATGTGACGAAATTAATTTAAAGGTGAATACAATAGAAACAAACGTAGCTGACATTCACAAACAGATTCACATAACAATACAGAGAGAGGCTTAACCCCATTTCTCTCGCCGTAATTTACAATTTAAAGAATGGAAGCACACAAAGACCAAATTTTTGAAGAATGTATACAAAATGAGTTGCCACATATAGTGCACGATTCTGTAGTGGAACACATAAACAACAATAGACAAGTAATCGATGATGATATGCAAACAAAGACAACTCAATGCCAAGCACAACAGAATAGTACATCCACTACACATTTTAACACACACAGAAGAAAATCTCGATTCGGAAATGAATACATGTACACACACGAATTTCAACACTCAAATACACAATACACTTACCCGCATAGCAACAGATACCCATCACCTGAAATACGATACAATTATCATTTCAATGAAAACTATGTACATACAGGGAAGAATTCAATGATTACATGGAAAGAAACAGACGAACACATAACAAAGAAGAAGAAAGTCTATTCTAGCACCGTAAAAAACCTTTTACACCAGGCAAAAACACCGTACACCCCGTCATCTTCTTAAAAGGTTTCAGGAACGGATTCCCACGTTCGTGGAGCGACCACAAACGCATTGCACATGTTGTGGATTACATTCAAGGAGATGCTGCTGTCTGGGCTTACCATGAAAGCAACAGATGTGTAACATATGAGCAGTTTGAACGTGCCTTCTTGAATTAGTTTTGGTCACCCACTGTGCAGTAACGTATGTGCATATAAGTCACTGAACCCGAACACTTCAATCCTAAAAACGGCAATCTGCGCCGATATTTCGAGAAGTACCTTTCCTGAATATTTTTTGGAAAAGTTAGATGCTGTTGATTCACTGTATGAACAAGAATCAACATACACAGTAGGAATCAACATGTCTACATTGGCACATTATCAAACATGCAGCAAAATTCACAACAACACACAATAAACATGCAAAACAATCACCAAAACTCACAGCTGCACACAAACACCAACTGTAACTATACACACGGAGATAAAAAAACGAAGAAACGACAATTTTAATTCAAGAAGGAATAACAGAAACAACAACAGACACAAAGCCAAACAGAAACACTGGCAAGGAAACAATAACACAGATTACACAAGAAATGGAACAGCTACAACGCACTTTAATTGGAACAATGACCAGTATTATGCGAGACAGTGGCAAACACAGCAACCGCCACCACAAAATCATATTCAGATACTACAAGGGAATTTTGCACAAACATGCAGCACAAAACAACAAATGACATCAGCCAACCGAAAACAGACAGCCGATTGGCAAAGACAATATCATAATGTAAATATTATTGAGGCAGCTAATGAAATTACAACTACACTTACTGATGACCACACAAACCACGTAAACTAGAACCAGTCATTACTGAGCCCCAGATCATGACTGAGGATCATTTGAGGGCAACTTCAATTTAGAAACTATGTTTGAATACACACTTGCTAGAGAAACTGTGAAACAAGAAAAATTAACATTTACACAACAAGAGTTGCCTACATTATTCTTAAGATATAATGAACGTGGAAACTTAGCTGATGATCTGATAAATGACAACACACAATGTCACAATGTAAAGAAAAGATTTGAACTATCTTCCACCTCAGGCAATGTAGGAGGTATACCTACAAACATAATTATTGATACAGGAGCTGCTGTCAGTGTGATTTCTCACAGTTTTTATACTATGATGAAGGAAACTTCTAAGATACCAGAGTTCCCTGTTGAAAACTGTTTAATATTAACTGCATTAGGTAATAAATCAAGAAGGGTTAATAAGCAGGTATTTGTGACTGTTAATATGGGAAATTGAATCATACAAATCGCCTTTCCTAGTTGTCCAAAACCTTGCTGTCAATTGTATATTGGGCATTGATTTTCTTTGCGAGAAGGACTGCACAATAGACTTCTCCAAAGGCATTCTTTATTTTAAGTATGAAAGCAGAGACATAGTTTCGAACTTGGACATTCGACTAATAGACCATAACAAGCACTGCTCTGGCTACAAGATACAGATTATACATGAGACTGACATAGATTCCACACAACAACCTGTATCACACGGTGAGGTAGTGAATGATGTACTTACACAAATTAATTCAAAGTTATCAGAATATGATGCTATTAATGAAGAGGAGAGATCCCAGCTTAAACATATTTTACTTAAGAATAAGGATGTTTTTACTAGTCAGGTAGGTAGGATCAACACATATATGTATACGATTGAAGTCAAGCCTCACCAAATCTGTTACCATAAGCCATACAATGTACCTCTAGCTCTGCGACCTGCAGTTTGGGAAGAACTAAAGAAAATGATTACATGGAATGTTATAGAACCATCAATATCTCCATATTGTAGCACTTTACATGTAGTGAAAAGACACAATGGAAGTATCAGGTTAGTATTAGATGCAAGAGCTATCAACCAAATTATCGTACCTGTGAGGACACAACCAGAGAATCTTGATGAACAACTTCAGAAATTCTTGGATGCAAAATATTTCTCTGCAATAGACCTTAAAAATTCGTTTTGGCAGGTGCCAATAAGCAAAGAATCTATAAAATGTACAGCCTTTATCTTTGGTGGTAGAGCTTATCAATCTTGTGTATTACCATTTGGCGTAAATGTGAGCTCAGGAGTATTCATTACTGTACTAAACTCTGTACTCGGTGATGATTTACTAGAAACGGTTACACACTATGTAGGTGACATACTGAGTGCCTCAAAAACATGGAAGGAACAGACATACCATGAACACTTTACTATTCAGATTCACCCAAGCTGATATTACTGCCAGTCTTTGTAAATATAAATTTGCTTGTTCTGAGATCAAATACTTAGGACACATCATCAACACACCAGGTATTAAACCCGACCCTTCAAAATTACATGCAATCAGACATTTCCCTAGTCCCACTACAAAGAAACAGTTAAAATCATTTCTCGGTCTATGCTCATTTTTGAGACGATTCTTACTTAAACAGTTACTCAATAGCAGATACTTATTAAACTTATTAAAGAAGAACCAGATATGTATTTGGAATCAAGACTGTGAAAATGACTTTACTAAAATCAAAGAGGCCTTAGTAAATTCTAACATGTTGGAACATCTAGACTTCAATTTGAACTTTTGTATTGCTTGTGAGGCATCAGACATTGGATTGGGATCTTCACGTTGTTAAAACAGAAACTTCAGATCATTTTAAGATCATTCGTTTTGCCAGTAGGACTTTAACTGAATGTGAAAGATCTTACTCCAACACAGAATTGGAAACATTGTCTATTGTATGGACATTTAAAAAGTTTAATTATTATCTGTATGGAAGACACACCATTATATTCGCTGACCATCAAGCACCTTTCTTTTGTCATGTAAACTCATTCATCCTAGACTTACACAATGGGCACTTGCATTACAGAATTACTGTTTTGAAATCAAGCACATCAAGGGAAAAGACAACATAATAGCTGACACATTTTTAAGACTACCACAAGGATTACACAATAACAATACAGACTTTGAGAACACACAGGATTGAAGAATACTACTCAGGCAAGACAAACAGTTTACACAATACTACAAAGACCTATGCAAGAACATGGCAACACTATAAGATTCAGATCCACACTGGTACAATATAAAACAAATCATAGTACAACAACACAACAACACTTTACAAGACATACATGTTACACAACAACACACTTTTCTACAAAAAATACACAAATGCTACCAACTGGTGCGTTTGCATACCACAATATTCTGTACACAATCTCATTGCACACACTCACACAGTTTGGGGACACTACGGAACAAAGAAATGTCTAAACAAGTTACATACATTTGCTATTTTCCAAACATGAGAAGAAAAATACATGATGTTATCAGCAAATGTCTCATATGTCAAAAATCGAAGCCACAAAATTAATCCACCAAAACAGATTTGCACTCTATCTTACCCAGTGGACCTAGAGAGATACTTTGTACAGATGTTAGTGGACCTCATCCAACTAGCATCGGTGGTTATAAATACATTCTAGCATTTTATGACATATTTTCTAAGCACATCAAACCTTTTGCCATAAAGTCACCCACAGCAAACACCATCATCAGAAGATTTACAAATGATTACATGCCATACTGTAGAAAACTTAAAGCCATTCTATCAGATAACGCCCATATTATGCAGGATTCATCTGGTGAAAATTTCTAAAGGATAATAACATTAAGAGCATCTTTATTTCAAAATTTCATTCACTAGCCAACCCTTGTGAGAGAATTTTTAGAGAATTAAACAGATTCATGAGAACTTACACCTCAACACAGCACACAAACTGGATACATTACCTAGCACTTTTTGAGGAAATACACAACAATTTAAATATATTCAACACACCCTATACTCCCAGAGAAATCATGTTTGACACAAAGGAAACTAATGAATGGAGCAACCCACTACCAAAATTTCTGACACCAAACCTTCACATGAGGAAAAGGTAAGAGAAGTACTCATTGCAATTACTGAACAAGCTGACATTAGAAATA
Organism: Schistocerca nitens; assembly: GCF_023898315.1. Lineage (NCBI taxonomy): Eukaryota > Metazoa > Arthropoda > Insecta > Orthoptera > Acrididae > Schistocerca > Schistocerca nitens. Next base: position 398,591,586 of record NC_064614.1, on the reverse strand, counting down.
AGAACTATGGTGCTAATCTTAAAAGAAGGCAAAACTCTACAATAGGCATGCAAGTTTTACTTAAGACCCACTACAAATCGTCATCACCTCTAAAACGTAATGATAAGTGGCGTCCATGATATGAAGATCCTTACACAGTCATTGATATACCACACCCTTGAGCATATCTTTTACAAAACCCCAAGAATAAGAGAATTTTAGGTCTGTACCGTCACATGGATTTGAAAACTTTTAGCCCTTAGGAGAGTACGCTGATACAACAACAAGATAAGTCACATCTGGTACCTCAAGCTGGAAGAAGTAGAAGATATAAGCTGTAATCTTAAGTATCTACATTTTACAGCACCTGCAACAACAGCAGCAGCAAGAAGATAAGACACAGGAAGACTAAAAATTTTCACGCAAAGCACAGCTACTGATTATATTTGTTAATACCCTGCAGAAAAGCTGACAGACTAAATGACCGGAGACAATTTCTGCCCTGCACCAGATATATTAATTGGCATGATAGACACTTGATTTGCTATTCACACTCACTCCACAACCCACATGAACACAACATGCACAAAAAAACACCCTACAGGAAATGACAAATGAGATTAATTGAGCAAGGCTATATACTTTATTTTATTTGTAAATGATACTTTGTGCATGTGCTAATTTGGAATTGATTGTGGATGTAGTGTGTCGTGTCTTATTGTAATCATGACTTTTCAGGACAGATAATCTCCAAGGTGTTTTCCAACCTACTACGAAAGTTTATGTTGCAGGAAACATTTAATGAGGAAGAACACTTATTGTGTAGTACTGATGTAAAGGAAAATATACTTAAAAGGAAAACTTTGTTAAAAAAAAGGAAGCGCCCTATAAGAAAGGAAATGGAATTTCTGAATGTGTCACAGTACACTGAACCTATAAGATAATTTTTTCTATGTCTGACCCATATGTATTGGTAAATATCTAGTTTAATGCAATTGAAAAATGTAAAATATGTGTATGTATTACCGAACAATATAATCTAAATGTTTAGGTACATGTTTCACAGAATTTTTTTTATATCTATGTAAATATGTAATGGAAAACTGTGCTCAATGTGAAGTGGTATTTGTTATGTTTTGTGCTCTCTGTTGTGAACGCACATTTTATTTTGCAACGAACAATGTATGAACAAGCTGTGTGCAAATTGTTAAAAAACTGTTCACTACGGTTCACTGCACTCATGATGGGACACTATAGGTGACGTGAGTAACGAAACCACTGCCGAATTTGCGACGAAACGACGACACAATATCCAGGAGACAACATACGCCTTTCGGAAGACTAAATATGCAGGTTATTGAGTAGATGTAACATGGACTGGTTAGTATAGAACCACTGACACCATGTATTACTACCAAGACAAAACCACATTTTAACTACGTCTTCAAAGCACTCTTCATTGCAGGATTGTCAATCTCCAACTTATTTCTTCAAGAACTTTCGTCTCAACAGAAGCTAAAGGTGTGACACGTGATATTTATTTTAAAGTACAAAGACTTTAGCACAGTATAAACCATTTCTAACAAGTGACATTCTACAGAGAATACATTCACATATCTATGAATATGCACATAAACATTAATTAATTTTATTTATTGAATGAACATGTGTAATAACATTTTGAAGTGAAAGCGAACAATGGACTATATACCCAACAATTTTTTACAAAGTGACTAAGCACAAGTGAATACGAAGTGTGAAATGAATGTTCAGTCTATGTATACATGTTATCGAGAGACTTGTTAAGGCAAGCATCAATAGCTAAATGCTAGCACACTGGACTCTGAAACCTAAGCTCGCTGGTCCCATATTTTTCTTTTTTCTTTTCACTTCCATTTAATTTGTGTGTAAATATTATTTATGTATTTGTATAGATTAATGATATTTTATGTATGTTGAATCTGTGAAACATAATAACTTATGATTCATGACATGATAAATAAAGAAAATACGTCAACAAATTGCTCAGCTACAGGTGGTACACCTTTGCCTTCGCAAATTGGAAGGCAGTTTAATGAACCATTTGCACTCGAGCACAGACGATATTTATTTTACTGAACTTAGATTATATGTATCGATTTTTTAAGACAAGAGAAAGCAAAACAAAGGAATTAACACCGCTCTCTCGTCGCAGCCAGTAGACATCAGCACTCTTTGGTCATTCATTGTACTAGAAGGACGTAATATTTTGTGTGGCTCCACAGTTAGCCATATTGATACTTCTTTGCAGAAAACAGGCGCAGAATTTATAAGTCACTCTCAGTTGTGAATTATCTGCAATTATTTACCTAGAATTTTATGTAAGTGTCATCCATATCGTAATGTATATGTTGTAATGAATACATGTTTTATTTAATCATAAGCTTTTCTCTCTTTTAGTAGTTTTAGTCACCCCATTGTCATGATTGAAGCTGAGGTCAGATATCAGACTCTGTCTACAAAATATATATAATGAGTCCTGGCTACGTTCCGTACATCTTTGGACGTGTGAAGCTCGATAAATTCACGGCGTAAATTGCATTTACTTTATTGTGTTACCTCAATGAATAATGCTATGTAAGATTTTATGAAACATTACGAAATTCAATTCTAATCTTAAAGGCGAAACAAACTTTAATCTCTCAATTACTTATCCAAACTGTTATTATTATAATAATTACAATTTATTATTATTATTATTTTTTATTTTATTTGTTAAAACACCAATCACGTATTTGTCTAATTGGTGATAAATCTTCAAACATCTTCTGAATGATGATGAAATAGAATGATTTGTTTTTCAACTTGTCTGTTTTATTCAATAGCTTTTAATACATTTTCAATCAACTCTTCAATTCCTTGTTTTACTTGTTCATTAGCATCAATAAGAGATTGATCGTTTTTATGTTTTCATATTCTGTACCTGTTTGTTTTTTCCAATGCTTGAACTGTTATTTCATTTCCTTAGCTTTTTTTCTATTTCGTTGAACGTTTTTAAAAACTTCTGGGTCATACTTTGAAAGCATTTATTAGAGAGAAAAAACAGTAATTAGCCATTTTCAATGTTTAATATTCACATTTAACTTTCTTATTTAAGATTTATGTTACATGTAATGGTTATGTTTATGTTGTTATGAAACTGTGTATTTTTCTACCATCTATCATAAAAAATCCCAACTCATCATTCCAACATTAGCTACATGTTTCTTTAAAAGAATGTATGTAAATCACCACCAACAAACTCGTGATAAATATGACTTAAATTTGTGCCATCTTGTCTGGAAATATTTAAAAATAGATATTATCTCTGACTAATTATTTTGGTTTGACCCCTGATAAGCCTTCGACCACGAAAATGGATCACTGAACATAGCTCTTCTTTGGTGCAAATAGAGAGCGGAGAAGCCACGATTAACAGCACTGCAGCAACAACAAAACTAACCTTGCAGCTTGAAAATTGTGAAGATGTAACAACAAATAAACAAAGTATGCACCATCAACATTAAACGACAGTACTGCCAAAATAAATAAAAATATAACTAAATTGTGGATAATAATTGTCTTACACACACAACACTTTTCATTCCTTAAAGTGTGTATACATTTTTGTGGTGGACTCTGTACAGAAACTGTACAGTGTCTGGCCTGGGAGTGGTCTCACCACCCAAGCAATGAGGATCATTTTCCATGAAGTCACTGCTGTTTGAGCTCTGCCCTTTCAATTAAAGATGATGGGATCAGATACAAGAAGGACAGCTACCTGGACTTCAGGATGGACCTCGAATACATCAGAGGATAAAATGAAATAAAGAGAGTAACATCAAGGAAAGGCCTCTGAGTTTCTTTCATACAGCGCCAAAGACTTTTGGACTTTTTGAGTATGAATATTTTATTCAAATTAATAAAAATAATAAGATAAGAAACAAATACACAGTTAAATAATAAAATACACTGAACTGGAGAAGCAGTAAAATTTTAATATGAATCATTCAATATGATAATGAATTAAATTGTTTTTTCTTACATACAGCTTTTATTTAAAAGAAGATATTAAATTTCTTTTCTTACATTCACCATTTGAATGAAAAAATAATTATTTTATAATAAATGAACTTGATAAGAAAAAATAATCAGTTTCATTAATTTTCCAAGTAATTTATTATAAAATATTTTTTGCTGTAATTAAGTGAGTTAGAACTGAAACTGTGGACTATATTAGGCATGAGCCAGGACTGTGCTAAGTGAGCTAGATCCTATTGAATGATCCTACTCTTATTTCAATGTTTTTGGAAATTCAACCCCTAAGGGAGTGAAATAAGATATGAACATTTTTAGGAAACTATTTTATTGCATTGTACTGAATTGCAGTGACATTCCTAAAGAAATTGCACCACATGAACTCAGAAGGTAGGTTTAACAAAAACTTCCAACTGCAGCTACCAACATTGCTTTTTGGTCAGAAGTACTTTCGGAAGATACTATATTTAAATGGCTTAATATGCATGAAAAGTTTAAAATGTTTTGAAATTTGTGAAGTAAATCAAAGAAAGCTATTAACAGTCACCACAACCAACCAGTTTTGTCAGAAATGCATAGAAAAGCAAATGGATCTTTAATATATTAATTTTTAGTAGGACTAATATATGTTATAAGATAATTTTTGTTGTAAGTATGAAGGAAACGAATCATTACTTAAAACAAAATAGATAACACGTTCAAATGAGATTCTGAGTGCAGAAATAAGTGTCTGAAACAACTGGGTGTACTGAGTTTACATGTTCTTACCTACATTGCTCATGTGCAAATCTATTATCTAGAAACAATTAATTTTTTTAAAAAAATGTGGAAATCTCATACAAAGAATTGCTTTGTTAAATATTAATCCCAGTCTGCAGCTTAGTTTGCACAGACTAGATACACTTTTCACTCAGTGTCTAGACTTGCATATGAGCAATGACCATACAAATTCGATTACAGGAAAATAAAATAAATAGATTTGTGCTGTCCATACTGTCTATGCGAGTGAAGAAGCGTGTGCTAGGCTACCTACAGATATTTTCCGTTTCTTGACACATATTTTTATTTACAGTAATAATATTTGAGTAGTTAATTGAAATACAAATAAAAATAAAAAGGAAATTGCTAAACCATGAAGACATTTTCATTAAAAAATCACAAAGAAAGTAACTGTGCATAAATTCTCATCTGATGTCCATTGTTGTTGGTAGTGAAGAGACCTCTAAGTTCAGTAACAAGAAAGAGAGGATCGATGGTATTTCATATCGTGCCTACGTACGTTTTTTCATAAATAACATTATTAAACACAAAATGGATGTGGATGCATCTCAGATTCGAGCACCGAAATTGGCTCATCCTGCACGTTCAGTTACATGCGTTGTCATTTCCATTCACCATCTCCGTCTCAGCATTACAGAGATATCACTATTGAATTTTACGCATAGTGCGGTATTTAGTACTGTATCTCTCGTATTCTCTATGTGCAAAAACAAATGCAACTCGCTCTAACTTTCAGTTTAAAACTAGAACCATAAAATTCATATTCCGCGCAATTACCTTTGTTACCCCTATCGATGATGGTTTGGACATTTTGCGTGTTGTAGGGACCTCGACATTCTTAAGGAAAGCACGAATAGACGATAAGATGTTGGGCGTCCATTCCTGTGCGTGGAGTTCAGAGAAACTATCCAGCTCTGGGATATAGGATGGTCTGCAGCAGATCTTGTGCAGTTACATGTGCTTCGCACCACACCGGTCAGTGTACATTGTTGAACATGGGGCTTTGCGGCAAACGACCCCATGGTGCTACAACCGGACACAGTGACATCTTGAAATACAATTACTCTTTATATGGGATTCTCGAGATTGGACCGTAGGTCAGTGGAAATGCCTGGTGAGAGGAATTGCGTATTTCATACACCAGGTCCGTGGTCGTATCCGGATACGCCAACATACTGGTAAAATGCTTCTCCAAATGAACACTGCGCCCGGTCGCAGGCCAGGGGGTGCAGTATTATGCTATTGCAGACACTGAATCGGGTTTTCTGCGACCTGTGGTAGTAAGAACAGATACCACCACAGCTGTGGATTACGCGAATATTATTGTGAACCACGAACGTCTCCCTTCATCCTTGATAATTTCACTGACGGAAGTGTCACTTTCCATCTGGGTAACTGTTCGTGTGAGCATGTAAATGAACTCATATTGATGTCCTATCCGCCAAATTTACGTAATCTGCAGCTGTCTGAACAAATGTGGGGCGCTACTGGGTGCCAGATCTGGTCCCGTTGATCACCAGCTAGCCATTTACAGGAATTGTGTGAACTGTAGGCAGGGTTCTGGTGCCATACAATTTGAGAAACATACCAAGGATATATCGAGTCTGCGACACCCAGGATCGCTGCTGTATTTTGTTACAATGTCCTATGAACCCAGGTACGAAATACCCCACTCACTGTGAGTAGAATGGTGACGAAGTATCAGCATGAACATACATATCAGTGCGAGTCGGCTTACTACAAATGGCACGTCCGTACATACCCGTCAGTCTTCCTCCTGACCAGCGCATCAAGTGCAGAAAGGTATTTATCCTTCTCCACCTCCAACGTGTAATTTTGGTTTTGATACGGTGCCGAGACTAGAATGATAATCCAAAGTCGGCCAAATTTGTGCACCACGTTAAGTCTCCCGGTTCTAATGGCATCAATCAACGGGCTGGTTTAGCTGTTGTTGAACAAGACGTCCAGTATAGCTGGCGACGGTGGGATTTTCATCTAAATGAATGCCTTGGGTTTCGTTTGATGACTGCTTCGACTATATCAGCATTTCCTTGGGACTGGTTAGACGGTGATTATTGGTCGCCCTCTGACTGGGAGGTTCATACGTTCTGTTACCGCTTGGCATTTGGATAAGTTCGAACGTTTCCATGCCTTGAAGTGTGATATTACCTCGCGGCACTCTGCAATGAATTTCAAGTAGAAATATTTGGAAGTGACTGGAACTAGCGAGACTTCTTGCACTATGTTTATCGGTCCTCGTCTGAAATATTTCTGTGCGGTATGGGATCAGCATGACAGGTCTGACGGAGGACATCAGAAAAGTTCAAAGAAGGACGGATCATTTTGTACCAACGCGAAATAGGGAAGAGAGTACCACGGATTCTATCTCTCGCTTGAGCCTTGCCCCGCAGTTACGTAGGGCCAGCCATCGTTAATCGGATTCGGCATGTTAATGTTTAAGGGGTGGTCGGATGCCCTTCCTGCCGCCACCCCAAACCCTCCGGGACTGAATTAGTGTACCCCAACTGTTTGTGTCGAGTTTAATCCATGGAATAGTGCGAAAGTGTTCAGATGTCTGCGAGCCGGGTAACTGAGGCGGGACATGGGGACCAGCCCGGTATTCACCTAGCGAGATGTTAGCGCTCTCGGCTACCCTGGCGGGTGGTACGCGAATTTGGATGGTCACCATTGATATACAGGACTTTTCCGTTGCGACAGGATCTTCTCATGAAATTTCAGTCAGCAACTTGACAGCACGCACGGAAAGAATTAAGTGTTCGTTTTTCCGCTCGCTGTTCGAAAGTGGAACGGTAGCGAAGCAGCTTTAAGACTGTTCGGTGAACCCTCTGCCAGGCACTTAATTGTGAATTTCAGAGGAATCATACAGATGTAGAGCTAGACGTAGGGAACGATTTGTGCTCTGCACTGACGCCCATGTGTTTGCCAGTGGTTGATTTTATTAGTGCTGTCGAACAGTGTTTCTGATACACATTCATATATCCTCAGAACTCGAAAGTGCACCTCCCTCCTCGACACACACACACACACACACACACACACATATATATATATATATATATATATATATATATATATATATATATATATATATATATATATATGCACGGAAGAGTGAGAAAGAGAGAGTAGTCTTCCTCATTCGTATTCCGAAGGATTCCAAGGTTTTGACGAGCCTTAGAGACTTGAACGTCCTTTCGACGTGCGCCGAAAAGAAATATGACGGTTTCGCAGCAAGGACGCGACGTGACCGGACGACCGAAGCCACCCCGCGGCCCGCGTGTCGCGCCGGCAGCCGGCAGCTGGGCCCGTCGCCTCGCCCTTATCGGCCAGGCGGCCCCTGAATGAGCAGAGTGGCCCGCGAGCCGCCCGCCTCCCCCTACCAGAGGCGGCGCACAAAGGGCCCAGATGGATGCCGATGGCCGGCTCCTAGGTCGGCCAATGGCTGCCGACACGGCTCTGGACACTGACCAAACGGCCCGCCATAAATCGCGGCCGCTCCCTCGCTAACATTCGGACCACCTCCGGGCAACCACATCGCAAGCTGCAACTAGACACCGGCACGGCCGGCTGCTAACCTCTCACTCGTGATTAATTTTCTTCTCGAAGCGTTTGAATGAGTTTCGCCTCATGTTATTGGGGGGGGGGGAGGGGGTGCGGGGGGGGGGGGGCATCTCACGGTGCCACAGCACTGTGCATCTACATGTGCGTCCATACTCAGCAAGCCACCATATAGTGTGTGGCGGAGGGTATTTCGTGTAGCACTATCACTTCCCCCTTTCCCTCTTCAAGTCGCGAATATTACGAATATCGTCTCCAAAGATTTACGTCTGAAATCAATAAAGGCGAATCTTGGAATCGGTTCTTTGAAAAGTGCAATCCGGGTTTGTGCTGCATCTACTGACAAAGATGGTGCAGTGTAGAATATCAGACTCGCATTTTCTTAAAGACAGTACTTTTGAATTTATAACACTTGATTACATAGAAGGTACCTTCTTTCGCAAATTACTCATTCAATGTGAATTTTTGCATTGTCGCAAAGTCTCCGTGCGAGTTCGATTCTCTACAGTTTTGTCCTCATGGTCTTTTTACCAAACATGTGTGGGAGGAGACAATATATTCTTCGATTCTACAAGAAACGTAATCTCTTGGAATTTTAGGAGCACACCACACCGTGATACAAACTTCTCAGAGATGGGTATCTCCAAAAAGCTTTCGTGCTTCCTAAGCGTAGCTGTGATGAAACGCGCTGCTCTTTTTTGGGTCGTCTATTGAATCCTATCTGCTAAAGTTTACAGACTGACGAGCAGTACTCACGTGTCGATCGATCGAGGGTTTCTTAAGATACTTCTTCAGTTGACGGACTATAGCTCCAGAGTATTCTGCCATGCCAGTCTGACATCTGCCTTCCTAAGATACGTTTGTGTTGTTGTTGCACACTAAATTGCTCCATACGTATACTCTCACATCTTTAGTGTAACTGACTGCTGCTGCTACTATGGGGATTTCGTCATCACAATATTCAGGGTCATATGATATGGTCATTTTACCGTTACACTACCACAGCTGTTGTAGTTGGCCTCTGCTTGTTAGGCAGACAAGATAAAAGGAAACAAGGAATATGGAAATGGGTCACTTTTTTATGGTACTGTCCTTTTTAAAATACATGATTATGGATATGACTCGCATTCTGGAGGATAGAGGATCGAATCTCGTCTCCAAAGATTTACGTCTGAAATCAATAAAGGCCAATCTTGGAATCGTTTCTTTGAAAAGTGCAATCCGGGTTTGTGCTGCATCTACTGACATATATGGTGCATTGTAGAATATCAGACTCGCATTTTTTTAAAGACAGTACTTTCGAATTTATAACACTTGATTACATAGAAGGTACCTTCTTTCGCAAATTACTCATTCAATGTGAATTTTAGCATTTTACATCTGCATAAGGAGATGATAAAGCATGTGTGCTTGAGTTTTGGTTAGGTTCACAATCATTTTCAAATTAATATTTTAATCAGGCAAGATACGCTGAAACATAAAGACATTTCTCGAGTCTGTTTCGTATCTATCAGAATTGTGAGTCCCAGTGATCTATAGGGAATATTACTGGATGTCATGTCCCAGCCTTACAGGCAATATAAGCACTGAATTAATTATTTACGCAAATCGGATAGGGATTATCGTCGTTTGGAAATCCCATCCAGCTGTTTTGATATGAATTTATTGGCCTTAACGATTTAATTCGAATGTCGTGTTAGTTTCTTCTGTTTCTGCATCTACACTCTATTGCTGCTGTGGAATATAGAGGTTGCATTCTGTAATATCATAATATGATGTGTATGTCCGTTTAATATATTGGCAGTGCCTATCATACTATTACATTGGTTCATAAGTTTGTAGCGCTTGGTTTGCATGTTGGTATTCCAGTTGCTTTGGGTTTATTTATTGATAGTCATTTTTTATTTGTAGCTGACTGTTGCTATTTGGGTTAATATATCGCCATTTTGTCATGTAGAAATAAAATGGGCTCGCCTGTGACCACTCCGCCATGTTGCGGCATTTGCATGCAATGGGGAAGGTACAGAAATAGCGTGTATGAGTGCAACATGCTCTAAGCTGAAATTACGAAAGTAACCGCGTGGCCATATGTGGAAAATCTGCTTGCTCGCTATCAGTTAGCTTGTGAACAACACCGACCACTCCAATGTTTTACCGTCACTGGTGACGAGGTGCCTTTATGCTAACGTAAGGAAAAGAAACGAATTGTTAAGACCAAACAAAGCAGCAATGCCCTGTACAAAGAACTGCGTGCATCCGCTAAAGATAATTTTACGCATATGGGAAAACAGCGACGACGTGGTGTACTATGAATTGCTTTCACCAGGCATAACCATCGCTGCTGACATTTATTGTCAACAACTGAGACGTTATGCAGACACAATTCAGCAACAACGGCCAGGAAGACTGTGTGAAGTGATGATACTTCACGATAACGCCCGAACACGTTCTGATAGAGTGAAGAAAAAACGCTATACAGGAAGTGGATTGAGAAGTCATTCCGCACACAGCTAATTCACGTGATATTGTGCCCTTAGTTTTTCGCCTTTTCCGCTCTGTGTCGAACAACACTAAAGGAATTTCTTTTCCGGGTGAAAAGGCGCCCCGAACACGGCAAAATGATTTCTTCGCCTCATAACCGCCTGATTTCCAGTCACAGATTCCAAAAGTTTTGCAGACTATTGTAAACAATGAAGGAGACTATATTACTTATGACTTAAATCTCTGTTATGTGTATCTGTTGTTTTTAGTAACTTATGGAAAAATGCTACGAACGTATGTACCAACCCAGTAGATAAGAAAATGAAGTAGATTTGTGTGCACCAGACTTAAAAGCACTCTAGAGCTCGGAGCTGTTGGAAACAGACTCCACTTTTGCGCTGCATTGCCCGGAAAGTGGATACCCTTGTATAGTGGCTGTAGAAATAATGTGCTGCTGCACAATGAAAGTAAATTGTCTCTTTCAAAATGCTGGGGATCAGGAAGAACAACAAGAACCGCCCTGAACAGCTACTGAACGAGCAAACGGGCTTCAGTTAATGTTTACTCCTTGATACTGCGAAATATGAGTGACTGACCAGTTCATTTTTGTTAAATTATGAATGTATTATTTTACATATTTCGTGCTAATAGTTAATTCCTTTGATGACTGCAAATTCTTTGTTGTGTTTATGCTTGAACAGCAACTGTTTTGCCTGTAATGTCAGACAATTGGCTAGAGAAACGATACTTAGGCCGCAAAAATAAATTATTAGCGAAACAAATTAGGAAAATAGGTTTCCCCTCTACGTTGTCTTGCATTATAGTCTCCGTAGCAATTTAATTACATTAATTCTCCGTTAGTAGTCATAGATCGATGCAGTATTGACAAATTCCAGCGACAACGTCATTCTTAAGCAGGCTATCTTCGTCAACTTATACACGATGTCTATGTTCCAAGTATGGTACATGGGGTCTATTTGAAGACGTTCGACATATTTTAGTAAACAGTATCTTCTTCAAATCATGCCGTATAGTTTGCAGAAAATATTTTTTGTTCTATCCAGCAACACAAAGCATCTAAAATTTTTATTTCATTGTTCTGAAATTATAGCCTACTGGTGCGTAAAACGCAGTCACGAAATTAACTTTCACGTGATGTTTCATTGGCAAGAACAGCTATGTTAAACTTGGACCACATATAAAAAGAACTGCTACAGCACAATGCAGTTCAGTACAGAAAGTAAGTGAAAGTAATGCGCAAGCAGAGAAACAGAAATGACACTTTTACAGAAGTCACCACGATCTACGACGGTCCCCTAGACATTAAAAATGGGGGCATGATTCTCATTAACAGGTTGTGTGATCACCAAGAATGGCAATGCGTGCTCCGCGATGTGCTCCCAATATGGCCAAAGGTTGGTAAGGAGTTTATTTGACAGGGCGTTCCATTCCTCCTCCAAGCCGGTTGACAGCTGGTGGATGGTCGTTGGTACATATAGATGTGCTGCAGTACACCTTACTAACGCATCCCACACGTGGTCAGTGGGATTTAAGTCGGGAGAACGAGCAGACCCGTCTATTCGCCGAATATTCTTTCGTTCCAAGTGTTCATTTACGAGACCCATTGATTCCGCTCGCGCGTTGTCAGACACAGAAAAGGTTAGAGTGTCTCGGGAAAACACAAGAAGGGCTTCAGTCACAAAGGGTACAGGCTGAACACAGGAAGAACGTAGATACAGGAACCATTGGTATAACAGTCGTAAATTGTCGTAGCTGTGTTTTGAAAGTACCAGACCTCCATGCGCTAATTGAAAGCACTGACGCTCAAATCGTTATAGGCACTGAATGCTGGCTGAAGCCGGATATAAACTCAGCAGAAATTTTTGCGAAGAACCTAATGGTGTTCGGAAAGGATAGGTTAAACACGGTTGGCGGTGGCGTGTATGATGCTGTTACAAGTAGTTTCACTTGTCGCGAAATAGAAGTAGATACTTCCTGTGAGTTAGTATGGGCAGAGTTCATTGTTGGCAACCGGGATAAAATAATAATAGGACCCTTTTACCGACCTCCCAATTCAGATGATGCGGTTGCTGAAAGGTTCAAAGAAAACTTGAGTTTGATTTCAAACACATACCCGACTCATACGATAATAGTTGGTGGTGACTTTAATTTAACTCGATATACTGGCGAAAATACATGTTCAGTTCCGGAGATACGCATAAAATATCACCCGAAGTTGTGCTAAAAGCATTCTCTGAAAATTATTTCGAGCAGTTAGTTCATGATCCCACTTGAATGGTAAACAGTTGTGAAAACACACTTGACCTCTTAGCTACAAATAATCCTGAGTTAATAACGAGCATCGAAACCGATTCAGGCATTAGTGAACACAGGGTTGTCGTAGTGAGATTGAATATTGTAATCCCCAAATCCTCAAAAAATAAGCGAAAAATATACCACCCATTCAAAAAAGCAGATAAAAATTCACTTGACGTCTTCCTCAGAGACAATATCCACTCATTCAAAATTAACAATATAAGTGCAGACCAGATGTGGCTAAAATTCAGTGAAATAGTATTCGCAGCAATTGAGAGATTTATACCAAATAAATTAACAAACGACGGAGCTGACCCTCCTTGGTACACAAAACAGTTTACAACACTGTTGCAGAAACAATGAAACAAACATGCCAAATTTAAACATTCCCAAAATCACCAGGATTGGCGATCTTTACAGAAGCTCGAAATCTAGCGCGGACTTAAATGTGAGATGCTTATAACAGTTTCCACAACTAAACTTTGTATCGAAACCTGGCAAAAGATCCAAAGCTATTCTGGTCGTATGTGAAGTTTGTTAGCGGCAAGAAACAATCAATGCCTTCTCTGCGCGGTAGCAATGGAGATAGTACAAAAGACATTGTTGCCAAAGAAGAGTTACTAAACACAGCCTTCCCAAATGCCTTCAAAAAAGAAGACGAAGTAAATATTCCAGAATTCGAATCGAGAACAGCTGTCAACATGAGTAACGTAGAACTAAATATCCTCGGAGTAGTGAAGCAACTTAAATCACTTAATAAAAGCAAGTCTTCTGGTCCAGACTGTATAGCTATTAGGTTCCTTTCCGAGTATGCTGATACATTAGCTCCATACTTAACAATTTTATACAACCGTTCGCTCGACGGAAGATCAGTACCCAAAGACTGGAAAGTTGCACAGATCACACCAATATTCAAGAAAGGTAGTAAGAGTAATCTACTAAATTACAGGCCCATATCGGTAACGTCCATGTGTAGCAGGATTTTGGAACATATATTGTGTTCGAACATTATGAATTACCTCGAAGAAAACGGCCTATTGACACACAGTCAACATGGGTTTAGAAAACATCGTTCCTGTGAAACACAACTAGCTCTTTATTCACATGAAGTGTTGAGTGCTATTGACCAGGGATTTCAGATCGATTCCGTATTTCTGGATTTCCGGAAGGCTTTTGACACTGTACCACACAAGTGGCTTTTAGAGAAATTGCGTACTTAAGGAATATCGTCTCAGTTATAGTATGGATTTGTGATTTCCTATCAGAGAGGTCACAGTTCGTAGTAATTAACGGAAAGTCATCGAGTAAAACCGAAGTGATTTCTGGCGTTCCCCAAGGTAGTGTTATAGGCCCTTTGCTGTTCCTTATCTATATAAACGGTTTGGGAGACAATATGAGCAGACGTCGTTGGTTTTTAGCAGATGTCGCTGTCGTTTATCAACTAATAAAGTCATCAGAAGATCAAAACAAACTGCAAAACGATTTATAAAAGATGTCTGAATGGTGCTAAAAGTGGCAGATGACCGTAAATAACGAAAAGTGTGAGGTCATCTACATGAGTACTAAAAGGAACTCGTTAAACTTCGATACACGATAAATCAATCTAATCTAAAAGTCGTAAATTCAACTAAATACCTAGGTATTACAATTACGAACAACTTAAATTGGAAGGAACACATATTAAGTGTTGTGGGGAAGGCTAACCAAAAACTGCGTTTTGTTGGCAGACCTACTAAGGACACTGCCTACACTACGCTTGTCCGTCCTCTTTCAGAATACTGCTGCACGGTTCCTGACGAAGTTCATCGAAAAAGATCAAAGAAAGGCAACACGTTTTGTATTATCACGAAATATGGGAGAGAGTGTCACAGAAATGATACAGGATTGGGGCTGGACATCATTAGAAGAAAGGCGTTTTTCGTTGCGACGGAATCTTCTCACAAAATTCCAATCACCAACTTTCTCCTCAGAATGCGAAAATATTTTGTTGACACCGACCTAGACAGGGAGGAAAGATCGCCACGATAATATAAGGGAAATCAGAGCTCGTACGGAAAGATATAGATGTCCATTCTTTCCGCGCGCTATACGCGATCGGAATAATAGAGAATTGTGAACGTGGTTCGATGAACCCTCTGCCAGGCACTTAAATGTGATTTGCAGAGTATCCATGTAGATGTAGACATCAGGGACTAATGCACCCCCGAAATGGGGAAGGAGTAGAGTGACATAATAAAGTTGATCGTTGAGTGTATCGTGTTCAAAGATTTGGAGTCAGTATGCCATGTAACATTATGCCACCCCGCACTATAGCACATAGACCACCAAGACGATCGTGTTGACACTGTTCCTGGGGGCATTATGTGTTCCCACCTCTCGCGATGTGAGGATACATTCAGACTGAATCTGCTCTCATCTGAAAAGAGCATGCGACCCCGCTCCTCGTTGCTCCCGTCCCTATTTTCTCGGTACTATCGCAAACGCTGCCACCATTGTGCTGGTGTCAACGGAACGTAACGTACTGACCGTCAGCTAAAGAGGCCATCCCCATGTAGACTAACCTGTTAGATGTGGTTACAATTGCACCCGCTGCTTGAAATGGCTGTTGCACAATGTAGCGGTCATATTCTTCTGTAACTGACCTTGCTGGAGAAACGTCCCTTCTTCGGGCAGTAGTTTCTCTAGATCGAAACGCTCCCCATTCACGTGAAAAGTGCTTTGAGTAATACCAAACTCCTAGGCTACACTCTTCACACTTCGTCCTTCTTCCAGTTTCTCCATGATTCTTCCCCGTGTGAAGTCATCCGGTGCTGCCTTCTGGGCCATGTAACGAAGAAAATCGCTGGTTCGACACACACTGCCCTTTTCCGTTCCTCCAACTGCCTCATGTTGCGGAGCTAGCCATATTTAGCTCTACAAGTCACACTAACCACACACCATGTGACGTCCAGATCTCCGGAAACCTGATACTACACGTTCATTCGTTTCCACCGTGCAGTGATACGTTACGTTAAATGGTTCAAATGGCTCTGAGCACTATGGGACTTAACTTCTGAGATCATCAGTCCCCTAGAACTTAGAACTACTTAAACCTAACTAATCTACGGGCATCACACACATCCATGCCCGAGGCAGGATTCGAACCTGCAACAGTAGCGGTCGCGCGGTTCCAGACTGTAGCGCCTAGAATCGTACGGCAACCCCGGCCAGCTACGTTACGTTACTTTGTGTGTCGCGTCCTTCAGTTTTGTAGAGTAGTGTGCGAATATTTGGCAAGTTTTCACCTGCTTGAGAATAGTAGAATAACATAAGCCTAGAAGTGGGCCAATGCCGCATATTTAAGCAAATGAATTGTACAGCTGGTTATTATAGAAAATTAATAGATTTTTCGCTGTCTCTTCTTCCCTTGTTTCGTATATCCTAAGCTGCAAACAGAGTAACGTATCCTCGTTCGGTCTTACGCAGTTAATATTGGTAGCTATCGTAGAAGGACACAATGAATCTAAACGAATTGAATGGCTGGGGACACTTTATGTTATTATTCCCCGCAGAAAGTCTAACTAAAAGAATGGTGGAAGGAAAGAATCGCTTGAAACACGAATGGTGGACAGGGAGATATAAGACAGATTGCCGACGATGTACGATGCAGGGGTTCTGCTGGAAGAAAGGGCATACCTGGAAAGCTACAAGCAACAAACCAACCTCAGGGCTGTTGACCGAAGAAACCAGGATCACCTTGAATGGCGTGTGCCTGGAAAGCGTGACATCTAATTTTGATAATGCTCCCAGTTTCACACTCACTATCACTTCAAAGACTAGACGACCATGTAAAAACAAGGTAGGTCGTGATCAGATTTTTATGGCAGGTAGTGTCAGATCCAACAAGCACGACCCTTCTGATTGGTTCTATGCGGCCGAGAACGAATTCCTCTCTTGTGCCAAGGTCTTCATCTCAGAGTAGCACTTGCATCCTACGTCCTCTACTGTTGAATCTATTCCACACTCTGCCTTGGCTTCCAGTTTTTATCCTCTACGGTTCCGCCTGGTACAAGGGACGTTACTCTCTTATGTCTTAGCACATGCCCTATCATCATGTTCCTTCTTCTTGTAAGCGTTTTTCATATTTTCCTTTCTTCGCCGATTCTGCGGCGAACCTTCTGCCTCCTTACCTTATCGGTCCACCTGAATTTCAACATTCTGCTGTACACCTCATCTCAAATGCTTCTATTGTCTTATGTGCCTGTTTTCCAAAGTCCATGTTTCACTACCATTCAATACCGTGCTCCAAATGTACATTCTCAGAAATTGCTTCTTCACATCATGGCCTATGTTTGATAGTAGTAGACTTGTCTCGCCCAGGAATACCCCTTCTGCTAATGCTAGTTCGCCTTTCTTGTTGAAACATGGTTCAAATGGCTCTGAGCACTATGGGACTTAACATCTGAGGTCATCAGTCCGCTAGACTTAGAACTACTTAAACCTAACTAACCTAAGGACATCACACACATCCATGCCCGAGGCAGGATTAGAACTTGCGACCGTAGCGGTCGCGTGGTTTCCAGACTGTAGCGCCTAGAACCCCTCGACAACCCCGGCCGGCTCGCCTTTCTTGTCTTTCTTGCTCCGTCTGTCATGGTGCCTAGGTGGCAGAATTCCTAAACTTCAACTGATTCGTGATCGAGAATTATGGTTTTAAGTTTCTCCCTGTTCTCATTTATGCTGCTTCTCATTACTTTTGTCTTTCTTCAGTTTAC
Source organism: Schistocerca nitens (assembly GCF_023898315.1). Taxonomy (NCBI): domain Eukaryota; kingdom Metazoa; phylum Arthropoda; class Insecta; order Orthoptera; family Acrididae; genus Schistocerca; species Schistocerca nitens. Next base: position 398,573,641 of record NC_064614.1, on the reverse strand, counting down.
TCTCAACCCATATTCTGTATTTATTAGGATATTCATTACATTTAGCAGACCCTGTAATTCTTCTTCAGCTTCACTGAGGATACAATAAATAAATAAACAAATAAGAAAAGTCTGTACTCACTGGCATGTTCAGACTATTCACCATGTCATGTAATTCTTGCCCGCTTTGACTGAGGACCACATTGTCATCACGAATTTAATCATTGGTATCTTTCACCCTGAATTTTAATCCGGGTCAGGGGGGTTGTATTATGTTCAGGCTACCCGCGTGTTTGGCCGGCCGAGGTGGCCGAGCGATTCTGGACGCTACAGTCTTGAACCGCGCGACCGCTACGGTCGCAGGTTCGAATGCTACCTCGGGCATGGATGTGTGTGATGTCCTTAGGTTCAAATGGTTCAAATGGCTCGGAGCACTATGGGACTCAACTGCTGTGGTCATAAGTCCCCTAGAACTTAGAACTACTTAAACCTAACTAACCTAAGGACATCACACACATCCATGCCCGAGGCAGGATTCGAACCTGCGACCGTAGCGGTCGTGCGGTTCCAGACTGTAGCGCCTTTAACCGCTCGGCCACTCTGGCCGGCGATGTCCTTAGGTTCTAAGTTCTAGGGGACTGATGACCTCAGAAGTTAAGTCCCATAGTGGTCAGAGCCATTCGAACCTTCCCGCATGTTCGTCGATCGCCCGGTCTGACGAGGCGTGACGTCACTGGGCAGCTATTGCGCAATGTTCACTGCCCTCACGCCTTTGTTGGAAGTGTAGTTTGTGACTTCCAGCGCATTCCAGTACAAACTCATATCTTTTCTAATCTTGTGAGTTGTTCACAGCATTTTCGGAGTGAAATCAATAACTACATGTCGTACTGTGCTGTTGCTAACTCGAGTATCTCTGGGCGTAGAACCGAGAACGTCCTTTACTATCGGTTTCCGAAAGACAGAATTCCCAACGTGAATGGTTGTCTCATTGTAAACGTGAAGACAAGATCAGTATTAAAAATGCAAGCATTTGTTCCGAACATTTTCGTCAACAGGATTACAAACGGGACATGCAAAATGAGTTGAGTTTACCTACAAGAAAGTTGCTGAATTCAGATGCAGGTTCATATCAGAAAATACCAAACTGGCTTGGAAATAAACCTGGTACCGAATGTTCTGCCCACGCCGAAGACTACGTAATATCAGAGCAGTGCGGAAAATGGCTCACAAAACATTCGAAGTTTTGGCTCGCAAGCAAATAAAACTGGTCAAGTCAATTAACACAGAATTTTCCTTTGATCCGATCCTCATAAGCAAAATGCAAGGAATTCAGAACTTGAAGAAAGAAGAGCAGAAATATTGTAAAGAGCAGAAACGCTTTACTGTAGCAAAAAATTGTAACTATGAAGAAAGCTAGGAAACATGGTATACCTTTCGGAACATGTTACAGAAAGAGGAAGCAAGGAGGTTAAGTCTATACTGTCTCAGTGTTTCACACAAGGACAGATTCGGCTCCTGATGAAGGGAAAAACAACTTGTAAAGTTCGCAGGACATTCCAAATGCCCTTACTCTGAGAGCTTTCTCTTCAAAAGCTTCCGCTTTTGCCATGTCAGTCAACATTCGAAATATGGATCAAGCAGTTTAAGTGTCAACCAGGAAGTACTAGATTTAATTAAGGTCAGTTCACCAATGTTTACACCATTTGAAGCCATGAATGTCCTAAGCTTTGATGGAATGAACATTGGCAATCATGTGAGCTACGATTCATCCGATGATGTCATACTTGGAGCACACAAGAACGTTCAAGAAGCAGGTTTTTTTTTAAAGTGGAAGCAGCCAATATATTACGATTTTGATCTAACAATGACATTTTGTTGCAGACAATTATTACAGAACTTGAGGGTATTGGGGTTCCTGTTATTGCAGTTACATGCGATATGGGAGCGAAAAATTCAAAACTGTGGAAATAACTTCCTGTACCCACAACTAAGATGTATTTTTCGAAACTTGTGAACAATACAAGAAAAGTATGATTTTTTTACGACGTTCCACATTTGTTAAAATTATTCTTAAATCACTACGTTGACGAAGGAATTACCTTGCCTAACGATACCGTATTTACAAAGACTGTAATAGAAGACAATCTTCAGCACCGTACAAATGATATTTCGATCACATATCGGAAGCTCACTTGAATGTGAGTGGACGTACAGTCTTAGATATAAAAAATGACCGCCGGCCGGCAGCCACAGAGACTAAATCCGAGTCGTTCACTTAACGTGGCCAATAAAACTGACCGCCCCTGACAACTCGAAGTCCGGCCATCTGCACAATCTGGCAACACTGTAAGAGGCGGAACTGTTAGGAGAAGTGTTGTCTACTTCCGAGTTGATATAGATGGAGTGAGCCCGTGGTCTTGCGGTAATCGTCGTGCATTCGGAACTTAGAGTCGCATGTTCGAGTCCAACTGCTTTTTGTTTTGTTTTTTATTAACACATTTCAGTCTAAAGTTATGAGTCTGATTGAACATCATTGACAATCCGCTTTTCTACCCACCCGAAATAACAAGTATTCCAGAAACAATTCCGCAGCACAGCTGGTGGCTGCGTCGCGATCATAACAGCTTACGCTCGAGCATTTCCTCGCTCTGCAGCGGCTACCGGCCACCGGCCAGACGCCACCCGCCGCCTGAAATCCGGCGCCGCCAATGTGAAGGCGGCGCCACGCTGTCAGTGTATGTATCAATGCCATTTTCGAATTTGAAGTTCTAGTTATCATCTTGCAGTTAAGCATTGGATTTTGCATACTTGAAAATCATGAACTACAGTTAAGCATTGTAAAATTGAGTCGCAAGTGGAAAAAGGTGTAAAATCTGCAACACAACGTTTACTCTTGGTATACCAAGTTAATGTAGAGGAGGCAGCTAGAAAGATTTGAACTGTGCGTGGAGCGAGTGCTTTAGGGAAAAATACGCCAGAAAAAGATATTCTTGCTTCAACAAAGATCGTTCTGGCATGAATGATTTTCCACATTAAGGAAGTCTCGACTATTCATATATGTGACATTATACCATTTTACCATCATGCGACACTTGCATTCAACACGCAAAGTTCAGAAGTCTGGTGTAGGAGTACTGCATGCTCTAATTCGAAACAACAAAAATCAACGGAGTGACTATTATTGAACGTCATCAGGTCGCTCATTGAGCATTCCTTTGCAGTACTGTTACTGGTTACGTGTTATGAATGCCTTTATCGTTAACTTCCTAAGAAGAAATGAAAGGCTGACCCCACCAAAAGACGTAGACTATAGCAAAGAGTAGTGTGAACATAATATGTTACATTTGATAGCTCCATAAGTGCGTTCTGGACTACGAATTTTGCCCCAAGGGATGTGCACAACACAGCTGGAATTTGTTGTCAACAACTGAGACATATCTCGGTCGCCGTGCAAGAAAGTCGAGCAACAAAACTACATCACCTGTGCTACTGCATGATAACTCACTCTGTTGATTTGAGAAACAAACCTATCAAGGAGATTGATAGGAAAGTCGTATCTCGGGTACTTGTATTGATAGGGAAGTCCTCTCTCAAGCACTTGTCCCTCTCGTCATATATTCGTAAAATATTACCTTTCCCGCTCTTGATCGATCAACCGTCAAGGCAATTCATTTATAGACGAAAATACTCTTAAAACTACACTAGATTAATGACATCGTTAAAACAAGTAGGTTTTTACGGGCGTAGAATATGTAAACAACTGTTGCATTGTCAGATTGTTGTAGATATCGTGAAATAAAATTCAGCTGCTGATTAATTTCTCGTTGATGATTACTGTTGCGTTTAGTAAACTAATGGAAAATCCAAATAAAATATTCACTTTACTAATACAAATTAAATTCAGCTTACTACAGAAACATCACGACGGGAGTCTATCTTAATAAAGCATTATTTTCGAAAATGGTTCAAAGGTCTCTGAGCACTATGGGACTTACCTTCTGAGGTCATCAATCCCCTAGAACTTAGAACTAGTTAAAACTAACTGACCTAAAGACATCACACACATCCATGTCCGAGGCAGTATTCGAACCTTCAATCGTAGTGGGTGCGCGTTTCCAGACTGTAGCGAAGCATTAAGTGTCTGTAAGACGATTGATCCTATTTTAACACGAATTAGTAGGATATTACCGACTTTTGACTTCGAAAAGATCTGTATTTACTTCATTTCCGGTATCATTCGCAAGTGTTATGAAAATGTGGCATTTCATAGATAAAATTATGTATTCACAACAACAGACAATATGTCGGCAGAGAACAAAAATGGCATTATGAAATTGGCTGTAACGAAAGGTTTTCGCTCTGACAGTAAGGGTTACTGAAAGTACCAAGACGAATTTTGCTCGAGCGCTGTCTTACGATTCCCTTATTGAGTTTGTATCTGCCTGCTTGTAGCTCTACTACAGAAAGGCGAACGCCAGCAGCTTGCACCTGGTAGCCAAGCATGTTACCTGAGAAATGGTATTTTCCTATAGTGGGAAGACATCCTTTTGTGGTTGAATTGTTGGCAAATACCAGTCAGACGTGTGCCATTGGTCTAAGCGTTTCGGTGCGTTGAATTTCTACCAATGATTTTTCTACAGGTTTTTTCTGTCCCAAATAGAGAGTTGAAGTCTCCCTTTAGTATTTTCGCATCATCTTGGTGAATTTTGCTCATAGTATTTTCGAGTGTGTTTCAGAATTTTTCGACATTTTTGGTGTTTTTCTTATTTTCGAAGTTGGTGGGGCGATGTGCATTGATGAGCGTTTATTTTTTACTGGGGCTCTGAATGAGCATAGTCATAAGTCGATTGTTGACGGGTGTGATTTCTTTGACAGAACTGATGATAGATCTGTGTTCGAGAAATGCCATGGCCAAGATTGGTACGCCTTTCGCTACCTTTTGTTGCATTTTGCTCTTGAAGATGCAACGGTTTCCGTAATGCAAGGTTTCGCTGTCAGTTAGTCGTGGTTCTTGAAGAGCAGTGATGAGAATTTTTTGTCGGTCGATTTATTATGTGAGATTATTTAGTTTTCGTATTTGGATCAATGTGTCGATGTTTTGTTATAAAATTGTGCGTACGAATATAATAAAAAACGTTCAAATGTGTGTGAAATCTTATGGGACTTAACTGCTAAGGTCATCAGTCCCTAAGCTTACACACTACGTAACCTAAATTATCCTAAGGACAAACACACACACACCCATGCCCGAGGGAAGACTCGAACCTCCGCCGGGACCAGCCGAACAGTCCATGACTGCTGCACCCCAGACCGCTCGGCTAATGCATGTTTTCTGCTTGTAGGGAAATTCACAAGAAATCTTCAATATTCTCTGCCGTGCTAACCTGGCCTCCCCAGAATCCGAAATTCCAAATGCCGCCTGTTGACAGTTTAAACAGTTTATGTTTGCTTGTGTTTCATTGGTTTGGCCTGGGTGATTCTAGGACCGGGCAGGACCAGAGGGTGTTGAAGCCTTTGGAAGCAAATATTTTCAGCCGAGCTCATTGAGCTAACAGACTGTGACCAGAGTAGCGGTGATTTTCACTCAGACGTGCGTGGATTTTGGGTTCAACAGATTGAGTAGTCGTTGAGGATTGTGTTAGTATTTGGTTCACCCCAAGTATTTGATTCCCTCGGTACCACCCATATGGGGGAGGGTTTCCCCTATCGGCCCCACGGGATTATTATTATTATTTCTTCCTATGCTCAGACGTTATGTCTGGTCAGAAATGGAAAGTGACGCGGACCTTGATCAAGCGTGACTTCCTTTTAACTGTACGGTATATGTTATACTGCATTTAGGAACTTTCGGGTAATTGAACATGTATCAATAATTACGGATTTCTGTAGTTGTATATATAAGTTTGGATGTAGCTGTATTGCGTTGATGTACTGGTGGATATTGTGTGGTATGACTCCTGTAGTTGATAGTATAATTGGTATAATGTCAACTCTATCCTGATGCCACATGTCCTTGACTTCCTCAGCCAGTTGGATGTATTTTTCAATTTTTTCTCCTGTTTTCTTTTGTATATTTGTTGTATTGGGTACGGATATTTCGATTAGTTGTGTTAATTTCTTCTTTTTATTGGTGAGTATGATGTCAGGTTTGTTATGTGTAGTTGTTTTATCTGTTATAATGGTTCTGTTCCAGTATTATTTGTATTCATCATTCTCCAGTACATTTTGTGGTGCATACTTGTATGTGGGAACGTGTTGTTTTATAAGTTTATGTTGTAAGGCAAGCTGGTGATGTATTATTTTTGCTACTGGGGTATTCTGTATTTGCTGATATTGTACATCCGCTTGTGATGTGATCTAATGTTTCTATTTGTTGTTTGCAAAGTCTGCATTTATCTGTTGTGGTATTGGGATCTTTAATAATATGCTTGCTGTAATATCTGGTGTTTATTGTTTGATCCTGTATTGCAATCATGAATCCTTCCGTCTCACTATATATATTGCCTTTTCTTAGCCATATGTTGGATGCGTCTTGGTCGATGTGTGGCTGTATTAGATGATACGGGTGCTTGCCATGTAGTGTTTTCTTTTTCCAATTTACTTTCTTCGTATCTGTTGATGTTATGTGATCTAAAGGGTTGTAGAAGTGGTTATGAAATTGCAGTGGTGTAGCCGATGTATTTATATCAGTGATTGCTTTGTGTATTTTGCTAGTTTCTGCTCGTTCTAGAAAGAATTTTCTTAAATTGTCTACCTGTCCATAATGTAGGTTTTTTATATCGATAAATCCCCTTCCTCCTGCTTCATGTGAATCTTTCTGTTGCTGAATGTATGTGATGTATTCTATATCTGTGGCATTGTGATCGTGTAAGTGTATTTGTGCATCTAGGTCTGTGTTACTCCATTTCACTACTCCAAATGAGTAGGTCAATAGGGTATAGCATAAGTATTTATAGCTTTTGTCTTCTTCCTTGCTGTCAATTCTGTTTTCAGTATTTTTGTTAGTCTTTGTCTATATTTTTCTTTTAGTTCTTCTTTAATATTTGTATTATCTATTCCTATTTTTTGTCTGTATCGTAGATATTTATAGGCATCTGTTTTTTCCATCGCTTCTATGCAGTTGCTGTGGTTATCCAATATGTAATCTTCTTGTTTAGTGTGTTTTCCCTTGACTATGCTATTTTTCTTACATTTGTCTGTTCCAAAAGCCATATTTATATCATTGCTGAATACTTCTGTTATCTTTAGTAATTGGTTGAGTTGTTGATTTGTTGCTGCCAGTAGTTTTAGATCATACATGTATAGCAAATGTGTGGTTTTGTGTGGGTATGTTCCAGTAATATTGTATCCATAATTTGTATTATTTAGCTTGTTGGATAGTGGGTTCAGAGCAAGGCAGAACCAGAAAGGACTTAATGAGTCTCCTTGGTATATTTCATGCTTAATCTGTATTGGCTGTGATGTGATATTATTTGAATTTGTTAGGATATTAAGTGTGGTTTTTCAATTTTTCATTACTATGTTTAGGAACTGTATCAATTTAGGATCTACTTTGTATATTTCCAATATTTGTAGTAACCATGAGTTATTATTATTATTATTATTATTATTATTATTATTATTATTATTATTATTGTCATTATGTCATCAGCGAATCCGATTTGGTGCATCTTCCCACCACTGAAATAGATGTGCATTGTTCGACTCAGTTTTTCCATCACATTAATATGAGTTATAATTACGCTACATTGCTGCTAGTAGACATATTTCTCATTTTTTCTTAGGCAGTTGCTACCTGTTACTCCATCATAGGAATTTATGTGCGCAGCATTGTTGCAATACAGACGTTCAAATTATCTGATTTCTGTAATTTCATTTCGATACCAGATCGTTCTAATCGGATTCAGCCAGTCAGGCTTAATGTGGATATCCGAATACGACTATCATCATTTGATAGACTGGGTAAACCACATTCTTAATCGGACGGTTGAATCTAGATCACTTATTTATGACAGGGCCTGAATTCTTAAACACTGTGGAAAATAATAATACTATGTGCTTATTACTAATATGTTATTTAAATATAAATATATGGACGAACAAGATAACAGTTTATTTACAGGAGCAGAGCCTCATCCATCTTAGCAGAGCAGTGCGAGATTAGTTTCAGGGCCAAGAGAGGATAAAGCTGTAGCCGTTTGTTCCACGATCATCGTACATCAACCAGATAGAGAATATGTGGGAAGAGGTAACAAGGTCAGTGCCATGTGGACCTACAAATGCAAGCGACCTTTGGACAAATATAGAAAACGTATGGTGGGAAGTAAACCATCACGCTACACTGTCGACGACTTAATGAAATCAGTGCCCCTACGCCTTCGAGAAATCTTACGTAATGATCGAAGGTGGGTTGGTTACCAAAAGTATACTCGTCCACTAAAGCCATGTGGACAATTATCTGATAGTTGGTCAAGCTTTGCTTTGTCGCAGCTGTTTATATACAAGTCCATTTACTTTCAGTCTCCTCCTTACAATTCTTGCAATGCAAGGTAATTGAAAAATCGCCAACTGAGGAACTGACTGGTGCATGTGTTGTTCAACACACAGTAGTTGTCACCCTCACTGGAATCAATGACTGTTTGTGTGTGTGTGTGTGTGTGTGTGTGTGTGTTTTCGTGTTCACGCACAACCTTAATCAATACTATTAACATTAGAGAGACAACCAACAATAAATATTGCATCAAATATGACTATAAAGTATTTTAATGTGATGGGAAGTTACAAACTAAATTTTTACCCAACCCACGACCTGCATATTACGTTACGTTAAGTAAGATGTATTAACTCCATAATATCGTTAGCAGAGACAGTGCGCTCTTGTTGTCGAGGCTCGCGACAAGTGCAGCGATTAGCAGTGCCCAATGCCGCCGCGATTTGTTTATGTTGGCTGAGCGTGGACACTGTAGCAGACGCTTCACCATAACCAGAAAGAAATCACCTTGGCTCTGACTGCAGTGAGCGGATATCACTGCCTGCGTGTTCTTATAGTAACCAACGTGAGACTCTACTCACAGGTGCCATGGAGCAATTGCAACGGGTATCATGTCATTAGTCATCAGAATATTAACCAGTGATGAAATGTCCACTCTATTTGAATCTCAAGAAAATAGGAACCTTCTCACAAAGGCATGTTAGGTGATATCAAAATTTATCCAACATACAGAAATTAACTGCAGGGCTTTCATGTATGAAATATTAGCACACAAGGAAATATTATGTCTTGGAAGCGTATATTTCATTTCCTCTTCTCATATTAACTCCCTTGTTTTAGTATGAAGTGAGAAAAAAACACGAAAAACTAAAGTTCCTGAGAAGCATATCAGTCATTTCCTCTTCTCATATCATAACTTTTATTTTAGTACGAAGTAAAAAAAACAAACAGTTTAAGGTTGTGAAGCATAATATGACACCAGATTCTTATCGTAGGCGCTATCGGAAACGCAAAAAGCAGGGAGCTGTCCATTCTTTTGTCCAACAGTCAGTCTCCTTTCATGCGTTACTCCCGCTAGGAGATTCTTATTTAAGGACTTGTGGGCATCAAGTTCTTCAGCAGAACAAGCCTTATGTTATTGTGCTAATTACGGTATGGAAAAAAAGCAACAAGGACGATTTCCCCTTAAGCAGTGGGGATATTTGCAAATGTCTGTATTCAGCAATGACTGCCAGCTGCCATAACACATCACAGAATCCATGCGGCAGGCAACACAACTGTGCGTGCACTTCAGACTTCATTCAGTAAGACGTCAGGAGATGGATGGAAACGTCAAATTAACGTCGCTTTCCAAGTCGTATTCAATCCAGAATGAGGTGTTACTAAGGTAGTTGAGCGTTGTAGCAATTACACTTTTGTAATTCCCATATGAGTATTCCGATAGCCAATACAACCTGTTAGCGTGAAACTATCGGGAACTGCATTAATATCAAACTGCAAGGAGATAATACGTGGACTCTTCTCTTCGCTGGGTGACCTATTACTGTTATTTAGGATTCTCTCCGTCCTAGGCGTAATGCAAATGGAACTTCAGAGGCGCTTTCCGCTATTCTTGACAAACATCAGCAACTTGTAATCACTGCGAGTTACAACTGCCTGATGATATGGCTCAGATTGTCAGTAGTTGTGGTGGTGTTATGCTGTCAAACTGCTTACAGTAACGTTAATGGTGGCACTCATAATTTAGCGCTGACTACCTACTTAAGTAATGATAGTGTTGTGGCGTCGTCGCTTCTCTTTATTTGGCCTCAGCTTGAGTAATCCGATTTAATGAACATGGTACTCCATTCGCGGGCTGCTAATGATACAGTATGACTACAGAGATCATCGTGTGGGTATTACATTAATTCTGCAATGAATTGCTTAACAAATATTAACCTCAGCTATGCAGCTGGAATGACTCATTACACAGGTACCTGTACTCTGTGTTGCACTTGGTTAAGGGATCAGTTCGCTGCAATCCTGCTTCTACTGTTCGTAAATACTTGTATACTTCATAAAAGGTTCAAATGGCTCTGAGCACTATGGGACTTAACTTCTGAAGTCATCAGTCCACTAGAACGTAGAACTACTTAAACCTAACTAACCTAATGACATCAGAAACATCCACGCCCGAGACAGGATTCGAACCTGCGTCCGTAGCTGTCGCGCGGTTCCAGACTGTAGCGTCTAGAACAGCTCGGCCACCCCGGCCGGCATACTTGTATACTGACCATTCGTTATTTGACTAAATATGAACTACAATCTGATTCGCATATATATGACATGGGTTAGCGCCGGCACAAAGCAGTGACTAAGGGTTGGATGCCGTTGAAGTCCCGTTACACTGATGGCAAGACAAATGTTCGAAAATCACCTCTATTGCCTCAAAAAACAATTGCATCTTAAATAACGAAGGACCGACGTCCACACTGTCACAGCGCGTTGAAATGCGGCTAAGACGGCAGATGAATATCTGTGACCGACTGGGCTTCGAACCTGGACCTCCTGCTTACTAGACAGACATGCTGATCACTGCACTATTTTTTTTAAGTTTGAGAAGACTTTAAGCACCAGGTAGGCGGAGGCAAAGAGGGCAGGGGTCGAAGATCCGAGGCCTGGCCTCAGTGCCTCCCCCAGACCTGTCACTGAGCAGCTGCATTATTCCCATATATTCCATGTTTGCACCCATATATACCTTTAAATTGTGGAAAAAATTGAAGTAGTAATTAAGGTAAAATAAATTACAGATTGCCGCCTCCAATGGCGTGCGTTTCTTGTAGAACATAACTTATAACAGTGAAAAGGGTGACGGAAAAATACATAACAAACATTCATTCAGAAATATATTCACAATTTAAGTTGAGCCGGAGGGGTTTTGCCAAATTAGAACAGTTCTGAATTTAGAACCAACGTAAAAGAATATTCCAGGAATAAAAAAAAGTGAAAGAAGAGTATTCTGCTTCTAATCAAAAAAACTGTCCACCTCTTCGTAGTCCACATAAAGCAATAGATAAAAAAAAATTGAAACCATTCCTTATATTTGTTACTCTTCTTCAGCGTAAAATGTTCTTCTGCAATATAAAACATGTACTCTTCTAAGTTCTGTTTGCTACGACGGAAAGCACAAACTGTCCCAGAAGCCACGAATAACTGTTATTCTTTTGCGGACGGGTAACATTTCCAGTCGGGTTGTAAAGCTTCAGTTATCGGTGTATGACTTTCTGCGGTTCTGTTGATAGTGCTAATTTCTTCCTAGTCCAGTTCCAAATTCTGATTCTACTTTCACATAAGAAGATGTGCGCTACAGTTTCTACAAGCCGACATTTGTCGCAGTATGGAGATGGTCTCGATTTGATTTTCCATAATCGTTCCGCTGAGGGTATGGTTTCGTTTACAACAACGCACCATACGGCACTGACTCTAGTTGGTAGAATTTTATTGTTGATATTTTTCCAGAGGTTCCTCCAGTTTTTTGTAGGTTAATTTACCGGAATTGGTTTGTGAAGACGATGTGTGGTAATATAATCATAGACGGCTCTAGTGTTGGTTTGTGCTGGTGGAAGTCTTATACAGCTCCAATCGCCATTGTGCTTTCGGACGTAATCTAGGCCGGCATGCTACATCAACAGGAGCGTTCCTATCCCCAGGATCTAACGAGAGGAACAGAAGTTTCGTGATGCCTGTCTTAGTGGCATGTATTAATTTAAAAGCACGTCTTTAATTCCAAGTCCTCCATTTTGCCTCTACAAAGTCGCCGTGTGGAGGGATACTTTGAAGATATTTTGTTTCCACACATACCAAGAGGCTACAGCTAATATTTTATGTGCAGTGATCTGCAGTATCGGTAAGACTGCTTCGACATGATATATTTTGCTAAGTATGTATGTATTTATAAAGTGAACTTTCTGCAGTCGGTCTAACAATCGCATGTCATGGTCCTTCAACAAGGTTCCGATGACATTAATTTTCCGCTCCCAATTTTTCGTGGCCATGCGCTTGGGATTCGCCCTTAACCTCAAGCCGAGTTGGAGTCTCTCTTCAGATACATCCAACCAGTGCGCACCTGTTGCACTATTGTAAGAACCGAGATTCAGGTTCATTTGGCTACAAGAATGCGTATGTTCCTCCAGCATGACGGGGCTCCTGCACATTCTAGTAGTCAGGTGACACATTATCCAAACCTAACATTTCCCGGAAGGTTGATCATTAGATATGGGCACTTTTCTTGGCCTTCAAGGTCCTCGGACCTTATCTCTTTGGATTTTTGCTTGTGGGGATGGTTAAAGGCGAAGTCTACAAATAAAAAGTAAACCCAAGAGCCGATTTGATCGTTCGGTTTTATGAATAGTGCAGCCCTCATAAAAGAACGCAAAGACGACCTCAGTAAGGCTACACGTGGTGTTATCAAGATAAGTCAAATGTGAATTGAAGTTGGTTGGTGAATTTTTGAAAATCAACTTTGAATGTCCTCATTTGCCTTTGCTTTGAGTTTGTTAGCGTTATGTACTAGCAGCTGTATTTCTGTAATCAATATGGAATTTTTTTCGTCTGTACTGCCACCTCCTAAAATATGTACTATTCCTCCTGCAACACCCTGTATATGAATATATGTGTGGTGTCTGTTCTTTCGGACATGTCCGAAAGAAAATGCTTCATGGCATTCTGCAACGACCTTCGATCTAGTTGCAGGGGCTGATAGAGATTTCAGAGCTGCTTCGCTGTGTGAATAAAAGTGTGTTTTTTTTTTTTTTGGTGATCAGTCTAATGACTGGTTTGATGCGGCCCGCCACGAATTCCTTTCCTGTGCTAACCTCTTCATCTCAGAGTAGCACTTACAACCTACGTCCTCAATTATTTGCTTGACGTATTCCAATCTCTGTCTTCCTCTACAGTTTTTGCCCTCTACAGCTCCCTCTAGTACCATGGAAGTCATTCCCTCATGTCTTAGCAGATGTCCTATCATCCTGTCCCTTCTCCTTATCAGTGTTTTCCACATATTCCTTTCCTCTCCGATTCTGCGTAGAACCTCATCACTCCTTACCTTATCAGTCCACCTAATTTTCAACATTCGTCTATAGCACCACATCTCAAATGCTTCGATTCTCTTCTGTTCCGGTTTTCCCACAGTCCATGTTTCACTACCATACAATGCTGTACTCCAGACGTACATCCTCAGAAATTTCTTCCTCAAATTAAGGCCGGTATTTGATATTAGTAGACTTTTCTTGGCAGAAATGCCTTTTCTGCCGTAGCGAGTCTGCTTTTGTTGTCCTCCTTGCTCCGTCCGTCATTGGTTATTTTACTGCCTAGGTAGCAGAATTCCTTAACTTTATTGACTTCGTGACCATCAATCCTGATGTTAAGTTTCTCGCTGTTCTCATTTCTACTACTTCTCATTACCTTCGTCTTTCTCCGATTTACTCTCAAACCATACTGTGTACTCATTAGACTGTTCATTCCGTTCAGCAGATCATTTAATTCTTCTTCACTTTCACTCAGGATAGCAATGTCATCAGCGAATCGTATCATTGATATCCTTTCACCTTGTATTTTAATTCCACTCCTGAACCTTTCTTTTACTTCCATCATTGCTTCCTCGATGTACAGATTGAAGAGTAGGGGCGAAAGGCTACAAGCTTGTCTTACACCCTTCTTAATACGAGCACTTCGTTCTTGATCGTCCACTCTTATTATTCCCTCTTGGTTGTTGTACATATTGTATATGACCCGTCTCTCCGTATAGCTTACCCCTACTTTTTTCAGAATCTCGAAAAGCTTGCATCATTTTATGTTGTCCAACGCTTTTTCCAGGTCGACAAACCCTATGAAAGTGTCTTCATTTTTCTTTAGCCTTGCTTCCATTACTAGCCGTAACGTCAGAATTGCCTCTCTCGTCCCTTTACTTTTCCTAAAGCCAAACTGATCGTCACCTAGCGCATTCTCAATTATTTTCCATTCTTCTGTATATTATTCTTGTAAGCAGCTTCGGAGCTGTTAAGCTGATTGTGCGATAATTCTCGCACTTGTCAGCTCTTGCCGTCTTCGTAATTTTGTGGATGATGCTATTCCGAAAGTCAGATGGTATGCCGCCAGACTCATATATTCTACACACCAACGTGAATAGTCGTTTTGTTGCCACTTCCCCCAATGATTTTAGAATTTCTGATGGAATGTTATCTATGCCTTCTGCCTTATTTGACCGTAAGTCCTCCAAAGCTCTTTTAAATTCCGATTCTAATACTGGATCCTCTATCTCTTCTAAATCGACTCCTGTTTCTTCTTCTATCACATCAGACAAATCTTCACCCTCATAGATGCTTTCAGTGTATTCTTTCCACCTATCTGCTCTCTCCTCTGCATTTAACAGTGGAATTCCCGTTGCACTCTTAATATTACCACCGTTGCTTTTAATGTCACCAAAGGTTGTTTTGACTTTCCTGTATGCTGAGTCTGTCCTTCCGACAATCATATCTTTTTCGATGTCTTCACATTTTTCCTGCAGCCATTCCGTCTTAGCTTCCCTGCACTTCCTATTTATTTCATTCCTCAGCGACTTGTATTTCTGGATTCCTGATTTTCCCGGAACATGTTTGTACTTCCTCCTTTCATCAATTAACTGAAGTATTTATTCTGTTACCCAAGGTTTCTTCGCAGCTACCTTCTTTGTACCTACGTTTTCCTTCCCAACTTCTGTGATGGCCGTTTTTAGAGACGTCCATTCCTCTTCAACTGTACTGCCTACTGCGCTATTCCTTATTGCTGTATCTATAGCGTTAGAGAACTTCAAACGTATCTCGTCATTCCTTAGTACTTCCGTATCCCACTTCTTTGCGTATTGATTCTTCCTGACTAATGTCGAACTTCAGCCTACTCTTCATCAATACCATATTGTGATCTGAGTCTATATCTGCTCCTGGGTACGCCTTACAATCCAGTATCTGATTTCGGAATCTCTGTCTGTCCATGATGTAATATAATTGAAATCTTCCCGTATCTCCCGGCCTTTTCCAAGTACACTTCCTCCTCCTGTGATTCTTGAACAGGGTCTTCGCTATTACTAGCTGAAACTTGTTACAGAACTCAATTAGTCTTTCTCATCTTTCATTCCTTGTCCCAAGCCCATATTCTCCTGTAACCGTTTATTCTACTCCTTCCCCTACAACTGCATTCCAGTCGCCCATGACTATTAAATTTTCGTCCCCCTTTACATACTGCATTACCCTTTCAATATCCTCATACACTTTCTCTGTCTGTTCATCTTCAGCTTGCGACGTCGGCATGTATACCTGAACTATCGTTGTCGGTGTTGGTCTGTCGATTCTGATTAGAACAACCCGGTCACTGAACTGTTCACAGTAACACACCCTCTGCCCTACCTTCCTATTCATAACGAATCCTACACCTGTTATACCATTTTCTGGTGCTGTTGATATTACCCGATACTCATCTGACCAGAAATCCTTGTCTTCCTTCACTTCACTGACCCCTACTAAATCTAGATTGAGCCTTTGCATTCCCTTTTCAGATTTTCTAGTTTCCCTACCACGTTCGAGCTTCTGACATTCCACGCCCCGACTCGTAGAACGTTATCCTTTCGTTGATTATTCAATCTTTTTCTCATGGTACACTCCCCCTTGGCAGTCCCCTCACGGAGATCCGAATGGGGGACTATTCCGGAATCTTTTGCCAATGGAGAGATCATCATGATACTTCTTCAATTACAGGCCACATGTCCTGTGGATACACGTTACGTGTCTTTAATGCAGTGGTTTCCATTGACTTCTGCATCCTCATGTCGTTGATCATTGCTGATTCTTCCGCCTTTAGGGGCAATTTCCCACCCCTAGGACAAGAGAGTGCCCTGAACCTCTATCCGCTCCTCCGCCCTCTTTGACAAGGCCGTTGGCAGAATGAGGCTGACTTCTTATGCCGGAAGTCTTCGGCCGCCAATGTTGATTAATTATCAAAATTTAGGCAGTGGCGGGGATCGAACCCGGGACCGAAGACGTTTTGACTATGAATCAAAGACGCTACCCCTAGACCAGAAAAAAAGTGTAATACTGTGGCCATATTCCCTAAAGAGATTCTCGGCAGTACACCAGACCTGGTACTTTCATCTGTTTTCGACCTGTCAGTAAACCACTATATTATGTCTCCTGCACGGTGTTGTGGTTCGTTTTTCCACTGCTCCCTGCTTCCAACTGTTACATCGCAAAGTTTATTGAAATAGCTAGAAGTTATTGTGTAGTTAGTCGGCATTTCCACAGCCATCGCCTTACTGATTTGGGATTCCGTATATTCTAACTATATCCAGTTATTTCCAATTTTTAGCCTTTATGTCCCTGCCGCTGCCTCCATTTTAAGCCACAGGTGTAAGGCGGGCATGTCTAGCATAATATCCATTCCAAGAGTGGGTCCTGCTAATTCCATCTGTTTGTGAAAGCAGGCCAGTCTCTGCACTTTGCCAGGCTCCCTAGCAGCCACCTTCTGTTCGACTTTGTTCATATTATAGGTCAATAAATTATCTTTGGTCTTTTTTCAGGGATGTATATCCAGTACGTTCTGGGTTTAGACCTCAGTTTACCCTTCAGCAGCTTCTAGTGCTTATAAGATTATGTTCCGCAATGGAACATATTCTTTATGTGAGGTGTTCATAGTAGTTTTCCATCCAGGGCGACCTCTAGATACACTGCAACCCTCTCTAAAGTTTCGTCGAGAAACATTATTTTTCAGTATATATGCTGGACATGCTTCCCCATATATAATACTACACCAATTTTCGTGGGGCTCGTCTTTAAATACTTTTTCACAATGTTCAGTGCACATAGATTTAACAGTACTAGCAAACTGTCTAGGTCTTACTGTGAATAGATAGTCTACTTATTCTTTTCAAGAGTAGTCTCCCACATTCCGCTCATCTATGAGTTCATTCACCATTAGGTTCTTCATCTCTAACCATTTACTCGAAGGTCGTATTACTCGACATCCAGGAAGAGACAGAGAGCATCCAGAAAGGGTAGTGCTTTTTTCACCTTCGCAACAAGTTGGTGAAGAGTTACTTCACATGATTTGCTTCGCAAGTATTATGAAAATGTGGTAGTTCATAGATAAAATTATGTATTCACAACAACAAAAAATATGTCGGCAGAAAACAAAAACGTGACATTATGAATTTAGCAGTACCTCAAGCTTTTCTCTTTGACACTAAGGGTTATTAAAAGAAGCAAGACGAATTTTGCTAGAGCGTTGTCTTACGATTCCCTCATTGAATTTGTATCTGCCTGCTTGTAGCTCTGCCACAAAACAATTAAAAATCTAGTTTTCGTCGACGCTAGAAAAGCGAACAGAGGCAGCATGCACCTGACAGGCAAGCACGTTACCTACGAGCTATCGAATAGGCGCGGTGTCTTCCCCTTACTTATTGACCCAGTAAGCGCTATGGCAGATAAACCGCAACATAAGAGGCGACAGTAGTTGTATTTCTCATGTGGAACGACTTTCGTGGACTCAAAAGGATTAACTGATATCCTTATGTCACGTCTCAAGCGAAAATCACTCAGTATTAAATTGAAATGACACGATAATATCAAGTGAATTTAGCAGGATAGTTCTGTGCCATCAAGGAAGTAACTCGTCGGTCACAGAGTTGCCAAACATATTCTGCGCTGTTGCCAAGTTTCAGCTATACTGCCAGGAAAGATACCAGCTGATGTGTTCTATGAGTGACCTCGGAAGTGACTATAGCTTCGTTTCAAAGTTGCGGGTGGCAAAGGCTGCAAGATACTCATTATATGTCAATGAGTCTTATTCACATTTCTGTAACTAGGTTTAGGGGCTAGAGTGCAATTACTTCTAATACATCGAAACCCTCCCCCATACGGGTGGTACCTAGGAAATCAAATACTTGGGGTGAACCAAATAATAACACAATCCTTAACAGCTACTCAACCCGTTGAACCCAAAATTCACGCACGTCTGAGTGAAAATCACCGCTACTCTGGTCACCGTCTGTTAGCTCAATCAGCTCGGCTGAAAATATTTGCTTCCAAAGGCTCCAACACCATCTGGTCCTGTCCAAACCAAAGAAACACCAAGCAAACATGAACTGTGCAAGCAAAGTCAACTTTACCCCAGGTGGTACACAACCCGGCTTTCGACAGGCGTCAGTTGGATTTTCGGATTCTGGGGAGTCCAGGTTAGCACGGCAGAGAATATCGAAGATCTCTGGTAAATTTCCCTACAAGCAGAAAACATGCATTTGAAAACTGAACATCGGCACATTGATCCAAGCACGAAAATTAAATAATATCACAAAAGAAATCGACCAACAAAAAATTCTCATCCTTGCTCTTCGCGAACCACGACAAACTGACCGTGAAACCTTGCATTACGGAAACCATTACATCTTAAAGAGCAAAATACAACAAAAGGTAGCGAAAGGCGTACCAATCTTCGGCATTCCTTTTCTCGAACACAGGTCTATCATAAACTCTGTCAAAGAAATCACATCTATCAACAATCGACTTATGACTGTGCTCATTCAGAGCCCCAGTAAAAAATATACACTCATCAATGCACATCGCCCCACCAACATCGAAAATAAGAAAAACACAAAAAATGTCGAAAAATTCTGGAACACACTATGAGCAAAATTCACCAGGATGACGTGAAAATACTTCAACTCTTTATTTGGAACAGAAAAAACCTGTAGAAAAATCATTGGTACAAATTCAACATACCGAAACGCTTAGACCAACGGCACACGTCTGACTGACATTTGTCAAAAATTCAACTACAAAAGGATGTCTTCCGACTTTAGAAAAAACCAGTTCCCAGGTAACATGCTTGGCTTCCATGTGCAAGCTGCTTTCTTTCGCCTTTGGAGACTCACTGACAGCCAGATTTTTAATTCTCTTGTAGTTGAGCTACAAGCAGGCAGATACAAACTCAGTGAGGGAATCGTAAGATAACGCTCGAGCTAAATTCGGCTTGCTACTTACAGTAACCCTTAGTGTCAGAGCGGAAACCTTACGGTACTGCCAATTTCATAATGCCATTTTTGTTTTCTGCTGACATATTTTTTGTTGTCGTGAATACATAATTTTATCTATGAAATGCCACATTTTCATAATACTTGCGAATCATACAGGAAATGAAGTAAATACAGATCTTTTCGAAGTCAAAAGTCGGTAATATTCTACGAATTCGTGTTAAAATAGGATCAATCGTCTTACAGACACATAATGCTTTATTAAGATAGATTGCCGTCGTGATGTTTCTGTAGTAAGTTGAATTTAATTTGTATTGGGACAGTGAATATTTTGATTGCATTTCCCATTAGTATTCTAATCGTAACATTAATCATCAAAGAGAAATTAATCAGCAGCTAAATTTTCTTTCACGATATCTACAACAATCTGACTATGCTAAAGTTGTTTGCAAATTCTACGTTTGTAGAAAACGACTGGTTCTAACGATGTCATTAAACCAGTGTAGTTTTAAGAGTATTTTCGTCTAGAAATGAATTGCCTTGACGGTTGATCGATCAAGAGCGGGAAAGGTAATATTTTACGAATATATGACGAGAGGGACAAGTGCTTGAGAGAGGACTTCCCTGTCAATACAAGTGCGCGAGATACGACTTTCCTATCAATCTCCTGGATAGGTTTGTTTCTCAAATCAACAGAGTGAGTTATCATGCAGTAGCACAGGTGATGTAGTTTTGTTGCTCGACTTTCTTACACTGCGATCGAAAGGTGTCTCAGTTGTTGACAACAAATTCTAGCTGTGTAGCACACACTCCTTGGGGCAGAATTCGTAGTCCAGAACGCACTTATGGAGCTATCAAATGTAACATATTATGTTCACACTACTCTTTGCTATAGTCTACGTCTTTTGGTGGGGCTCAGCCTTTCATTTCTTCTTAGGAAGTTAACGATAAAGGCATCATAACACGTAACCAGTAACAGTACTGCATAGGAATGCTCAATGAGCGACCTGATGACGTTCAATAACAGTCACTCCGTTGATTTTTGTTGTTTCGAATTAGAGCATGCAGTACTCCTACACCAGACTTCTGAACTTTGCCTGTTGAATGCAAGTGTCGCATGATGGTTAAATGGTAAAATGTCACGTATATGAATAGTCGAGACTTCCTTAATGTGGAAAATCATTCATGCCAGAACGATCTTTGTTGAAGCAAGAATATCTTTTTCTGGCGTATTTTTCCCAAAAGCACTCGCTCCACGCACAGTTCAAATCTTTCTAGCTGCCTCCTGTACATTAAACCCTCTGTTATACCAAAAGTAAACGTTGTGTTGCAGATGTTACACCTTTTTCCACTTGCGACTCAATTTTACAATGCTTAATTGTAGTTCATGATTTTCAAGTATGCAAAATCCAATGATTAACTGCAAGATGATAACTAGAACTTCAAATTCGAAAATGGCATTGATACATACACTGACAGCGTGGCGCCGCCTTCACATGGGCGGCGCCGGATTTCAGACGGCGGGTGGCGTCTGGCCGGTGGCCGGTAGCCGCTGCTACGCGAGGAAACGCTCGAGCGTAAGCTGTTATGATCGCGACGCAGCCCACGAGCTGTCCTGCGGAATTGTTTCTGGAATACTTGTTATTGCTGGTGAGTAGAATGTTAAGCGAATTGTCTATGATGTTCAGACTCATAACTTTAGACCGAAATGTGTTAATAAAAAAAAAAAGAAAACAGTTGGACGCGAACATGCGACTCCAAGCTTAGAATGCACGACGATTAACGCAAGCCCACGGGCTCGCTCCATCCGTATCAACTCGGAAGTAGACAACACTTCCTCCTAACACTTCTGCATCGTACGGTGTTGCCAGATTGTGCAGATGGCCGGACTTCGAGTTGTCAGGGGCGGTCAGTTTTATTGGCCACTTTAAGTGAACGACTCGGACTTAGTCTCTGTGGCGGCCGGCCGGCGGTCAGTTTTTATGTCTAAGACTGTACGTGTCGAAACGTTAGAATAGTTGCACAGCTATTTTCATGTCGCACTGCACAAGCTGTGAGAAACCTCCACAAAGATTGTGTAGGGAGCTTGATCGAAATGATTAATGATGTTTTCGATGTGTTGAAATAGAGATACAACGAAGAGTAGAAAGCACCTCTTACAAGTGGTTATGGTTTCGACCTCAGAATTCAAGAAAATTCCTTTAGAAGGTTTCTGTAAATTTGCTCGAATATGCTAGTAGGGAAAAGAAATCGGATTTGTTGCATCAATAAATTCACTTTTTGGACTTTTCACTGATATGAAAAATGCTGGGGCAACATACATCTTGATTGCCAGACTGAATCAAGACTGTCTAGAAAACTACTATAAACTTCGTGGTATTGATGCATTTTATAATAATTCCACACCCTTTGAGATGAAAAATGCAACACAGTACTAATACTGACTGGCAATGCGACAAATTGCCTGTGTCCTTTGGTTCTTCCATTGCACAGGACAAAGACCAAAATCCTGCAGACGAAATAGTGGGAGAATTCGAGAATTTTATGTCTAATGAGTTCTGCAGCAAAGTGGCTGACACATCACATCACACTCTTCCAGATGAAGATTTTCTTTGTGATTGCGATCTTAGAGATTCAGCGAGCTCCAGTGGGGACGTTATTCACGATGCCTTAAAATACTGGGCAGGATACATGGCATTCGAATGCATAAACATCGACAGGTCTTTAGGAACTACAACTGCAAAATGCCGCCGGCCGAAGTGGCCGTGCGGTTAAAGGCGCTGCAGTCTGGAACCGCAAGACCGCTACGGTCGCAGGTTCGAATCCTGCCTCGGGCATGGATGTTTGTGATGTCCTTAGGTTAGTTAGGTTTAACTAGTTCTAAGTTCTAGGGGACTAATGACCTCAGCAGTTGAGTCCCATAGTGCTCAGAGCCATTTTGCAAAATGCCATGTCGATGCAAAATTAACGCCGAAACAAGACTGTATACGTGTGCTTTCGGAAGGTGCACATGCTTTCCCATCCCCTGAGTGGTTTTCTACAGTGCCAGATTTTTATCTTATTTTTGCATGTATTCATGGAACAAATATTTCAATTTGCAAAGTTTGATGGAATCATTAGCAGCACTGGTACAATCAGGATTTCCTGAAATCGAAAAGAAAGTCATTGATTTGTTTGTAAGAAAGAGAACTTTCATCCTCATTAGATTTTTGAATAAAAGAGCCAAATGGGATGCAATGAAAAGGTCTTCGGCGAAAGGAAATGTTCTCTAGACTGCGTCGCGTTCAACAACTTTGAGTTAAATCTTCCGGGTCAACATCATAAAGTAATTCTCGTCATCTTCACCATAATATTTTCAAAATAAGTTTGAACTAAAGCTGCACTTAAAATTGTAAAATGTTCTACGTAGTCACGTTCTTAAGCTGGAAGTATTACTGAGAACATCTCGAGCTGTCATCTGATATTGAAAACGTGTGTGTTGTCATCAATGAGTTTTCCGCTTTATATTTGCTTTAAAATAATTCAAAAACTAATTATTTCGCATCATCTTGAACCCCATCAATGAGATCCTCAAAATCAAAAGGAAAGAACAATATAAAATATTTTACTCTCTGATTCCTGTTAGCGAGTGCACGACTGCGCCAGGGCTGGCTGCCAAGTTACGTAACTGACCAATGAGAGCGTACTCGCCGGAATTGGCTACCTTTCTAGTCTATGTACCCTGAATCATAGCCATGAACCTTTCTTTTATTTTCGTCATTGCTCCTTCGATGTATATATTATCCAGTGGGGACGAAAGATTACAGCTGTGTCTTAGACCCTTTTTTAACTGAGGATTTCATTCTTACTCTTCCGTTCTCATCGTTTTTAGAAACTTGTTTTGATGTTTCTATATCAGTCGCAGCGCTAAAACTGACTGATCACTCACCTTTCCGAAAATAAAAATTGATCGACTTCTAACAGTTCGCCAATTTTCTTTTCCATCATTAGTATTGAGTACATAGTTCCGCGTAGTCAGCGCGTACACAACTTTCCCATTAGAGCGCGCCCCACTAAGCACAACAGCGCAGGTGCAGCGCTCGTCTGTCTCCGCACTACGAGATGGCGCTGCCTTAGATACGGACCAAATTCTGCTTCCGCCGATCCGCGTATTAATATGTAACGCAGCCAATGAGACTGCTGTTAATGTAGAACCTTTTCTCCTCGCGGATCACACTCGCGCAGTGATACCTGCATTTGTCTGCACCTGTCTGTACCAGTCTGCATTAGTCTGTACCAGTCTGTAGTCAAGTTTCAGTCTGCGCCTAACAAGATTACCATATTCCTGTACATAGCCATGAAGATAAATGTATAGACACTTTGTCAAGTATCAGAGTTATGTGAGAATAAGATTAACGTACCAAGACCAAAGGAACTTCAGATTGTCAATTGTAAATAGCATCCAGTATCAAGTTACGTAAGGCTTATGCTTATTACTATTTTAATAAATGTGCGTGAAAGTTAATCAAGTTCTGTTTAAAGTTGGTCACCGTCGATCTGCTACTCTAAGCGTGCAAGTGGCATTTCTATCGTCTGACCTAACAGCAGAAGATAAACACGCCACGATAAGACCACGAGACATATTGCTCACACTCGCCTACTTCGTTATAGCGACAAGTCAAATAATCTGATGGTGTGTGTACTGAAGGTCTTACAGTACGCACACCACAATTAGTATAAGTAGTAAAGTAAAATGCGTGCTTCTATCTCGTTAACTAAAATCTGTCCATAAACAGATGACACTTCCACTTAGCGGCCCCCGGCGCAGCGCAGTATTAGCTCAAACAGCAGCTATGGAGCACACCCCACTACCTTTCAACCAAACAGTGCGGACTGCGTCCCCCCACGCCCGCTCCCCGTGAACAGCTGCTGTCGCCGTTTACTGTAGCCGCTGGGTTGATTACTCGCGGACGCGATTGCTCACTGCGACCGGAAATCGAGTTGCCAACGCAATTTCCCGCGGCCGCAAGTCCGCCTGCTTTCCGCATCCGATGCGGTTAGTTGCAGGCAGACTCCGGAGCGTCACCTGGATCTGCCCGCCCGCTACGTGAATGGGTGGCTTCATTATGTCCACTGTCAGGAAAAATCACCACAGCTGTTTTCCAGAGAAACTGTAGCGATGGCACCTGTGTCTACCGCGAGGCGCATCTGCAATCTCGCATCTACTTCAGTACATATTCATAAAAATGACATCTTACTATCAAATTGCACCCTTGGGATAAGTAGGGAGGCTCAAATGAACGTCAGAAACGAATTTTCAGAATAAGATTCATGATATATAAACTTGCACCAAAGTGGTTTGAAATAGTTCATGAAATAAACTCATTTGCTTACGACTGAGGCAACGCAGACGGCACATTTTCATTGCCTCTAACGTCCTTCCTTCCAAGACGTCTTTTAGTGGCCTGAAGGCATAAAAAAAGGTAACTGAGGGGGACGGATTGGGGGGGGGAGGGGGGCAATCGGTAGCCAAGAAATTCTAATATCAGAGCTTTGGAAAAAGCTCACAGTTAATACCTAATGGAGAAAAGTGTAATGTCGTGCACTTCAGCAAACATAAAAGTGAACTAGCTTTTGACTGCTATAATTATGAAACGCAACTATAGGAGGAAGCAGATGTCATACAGGAATTGATAAACGGAATGCACTGTCTCTACTTAGAAAGTAAATGTACTAAACAACAAAAAATACGAAACGGATGATGAGTATTATAACATTTTCACCTAAAAATTGCACAAAACGCAGTTCGAGAAGTGAATATACTATAATAACTAATAATTATCCTACCACTCGGTATCCGAAAGGTTACCGCTACAGAAGATAATTACCACTGTTGCAGGAAGAATTATGCATCACCAGAAATCTATTAGTGTCATTCATTTACATAACACAAGAATTACGTCCGGTTTCTGAATGTTTCCAAGACAGCACAGTATCGAAATGGAACTAGGGCAATGTGAAAAGATAGGAAGAACCTGAAACCATTCGAAACGTTGTCTTGTGACAGCCAGAGCGAGAGCACCAGCAGCAGCGAGTACTGTTTGTATAAAGCGTTTATTTTGCATTTTGTTTACGACCTTCCACTAAGGAAGGGATTCTATTTGTGTTTATCTGCTCTGCATAGAAACTAACAGTTCTTGATCGTTAGGAGAGAAATTTATTTTGTACTTATTTGCTGCGCTTAGCTTTTAAATAGTTTTTCTGGGAAAACCTAGCGTAGTTTTCGCGTCTCGTATTTCAGTGAGTGTTTCTTGATTATCAGAGTAGCTCATCAGAAGATTATCTTGGGAATTTGTCACCGTATAGAGTAGGGTAAACATAGTCATGTGTAGGGACTGTGGTTGTTGTGAGCGGACGCAAGGAGAATTGGCCACTCTTCGGGGGCAGGTGGAGGCTTTGTCTGTTAGGCTCATCGAGCTCGAGGCGCAGGCGGCGGCTCGTAGTGGCGTTGGGGCAACTGTGGTGAGACCTATGCCTACTTCGGTGGCCTTGGAATCACATGGAACCCCTGATGTCGCTGCGTCTTCCGGCAGTGAGCATCTTACCGGTCAGCCATCACTCCAGGGTGAATGGCGGACAGTGGTGGGCTCGCGCGTGCCTGGCCGAAAGGCGAAGGTGGGATCTGGCCGCGTGGCAGCTGCCTTACCCCTTTCCAACAGGTACGGGGTGCTTCCTAGTGGTGATGACATCGTTTCCGAGCCACCACAGGATGCCTCGCCTGTTGGGCCAGTGGCCGATTCTCCGGCAAGGTCCCGACAGTCACAGAGGGCGGGCCTATTAGTTATAGGGAGCTCCAACGTTAGGCGGGTTATGGAGCCCCTCAGGAAAATAGCGGGTAGGTCGGGGAAGAATGCCAGTGTGTACTCGGTGTGCTTGCCGGGGGGTCTCGTCCGTAATGTGGAGGAGGCCCTTCCGGCAGCTATTGAACGCACTGGGTGTGACCGGCTGCAGATAGTAGCACATGTCGGAACGAATGACGCCTGCCGCTTGGGTTCTGAGGCCATCCTTGGTTCCTTCCGGCGGCTGGCTGATTTGGTGAAGACAACCAGCATCGCACGCGGAGTGCAAGCTGAGCTTAATATCTGCAGCATAGTGCCCAGAGTCGATCGCGGTCCTCTGGTTTGGAGCCGTGTGGAGGGTCTAAACCAGAGGCTCAGACGACACTGCGACTATAATGGTTGCAAATTCATCGACCTCCGTTATTGGGTGGAGAACTGTAGGGCCCCCCTAGACAGGTCAGGCGTGCACTACACACCGGAAGCAGCTACTAGGGTAGCAGAGTACGTGTGGTGTGCACACGGGGGTTTTTTAGGTTAGAGGGACCCCCCCTTGGGCGAAACGATAAAATACCTGACGGCTTACCAGAGAGAACATCAGCATCGTTGATAAAGAACGTCCGTCCTCAGAGACCAAAAACAGGAAAAGTTAACGTAATATTGGTAAACTGCAGGAGTATCCAGGGCAAGGTTCCTGAATTAGTATCGCTTATTGAAGGAAATAGTGCGCATATAGTATTAGGAACGGAAAGTTGGTTAAAACCGGAAGTGAACAGTAACGAAATCCTAGACACAGAATGGAATATATACCGCAAGGATAGGATAAACGCCAATGGTGGAGGAGTATTTATAGCAGTAAAGAATTCAATAATATCCAGTGAAGTTATTAGCGAATGCGAATGTGAAATAATCTGGGTTAAGTTAAGTATCAAAGGTGGGTCAGATATGATAGTCGGATGCTTCTATAGACCACCTGCATCAGCAACCGTAGTAGTTGAGCGCCTCAGAGAGAACCTGCAGAACGTCGTGAAGAAGTTTCGTGATCATACTATTGTAATAGGGGGAGACTTCAATCTACCAGGTATAGAATGAGATAGTCACACAATCAGAACTGGAGCCAGGGACAGAGACTCTTGTGACATTATCCTGACTGCCTTGTCCGAGAATTACTTCGAGCAGATAGTTAGAGAACCAACTCGTGAAGCTAACGTTTTAGACCTCACAGCAACAAATAGACCGGAACTTTTCGACTCCGTGAATGTAGAAGAGGGTATCAGTGATCATAAGTCAGTGGTTGCATCAATGACTACAAGTGTAATAAGAAATGCCAAGAAAGAAAGGAAAATATATTTGCTTAACAAGAGTGATAGGGCACAAATCGCAGAATATCTGAGTGACCACCATCAAACGTTCATTTCTGAGGAAGAGGATGTGGAACAAAAATGGAAAAAATTCAGAAACATCGTCCAGTACGCCTTAGATAAGTTCGTACCGACTAAGGTCCAAAGCGAGGGGAAAGATCCACCGTGGTATAACAATCATGTACGAAAGGTACTACGGAAACAAAGAAAGCTTCATCATAGGTTTAAGAGTAGTCGAATCATAGCTGATAAGGA
This sequence comes from Schistocerca nitens, assembly GCF_023898315.1. NCBI lineage: Eukaryota > Metazoa > Arthropoda > Insecta > Orthoptera > Acrididae > Schistocerca > Schistocerca nitens. The sequence goes on along the minus strand of NC_064614.1, from coordinate 398,545,708 downwards.
AAAGCTGAACGAAGCGAAAAAGAGCGTAAAGAGAGCAATGAGAGAAGCATTCAACGAATTCGAACATAAAACATTGGCAAACAATCTAAACAAGAACCCTAAAAAGTTTTGGTCATATGTAAAATCGGTAAGCGGATCTAAATCCCCTATTCAGTCACTCGTTGACCACGATGGCACCGAAACAGAGGACGACCGAAGAAAGGCAGAAATACTGAATTCAGTGTTCCGAAACTGTTTCACTGCGGAAAATCGTAACACGGTCCCTGACTTCAGCCGTCGCACGGACGCCAAAATGGAAAATATTGAAATAAACGATATCGGAATTGAAAAACAACTGCTATCACTTAGTAGCGGAAAAGCATCCGGACCAGACGAGATACCCGTAAGATTCTACAGTGATTATGCTAAAGAACTTGCCCCCTTTCTATCAGCAATTTATCGTAGATCTCTGGAAGAACGTAAAGTACCTAGCGACTGGAAGAAAGCGCAGGTCGTACCCATTTTCAAGAAGGGTCATAAATCAGATGCGAATAATTATAGGCCTATTTCGCTTACGTCAATCTGTTGTAGAATAATGGAACATGTTTTATGTTCTCGTATTATGACGTTCTTAGATAATACAAATCTCCTTCATCACAACCAACATGGATTCCGCAAACAGAGATCATGTGAAACTCAGCTCGCCCTATTTGTCCAAGAAATTCGCAGTGCCGTAGACACTGGCGAGCAGATTGATGCCGTATTCCTGGACTTCAGGAAGGAATTTGATACGGTTCCGCACTTACGTTTAGTGAAAAAAATACGAGCTTACGGAATATCGGACCAGGTTTGTGATTGGATTCAGGATTTCCTAGAAGAAAGAACGCAACATGTCATTCTTAACGGTTCAAAATCTGCAGATGTAGAGGTAATTTCGGGAGTACCACAAGGAAGCGTGATAGGACCTTTATTGTTTACAATATACATAAATGACTTAGTTGACAACATCGGTAGCTCCGTGAGGCTATTTGCAGATGACACGGTTGTCTACAAGAAAGTAGCAACATCAGAAGACTCGTACGTACTCCAGGAAGACCTGCAGAGGATTAATGAATGGTGCGACAGCTGGCAGCTTTCCCTAAACGTAGATAAATGTAATATAATGCGCATACATAGGGGCAGAAATCCATTCCAGTACGATTATGCCATAGGTGGTAAATCATTGGAAGCGGTAACGACCGTAAAATACTTAGGAGTTACTATCCGGAGCGATCTGAAGTGGAATGATCACATAAAACAAATAGTGGGAAAAGCAGGCGCCAGGTTGAGATTCATAGGAAGAATTCTAAGAAAATGTGACTCATCGACGAAAGAAGTAGCTTACAAAACGCTTGTTCGTCCGATTCTTGAGTATTGCTCATCAGTATGGGACCCTTACCAGGTTGGATTAATAGAAGAGATAGACATGATCCAGCGAAAAGCAGCGCGATTCGTCATGGGGACATTTAGTCAGCGCGAGAGCGTTACGGAGATGCTGAACAAGCTCCAGTGGCGGACACTTCAAGAAAGGCGTTACGCAATACGGAGAGGTTTATTATCGAAATTACGAGAGAGCACATTCCGGGAAGAGATGGGCAACATATTACTACCGCCCACATATATCTCGCGTAATGATCACAACGAAAAGATCCGAGAAATTAGAGCAAATACGGAGACTTACAAGCAGTCGTTCTTCCCACGCACAATTCGTGAATGGAACAGGGAAGGGGGGATCAGATAGTGGTACAATAAGTACCCTCCACCACACACCGTAAGGTGGCTCGCGGAGTATAGATGTAGATGTAGATGTAGATGTAGAACAGTGAAACAATTCTTAGTAGTCAAATGTTTACTGAAATGTTAAAAAAATGCCTATGAGCAATATGGGACTTAACATTTGAGGTCATCAGTCCCCTAGATCTTAGAACTACTTAAACCCAACTAACCTAAATACAACACACACATCTATGCCCGAGGCAGGATTCGAACCTGTGACAGTAGCCGTCTCGCGGTTACGGACTGAAGCCCTTAGAACCTTTCGGCCACCGCGGCCGGCTTACTGAAATGTAAAAGCATTCGGTAGAATATGGCAGGAAGATGTGCATAGCTAAACGTTTGTTAGACACGAGAACAGTTGGGAAATACGTATTCTTACACATTCCAATGGTTAATCTAAGATGTATTCGATCTATAGAGAGAACCATACAACACTGAGTTATATAAAGTTAAAGCTAAGGTTCCAAACACGGGCGCTGTCGGGCCTTTCATTACCGACTGGCCGCTGTGACGTAATCTGCCAATGACGTCATTCTGAAGCGTTATGTGAGGCCGTGTGGTCAGCAGGCCACTCTCCAGATCGTTGTCACCTTGCCAGACCTCGGAGACGCTTCTCATTGAGAAAACTTCACGAGGCAGAATGCACCTCGTTCCAGTCACATAAGGAAAAAATGCCTGGTAATAGATATAACTCATAACGTTAGAATTTCTTATGTAAAAATCTTAAAGATTTTAATAAAACAGACGTTCTTAACACTATGTATCTTTATTCTTCATATCGACATATTTATTGCTCGACGTGGTCGCCTTGCCGACGAGCACATTTCTCCTAATGAGAGACCAGTTTGAAGATCCCGTCACTGCAGAATGTTTGACTTTGTTCGAAGATGTACTCTAAGTTTTGGAAACAGATGAAAATGCGATTAGGCCACGTCGGGACTGTATGAAGAATAAATTTCCTTTAGTTCACGTCTGTGGTCACTAATTTTTTGTCTATTGTGATCTTCTTGAGCTCTGTTTTATAAAAAAGTGTCCAAATATACTGGAGCCATAATGGAGAATGACTTATTATAGCGAAACTAAGGCTTCGCATTGTTGCCGATGTCGCAACGCTCTTGTATGGTCTGGCATTCTCACGCTGAAGAAGAGGCACTTTTCCTCTGCTGCTGCAGACCCTCCCATCTCTCTCGATATTTTTCCTCCATCATTGAACAGACACCCGCTTCCTACTCCTCACTGTAAAACCACCAAATTGGCTGAGTCGCAATTGTTAAAACCAGCCTATAAGACCTACGTACACGTTTCTCATACCTGCAGAAATCTGCAGACAGCATTCTTCCTATTCTCTGGTTTAGGTCTTATCTGCCGTAGGATTTTGGTAGTGACGGAAATATTCCTGTGTTTCAGAAAGTGTGTTGTTGTGACCTCCTGTTATTCTTTCTGGACTCCCAAGGTTCCCGAACACACTATCTTAAGACGACTGAAATTTCTGCGAGCCCTCTGGCCCAATTTATCTCATAGTCTCAGTGGAAGCACTCACAACAGCAAGCACCTGCTGAATTACGCGTGACATCTCATTTCCACTTCCCACCGACCGTTTCTCTCCCTCTTCGTGATTCACTGATTGCTTCAGTTCCCATACAGCAAAGCTGAGGAACTACAACGCACAGAAAATTTTGTATTGATTGTTTCTTATGCGTTGGGAATCAGTGCAGTAAAGGAAATAATTAGTTTTTGTTATATTATGACAAATGTAAAAAGAGTGTTACTTCGAAGGTGGATTTACATACTAAACCAAAATTATAATTGGCTTTGCACAAGTGTAACAGTCAAGATGAATGTCGGTTTCCGTCTAATTAAATTACAAGCAGAACATTCAGATATATTTCGTATGTTATCAGTAGTCAGTACTCCAAACAGTAGTGCATATAGCGGACAATGATAAGGACATTTCCTAGCCAAGACTATAGCTGAGTAATGTTTCTAACAGGCTCGGTTTGTCATTTCAGAAAACCACGTCACCATGAAGCAAAGGGTTTCAGATGTCATGCACCCAGTGTCTATGGATGTGGATTTTACTTTACGTATGTAATTGTGTGTAATGGAGAAAGAAGTTCAGTCCTTTCCAGAATGGTTCACACTAAATAGAGAGATGAGACAAAAGTTTTTGATTACTGGATAAATAATTAATTGAAAATCAGCCACAGAGTTTCCGTGAAAATATACGTAATTTTCGTTTATATTCAGTCGTCAATGTAATTTGTTTATGTATCTCACATGAACGTTTACAATGATGTAGGCAGTTTATTACATATATCTTCATTGGTTCTAACAATTTCAGTATAAAGTTGCGCTTGTTCACAAGCTATTAGCATTAACGTATACTGCTGCAGTCTTGTTTCCTCCAAATTTGTTTCCTTCCGATAGCATTTTCTTAAACATATATTTTATCTTAACCTACCGAGAATTAATCTAGATTTACAATAGTTCAAATGTTATTCCATAGCTTTGATGATCACAAAATCAGCAGTAGTTTTTGCGTTTTAAAACACGGCTCATTTTTCTCCTCATCCGTAGCACGTTTTTTAAACACTTACATTTATATCTACGTCATACGATATTGATAGTTCGCCTTCCGAATGGATTAAAGGAAAACAGATAATTGGCGACAGTCTGTACGTTACTAGAATAGTCCATTTCATTGGTTTTGTCTTCATGAGCAGTACTGTGGTCCACTATCAACTCCAGGAATATTATCACTTTCTCTGGTTATTACCTTAAGTGATCGTTTTTACCTTAATTTTTGAAATGATCGATGTTCACGTGTATATTAATTTCATCAAGTACTGAAATGTTTTTTGGTTGGCTGTTCAAATGGCGCTCAGGATAAATTAGGTGGAAGGAATGGATTGGGGTTCAAGTAAACATCATTCACCATTTGTAAAACATTTAATTATAAAAGATTATAGACCGCGAGCTTCCAGTTTTACAACAGGCAAACTTTCTGAATATACCCTACGGCTGTTTCTTTTTAATCAATTTAAAGTGGACCGAATCCAAAAAAATTCTTTAAGAACCAGCCCACAGGGCACTTAAATCAAACTTGAGCAAGAAATAACGGAATTCACTGTAATTTTGAATTTATAAACTTAGGAAAAAAAGGAAGAATCATCAACGCCAACATGCGACGTAATTATTCTGATAAAGAGTACCAGCAGGCCTTTTAGAATCTCATACCACAATTCATATCTACAAACTGTATTCCGACTAATGTGAAACCAAGAAGATGACAGATAATAATGCCAGTTACTTAAAAATGCATGCTATTAACATACTGCTTCTACATCTAAAAGCCCCTTTAATTAATAAAGCTTGGCCAGTGGCAGATGATAAAACCTTTAAAAAATTAACAAATGAGCCGGACGATCATAGCTGTTCAAAATTTTAAACCTGGCAGGTGCCGCACAGTAAAATTTAAGGTAATTTAACAACCAGGGCAATGGCCATTCACAGTACTGTACAACATAACCAAAGAGAGTGGAATTCTTAAACTGACATTAATTAAAGCACAAAATAGAACAATATATCTTTTAAAAAAGGAAAATATAACAAAAATATTACAATTACTGCGGCAGAATTCCACAATAAGACTACGTAACTTAATTCTCTGTGAGGTGAGGTGACGCAAGAGGCGGCTGGTTCGGCGAAGACGATGTCGACAGTCGATGTACGCGGTCGTCTGGCCCACGGCTCACGTTCCTGTCCTCTGCGTGTGCCACAACAGCCGTAAGACTGGAACAAACTGAGAGAGCGTCTAAGTTGCGGCACCAGTAGCCTCTTTCTCAGTCTCCCGTAATCAGGTGTTCGGTCACAAAAGGATTCCCTTAGCAGACACCACTTGCGCATAATTCGACAGTTCTCTCCACAAGGAATCACCAGTCATTTATAGAATTTTAAATTTTTCCACTCTGTCGTATTTACCCCTGAGCGTAAAAACCAGCACTAAGATTTCTAGAACCACATCTCAGGCTTGCAAACCCTTGACATGGCCCAGCACAGGGAGATAGGATACCGGGACAGGAAAAAAGCCCATACAGCTCCAATATCGCCTTCTCCTGACTAAGCCCGTCTAACGTGCTTAACCAGCTGCAAGCTCACTGGGCCAACGGACAGCACAGTAATCCCGTAATTCAAAGGTCGAGCACATAATGAATCTCCGAAACATCAGATTATCCATACGTTAGTTCATACAAGCTGAATCCCCAAATGGGAGGAAAATGACTTGAACGTTGAGCCGTGGTAAAATTTGTTGTTTTGAACAGCGCGCCGCAGCGCGTAGTGTAAAGAGGGTCGCCTTCCGTTTCTGGCGGTGGCGCCGCTGTGGCAATCGCGGCTTTGGTGCCTCCCTCTGGTGGGAAAGGGGAAAAGTTGGCTGTTCACGTGAATTTAAGGGGCGCTATGAGCTCGGCAGGAGGGGTCAGTCTGTCAGTCTCGGCGAGTCTGGTGAGTTGGTCAGCCGGGTCAGTGTGGGCCAATCATTGTTCGTCTGTCGTCCGGAGTGCTAGTATGTGTTAGGCCGCCAGTCTGCTCGAGTTTGCTCAGGCAATGGTTTGGCGGTTGGATCGACCGGTTGGTCGGTCGCGCACTGGGACACAAGATGACTTGTCCGCCTTGTGCGTCGGCGAATGTGAGGTCGCCACGTCAGTTCAGTGGGCCGCGCCGTATAGCGAGGGATAGTGGCTTCGCGGCCGATACGAGAGCTACAGGAGTCAGCCCACGACATCTGTCTGGCCGGTGCGAGCTGCGACGCCGTGAGACGAGAGATCGGCGCGCCTTCCTGCGTCCGTTGAAGCGGCTGGCAGCGGACGGTTCGGGAGAGCGTTTTGGGCGCGCTGCGCCAGGTCTTCGCCAGACATCGCAGTTTATTAAAAGTTAAGTGATTCGTGATATGTTGTTTCAGTTACTTGTTAAAGTCTACTAGTGTTCTTGGTCAGTCTCTCGTCCCCAACTTGATCGCCTGTCTCTCGTCCTCATTTGTTAGGCAGTTAGTGTCTATCTGTCTGTCTGTCGGTCCGCCGTACGTTAATAGCTACCTCTGTCATGTTTGTCGGATTCGGTGTTAACGAATTTATTGCTTAAGGTGTAACGGCCGAATTCCTGAAATATGTTTTTATCTTGCCTATCATGTTTCGAGGTGGTATATGTGTAATGTAAAGCATGCTGGTACATTTTATGTAAAACTGCATTTCATGGATTTTATTTAAATGGTCATTTTAGTATATAAAGTTGCCACCCTTCCATCGTAAGAGTTCCTTTAAAAATAAGTTGCACTTTCGATGGCAAATAATTTTTAATGTGGGTGTTTTGTACCATTTCCATCCCTCTTGCGGGGTGCATAGTTTATGTGTTTGTGTGGGTTGTTAAAATTTTTAGTTTAAAGTAATCTGGTGTGTTGCAGATTTGCACGAGTGTATTCTTTCAAAGGTTGTTGTGAGCGGTCGTGACTACGGCCGTGTTAAAAGGGAGCGGCAAGGTTCTCAGCCCGAAAGTTTATAATATCAAAAAGAAAAAAAAAGTTATTTCTGTCTCTGAACAAATTGTAAATTGATATTTACAGGGAGCTTTCTGATTATAATTTTAAATGTTTTTTTTTTTAAAAAAAAAGGGGGGGCGGCTTTTAGGAATAAAATTTCCATTTATTGAAAAAAATAATTTGTTTCTTCAGTTATCATTGGCAACTACTTTCACGCTCACATAGTGTGATTAAATGTGTTAATGTTCTTGATGAATCGCTAGTAAATAAAGTAAATTCTTAAGAAAAGGTTTTGAAAGTGAATGCACGGTACAAACATACAAATGGAATAAATTTTGGCGCTCAAGTAACACACAAGGCGATGATCGCTTACAATAACGCGCCCTCGTGAATAACGTCTGACAAGGGAACCTCCCCATCGCACCCCCCTCAGATTTAGTTATAAGTTGGCACAGTGGATAGGCCCTGAAAAACTGAACACACATCAATTGAGAAAACAGGAAGAAGTTGTGTGGGACTATGAAAAAATAAGCAAAATATACAAACTGAGTAGTTCATGGGAAGATAAGCAACTTTAAGGATAATGGAAACGCAGGAGCGCCGTGGTCTCGTGGTAACGCGAGCAGCTGCGGAACGAAAGGTCCTGGGTTCAAATCTTCCATCGAGTGAAAAGTTTAATTTTTTATTTTCAGTTTATGTGACAAACTCTTATGTTTTCATCACTTTTTCGGGAGTGATTATCACGTCCACAAGAAAACCTAAATCGGGAAAGGTAGAAGAATCTTTTTACCCATTCGCCAAGTGTACAAGTTAGGTGGGTCGACAACATATTCATGTCATGTGACGCACATGCCGTCACCAGTGTCGTATAGAATATATCAGATGTGTTTTCCTGTGGAGGAATCGGTTGACCTATGACCTTGCGATCAAATGTTTTCGGTTCCCATTGGAGAGACACGTCCTTTCGTCTGCTAATCGCACGGTTTTGCGATGCGGTCGCAAAACACAGACACTAAATTTATTACAGTGAACAGAGACGTCAATGAACGAACGGACAGATAATAACTATGCAAAAATAAAGAAAGTAAAATTTTCACTCGAGAGAAGACTTGAACCAAGGACCTCTCGTTCTGCAGCTGCTCACGCTACCACGGGACCACGGCGCTCCTGAGCTTACATTGTCCATGATGTTGCTTATGTGGCCCATGGACTACTCAGTTTGTATATTTTGCTTATTTTTTCACAGTTCCACACAACTTCTTCCTGTTTTCTCATTTGATCTGTGTTCAGTTTATCAAGGCCTATCCACTGTGCTAAGTTATAACTAAATCTGAGGGGGGTGCGATGGGGAGGTTCCCTTGTGAAAACCGTCGTGTCAACAGGGCTCGTGCCAAATACTGACGGCCAGCGTGACTAAACCCAGGCTCCACAACCGCGTCACGCCTAGCGCAGCCGATCTGACTTGGTGCCGCAAAACACACTGCCTCTCAAAGCCATCGGCCGGCGGTTCGCGGCGGTACGGCCGCGCACCCTAATTGGAAAGTACTCTCTGTGGCGAGGAATCGCTAATTCTCTGGTACTCACGGCGGGAGATTTGAAAGAAGGAAGCCGCCACGGCTCAGGTGTTATTTACCGTATATCGAAATTTGTAATGTCAGCGCTACATGTACCGTACATGTTAGAAGTAAGTTTACACAAATATTACATAATTAGTTATTATCCAACACAATTATTTATTGTTCTAGTACAAATTTATTTTCATATATGTTTCACAACGCGCAGGCAAAAATTTTGAAATAAAGGTGTCACTCAGAAATTGGCATTACACAGAGACTTCTTGAAATGCACATATTAAGGAGCCTCGTAACTTAATACATCTTGCTCTGCAACAACCAGGTACCGAAACACGATCATAAACAAAGTACTTGTGGTGTCACCGCCAGACACCACACTTGCTAGGTGGTAGCCTTTAAATCGGCCGTGGTCCATTAGTATACGTCGGACCCGCGTGTCGCCACTATCAGTGATTGCAGACCGAGCGCCGCCACACGGCATGTCATGAGAGACTTCCTAGCACTCGTCCCAGTTGTACAACCGACTTTGCTAGCGATGGTTCACTGACAAAATACGCTCTCATTTGCCGAGACGATAGTTAGCATAGCCTTCAGCTACGTCATTTGCTACGACCTAGCAAGGCGCCATTATTCAGTTACTATTGATATTGTAAATAATGTACAGACAAGAGCTACGTTCAACATTAATGGATTAAAGTTAAGTATTCCACCAAGCACCACCTTTTTTCTGAAGTCTAAATTCCTTGTCCTGTTCCAGACCTCACGCCAGCCTGCGTGAGCTTAAACGCATGCCTTTTGGCTTCCTCTATAAGGGTTGGCTCTCCTGCCAATCCACAACATTTTGGAAACGAGGTTTCCCGCGTTCTTATTGATATTGCCCTAATTTACTTGTGTAATAGCTTCGCCACTATCTCCAAATGTACTGTCCGAATTTTATCGCTTACAGAATCAGCAGACGCAGGCCTTACTGGATGCCCTTGGACAGCTCGTCCAGGGTCAACGTGCAATGCAAAACGATGCGGCGGCCGCCGCTCCACCGCTACCGCAGCCACAACACGCTGTTGCACCAACTTTTCGTCCTTTTGATGCTGCACTGGAAAGCTGGACGGAGTGGTCGCGCCAATTTGGATTCCATCTCGCCGCCTACAGAATTCAAGGTAATGAGCGGCAGCCTTGTCTCCTTTCCTCCGTAGGCGTCCAAACGTATCGTGTGATAGTGAATTATTTCCCCGACGCGACGTAGCAACTCTGTCCTACGACGAAATTTTGTCTGCATTAGATGCATATTTCAAAGAATCAGTCAATGTAGTTGCCAAACGGTATACCTTCTTTCGTACTAAACGTACGGCCGGTCAAACTAATAGGGAGTGGGTTGCAACCTGGCAAGGCCTTACTAGGGATTGTGCTTTTAAGTGTCAATGTGGACTCCCTTATTCAGATACTATGGTACGTGATGCAATTGCACAGAACGTTTCTGATGCTCGTATAAGGGAACAGATTTTGAAACTAGTCAATCCCTCCCTTCAACAAGTGATGGACATATTGGATCGGCAGGACACACTTGACTTTGCTCAGAAATCATTTGAAACTTCACCACCCGTGTGTCACATTAACCGGCCCGCCAGGCGCGCTGCACGGAACAGTAAACAGCCCTCGCGCCCATCTGCACAGCTGCCACCAGGCTCTCAGCCACGTGTGCCGCGCAGGCAAACAAATGCAGTGCTAAAGTCATGCCCGCGGTGTGCTACTAGACATTCGCATGAGAATTTCCCGTCACGCCAGGCTATTTGCTTTTTCTGTAATAAAAAAGGACATGTTCGGAGTGTTTGCCAGAAAAGGCTCAGAACGAACACTCACAACCATTCCAGGCCCTTTGCTTTGCGCCGGAATCGGAATCGAACCAAGGATACTCCGGCTCGTGAAACTTCGCCCATTGAAATTCATGTAGTTCATTCCACTCCGCCCAGTGCCACTCTCTCTACCAGTGACTGTGTTCGTTCCACAAATAGTGTGCGTCGACATCGACGGAATTCCCGTCATGTCACAAGTGATTTTGTACCAGTGTCAGTTAATGTTGCACGAGAGAGTCGCTCTTGTCGTCAGCAGGACAACAAACTTTATGTAGACTTGGACATTAACGGCGAAGTGATACCATTCCAGCTCGATACCGGAGCTGCAGTTTCGCTGATCAATCATGACATGTACAAACAGCTGGGCACACCTCCATTGCGTGCCGCAAATGTTAAGTTAAATAGCTATTCCGGACAAGCAATCCCTGTGTTAGGACAGTGCAGCCTTCTTGCAACATACAAGGGACAAACAAAACTTGTGTCATTGTACGTCCTTTGTTCTTCTTTTGCAGTGAACTTGTTTGGTTTCGATTTATTTCAGTTGTTTAACTTGTCTATAGTCAATCAGGTCCTATCAGTGGACCAGATGTGCCTTCAGACAGTGTTACTCGTCTATGTGAAGAATTTGCAGACATTTTTGCACCGGGCCTTGGTTGCGCTAAGAACTATAAAGCACTTTTGGAACTGAAAGTAAACATGCAACCGAAATTTTTCAGAGCGCGCAATGTTCCCCACGCATTGCGTGATGAGGTCGCAAAAACATTACACGATTTGGAATCGCAAGATGTAATTGAACGTGTGCAGGCTTCTCTCTGGGCATCACCCTTAGTAATTTTACCAAAACCTTCCGGAAAATTGAGACTTTGTGTGGACTTCAAGGCAACAGCGAATCCACAACTAGTGATTGCAACTTTTCCTTTACCCCGCCCGGAAGAACTTTTTGACAAACTGTGCCTGGGTAAATATTTTTCGAAGTTGGACCTAGCAGATGCGTACTTGCAAATACCGGTGGACGAAGAATCCCAGCGCGTTTTGGTGGTTAACACGCATCTTGGTTTGTATCGATTCAAACGACTGCCATTCAGGTGTGCATCCGCTCCTGCATTGTTTCAGCAATATCTGCAAACTGTTTGTGCGTCGGTCCCTACTGCAGCAAACTATCTGGGCGATATTGTGATCTCCGGAAAGACGGAAGAAGAACATTTAGCCAATATCAGAACATTATTTCAGGTCTTGCGACAAAATGGTCTTCGCTTGCGGAAGGACAAATGTGTGTTTTTTGCTCGCGACTTACCCTACCTGCGACATGTACTCAATCCCCAAGGCATACATCCCAGTCCCGAGCACCTCCGTGCCATACAAGACTTGCCTTCGCCGCAGAATTTGAAGCAGCTACAGAGTGTGCAGGGAAAAATTAATTATTATAACAAATATGTGCCGCACGCCTCTTCCATTTCAGCTCCGCTTCATCGCTTACGCCGTAAAGGTGTTCCGTTCGTCTGGACGACGGAATGCGAACGCGCCTTTCGCCAGTTGAAATCGGCATTGCTTTCCAATACTTGCCTTACGCCATTCGATCCCCAGAAACCCCTTTTGTTGATGGTGGATGCATCGGATTTCGGGATCGGTGCTGTGCTTGCGCACAAAGATGGATCTCACGATCGCCCTATTGCCTTTGCGTCCAAATTGCTCTCGTCTGCGCAAAGAAATTATTCACAGACCGAGAAAGAAGCTTTGGCTCTCGTATTTGGTGTTATTAAGTTTCATGAATTCTTGTATGGTCGTCACTTTACCATCGTCACAGACCACAAACCTTTGACATCGCTTTTTCATCCGAACAAGCCTGTACCTCCACGTACAGCGCAGAAATTCATTCGCTGGTCTATTTTCCTCTCGCAGTACCGCTACGATATCTTGTATTGGTCCACTGCTAAGCACGGAAACGCCGATGCGTTGTCCCGTTTGCCTGTTGCTGAGGATAGAGCATTCGATTCTTCCGAACTTGCTTGCATGTTCATTGATGCGGAAACCGATGACGTGGTCGAATCGTTTCCGATTGATTTTCGTCGTGTAGCTACAGCCACAACTGCCGACCCTGTCCTTGCTACCGTTCTGCGTTTTGTTGCCACGCAATGGCCCTTGTCAAAGTCACGGATCGAGGATCCGTTGGTTCGCCAATTTTTGGCTCACAAGGAGAGCCTTTTTGTACGACGTGGTGTTTTGCTGTTGCGTTCTGATAATGATCAGTCCAGGGTCGTGGTCCCACGCTATTTCAGTCCTCTGTCTTACGGCTTCTCCACCAAGGACATTGGGGTATAGTGCGTACGAAACAACTTGCTCGTCAGCACTGTACTTGGTTCGGAATCGATGCTGCGATTACGAATATGTACTCTTCTTGCACGGCATGTGCCGAACAACAATCCGCACCACCGCGGAAATTCTTTGCATGGCCAAAAGACACTGCCCCTTGGCAACGCTTACACATCGATTTTGCTGGTCCATTCTGGAATTCTCGATGGTTGGTTGTGGTAGATTCATTCAGTAATTTTCCTTTTGTTGTCCGGATGTCTTCCACGACGTCATCTACCACCATCCAAACGTTATCTGCTATCTTTTGCATTGAAGGTCTTCCACAGACTATTGTTTCCGACAATGGCCCACAATTCAGGTCCACAGAATTTCAGTCATTCTGCAAGGCCAATGGTATTCAACATCTGACGTCCGCGCCGTTTTCGCCACAGTCAAACGGTGCCGCTGAACGATTGGTCCGGACTTTCAAGTCATAGATGTTGAAGTTGAAAGAGTCGCATTCTCGGTAGGACGCGTTGTTGACCTTTTTGTCCTCGTATCGCTCTCAGCCCCGAGATGGTCGCTCGCCGGCTGAGTTGCTCCACGGTCGTCCTCATCGAACCTTGATATCTTTGCTACATCCGCCGCATCAGGTTCCTGTGCAGCGGCAGACGCCTGCTTTTGCTCCAGGCGACGTTGTCTACTATCGTCACTATCGAGGTTCACGGCGTTGACTTGAAGGGCGCATTCTTCGCTGCCTCGGACGCCCTCTGTATCTGGTTTTGGGGGCCTCTGGTGAGGTGCGTCGGCATCTCAATCAGCTGCGCCTCTGTCGTCGCACGGGTTCTGCCGCTCCCCGTCTGTTTTCAGCGACAGAGCCGTCCGGTCAGCGCCCTGGGGACCCATCTACTGGCTCGCCTCAGCCCCAGGTGTTACCGACGCTGCCTTCCATTTTGCCCCATGGCGACGCGCCGCCGCCGCCGCCTGTTCTCCCGACTGCGACGCCCGCAGTGGACGCGTCGCTGCAACCGCCGGGCGCCTCCCTGGGTCACGCGCCGCCGATCGCTTCCCGTGACCGGTTGTCCTCCGACTTGGACCTCTTGCCCGCTCCGAACCATATGGCGTCTTCGCCCGTCGGGTGCCCCGGCCCGATGGAGGTCGACCCTTCGGCCTCTCCTGTCTCTCTGCGGGCGCATACGCCGCATGTTGGCGTGCACCCTGGACCAGGTTTTCAAGCGTTTCCTAGCTCCCCTCGGACCGAATGGCAGGATGCGGGTGGCATAGCCTCGCCTGTTGTTAGGCTCCCCACCTCGTCGCATACGTCAGCATGGGGTCCTCCCCACGGCGGGCGGAAGCCTTATAACAAAACCGTACGCCGATTTGCGGGGGAGGAATGTGGTGTCACCGCCAGACACCACATTTGCTAGGTGGTAGCCTTTAAATCGGCCGCGGTCCATTAGTATACGTCGGACCCGCGTGTCGCCACTTTCAGTGATTGCAGACCGAGCGCCGCCACACGGCAGGTCTAGAGAGACTTCCTAGCACTCGTCCCAGTTGTACAACCGACTTTGCTAGCGATGGTTCACTGACAAAATACGCTCTCATTTGCCGAGACGATAGTTAGCATAGCCTTCAGCTACGTCATTTGCTACGACCTAGCAAGGCGCCATTATTCAGTTACTATTGATATTGTAAATAATGTACAGACAATAGCATTAATGGATTAAAGTTAAGTATTCCACCAAGTACCACCTTTTTTCTGAAGTCTAAATTCCTTGTCCTGTTCCAGACCTCACACCAGCCTGCGTGAGCTTAAATGCGTGCCTTTCGGCTTCATCTATAAGGGTTGGCTTTCCTGCCAATCCACAACAGTACTCATGCTGTGAGAAGTCACAAAGTAAATTATCTCACGACAAACGGTGATCAACACAAATTTATTATTTATTTATTTATTTATACATTTATTTCACCTGGCAAGACTAGGGCCTTCAGGCCCTCTCTTACACCTAACCAGGCATACTGAGATTCAACAAATTTCAGTTTCTACAGAACATTAAGGACATATAATATGTTATACAGTATTAATGTTAAAGAAAAAATAGAGACTATAAACGTAGTACAATGATAATTATAACAATCAAAAAATAATTATAACAATCAATAATAATAATAGTAATGACTATGTATATGAAAGTAAACATATTTTTCTTTTATGAATGTCAGTCCTATTGCTAGTTGGGAATTTTCTCGTTATATTCTTGCAGCTCGTGAGTTATTCTCATCAAGCAGAGACATAAGACGATAGAATGGGGTGAAAGAGATATAGAAGAGGTAGATAGATTAGAGGAAGAGAAACAGAATGGTAAAATTCGAAGCTATGATGGAGAGGAGAAAGGAAGAGATGAGAGGGGCACAACAATGGTGGATATACCGTCCCTAATATGTAAGTCTCGAGTTAATTCGAAGCTATGATGGAGAGGAGAAAGGAAGAGATGAGAGGGGCACAACAATGGTGGATATACCGTCCCTAATATGTAAGTCTCGAGTTGCCTCTTGAATGTTGAGTTGTTCTGGATAAGACGCTAATCACAGTGGAGCGCGTTCCATAGTCGTGTGGCTGAGATGGAGAATGACACGGAGAAAGATTTTGTGTTATGTAAAGGTACAGCCAAGATGCTAGACGTATCCGCTCTGGTATTGCGGTTGTGGAATGATGATTAATGTGAGAAGATAAGTATTGGGGGCATCAGTGGCTAAGAAATCGATGAAGTAAGCACATCGTGTGGAGATCGCGTGCCTTATGTGGGCGTATCCAACCTAGCTGGGAGTATGAAGGACTGATGTGATCATACAACCGTATATTGCATACGTATCTAATGCAAGCATTCGTCACTAGCTCGAGGCATCTCGAATTTTCACTATTTGCGCCGTGTTGAACTACATCACAGTAGTAAAGATTAGGCAAGACTAGTGTTTGGACTAATTTTTGCTTAACATGGGTTGGAAATATTTTTCTACATTTTTGAATTGCATGTAGGGAGGAGAGCGATTTCCGGCAAGCTGTGACTGTTTGTTCTTCCCAGTTTAGGTCTTCTACTGTTTTTTGGTATGGTAGTTGGGTACCACTGAGGAGTATTTGAGGGACTGTATCGCGAAAGTACCGACTGATTAGCTTTGGATGAGATATAAGTATGACCTGGGATTTCTTGGGGTTTAGTTTCAGACCTAGGTTCTGTGCCCATCGAGAAACAGAGCAAAGATCTGCGTTCATACTCGCTACTGCGTCAGCAATGTTCTTGGGGCTTGCACTTATGTACAGTTGGATGTCGTCGGCATATAGATGGTAGTTGCAGGAGTGAATCACTGAAGAAATATCACTAATTTACAGTGAGAACAGTAATGGACCAAGGACGGAGCCTTGGGGAACTCCAGAGCGCACGTTTTTCCATGATGACTTTTCCGACCCACAAATGACTTGTGGACTTCTGTTTTTGAGGTAGCTGTCGAACAAGTGTATTGCGCTGTTTGAGAAATTCAGCTGCTTCAATTTTAATTAGTAATATATCAAAGTCAACTGTATCAAAAGCCTTGCTAAAGTCAAGCAGTGTTAGGATGGTAGCTTCACGTCTGTCCATATCATGTTTAATGTCATCAGTTACTTTGATTAATGCAGTTGCTGTACTATGGTGCTTTCGAAAGCCTGACTGATATTTGTCGTGGATGTTATGAGTTTTGAGGTAATCCGTCAGCTGTTCATGGACGATGTATTCTAGAGCTTTAGATATTGCAGGTAGTATGCTGATCGGCCTGTAGTCACCTGGCACCATAGGGTTGTCAGTCTTGGGTATAGGTTGAATTAAACTTTCCTTCCACTCAGTAGGATATATACTACTGACAAGAGACAGGTTGAAGATGTCTGTGATAACTGGAGTAATAGTGTCTACGACGTTCTTAATCATGCCAATGCTCACTCCATCATTTCCTACTGCCTCGGAAGAGATTCTCATAATTGCCTTGTGTACTGTGCCGGTAGTGACATGTTTTAGGAAAAACTTGTCTCTCGAGAGATTCATATCTTGGGGCTGGTAATTTGTCGCTGCGTGGCAGTTTACAGCTGTTGAAAAGAAATCGTTTAATTCTTCTGCAGACGCTTGATAAACAGCGTCAGATCTTCGCTTCCCTATACCGAAACTGCGCAGCTTTTTCCACAGTGCAGCAGGTTTTGATATGCCGCATACGACAGAGCGGGCATGTCTGATTTTGGCATTCCTCACGCTTTGCTTGGTTCTATTTCGGAGTTTCCTATAAGCTTCGTACGCCTCGGGAGTTGGGTTACGCTTGAAGGCCCTATGTGCAGCATCACGTTTATTCAAAAAATGGCTCTGAGCACTATGGGACTCAACATCTTAGGTCATAAGTCCCCTAGAACTTAGAACTACTTAAACCTAACTAACCTAAGGACATCACACACACCCATGCCCGAGGCAGGATTCGAACCTGCGACCGTAGCAGTCCCGCGGTTCCGGACTGCAGCGCCAGAACCGCTAGACCACCGCGGCCGGCCACGTTTATTCATCAACTGGCGTAATGCAGTGGTGAGCCACGGAGCGGGAGCTCTCTTTACCTTGACAGTGCGTTGAGGAGCATGTTTATCATACAGTGCAATAATTTTGCGACATAATTCCCGAATTTTTCCGTCTAAAGTCGGTTCATTGCTTATATCATGCCAAGGGATGTCTGAGCAATCCTTTTGAAGAGCGTCATGGTTAACATTTTTTAGGTTTCTGTAGGTTACCAGGTGAGATTTTTCTTTGGTAGTATGCACTGAGTAATTTAAGAATATCACGTCATGAGCAGAGAGTCCCGGAGCGGATGTCTGATTGGCGCGAATTATTTTATCTGGTCGCTTTGTTGCTATTATATCTATGAGTGTATGGCTGTTTGTTCATGACCGCGGCCGTCACAGAGTCCGTGATGGATTACACGATTACGTCTAGCGTGTCTTTGCTGTGCAGCGCCGCACTCACCTGGGACCGGACGAGCTCCCCGATGTCGGGCAGCGGGGCCTCACCTGCCGCCGGAGACCGGGCGCCCGCGCTGCCTGCGGCCCTGTAGCCTCGCCTGCTGCCGCTCACTCGTGCTCTTCCCATTTTTCACTCACTTATCACTTGTGGTAATCAACGGAGAACAACACACCACGGCAAGTAACACTTGTTTAGTCGGATGCACACGTTGTGGACTGCCGCACTTCTCTGTAACACCTTCAATGAGCGGAAAAACTCGCGAGCCAAAGAAACGCACGTCACTCAGTGGCCGCCATCTTGCAAGGGAACCTCCCCATTGCACCCCCCTCAGATTTAGTTAAAAGTTGGCACAGTGGATAGGTCTTGAAAAACTGAACACAGATCAATCGAGAAAACAGGAAGAAGTTGTGTGGAACTATGAAAAAAAAAGCAAAATATAAAAACTGAGTAGTCCATGTGCAGGATAGGCAACATCAAGTACTACGTGCGCTCAGGAGCGCTGTGGTCTCGTGGTTAGCGTGAGCACT
The DNA here is from genome assembly GCF_023898315.1 of Schistocerca nitens. NCBI lineage: Eukaryota > Metazoa > Arthropoda > Insecta > Orthoptera > Acrididae > Schistocerca > Schistocerca nitens. The sequence goes on along the minus strand of NC_064614.1, from coordinate 398,527,117 downwards.
TGAGGAACGAGAGGTCCTTGGTTCAAGTCTACCATCGAGTCAAAAGTTTAATTTTTTATTTTCACACAATTATCAAAGTTCAGGCACTCACACATAATCAACTTCGCTCTCCAAAATTCCAGGACATGTTCAGATTTGCTTGGACATATGCAGGATTTGACGGTCTACACACGGAAAAATTTGAAAACGTTAAAAACATATGTTTTGACAGAGCACAAGGAAAACTGTGCGACTGTGAAACTGTTGCATTCATTTGTTGCAGTTTATGTGACAAACACTTATGTTTTCGTCACTTTTTTGGGAGTGATTATCACATCCACAAGAAAACCTAAATCGGGAAAGGTAGAAGAATCTTTTTACCCATTCACCAAGTGTACAAGTTAGGTGGGTCGACAACATATTCCTGTCATGTGGAGCACATGCCGTCACCAGTGTCGTATAGAATATATCAGACGTGTTTTCCTGTGGAGGAATCGGTTGACCTATGACCTTGCGATCAAATGTTTTCGGTTCCCATTGGAGAGGCACGTCCTTTCTTCTACTAATCGCACGGTTTTGCGGTGCGGTCGCAAAACACAGACACTAAACTTATTACAGGGAATAGAGACGTCAATGAATGAACGGACAGATCATAACTTGAAAATAAAGAAATTAAAATTTTCATTTGTGGGAAGACTTGAACCTAGGACCTCTCGTTCCGCTCGTGCTCACGCTAACCACGGGACCACGGCGCTCCTGAACTCACCATCTCCTTGATGTTGCCTATGCTGCACATGGACTACTCAGTTTGTATATTTTGCTTCTTTTTTTATAGTTCCACACAACTTCTTCCTGTTTTCTCGATTGATCTGTGTTCAGTTTTTCAAGGCCTATCCACTGTGCCAGCTTATAACTAAATCTGAGGGGGATGCGATGGGGAGGTTCCCTTGTTAGAATATGATATACCATATCTAAGTCGACAGATCACGCTGCTGCTCGAAATCGTGCATAAAGAGTGGAGTACTAGGAGATGGCTATAGCTTAATCTCGGCTGTAGCAAATGAGTCGATGATTTTATTCACACAGCTGGGATTTCTTATCATTTTGATGGGTGAGCTTTCACTGATCACCAACGAACAGAAGGATTTTATTTGGATTTGTTTCCATACAGGCAACATCAAGCTGTTTCTCCCGTTACTATGAAGTGTGCTTCTCTATTACACCTCCACTGAGTTATTCGAGCGTAGATCTAGACTAGGTCATTCGCCGCCTATGTCAATGAGTCGGAAACGACGAACACTTGGCTCATATCTGTCAAATTGAGCATTGATTCGTCCCACCATCTGGGGAATTTTAGATCTCGACAAATGTGGTACACGTCTTCATCATTAATTGCATTTATAGTAGCCATCCGCCATTGCGCTATTGCTGTTGCAGACCGTCCAGAGAGCGGATGATTGATCTCTGTTTTTAGTGATGTTACCAACCGACCTTCGGTAGCCTTACGGCCCGTTAGATTCACACTTGAGGGCGCTGAATCATGTACATACCCCTTCACTGCTGAAATCCCGAATGCCTTCTTCCTTCCCCAGGTGACCTCACTCTATTTGTAATAAGAGAAAACGTTAGTGTATGACGCACTCATTAACCACGTCAATCTGTAATGTCCATACGATGAAGGTGATGCAAACTTAGATGATTCGAGTTTCTAATCAAATATGACCAGATGTTAATACTATTCACTATTGTTAATGGTATTACAGGATACCTTTGAACAGGACAATACCATCAAGAAATGGCGGATATATGTGCTAATGGTTTACTTACCCATGTTTATAAAATAACTAATGGGAGTGAAAATACTGTACGTAAGGCAGTATAGAGAAGACTTATTTATTCGTTTAATTTCATTCTGTTTATATAAATGTAAGCCATCAGTCACCAAATTGTCGCTGATCCCTGCAGTATTAGCTTAAATAAAGTTATTCTAATTAGGGAGTTGAGTTCAGTTTAATTAGATTATTAACTTATTATTAGCCCATTTTCTAGTCTTGTATTGTTTTTTAACCCTTTCAGACCCTCTGGCTACAATTGTGTACATTAACTTTTACAGTCTGTTACCTGCAGCAAAAGTATTTCTTCCCTAGGCGAACCTGAGCTACACACTTGTAAATGTTCAACCTTTTCATCACGCGCAGATGCTGCCAACCGTTGGGCATCACTATAAAAATATCAGCAAGTCAATGTAACAGTGCGCAGCAACTCGTGACCATCAGAATACATGTTCGCTATATTCCAGTGTATAATTGAATATTGTTGTTGTTATTTTACATGGACGTTATTGAATGATCATTTTACTATTTATTACAATACAGAATATTTCATAATTAGTTATTTTAGTCCTTAAAGTGAACAAAGTACGTTTTGGAAAAGGGTACATATTTTTGTATAAATCTTGCTCCTAAAATCATTAAAAATCACCTAAGACCACTACCACATCAAGAAAATTTTTTCTTCCTCCAGAAAAATTTCGGGTCTGAAAGGGTTAAAATCGAACTATACTCTCGCATGTGTTACACCACATTGAGTGCAAAATCTATCTTTACAATAACATGTGAGAACTCAGTTTCTGTGCTCTGACCTGTGTACAACACATACAAGTAACACCACTAAAAGTAATGAATGATTCAATCGCTCACTGATTAATACGATCACATCATACGAATAACTTCATGTTAGGTTTAAGTTTATGAGTATCATATTCATTTTTAGGTGAGAATTCGGGCACTAACGAATTAATTCACAATAGAGTCCTTGAAATATTTGTTCACCTGTTTACTGGCAGCTCGACACCAGTTAACAGTTTTCACACAACTTTATTTTGTGAACCATGTGCAGGCCTAGTGTTAACTTTGTCATTGTCAGAATGATGAGTGAAACTATTTTCGAGAATGGTATGGCCTCTATGAAGCAAAAATTGATCACCAGCATGATAAAAACGTCCAGAATGAACGTCTTTAATTCACAGTGTTGTTTTAAATAGCAATTTGTAAATCTATAAGAAAGGAGACAAATTGTGAAGACGTTACCAATTTAGACACTTGGTATATTTAGGGATAATCACAAGAAAATGGCTTCGTAAACCGAAACCGCTATTGAAAAGAATGGAAGATTAAATAAATAAATAACGGCCAAAGTAGATAAATGCTTCAGTCATTCATTAAACAAAGTTACACATTTTCAAGATGTTCAGCCTGCAGTGCAGTGAAACCTGTTTCATCTGAGAATAAATTTAGGGGCATGCAATTTATGCCAGAATAATCCCTGTTCCCTATAGAGCTACAGTAATAGCGTTCAACGAGGTAGAGGGTAGAGATAATGAATTATATTTTAAGTTTAAAGGATATTTTAACAGAAGGTACCGTTATCGATATGGTTTCTAAAGCACCAAAAATTATTAATCACAGGTTAGTGTACAAATGGAAGCAGAACTCGAAATTTGTATTTATTTCACGCATCGTATGACGCGAGGAGAAAGATGTAACCTTATGTTCTTGAATTAAATCCGTGATAATACGATTGGTAGTTGAACGGGGTCTTAAGCCACGCCTTTGAAACATTCTGCAGTAACTTAGGTAGAATTTAATTAAAATCTAATAGCGAATAATTCCGAAATTATCTGCCTTCTGGCTTCAACAAAAGTGATAACTAGGGCAATAATCGTTTTAAGTCTGGGAGGGATCTCCAGCATCAGAAATGAAAGTAAGTTTTAATTAAAACTTTCTCTCGGTCTTAAATTCGCGAATGACGATAAGGGCCGGGCTGAACTAGTTGGCTTAAACAGAACTATTTGCCGACAGGTTTGAAGGATGAAACCCGCCCGCCGCATCCCACACAGCACGTCAGAGTCACAGGAAAGAAACGCCTTCCTTCAGTCGTCGCACGTTGGTAATCATGAACTCAACGCAGCTCTTCAAGAGACTCACTTTAAACGACGATAACATTATTCCACTTTCGTTGGTGCTCTTGTTAGTGGTAATGAAGTTAAGGGCTTCTCAGCATAACAAACAATGAAAGGTTTGTAGATCTGATCTATCTAATCAGATCTTACGTGTATTCAATTTCGATTAAATGAATTGTTATTACATTGAATAAAATCATCGCTGAACATGGGAATTTGATGTGTAAAGTACAATAGTAAAATAAAACATGCATTTCTTGTCTTTTCCTTTCCGAGCGGTCCAAGGCGCTGCAGTCATGGACTGTACGGCAGGTCCCGGTGGAGGTTCGAGTCCTCCCTCGGGCATGGGTGTGTGTATTTGTCCTTAGGATAATTTAGGTTAAGTGGTGTGTAAGCTTAGGGACTGATGATCTTAGCAGTTAAGTCCCATAAAATTTCACACACATTTGAACACTTTTTTTCTTTTTCTTTTGTTGTTATAGTGTTGTTACTGTAAAAACGGGCTTGACAAGAGAACTTTGTTTCTCGAACCAGTGTTTTAGAAGTGACAAGTCCTGCAGTTGCTGTCGGCTGTAATACTAACTGCGGTCTGTACGTTTTGATTTAGACTAACCCAAATAGACACTGCAACTTAAATACCTACTACTTCCTTCTGAGGTTACATCATCCGGCAGTTTTAATCATCTAGTTTGCTGTTACCTCAGTGGATCCACTTTTTGCAATATGATCATGGGGTTTATATTCACCATGGACTTAAAAGGCGTGGGCGCGACGCTAGTAGTTTACTGACTTCTTGCATGCCGTATGTTCGCTCGTCACGTGCTCCGTTTCTCGACACTTCATGACGTAACACAGAAAGCGTTTGGTGCATAAGCTCATAGTGTTTTTGTTTTGCATGTTGGTATTTCGATTCCTATGGGTTTAATTACCGCCTGTCATCTTTATTTATAGTTTACTTTTGCAATTTGGCTTTACATATTGTCATTTTGCTATTTGAAGGTAGCGAGTGGAGCTGTGGACGTGAGAACATGGAGTACCAATTGGAGATATCGGAGCATTTTCGACCTATTTTTCTGTTTGGGTTCAATAGATGGATGACAGCAGCGGAGGTAGGCAAATACATTTAGGCTGTGTATGGGGATAATGCCATTGGACAGAGCATGGTTAACCCTCCCGTTACCAAGCTTTTTCACACCTCTATTTTACCAAGCGTGTTATTTGGACTACCCCAAACGAGTTTTGTGTTTTATTACAATTTTTGTTATCATATTTCGTTATTTCCATTGACTGGGTTTATTTAGTATTAAAAAACAGCTTTTCAGGTTATTAGAAGTATTTAATCAGATCACAGATTTAATCAGATCACAGATACAGAGAACAAAAAAATTTTTATATCTTTCACTAAATTCAGTACACAATGTACAGAAAATTAATAATCTATGTACCTCAACAGTCACTGCAGTAAAGTAACACAAGACTTTTTTCAACTTTTCAGTCAAGTACATATTTTCACTGCATGCACTTTACAGTAACAGCTTCTTCTCTGTGTAGATTACAAACAGGTTTCTTGCACGTTACACAACAGAATCTTGTTTTTCCGATCTTCGTTTCTCTTGCTATCTTGACATCGTTGTGGCGTTGGTAACTTGGAACACTGGGTCTGGATCACTGCTGTAGGAATTGCAATACCGTAAGCTTTCAGTGCATCTTGTACATCTTTATGAAGACCGTTGACATGTTTTGCTCCTTGTTCCATGTTGCCTTTGCTGAGTCCAAATGCCAGTTCAGTCGAGAAGAGTTTACGTCGGCTTCGGTTATTCTTCTGCCCTTCAGGAAATCTTTGAGTGTACAGAATATATGCATTCAGTGCTGCAATATCTATCATTTCCATGAAGATTCTTAGTGGCCACCGCCTCGTTCCTCTAACACAACTGTATTCTCTTGTCATTTTGTCCCCATTATCTACAGCACCTTTGGTTTTGTTGCAGTACAGTATGATTTCGGGTTTGTGTTCACTTTCTTCACCACTCACTTGTCTCTCATTACGCTGAGTAGAGAGTAGTATTACTGCCTTTACCTTCTTTGGAACATAGGAACCTAGGGTCAAGTCATTTGTGAAACCAAACATGGAAGAGTGAACTCTCTTTCTGTTTGGCAAGAATTCCTTCGGAATCTCTTTCTTATTGGAACACCAGGTACCAACCAATGTCGTGTTTCGTTTTATTAGTTCAGCAGCCAATGGAAAACTGGTGAAAAAATTATCAGTTGTTACACCATGACCGTTATTCAGAAATGGTTCCATCAGTTCCAAAACAACTGTCTGTCCACCATTCCTGTGTAAATTTTCATCCGTAATAAGTAAGATGTCTTCACATCAGCACAAACCCAAATTTTAATGCCATACTCTTCATATAAACCCTAAAAGGGCAGTTTCCTCGGTACGTTGCTAACCGTTCAGCAATAGTCACGTTTTCATAAGGATAAAGTTAGATGAAATTTGTCGAACACTACCCTGATGGCCTGTAGCTTGTCCTTGGTTTCTTCAGTTATCTGTGCTCTTGTGTCTCTGTTGTCAAATCGCAAGAATTTCAGTATAGACATAAATCGGTTTCTTGACATGCAGCAGAAAAGAATGGTTGCCGAAAGGCAACATTACCTCCCTACAGATCGGAAGCACTTGTTCGATGTCCATAAGTTCGACCAGCTCCTATTAGGTCGTTTTGTTCGAAGAATGAGCTGCATTCCACTAAGAAATTACTCGTTTGGCTTCCCTGTTCGTTTCTTCTACAATGATGCCCACGATTTCCGGTAAGATAAATAATAAAAATGACTCTGTTATTGTTTTGATTGTTACGTTCAAAATTTTGCGACGTCGATGCCACCCACATTTTGGTGGTTCACTAGAAAATTGTAGTCCACTTCTAGAAACAAACAAATCTCCAGTATCTTCGTCTTCTTCTTCTTCTTTTTCATCATCATCCTCTTCTTCTTCTTCTTCTTCTTCTACTTGTTCAAGTGAATGTGTAGTGTCTTCTGATATTTCATCATCAGCTTCATCTGATGCTACGATATGGTCTTTGTCAAGAGGTTCCGTATATTCATTCAGTTCATTATCAATGTCCCATTCATTTTCATTGTCACTGACATCAGAATTGTATAGAATTTACATTATCTCTTCCCTAGAAAATCCTTTGGACGTCCTTACTTGCAGATGAAATACTGACTCGTGTAATGTCAGCTCAACAGTGAACGCCAAATTCAGCTCAACAATGAAATGAAACGAAAACAATAGTAACCAGCAACAATAACAAACATTGGATCTATGGCAAAACTCAACAAAGAAGATGAATGACAGATGTATTTCCCAAAATCTTCTTTTTATACAAATAAGAAAATAAGACGTTTCATAGCAAGCGGGGTAGTCTCACAATTCCACCAATAAATGACTTGAATAACAATGATAAAGCCAAAAAAAGTAGATAGTCGTGAGTGTCAATTCAACGTCAATCATTTTAGTAAAAAGTCATGAAACCACAGGAATGTGGCCCTTCAAATAACATTATTATAGGGAAAAAATCAACCTGGGGTAGTCAGAATACCCCGCTTGTTAATGCGAGGGTTAAATAATGATTTTTTTTTTTAAAAAGAAGGATCGTTTTCACAGTAGTGACTGTCCACGTGCAAGAAGAGCTTCGGGGTTTGGTGAAGATCATTTAAATGCACTAACCCACAATGGTACACGTCAGTGTACTCGATAACTGGCAAATGTGACGAACTGTGACTATCGAGCCACATTTGCATGGTGACGCTCAACTGGAAGTCTGTTATGGGAAAAATTCCGGGAGCGATACTAGATCATGAAAGGCATTTCTTACTGTGCCACAGAAAGTCCGAAAACTGGATACATATGTCTCATGCAAAGCTTACTACGTGGCCCAAGTTTATCCACTTCCCTCGATGATGGCGAAGAAACTGCAATAATCGTCTGGTCGTTTCTTATGGAAAAGACATATATTTCGCTTACGATATGAGGTGATCACGAAGCCTCGTTCCTTTGGGGTGCTGGGGTTCGAATCTCGAGGAAACTGTATGGTTTCCATTTTTTTAAAACTGTAGTTTTTCGTATCAGAATTCGTAGGGATAGGAGGGTTAATAAGATACGCAACTCAACTGGAATAATAATAATAATAATAATAATAATAATAATAATAATAATAATAATGAGGTACGCAAATTAATTTCCCAAATGACGTGAATTAGTAAAGAATTAAGCTTTCAAGCCTTGTCCCATGAAAACAACTCCGAGTAAGAGTGCTGCGAATTCCTCACGAGGAACCACAGATAGCCAACCGCGCGACGCTTGTTTACAGCTGGGCACGGGACGGAATGTACGCGGGGAGGGTTATGTTGTCCCGATTGACTGTTCGTCATATCATAGTTGTGAACTCGAAGAGTGAGGGTGTCCAGCAAGAACCTTACAGAAGTCAATCAGAGAGAGCTGTTTTCCATCGTTAGGTTGCCGCGAACCTCGAGGATACATGTAATGATTTTTCATCGTTAATCCGCCGAATAAAATATGTTTTGTGAAAGAATACAGTGATCTTCCGTAAATAACATATGACTTGTACTGTATGTAGTTTGTAGTAATTAGCTTTTCTGTTTATACCGTAGTAACTAGTTATTGTTTGTTGTGTCATATCTTTCAGTTTCATAATCTGAATAATGGAGGATGTACACCCTTCCACCGGAGCTGAAATACACTCCTGGAAATGGAAAAAAGAACACATTGACACCGGTGTGTCAGACCCACCATACTTGCTCCGGACACTGCGAGAGGGCTGTACAAGCAATGATCACACGCACGGCACAGCGGACACACCAGGAACCGCGGTGTTGGCCGTCGAATGGCGCTAGCTGCGCAGCATTTGTGCACCGCCGCCGTCAGTGTCAGCCAGTTTGCCGTGGCATATGGAGCTCCATCGCAGTCTTTAACGCTGGTAGCATGCCGCGACAGCGTGGACGTGAACTGTATGTGCAGTTGACGGACTATGAGCGAGGGCGTATAGTGGGCATGCGGGAGGCCGGGTGGACGTACTGCCGAATTGCTCAACACGTGGGGCGTGAGGTCTCCACAGTACATCGATGTTGTCGCCAGTGGTCGGCGGAAGGTGCACGTGCCCGTCGACCTGGGACCGGACCGCAGCGACGTACGGATGCACGCCAAGACCGTAGGATCCTACGCAGTGCCGTAGGGTACCGCACCGCCACTTCCCAGCAAATTAGGGACACTGTTGCTCCTGGGGTATCGGCAAGGACCATTCGCAACCGTCTCCATGAAGCTGGGCTACGGTCCCGCACACCGTTAGGCCGTCTTCCGCTCACGCCCCAACATCGTGCAGCCCGCCTCCAGTGGTGTCGTGACAGGCGTGAATGGAGGGACGAATGGAGATGTGTCGTCTTCAGCGATGAGAGTCGCTTCTGCCTTGGTGCCAATGATGGTCGTATGCGTGTTTGGCGCCATGCAGGTGAGCGCCACAATCAGGACTGCATACGACCGAGGCACACAGGGCCAACACCCGGCATCATGGTGTGGGGAGCGATCTCCTACACTGGCCGTACACCACTGGTGATCGTCGAGGGGACACTGAATAGTGCACAGTACATCCAAACCGTCATCGAACCCATCGTTCTACCATTCCTAGACCGGCAAGGGAACTTGCTGTTCCAACAGGACAATGCACGTCCGCATGTATCCCGTGCCACCCAACGTGATCTAGAAGGTGTAAGTCAACTACCGTGGCCAGCAAGATCTTCGGATCTGTCCCCCATTGAGCATGTTTGGGACTGGATGAAGCGTCGTCTCACGCGGTCTGCACGTCCAGCACGAACGCTGGTCCAACTGAGGCGCCAGGTGGAAATGGCATGGCAAGCCGTTCCACAGGACTACATCCAGCATCTCTACGATCGTCTCCATGGGAGAATAGCAGCCTGCATTGCTGCGAAAGGTGGATATACACTGTACTAGTGCCGACATTGTGCATGCTCTGTTGCCTGTGTCTATGTGCCTGTGGTTCTGTCAGTGTGATCATGTGATGTATCTGACCCCAGGAATGTGTCAATAAAGTTTCCCCTTCCTGGGACAATGAATTCACGATGTTCTTATTTCAATTTCCAGGAGTGTATATAGCTTCGAGCGTGTCACATTCGACGGCGAGCGGGAAGTTACCGATGCAGCGGTTTGGTTTGTAAAAGTGTTGCAAGACAGATGTATTATCTATGCACTACCGGAAGCAGGCAGTTCTGTTTCTCGGCGTTCCAGGTTGACAGGAGCGGCTACCGTCGGCCAATTTTTGGAGCTCTCGAACGAAATGACTTTTGCTGATTCTGAAGAACTATAATATGAAGACGAAGCAGAAGGTGAGTCAGTGGAAGATATCACGACTAGTGAATCGCAAAATGGTCACATCACTTTGGAAATTTCCACGTTGCAGGCAATCTGTTCTTCATCCGTTCTCGATGAGTATTACGAACCTGCTACTAAACGATTGAACTACGGCGCTATACCCCTTGAAGTAAAAGTAGAGGCAGTAGCGCTAGCCAGGAATCATCCAAATTGGAACCTACAAACACTGCAAAAGAATGGAGCACCCGCGGGGTAGCCGCGCGGCTGAGGCGTCTTGCCACAGTCCGCACGGTTCCTCCCGTTCTCTGGCGGAGGTTCGAGTCCTCCCTCGGGCATGGGCGTGTGTGTCGTCCTTAGCGTAAGTTAGTTTAAGTTAGATTAAGTAGAGTGTAAGCTTAGGGACCGATGACCTCAGCAGTTTTGTTCCATAAGACCTTACCATAAATTTCCAAATTTTTCCACCGAATGGAGCAGCAACAGCCCTGAAAAGGAAGAAGGACATAAAACTGTGGTAAATTGATATCGTTAAAGGAGGGATAAGATACGACAAATACCAGGCGATAAATGAGTGGACATGCGACCGATTTGTCGAATCTCGTCGTCGTAACGAGAATGTAACAAAAAGAATACTCCAGCTTTGAGCTGCAGGTGCAGCGTTTCAGTATACGACCAACAAAGATTTTATGTTTGCTGCACCATTATCTTTGGCAAGGAATTTCAAATCGGAATATAAAATTCATCAACGGCACGTCACTACACACGTGTCCCACAAGGAGATAGAAAATATACATCTACATTTACATCTACATTTATACTCCGCAAGCTACCCAGCGGTGTGTGGCGGAGGGCACTTTACGTGCCACTGTCATTACCTCCCTTTCCTGTTACAGTCGCGTATGGTTCGCGGGAAGAACGACTGCCGGAAAGCCTCCGTGCGCGCTCGAATCTCTCTAATTTTATATTCGTTATCTCCTCGGGAGGTATAAGTAGGGGGAATCAATATATTCGATACCTCATCCGGAAGCGCACCCTCTCGAAACCTGGACAGCAAGCTTCACCGCGATGCAGAGCGCCTCTCTTGCAGAGTCTGCCACTTGAGTTTGCTAAACATCTCCGTAACGCTATCACGCTTACCAAGTAACCCCGTGACGCAACGCGCTGCGCTTCTTTGGATCTTCTCTATCTCTTCTGTCAACCCACCTGGTATGAATCCCACACTGATGAGCAATACTCAAGTATAGGTCGAACGAGTAAGCCACCTCATTTGTTGATGGACTACATTTTCTAAAGACTCTCCCAATTAATCTCAACCTGGCACCCGCCTTACCAGCAATTAATTTTATATGATCATTCCACTTCAAATCGTTCCGCACGCATACTCACAGATATTTTACAGAAGTAACTGCTACCAGTGTTTGTTCCGCTATCATATAATCATACAATAAAGGATCCTTCTTTCTATGTATTCGCAGTACATTACATTTGTCTATGTTAAAGGTCAGTTGCCACTCCCTGCACCAAGTGCCTATCAGCTGCAGATATAGAAGATACACAGAAAGTGGCGGCTCTTTTCAGCACGCAAACGGCCTCACTTACGACCGGTTTTAATCGTGATTACATAATCAACACTGATCAAACAGGATGTGAGTATCAGGTGAACATTCGACGCACGTTATCGCATAAGGAAGGAAAACGAACACTTGTCGCAGTTGGTAGTAAAAAAAAATTTAAAAAAACTAATACATTCGTACACGGCGTAATACGCCATCACAGCTTTTGCATAAGTGTTGTCTAAGGTTTTCCTGTGTATACAAGAAATGAATGTTACATTTGGTCCTCGGGTTACAGAAGAGGTCAATCGCTTAACCGACTCGTTGTAAAATGTATGCATTACTTGCTCCAAATCCGGGAAATTGACAAATACGATTTACAGAACTTTTCTTGAGAATGTTTTAAAACAATACGTTGCTAATAACAAGTTTTGTCTAATGTTAGATTCCTGGGGTGGACAAACTATTACCCTAATATTTATAGATGACGAGGGTCAAACGACGTGTCCGGAAAAAGTAATACCACCAAACTGCAGACCTGTATGCCAGCCGTATGATGTTTATTACTGTCGTCGGGTTAAAAACTTTATTTAGAGGCTTCAGAATTGCAGTGTGCTTCTGGAAACCCAGAGGAAATTGCAAAAAGAGACAGATGCAATAACAGTTCACAGCACAATCGATAGCCAACTTTCAGCACCGATTTTTCAGGCAGTGATATCGTATGCGTGGTACGCATCAAACTTAATTCCCGAATGAGACATATTTTTAAATGTAAATCTTGTTTTCCGCCGACTCTTCTGAAGGACGCCTATTGAGCACCTTTCGGTAGGTTCGTCATAACTCGTACGTTCTTTAACATCCATACTGCATCGTACATTCACATATTTTTACATAGTGGTCCTTGATATTTAAGTTGACAAAGTTCGTAAGTCTTATTAAAAATCTCGCATGTTCTTCGACCAAATTTCACAAATATGCCATATGTTGTTCATTACCTATTCGATAACTCAGTTACGAGTTGATGTATGGGAACGCTAATTCTTTCCAATGATCAATAACTTTCGTAGTTAATATGCTGCTGACTCCTTAATTAAAACACTCTAAGACAAAAAAAGACTCAACACCAAGGAATTATCCGAATTGCACGTAAATCGGTAGATGTGACATACACGTACATAGGAGCAAATCGTTACAATTTCAGAAAAATTGGGTGACTTCTTCAAGATTAAGAGCTTCACAAATTGATGTATAACGCGCTGATCCACCTCTGGCAATTATGCCCTTATTCGGCTTGGCACCGATTGATAGAGATGTTGGACGTCAGTACGTCAACGATATTCTACGTCCCGTTTTGTTGTCCTTCACTGTAAGCCACCCTAGGCTTACATTTCAGCAATGATGCCTGCCCGCGTACGGATCTCTCCCCAACTGATAAAGTTTGGAGCATTATGAGTAGGGCTCCCAACGAGATCGGGATTTTGAGATGATCTAATGAGCCAATTGTACAGAATTTGGCACAATATCCCTCAGGAGGACATCGAACAACTCTGTCAATCAGTACCAAGCCGAATAAGTGCTTTTATAAGGGCCATAGGTGGACCAACGCGTTATTGACTTGTTCAGTTTGTGAAACTCTATTTACGTCTACATCTACATCGATAATCCTTAGTCCACCATAGGGCGCTTGGCAGAGGGTACCCCGCACCAGTAGTCATTTCCTTTGCTGTTCCACATGCAAACAGAACGAGGAAAAAACGACTGTCTATATGCCTCTGTATGAGCCCTAATTCCTCGTATCTTATCTTCGTGGTCCTTACGCGCAGAATGTGTTGGAGGCAACATAATCGTTCTGCAGTCAGCTTCAAATGCCAATATCTAAATTTTCTCAATAGTCTTTCCCGAAAACAACATCATCTCTTGAAAAAATCACCCAGTTTTTCTGAAAATGTAATCATTTGTTTGTCTGCAAGTGTACGTCACATCTACCTATTTCTGTCACATTGGGATACGTCCCTTTTTGTCTCAGAGCGTGTTTGACCTAGTTGTGTGGGAAATAATACCATGACCAGTTTGATCACTTTACCTGCTTCACAATAAATATTAATACAGACTTGTTATGAAGCACTTTAACAATATCAGACGGTGCACCAAGTCTTTATTACTCACCTTGTTCATCGCAGCTTAATTTTACAGAAAATTCCATAATCATCTTTTCTTTTAAAGTACGAGACCACCTAAACACTGGCGCTTTTATTAAACCAATATTCTGAGCGGTAGTCTTTATTTTCGTGACACTGATGGCCGGGAGGCCCCGTCCGGGGAAGTTCGGCCGCCGGATGGAGGTCTTATTTCAGGTGACTCCATACTTGGCGACTTGCGCGTCGGTGATGATGGGGTCAATCCAACAGCCAGTCCACGAGCGTAGAATACCTCCAACCCGACTGGGAATAGAACTCCCGCCCTCTGCATGGTATGAAAACAAGTTACCACTCAGCTAGGAAGACGGACAGTTTTGTCGAAACTTTTCAATCTCTCACACTGTTTTATGCGCACGGATCGTTCTCACCGTGAGGATTGCACACATTCTCCAGGACTTCCCGTGGTGCACGCATCAGCCTTTGCGTTTTTTCTGCGCGCACGTCACTTTCGATATCAGCGGTTCGATAAGAGGCTCACAAGTATTTTGAAGGGGTACAGTACCGCCCGACATTGAAAATAGGTACAACATACTTCATTATTCTTGTCAGAACAACATATTTTTTGTAAAAATAACTCAATTTCAATTAATACAGCGAATCCGGATACCAGTGTAGGAAAGAATGACAATTTATTTATTTAATTGATCACATGTGCACTCTCACAAAATAAATCCCTACATCCACTTTGGTGAGATCTGTGAAATGAATGAATGTATGGTCGTCTGCTAACCGCAGATAGTGAATGTGAATATATGGTCATCTTTGAGACGAACCTTTGGCCACCTTTGGTGGGACCAAAGAGATGAAATTTACCTGAGCTTTGAGCGCCTGAAATGTGGCTGACCAATACGGTAGCAAGGTGCTCCCCCACTTCGGCAGAGGTGCGAGAGGACCTGAAGAACGGCCATGTTTCAGCACTCTGCCGCTGGATCTTGTGCTGTTAAGACCTGTCTTAGTTGTGCTCCATAAAGACAAAAGAGTGGAGACATGGTATGCATGTGGAATATTTAAGAGTAGTTTGAAATAATAATTTCTCTATTTCAGGAACTTTTGTGGGGAGAATTAAATGTCAGGCAGGTAATATTAATGGGATCGTAGTAATCTTCGGAAGTGACCAACGGTCACAATGAAACCACATGTAGCAATAAGTTGAAATACTTCCGTGTGCTTAAGTTAAGCTGAATTACTAGTGTGTGTGCTATAAGTTGAAATATTTAAGAAATAGCGTGTGCAGGACTTGAAATTAGAGGCGAGTACTTCCACGTGGTGAGTACTGTGTGAGTCTCAATCTGTTTATGATACAAAGGATAAAGAGAAGTACTCGTCCATGGTATCAGTTGAGGACACGTGTGTGTGATGAATATGTTCTAAATATTACTTTGCGAGATATGTTTCCGTGTGACGCTTGATTCAAACTATAATACTCTGAGAGAGAAACAAGGTGAGTCAGCCGTCTATCCAGCAACGCCACTTGGCTTGAATTGCACAGGAAGACGTGGATATATCTCCAGAGTTCATAGTAGGAAAGTAGAATTACGAAGTGGGGCAGTGTCGTGTGAAACTGGGATAAATATTAATTGAAGTGGGAAAGCTGAAAGTGATAATGTTGTGACTATTCCCTGTGTTGTATTTCATGTTGTAGTGTGGTGTATGTCATGTAATTTAAGTATGTGTGGTTTGCATGGGAGAGTAGCAAGGTAGTTTCAGAGGTACTGGGTTATGCGTGTTCCTTTTGTACTGCTCGGTCTGGAGGAAAGTTTCGTGATGATGATTGTGAGAGTCGAAGTGTGAGATATAATAAAAGATCCAACATCCTATCCAGAAAGTGCACTGTAGCGTTAAATAATTACGAGACCATAAGATAGAGATTCACCAATGTAAAGCCATGCCCACTGGGCGGAATTTCTCATGTGTTATTGTTGTAGGTTATAGAATTTGTGTGTTTAGGTTATAGAATTTATTGGAATTAATAAGATAGTGAAAAGAAAAAGATTGGTGGCCTTTTCCTTCGAATTGTATGTTTTCATGATATCCAGAATTTGTAATGTGTGCGCCACTCATATTCAGTGCCATGGCCACGTGTTGATAAAAGCCGTTAAATAAAAAAGAAAGAAAATATGGTATTGCCAGTGCGTAGTGAACAGTCAGAGTTCTGTAAATTACTGATAGTCAGATGTGCGTTTCCGTTGTGTATTACTCATACTGGGATAAATATTAATTGAAGTGGGAAAACTGAAAGTGATAATGTTGTGACTATTCCCTGTGTTGTATTTCATGTTGTAGTGTGGTGTATGTCATGTAATTTAAGTATGTGTGGTTTGCATGGGAGAGTAGCAAGGTAGTTTCAGAGGTACTGGGTTATGCGTGTTCCTTTTGTACTGCTCGGTCTGGAGGAAAGTTTCGTGATGATGATTGTGAGAGTCGAAGTGTGAGATATAATAAAAGATCCAACATCCTATCCAGAAAGTGCACTGTAGCGTTAAATAATTACGAGACCATAAGATAGAGATTCACCAATGTAAAGCCATGCCCACTGGGCGGAATTTCTCATGTGTTATTGTTGTAGGTTATAGAATTTGTGTGTTTAGGTTATAGAATTTATTGGAATTAATAAGATAGTGAAAAGAAAAAGATTGGTGGCCTTTTCCTTCGAATTGTATGTTTTCATGATATCCAGAATTTGTAATGTGTGCGCCACTCATATTCAGTGCCATGGCCACGTGTTGATAAAAGCCGTTAAATAAAAAAGAAAGAAAATATGGTATTGCCAGTGCGTAGTGAACAGTCAGAGTTCTGTAAATTACTGATAGTCAGATGTGCGTTTCCGTTGCGTATTACTCATACTGGGATAAATATTAATTGAAGTGGGAAAACTGAAAGTGATAATGTTGTGACTATTCCCTGTGTTGTATTTCATGTTGTAGTGTGGTGTATGTCATGTAATTTAAGTATGTGTGGTTTGCATGGGAGAGTAGCAAGGTAGTTTCAGAGGTACTGGGTTATGCGTGTTCCTTTTGTACTGCTCGGTCTGGAGGAAAGTTTCGTGATGATGATTGTGAGAGTCGAAGTGTGAGATATAATAAAAGATCCAACATCCTATCCAGAAAGTGCACTGTAGCGTTAAATAATTACGAGACCATAAGATAGAGATTCGCCAATGTAAAGCCATGCCCACTGGGCGGAATTTCTCATGTGTTATTGTTGTAAGTTATAGAATTTGTGTGTTTAGGTTATAGAATGTATCGGAATAAATAAGATAGTGAAAAGAAAAAGATTGGTGGCCTTTTCCTTCGAATTGTATGTTTTCATGATATCCAGAATTTGTAATGTGTGCGCCACTCATATTCAGTGCCATGGCCACATGTTGATAAATGCCGTTAAATAAAAGAGAAAGAAAATGTGGTATTGCCAGTGCGTAGTGAACAGTCAGAGTTCTGTAAATTACTGATAGTCAGATGTGCGTTTCCGTTGCGTATTACTAATACAGGAGGATAATTTGTAACTTAATTGTGAGTACGAGAGTTCATGTTACTCGATAAATAAGAATGAATCCACTCGCTTGGCAGACCACTCATCTTGCATGCCTGACTGCTTGATGCCACAGTATGAGCAAGGCATGTGGGTGCCTCTCATAATTTCGACCCTGCCAGGATATTTTGCTGTTAGGGTTTGCTGTTAAGATTTTTTTATTTGATGGAATATATTGTGATAGCGCTAAGAAGTAAAATTTTTTTTGTTTGCAATTTCTTTCTGGATTGGTGAGGATCTTTTATTTTTTTATGTAATTAATTGCTATATCGTCCAAGGCTGGAAGATCGTTGCATAATTTTTTTTGCGTAATGTCCATAGTAAATAGGTTGCAGTCGAAAAGTGTAGTCACCATGGAGAATAGTGATTCTGGGGTGAACGTAGCAGTGCAGCAGGAAGTAGGTGTCGACCTTGGGTTAATGAGCGAGAACGGCAATCACTCGGAAGGGGCTGAATTGTTCAGCGGACCACGGCTAGGTGATCCTTTAAGCGGCGGGCTTTGTCCACAATCGGGGGCTTTTCCCGACGACTCGGGCGAGCCAGGACTAGGTCAGGTATGCAGTGAAAGTGTAACTACCCTTGGCGAAGCTACGGTTTCTCAGGTGAACGAGGTGAGTGCACCGAAAGTAGCAAATGACAATGTGCTACTGCAGTTTTTACAGAGGATGGATAGAGATAATAAGGAGAGAGATAGGGGGATTAAGGAAAGATTGGAAGCGATGAATAGAGATCATAAGGAGAGAGATAGGGAGATTAAGGAAATATTGGAAGCAATGGATAAAGATAATAAGAAAAGATTGGAAGCAAATAAGGAAAGATTGGAGGCAATGGATAAGGGAAATAAAGAGGCAATGAGGAAGCTACACACAGTTATCAATGAGCGTCTGCCTGCAGTTAATAATCAGTTAGATGAGGGGGAGGAGAATCTGGGTGCGTTGAAGCAAGTATGTGACGCCGTGAAAGAAAAAGCCAATAATTTGGAGGTATGAATAATTGCAATAGAGAGTGATATTACAGAACATAGGGACGTGTTGCCAGATGAGCGAATCAAAGAAGTAGTGGTCAGAATGAATACGATTAGTACAGATGTAGGAAAGATCAGTATAAGAGGCGAGACAGGCTCTGACAGTATGCAGCGAGAGGTTTATGCCAAGCACGGGGAGATACAATCACTATTTCAACTTAAAGAGGCGCAATTATAAATAAGTAGGAAACATAGGAAGAACTAACACAGTTGCAACTAGCGTGCAGTAGCGAAGGTGACACACCACCAGGTAGATTGCAGAGGGAGAGTGAGATAAATTCAAAAAACGAAAATAGGCAGAAAGAGGAAGACGAACTCAGAGAGTTAGAAGAACGGTTGTGTCGGATAAAACAGGTGGCAAACCCAACTGGGTATAGTTCAAGGCTGTCTCAGTTTCAAGATTCATTACCTTCATCGTGGGGACTGCTCCTCAAAATGAAGATTGAGTGTAACCATTTGAGGGACAAGGCTAAAGCGAAAATGCAGGAAGTTATTAAAGACTGTAGTAGCTATTTAAATGAATTCTGGTCGAAAAGTAAGCAGGACCAGGTTACGCAAAGCATATTGATGATGCCAAATTGTAACGAAGGTGGTATAAGAGATCCAGTGGCGGGCTATCAGGAAATGCTGAGACGAAATAGGTATTTGGATGTGCCATACGAACCTGGGGAGTTCATTAGGATCTGTATAACGAAGTTGCCAGTGAGATTGCGCAGAGATATAGTGATAGCAGGCAGAGGCTTAGACGATTCCGCGTCATTTCAGCACTTGTTACAGGAACTAGGTTATGAGAGCAACATTGTGAACGGAGATACGACTCATAGGTCAGACAGAGTCGAGGATAGGAACGGCAGAAACTATCAGATTGACAGGAGAGCATGGAATCCTGGCATTTCATTCTTGTCAAAATGGATTGAAGGATAGGAGAAACTAATCCAACATATCAGCCCTTAGCATCTTGCCTTAAAACATGCCGCTGGCACTGAAAATTGTCTATGTAGCAGACATACTATACTGATATGTAGGAATGCAAATACCATACTTCTGATCAGAGAATAAAACACCAGTAATGGCATCTGTTAGGCTGGTCTCTCAGAGCAAAATTTGCAAATTTTTATTTGGAACAGTAAAGTAAAAGGACTGTTTCCTCAACAAAACCAGATGCTAAAAATGTTAGGTAATAATGCCAATGAGTCCAGTTTAATTAGTGCGATTTGACTATTGCAGGTACTTAACACGTAATGTAAAAAGTCAACATTGTGATCGAAGTTTTTTAGATTAGCTGCCATCTGATAGGTAGTATGTCATTGTCATAGTGACAGTTATAATGAGATGCTGCGTATGGTTGTTCGGAATTTGGTGTTAGGGAAAGAGGCCACTAGCATCAAAGTTTCTAACACTTGGGCTGTCCCATTTCTCCCAGCTTGTATATTCTCTGCACACACTTAATTTTCATGTAGGCACAGATTCCTAACTAGCAAATTCTTTACTGTGTACAGTGGACCATTTAGAGTGAGGCGGATTGTCTATGAAAATGCTGTACTGATTGAGACGATCAAGGGAAAACAATCTCGTGGGCTTCATCACATTTCTAACATCAAATTATGGAAAAGTTATGGATAGATCGAAAGTAGGCAATTTATGGTAGATAGTCAGTGTATTTATTTGTGGTGTGTAACGTTGTGCAGAGTCAAATCGAACATAGGAATTTTCTGGCGGGATGTCAGGAAGTATGACGGAATAGACTGGTCGAATGAGTCATGAACAGCAGTCGACAGAGTGGTGTATGTACGTATTTTTTGTCATATGAATAAGGATCAAGCAGAAACGACGTGATGAGTAATGAGAGGATAAAGATGGTAGATAGTGAGAGAAGTGACGTGATAAATAGTAGTTGATAAAGGTGATATTTAAGGAGAGTAGCGACGTGAAGCAGTGTGATTAATAAAGAGAAATTCGATGTGATGAAACAGTGGTAAATAAAGGTGAGTAGAATTAATAATGTGGAGACGTCTTAGATGTATGTTACAGAGAGGCCTGTGTATGCTGCAATAGAGATTGATGCCAATGGCGAAGGAAGACCAGGAAATGATGAAGTAGTGGACGGACAGAGAGCCGAAATACGAATGACGAGATGAGGACAACTGCACAGCGTGAAGGGACATAAAGGGAGTATGAGATCCAGGTGGTGAACGTTGTGGAATACTGACGTAAGATGTAATATAAGTGTAAATCTAATTCTTACCATAACATTTGCAACATGGAAAAAAAGTAATTTTTGTTGTTGTTGTCGAAGCCTGGTGCCAGTATAACTATTCAAAACGGTACCAAGAATGTGTACAGTTATTTTGCAGCATGAATAATTTGTGTATTTTTGGTCTTAGATGAAATGTCGCAATTCTAAAGTGATATTTAGCAGGATGAATAATCGGTAAAGTGAATGCAGAGGTAAGCCAATAGAGAGAGGTGCCAGAGTGAAAGGACGTAATCGGAGACTGGAATGCTATCTCCGAAACAACTCCATGTGTTATGTGGTTGAGTATAAGGTAGCAAAGGTTTGGTATGTTGTCGTGAGTGTGGTGGTGTTATGAGTATAAGTGAGAAAAGGTATGGTATGTTGTCATGAGTGTGGTGGTGTTAAGGTTAGCTGACTTCTAGACCTATTCTGTTAGTGTATTAATGGATTGAATGAGAAGGAAAATGTGATGTCTGGTGAGTGAGAGTCGTAGAGTAGTGTGATCAATGCGCACACTCCTGTAAAGGGGATGCTACCGATCCATAACTAAAACATTATTGTGCTTTATTGTTTGATTTGGATGAACCTCGATGGCAGCTCAGGATCTGACATCATGTGGATGGTTCATACATGTCCTAGAAATGTTGTTATATATAATAAAAAGGTAAAATATATAAAGAGATACTAATTTCAGTCTGTCACAAGCACAAAGGTTCACTGTATATTGTATTTTAGAATCAACAGTTTCTAATATTTTCTTGTGTTAGGATGTTAAAGTAGTCTACTATTTGATATTTTAATTATGAGCTGTATAGATTGTTTCTTATTCCTTTTTTTAACACTTTCATGTTTTGTATGAGGGACGACAGGTACAATCAGTAGCACAAGTGTGGGCTGTATATAGAAAAGGGATAAATATTGATGTTGTATGTGTAGAAAACTAGGGTGTATAATTTTATGTTTTCTATAACAAAGATTCTTTTATTACCAATGTATCCAATAGATCATACATGTAATCAATGAGTATTTAAATAATGTAAGAATATCCTTTTGTCTGTAATGTTGCAAGATGCACGGAAGAGTCTGACTGATTGGGTGTCATAGTGCTGAGGTGCTATGCAGAACGCGCCCATACCGCTAGCGGGGCCAAGCTGACGTCGCCATGGGAGAGGCGACAGAGCCACGGCACTCCCCACTCCACTGCCAGTTGGGGTACACTCCACGCACCCGCTACAGCAGATCAACAGCCTGGGACGACTCGCACGTACCACTGGTCATTCATAAGTTCCGCCACCCTTACGACTGGGGAAAGTATCCCGCGGAGGCAACAGCGGGTGGTTTCTTCTGCTCAATGGCTCACGCGGCGGCGCAACAGCAGAATGAATGATGCACGGCAGAGGCCGGCGGGCATTTTTTACCTGCAACTAATAACTAGTACTGGACTGTGGAGCCGTGAAACAAGATGACTGCTCGTATGTCTCCATAAGGTGGAAAGTGAAGGACTGGTGTTCCCACGTTGTGAGTGGTGGAAAAGATTTTGTCTTTAGCACCAGGATGATTGTTTTGTTTTGTCTTGACCACTGATCGGTGGGATCCATAAACTTTTGGCAGTGACTTGTTAAGTGTGCTTTGTGAATTGCATGTGGGACGCTTGGCATACTTAAAGAGGACAGTTGTCTTTTGGTGACTAATTATTGTAGGAACGCAAGAAACTAGAGTGGAACATTGACATTTGCGTTTGTAGTAGGAGACATTTCTTTAATTGGTGTGGGAATAAGTGCTGTTTGTTGGAACTTACGACTTTTAATTACACCATGAACTGAAAGGACAGAACCGTGGGTAATAGTAGTTGTAGGGCCATTTCTGGACGACCAGATTCGTGTGGATGGTACTCTGAGAGTGACTATGACATTTGTGTTTAATGTGAGATACAGTTTACTGTTCAGTGCATGTTCAAAATGCCAATTTGGGTGACCTAAAGACTTTCGTCTGGGTAACCATGGGAGAGCTTTGACACCGCGACAGTGTTTCTAGGGAACCTGTCAGCAACTTTTTTGACCCCAAGAAAATCACAGAAGGAAATGATTCCGTGTGACTCGCAAGATAGGGAATAATCTATTTGTACTTGTAATTGTGTAATTTTTTTTTCTATGTTTCATTCCTGAAGGGACAGCAAGTGTAATTGTATTTCATTAACATTTGTGTTTAGAATAGTTAGTGTTTTTTTGTTTTATTTGTTCTGGGTTACCAGTTCATGTAGCATGTTTATTAGAGTATTTGGTACAATGATGTTTTAATTATTAACCAGTGGCGTAATACTAACGTAGCGGCTCTTGTTGCATTGGTCAGTAAGGTTGTCACAGGGGACAAGAGTTTGCATTGCACAACAAATATCGGAATTAACTGATGCATTTTAATGTTGTGGACAGTAATGATCTTGTTGGTGTGTTGACTGAAGCCACTTATTTGCATTATCACAGTGGTGATATTTCCCATTAAAGTGTAATGAAGGCTAGTCGAAATGCAAGTTCTTGTCGTCTAAATGTGTAACAACAGAGAAATGAGCAGTAGAGTAAGATACGAGAGCTACTGGTGGATTCAAGCACTTATTGCTAACAATTTATAGCGTGTATTGATCAAAGTTGATGGACTGACTAGCTCAGCAGCAGGTATTTGTACTGGTGGACAAGGATAAGGTTAAACTCGCTGTCGAGTAGTGGTGGCAATTGCTTAAGTGATGATAGTTAATGAGGTATGACATGATGTCTTAGGTTGACTATATTACGTAACCAGTATGTAACTTGTGGTATATTTCGTTGTTTTCCTTCTCAGTTTTATTTCTCTGTAGGTTTGATGTATATTTTAGAGTAATGGTAGTATGGAGCCTGACATTATACATGGAACTAGTGTACGCAATTTTTTCTTTTGTTGATTTTGTTTTGTATTTAGACATTGCCGTGTAAAAGATTATTACAACGCAATTTATGAATGTCGGATTACTTGTTCTGTGTTTGGACAGTGAGCTATTTAAAATTTCATGAGTACAATTAGTATTTTTTTTATTTGTCATATAATTAGTGAAGTTTGGATTACTCATAAAAATAACGAAGATCCCAGTAACTAAGAAAATTTTTATCTCAACATTATTTTTTTATTTGTATAATGTAATGTTTTATTTGTCATGTGGATTGTTGTAAATTTTTATGTGTACGTTACTCCGGATTGTGGAGAGTACAATAATGCAACAACTGTGTCAATAATTTGGTAAAGTAACAGCATTTGGTCGTTTATTTGAGGTCACCAGGGGCTAAGGTCTCCTCCTGGTTATTTTGATGACTTGCTACGTTTGTTCTAATACAGTTTTCTTAAAAAAATTGCATTGCAAGGATAGTACTGTGCCATTTTTTTCTGCATGGGTAGCCGGTGGTGAAAGGGTACAGTACCGCCCGACATTGAAAACCGGTACAACATACTTCATTATTCTTGTCAGAACAACATATTTTTTTGTAAAAATAACTCAATTTCAATTAATACAGCGAAGCCGGATACCAGTGTAGGAAAGAATGACAATTTATTTATTTAATTGATCACATGTGCACTCCCACAAAATAAATCCCTACATCCAGTTTGGCTCAATTAGTCGAAGTTCAGTTATAACTAACATGCATTTTCTCATACAGATATAAGAAGGAAAAAAATAAGGTTCTCCAGGCGATACGATATTTAAACGACCTCAGGTATCTTACTTCAAATTTGTTAGCTCTAAAATGTCCTACATTATTAATGGAAATGGGAATGTTCCATACAGGTCCGATATCTACCACACTTTGTGGAGACGGTCACCAAATAGTCTATTACATTAGGAAGCTATCATCCGATTCGAACTGATGTCCGTCATCGACGTCTGTATGACATGTGACCCCTATGAGTTGTGGCATGGAAGAAAGCAGCTACCGAGTTTTTATCTTGAGGAGTATCACCCCATGCTTGAAACGCGAACTGTTCCATTTCACGAAGATTGCTGGCTGGAGTCTGGTATGAATCCATTTGTCTCCCAATGACATCCCAGACATGCTCTTTTGGTGACAAATCAGGGAACCAGACAGCATAGTCAAGGATTCATGCATTCCTAAAGTAGAATGTGGAGTGAAATGCAGAATGGTATCTTGCCCTAGCCTTCTGAAAAGCGTCAGTTATATGCCATTTGGTACAGTGCTCACTAAGGACACGACGGCAGGGTTTACCGTCACCACATTTTTAAAGAATATTCAGTCGTAACAGGCCTTGATAGCCCAATGGTACCGACTGGCCGCCATGTCATCCTCAGCGCTTGGACGTCACCAGATGCGGTGAGAATTAACCCTTCCATAGACAATTACAGAAATCAGCCCTATTGTCACATCGAATATCCTCCCACACCTGCACGATTCAAGGACTTGAAGAGGAACTGGTCTCCAGAACCGCTACTCCATGTGACCTTTCTGGTGAAAGGTCATCCATTCATGCGTTGGCGTCGTTCTGACTGCTGTAAAGATAAACGAGACTTATCTCTGAACATCACAAAACGCCACTTAATGTCCTGGTTGACTCTAGTTCTACAGCCTCTGGTAGCTGAGTGATCACTGCGACGGAATGTCATGCCTAACGGCCCAGGTTTGATTCTCGGCTGGGTCGGAGATTTTCTCCACTCAGGAACTGGGTGTTGTTTATTTATTTATTTATTTATTTATTTACTGTTCCGTGGGACCACATTAAGGAGAAGTCTCCATGGTCATGGAACGAGTCAATACATGAAATTATAACACGATTGTAGAAACAGATAAAATGAAATATAAGAAACATATTCGGGCGACAAGTCGTTAGTTTAAATAAAGAAAATCAATAATGTAACACTGGAATTTGCTTAATTTTTTAGCTCTTCCAGGAGCTCCTCGACAGAATAGAAGGAGTGAGCCACGAGGAAACTCTTCAGTTTAGACTTAAAAGTGTTTGGGCTACTGCTAAGATTTTTGAGTTCTTGTGGTAGCTTATTGAAAATGGATGCAGCAGAATACTGCACTCCTTTCTGCACAAGACTCAAGGATGTGCATTCCACATGCAGATTTGATTTCTGCCTAGTATTAACTGAGTGAAAGCTGCTAACTCTTGGGAATAGGCTAATATTGCTAACAACAAACGACATTAAAGAAAATACATACTGTGAGGGCAATGTCAAAATTCCCAGACTATTGAATAGGGGGCGACAAGAGGTTTTCGAACTTACACCACACATAGCTCGAACAGCCCGTTTTTGAACCAGAAATACCCTTTTTGAATCAGTAGAATTACCCCAAAAAATAATACCATATGTTGTCCTTATCATCATCATTTCATCCCCACCGACACGAAAGTCGCCGAAGTGGCGTCAACTCGAAAGGCTTGCACCAGGGGAACGGTCTACCCGGCGGGAGGCCCTAGCCACACGGCATTTCCATTGTGTATGTCAGAGTCAGCGTCAAATAATGAATGTCAACTCGACATTTTAAGCCAGCTTCCAGTAATCTGTTCCTGGCGGTTTATTGTCACGCTCTGCCTGTGAACTCTACCCACATTTCACTTGCAATCGATCCATACACGAGAGCAGTAGAACAATTGTACGATTTTCACGCCGTGTAGTCGTTCTGGACGAACCCACGCCTAGTCTTGTTGGCACATTGTTGTCCCTGGTCCATCTTATTACAAATCGTTCTGCAGTCATTATACTGAGTTAACGGTCCGTGCAGTCTGTCGGTATATTACTGCCATGTTCTTCATTTCATAAATTCAACTTTTTCATAGTCAGAAGGATGGCAATAAGCTGCATGCACATTTCCTCTAGGAGAACTGTGTTTTATCTCCAACTGAAAAGCTCCACATCCAGTAACCATCATGTACTGACACTCTTCTTCATCTGTAGGTATGGCTTTTTCAGTACTAGCGTTCGTATAAAAAATGAAGTTTTTATCAGTATGTCCCACAAGCACTGCTGTCGTTTGGTCATGATGTTCATGGTGTAATTCTTTCCACTTGCAGCAACGTACGTCTATTAGTAATATACAGCATCTCGTAATTGTATGTGTGATGCTGTTGGTTATTCAATATTATAGGTAGATACCACAGGTTCAAGAAGAAAAAAAGTATCACAGGTCATAAAATCAGAACAGCTGGGACTTGTCACGATTTCTCTAGATAGGGCTGTTGATGCGCAAGGGTTTACCTGCGGACAGCCTGACGCCCGCACGCACAGTTGTAAACTGTACTGAGGTGGGCCAGCAGCTCATCTTCGGGCAGTCAGAAAGCCTGGCCGTATCATGCGCAACGATATGTTTCGGCCGAGTGCCCGCAGGTAGGGCTGGAAAAATGGACCAATCATGTGCTGAACGGATCATGAACGCAATGCCTATCCATCCTGCGGCTGCCCGTGAGGGAGCTAGATGGCGTTCGCGGGCACAGTGCTCGGACAACCTCCTCTAAATGACTGCCATTTCATAAAGTTATTATGTGCAATGGGGAATGTGCGATGGGGAATGTGCGATGAGGACGACAGTATATAAGACTGTAAAAACTATATATGCTCAGTTTTGTAGAAGTGAGACTAGGTATTTTATAAACTAGATTGCATTAATGTGGCTAACCCTAATGGATATATAGCTTATCTTTCAGTGTGACAACCGTGTTTCGGGAGTAGAGTGAATCCAGCGAAAGCGTCCGTGTTCGGCGAGGTTTCCTCTGCTGGTGTCAGCGAGAGGCGGGCAGGCAGACCTATAGCCGCAGCGCGAGCCGCTTTCAATAAAAGTTGGTCCTGGACGGGCGCCGCAGTTGGGCGGTGTCGCCAAGTTTTAACAAGTTCCCGCACACAATAAGGCCGCCAGATGCGACTCGCCCACCCCTACCCGGCCAAGGCACTGCGGCTGACACGCACCGCCCCCCAAACAACTGCTGCCCAAACACTCTCCTTCGGGGCTTCTGCTACCGACCATCCCATACTCTGTCCATTTGTTGCCGATCGAGAAACTTGAGAAACTAATGTTTGTCAGCCCTCGCAGTTTTCGTATTAGTATACCGTACACCGTCTCGTGCCCTGTTTGCAAGAAAGATTTCTAGAGTGACATATAACAGCTACAACAGCTATCGGCAATGGCATTGGAGATCTGGTTCACGATCAACTCAGTTGTGTGTTATTAATGGAGAATCCTTGGCTTCAGCTTACCTCTGAACGTACTGCTTGATTCTGTCTGTGATAAGCCTGTGTTGTGGCTGTATATGCAAAGTCAAACGTGGAGTGCAGTTACCATGAAACTGCTGTACAGGAAGATGCATCGAGGAAGAGCCAGATGGCGACTGTAAACCCAACTTTATTGTTGCTGGGATGAGCGAGGGTATAAATTGCAATAAGGCGTCTTCATAAGACACAGCCTATGCATCCCATTGTTACAATAGAATTCTCATGCCGAATCCAATGGAAAAAGTATCCAGGGATACGTCTCAAAAGCTGGGTAAAACCCATCTAAGCTACGTACCTTGAGATAACGAACAAAAGTGTACTATTCTGTTCATAACAGCAAGCTACCGCCAGATTAAGATAAACAGTTAAACAGTAGATACCACAGATTGTACAGAAATGGATGTAAGGCGCAGATATTTAACAACAGTGCTCATGCTAACAGAAAAAGAAGAAAGCATGAATATCTCGAAGTAAGTCGAATTTATTAACAGTTATGGAAACGATTAACTGTGTATTTGCATTCTTTCAGTCTTTGTTGTTTTCCTTTGGCTGCCCCTTATGGCTACTGTATGGAGTTATGGAAATTTGTCATTTTACGACTACGGGACGGAACGATCATTTCTGCGGATGCCCCGCTTCTGAGTGCTGCAACACACCACCCAGAAGAAGTGGTGTGAGATGATCATGGCGGAAGTGCTGATCAACGACAACGTAATTCAGCTTACATACATCTCCTTTAGGCGATGGTCTACAGAGTCTTTGACAATGGGTTTATGATACCGATCATGCTATTTTAATTTTTTACTTTTCTTAAATATGGTAAAATTCTTTTACAGTCAACACTTCTGAGTTGACACCATACAGTGAACGATGTTAAGCCCTGCTTCAAATTCCAAGACGCAAATGTCTCTGACACATGATTACAAACGCTCTTCACGTAGTATGAAACGTCAGTCATTTCCTGTGACACATATTTCGAGAGTATTTTAAGAACAAGCACAATAGTTACTTCTACTTTATCTTTTCCAATAGCTGTTCACAGTTTCTTTTCTAATTATAAACGTGGTGTAACTTATTTAGTATGTGACCCTAGCACATTTCACTCGTGCTTTACTGAGGAATCTTCAACGACCAACTGCAAGACAGGTGCCAATTGTGTTGGAAACTTGCTTACGGTGCCACTCTTTCTTTACAGCCTACCACTACGACATAAAGCTACATCAACTTATTTGTTCTACTAGATTTCATATTATTGCTCATCGCTGTTATATTATCAATTGAATTCATATCAGTACTTTTCAATACAATACTTAGTTTTTCAACTCCTCCTAACCAATACATGTACACTATGTGGTGAAAAGTATCCGGACACCCCCTAAACATACGTTTTTCATGTTAGGTGATACCATCTACTGCCAGGTACTCCATATTAGCGACCTCAGTAATAATTAGACATCGCAAGAGAGCAGAATGAGGCGCTCCGCGGAACTCACGGACTTCGAACTTGGTCAGTTAATTGGGTGTCACTTGTGTCATACGTCTGTACGCGAGATTTTCACACTCCTAAACATCCCTAGGTCCACTATTTCCGATGTGATAGTGGTGTGGAAACGTGAAGGGACACTCGCAGCAGAAAAGCGTACAGGCCGACCTCGTCTGTTGACGGACAAAGACCGGGGACATTTGAAGAGGGTCGTAATGCGTAATAGCCAGACATCTATCCTGACCATCACACGGGAATTGCAGGCTGCATCGGGATCCACTGCAAATACTATGACAGTTAGGCGGGAGGTGAGAAAACTTGGATTTCATGGTCTAGAGGCTGCTCATAATCCGAATATCACGCCGGTAAATGCCAAACGACGCCTCGCTTGGTGTAAGGAGAGTAAACATTAGACGATTGAACAGCGGAAAAACTTTGTGTGGAGTGACGAATCACGGTACACAATGTGGCGATCCGATGGCAGGGTGTGGCTATGGCGAATGACCGGTGAACGTCATCTTCCAGCGTGTATAATACTAGCAGTAAAATTCGAAGGCGGTGGTGTTACGGTGTGGTCATGTTCTTCATGGAAGGGGCTTGCATCCCTTGTTGCTTTTCGTGGCACTATCCCAGCACATGTCTACATTGATATTTTAATCTTTCATGTTTCCCACGGTTGAAGAACAATTGAATCTATAAACTCGATCGAGCACCTGTTCATAAAGCGCGGCCTGTGGCGGAGTGGTTACACGACAATAATATCCCTGTGATGGACTGGCTGCACAGAGTCCTGGCCATAATCCTGTTGAACACCTTTCGGATGTTTTGGAACGCCGACTTCGTGCCAGGCTTCACCGACCGATATCGATACCTCTCCTTAGTGCAGCACTCCGCGAAGAAAGGGCTGCCACTCCCCAAGAAACCTTCCAGCACCTGACTGAACGTATAACTGCGAGAATGGAAGCTGTCATCAAGGCTAAGGAGGGGCTAACACCATGTTGAATTCCAGCATTACCGATGGTGCGTGACACGGACTTGTAAGTCATTTCCAGCCAGCGCGTCCGGATACTTTTGATCAAATAGTGTACCAATCGATATCCGTCATAATCTTGCTACTCCTAGCATCTTCTTTTATTACTTCTGCAAAGGCGTTTGCTACAAAGGATAATGGAATTTTACAGACCTTATTTTTCAGCCAGACTTCATTCTGCGGTATTTCTGACCGTACAAAAGCGTTTAAGTCACGCGAGACTACGAAATTTTCATCGCCGTTCACATATGTTTAGTTTCCTAACAAAGTTTCTTCTTAAAATTTTACCACTATTAACGTTTTATGTGAGCATTCAAGATTGTGAAAAGTAAATATCCCTTACAGATCAACACTCTTTGTAGGACCCTGACTCAAATGTGGTGTCTTGCCATGAAATAGCCAGTAACTCACATTTTGGAAATCACATAACATTAGAATAATTAATTTGTAAGGACTGAATACAGAAGAACGAGGATATGCGTTTTGATATATGGGCAGATTATTCTGGAGTACAACCATGTACAGATGTGAAACGTGGACGATAAATAGTTCAGACGAAAAGGGAACAGAATATTTTACGAGGGCAGTTCAATAAGTAATGCAACACATTTTTTTTCTGAAACAGGGGTTGTTTTATTCAGCATTGAAATACACCAGGTTATTCCCCAATCTTTTAGCTACACAACACTATTTTTCAACGTAATCTCCATTCAATGCTACGGCCTTACGCCACCTTGAAATGAGGGCCTGTATGCCTGCACGGTACCATTCCACTGGTCGATGTCGGAGCCAACGTCGTACTGCATCAATAACTTCTTCATCATCCGCGTAGTGCGTCCCACGGATTGCGTCCTTCATTGGGCCAAACCTATGGAAATCCGACGGTGCGAGATCGGGGCTGTAGCGTGCATGAGGAAGAACAGTCCACTGAAGTTTTGTGAGCTCCTCTCGGGTGCAAAGACTTGTGTGAGGTCTTGCGTTGTCATGAAGAAGGAGAAGTTCGTTCTGATTTTTGTGCCTACGAACACGCTGAAGTCGTTTCTTCAATTTCTGAAGAGTAGCACAATACACTTCAGAGTTGATCGTTTGACTATGAGGAAGGACATCGAACAGAATAACCCCTTCAGCGTCCCAAAAGACTGTAACCATGACTTTACCGGCTGAGGGTATGGCTTTAAACTTTTTCTTGGTAGGGGAGTGGGTGTGGCGCCACTCCATTGATTGCCGTTTTGTTTCAGGTTCGAAGTGATGAACCCATGTTTCATCGCCTGTAACAATCTTTGACAAGAAATTGTCACCCTCAGCCACATGACGAGCAAGCAATTCCGCACAGATGGTTCTCCTTTGCTCTTTATGGTGTTCGGTTAGACAACGAGGGACCCAGCGGGAACAAACCTTTGAATATCCCAACTGGTGAACAATTGTGACAGCACTACCAACAGAGATGTCAAGTTGAGCACTGAGTTGTCTGATGGTGATCCGTCGATCATCTCGAACGAGTGTGTTCGCACGCTCCGCCATTGCAGGAGTCACAGCTGTGCACGGCCGGCCCGCACGCGGGAGATCAGACAGTCTTGCTTGACCTTGCGGCGATGATGACACACGCTTTGCCCAACGACTCACCGTGCTTTTGTCCACTGCCAGATCACCGTAGACATTCTGCAAGCGCCTATGAATATCTGAGATGCCCTGGTTTTCCGCCAAAAGAAACTCGATCACTGCCCGTTGTTTGCAACGCACATCCGTTACAGACGCCATTTTAACAGCTCCGTACAGCGCTGCCACCTGTCGGAAGTCAATGAAACTATACGAGACGAATCGGGAATGTTTGAAAATATTCCACAAGAAATTTCCGGTTTTTCAACCAAAATTGGCCGAGAAAAAAAATGTGTTGCATTACTTATTGAACTGCCCTCGTAGAAATGTGGTGCCACAAACGACGGTTGAAAATTAGTTTGATATTCCAGGTAACTAGTGAAGAGTTACTGAACTAAACTGAGAACAAGACATGTGACATACCCTGACTAAATGAAACAACCAGGGTACAGGACACATCCGGAGGTACCAGGAAACCATCATTGTGGTAGTGGAGGATGTGTGAGGAATAAAATTTACAGGTAGAGAACAACACTTGGAGACAGAAAGCAGGTTAAAATGGGTGTAGGCTGCAGTAGCTTAGGAGAAATGAAGAGGTTTGTACAGGATAGACTATGTAGCAAGCAAGGATGCAACACCAACAATACTACTGTAAGTTCCCTCAGGCTGATTCCTCCTCTTATACTGAACGTGGAACACCCCTAACTGCACACTTAGCGACGGTTCAGGACCGGCAGTTACAGCAGCTACTTAACGACAGGGTACATCTGTGTAATACGGCATTCTGCAATTCAGTTCCCAAAATTTCACACTCATTAACGTACTCCATTAACAGGTTAATCAAAGATTCTTGGCACGATGTTGACTGCCGTATGGTGAACGGTTAATTGCGAAGTTGTTCTACCAAATATTGCAGCGCTGCTGGCAAGGCTTCCGGCAACGCGACACGTGACGGGCGGAGTATCCGGCCACACCCGGAGTCCAGCTGCAGCCCCGAGGCACGGAAGCAGATTGCCGCCGGCGACTCGCCGCCCCCAGACCCTGAGTCAACAGCCCGACTGCCGCTACGACCGCCCCTCGCCCCCCGCTTCTACAAATCCCCCGGCGAGGGAACGCGATTACCAGCCGTCCCGCCCCCGCCCCCGCCCCTGCCACCCCCCAGAGCAAATACGCGCGCCGGCCCATGGCGCAGCGCCGCGCCGAGGAACGCCGGCGCTTGTCACAGCCACTGCCGGAAGCTGCGTGGGTGGTACGAATAACGGCGAGTGATCACCAGCTCTGACGTAAACTCTGGGATCACCATCATAGTACCACGGCTACCGTCACTCGCCATATTTAGCAGCTCAACTCTTAAATCACATGCTAGACTTCTATAATGTCTTCCTCCTATCACTCGAATTGAAAACAGCAGCTCACATGATACGTCTTTTTGTTCATCGCTCATTCATCAAAATTTGACGTTCTGGTTTCATCGACGTATGAGAACAAATCCCCTAGATCAACACAATGCTTC
This sequence comes from Schistocerca nitens, assembly GCF_023898315.1. Lineage (NCBI taxonomy): Eukaryota > Metazoa > Arthropoda > Insecta > Orthoptera > Acrididae > Schistocerca > Schistocerca nitens. Next base: position 398,493,373 of record NC_064614.1, on the reverse strand, counting down.
CACAACGAAATCATAAGAGGCGACAACGAGCAATCAAAGAGGTGGTCTGACTAAGGAAACGATGTTCAGTCAAAAATCTCGTGGACATTAACGTAGAAAAACGCATACTGCACGTCGAAATGCTTTGGCGAATACTTTGATGTAGTCTAAGTTACAACGGATTCAAATCAGCAGCACAGGTTTCAGCATGGCAGAGGGTTATGTAGTATGAACTACACTATGTGATCAAAAGTATCCGAACACCCACAAAAACATACGTTTTTCATATTAGGTCCATCGTAATGCCACCTACTGCCAGGTACTCCATATCAGCGAACTCAGTACTCATTATACATCGTGAGAGAGCAGAATAAGGCGCTCCGCGCAGCTCAAGGACTTCGAACGTGGTCAGCTTGAAACGTCCACTTTAAAAAAATTTATGAATTACTGTGCTGGTAAACCCCTTACGTTACTTGATTTTTAAACAGCAGAGCAGAACTGAACGTACTCAGACATTTCGCTCTTTACTTATTCTGATCAAGACTAAATTGACACACAATATTTTTAGCGCAACGCAATCTGACTTTCAATAATCCCTACAAAAGAATGGCCCTGATTGACAATAACCTATACCTTTCATGAATCACTTACCTCACAACAATCTTCGTTATATATATATTAATGGCTCTGAGCACTATGGCACTTAACATCTGTGGTCATCAGTCCCCTAGAACTTAGAACTACTTAAACCTAACTAACCTAAGGACATCACACAGATCCATGCCCGAGGCAGGATTCGAACCTGCGACCGTAGCAGTCGAGCGGTTCCGGACTGAGCGCCTAGAACCGCTAGACCACCGCGGCCGGCTATATATATATATATATATATATATATATATATATATATATATATATATATATATATATATCAGTTCATGATATCCAGTATTACAAATTTACTCTTTCTGGTGGACAAACGTCCAGATCGTCCGCTCTTCTAAAAATTCTGCCATCTCTCTCTCCCCACATCCACCACTGCTGGCGGCTCACCTCCCATTGCGCAACGCTACGCGCTGTTCACATCCAACTGCCCAACATTACAATGGCGAATATTCCAACAATGCCAACCAGCCACAGACTGCACACAGCACAGCCAGTGATTTTCATACAGAGCGCTACGTGGCATTACCAACATAAAAACCTAAACAGCCTACTTACTAGCTGATGGGGTGGCACTTGTATCATATGTCTGTAAGGGAGATTTCCACACTCCTAAACATCCCTAGGTCGACTGTTTCCGATGTGATAGTGAAGTGGAAACGCGAAGGGTGACTCACAACACAAAAGCGTACAGGCCGATCTCGTCTGTTGACTGACAGAGACCGTCAACAGTTGAAGAGGGTCGTAATGTGGAATACGCAGAATCCTATCTTGACAATCACACAGGAATTGCAAACTGCATCATGATCCACTGCAAGTACTATGACAGTTAGGCAGGAGGTGAGAAAACTTGGATTTCATGGTCGAGCGGCTGCTCATAATCCGAAAACCACGCCGATAAATGCAAAACGACGCCTCGCTTGGTGTAAGGAGCATAAGCATTGGGCGATTGAACAGCGGAAAAACGTTGTGTGGAGAGAGGAATCACGGTGCACAATGTGGCGATCCGATGCCACGGTGTGGCTATAGCGAATGCCCTGTGAACGTCATCTTCCATCGTGTGTAGTACCAGCAGTAACATTTGGAGGCGGTGGTGTTATGGCGTGATCGTGTTTCTCATGGAGGGGGCTTGAACTCCTGTTGTTTTGCGTGGCACTATCACAGCACAGGCCTACATTGATGTTTTAAGCACCTTCTTGTTTCCCACTGTTGAAGATAAATTCAGGGATGGCGATTGTTCAACACGATCGAGCACCTGTTTACAATGAACGTTCTGTGGCGGAGTGGTTCACGACTATAACATCCCCGTAATGGACTGGCCTGCACAGAGTCCTCATCTGAATCCTACAGAACACCTTTGGGAAGTTTTCGAACGCTGACCTTGTGCCAGCCTCACCGAGCGACATCGATACCTTTGCTCAGTGCAGCACTCCGTTAAGAATGGGCTTCGATTACCCAAGAAACCTTCCTGTACGTGATTTAACGTATGTCTGCGAGAGTGGAGCAAGGCTGAATATTTCTGGAGGGGACCTCCAATCACTTGTTGAATCCGTGCCATGTCGAGTTGCTGTACTACACCGGGCAAAAGGAGGTCCGGCGCGATATTAGGAGGTATCCCATGACTTTTGCCACCTTAGTGTATATGTGCCTCGCCAGCATATCATTTTTTTTATGTGCGTCGCCAGCATATCATTTTCTTTTTTTTAGATTTGGTGCTGATTACAGATGTTATTATAACTGAGTAGGCTTCCGCTGCCAGAGTCAGTCGATATAAAAGTTTTCTGGGTAAGGTACCGCGTCATAGTGTATAAAACTACTGCTTCTGAAGAAAAACCAACTTTTCGGCCACGGTTGCAGCGGCCTTCCTCTGGGCCTAATGGTGCGTTCTAGCTATGCAGTGCCCTTTATATTTTGTTGTTACTGTTCACTGCGCATGCCACTACGTCATAATTTTTAAAAAGTAGTTAGTTCATTGGTCACTTAAGGAAGAAGGGAGGGAACTTTATTTTAATAGGTTATTGCGGTGAAGGGAGAACGTAACCTCTGTTGTCTAATGGCTCTTGAATTATGTGCCATGATTGGTGGTCACCGTCGACTGAGAAGTTGGCTGCTGTTTACCAACTGCTGGACGTCGGCCTTGCGGCGGAAGTTACTCGCCGGTAGTGCTCGCTCCTCGTGTTGACGGTGCGGTCTGTTGGGCTCTGATTACTGGCAGCCAAGACGGGGTAAGCCTGAGTCCATCCTCCCTATTATTGTTATTAGGGTGTTTCAAGTTTAGGTATTTCGATGGCCTCTCCGATTTTGCGTTTCGTCATAACCGGCTGCTTGGCCAACACTCTGGCTTCGCAGAATTTTATTTCTTTTCCGCAGCGTTGCTGATGTTCTGCCACTGCAGATTTGTTGTGTTGCCCTAGACGAATATAGTGCTCGAATTTCCGAATGCGCGTTGCTATTGACCTACCAGTCTTGCCGATGTATGCCTCTCCACATTCGCATTCCACCTTGTAAACGCTTGCAGTGAGTAATGCATCAATCTTGTCCTTAGTGGAGCTTAGCATGCCCTGGTTCTTACGACCACTAGAGAAAACTGTCTGCACCCCAATGCGGCTAAGGTGTTTGCCTATTCGGTCAGTAACATTTTTTACATAAGGTAAGCGCACTGTTGGCTGCACTTTGTCTATTTCTTGCTTTTATTTCTTACTTGTGTTCGTCGACAACGCTGTGTGGATCGACTTATGGCTGTAGCCATTGGCTAGAAACGTTGTGCACAGCCTTTCAAGCTCGGGTGTAATGTTTTGCGTTGGGTGGTGGTAGGATTCGGCGTGCTGATATCTGTCTGTATGTGAAGGCTTGCGATATACTCTGTGTCCTAGTGTGCCCTCCGTTCTCCTGTATACGTCGACGTCTAGAAATGGAATTGCACCCTTCTTTTCTGCTTCGAGCGGGTACTGTATCTTCCCATGCATATTGTTCAAATATTCGTGAAACTTGTGTAGCTCCGTTTCACCATGAGGCCATATAATGAACGTGTCGTCCACGTATCTGAACCAGGAGCGTGGACGTAAAGGAGCGCAAAAAAGGCCACAGTTCGGAAGTTCATCTGAGATTTAAGGTGAGTTAATGACGTCACATTGGCACCATATTTCAACACAATACCGCTCAACGCCACTGTGGACGTGTCATACCATGGGAATGTCGTAATACCTCCTTTTACGAACATTTTACCTCTTCTTTTGACACCTGTGTGATGAAGAGCACAACCGCGGTTTACTTATGGGCGACCGAAAGAAACTTTTCAGACACACCGAGGCTCAGAATCGATACGAAAAGGCCTCATGAGCTGGTTTTAATGGCGTCAATGAAACAACCCCTGAGTTGAGGCGTTGATTTGCACACTTTTCGCTGCAAAAAACGACAGTTTGCAGTGGGATGAGCAACAGGACTACGGTCTTGATAACGTTCGACTCTGCTGCGACCCGTGGGCATTTCAACACTACTCCAAGGACAATTTGGGGCTGCAAGCCCATTGAACGTGATCTGACCCCTTTGGTGTGCAGTACGACCGAAAATTTTGCTCTGGTATGCAGGTTGGAACCACTATGGACCGTTCAATAAATACTATTCGATGAAATTTAGACGTGATCCGAGGCAGCAAAGGGATTTTACACTTTTTAACGCTTCTGTTTTGCATCCTTCTGTGTAGTGACCTTGGGGTAGGGAGTCTACATTGTGCCAACGAAAGGGTCACTCTATGACCCCACAGTTCAGCAACAGCGTCTGTGACACTCACGCGCCTGACGGGTGTCGAAGGGGTTGCCTAACTCTCAGGCGTTAAAGCAGCTACGAGGTTAAACTGGGGCGATGCTTCCGTTACGTACAATTTTAAAGTGCTCAAAAAAAGTGAGTTTGAAACTCATTGTATAATCTTGTAGTGAGCCACATACGTGGCATGAAATGCTTGTTTTGAACGTATCCTGTTTAGGTATTCCATAAACAAGGTACTTACTTCTTTCCTTAAGGCAAGTAAAGACTTTTAAAAAATTGTTTGCTTTTCGGAAAGTACAAATTTTGACGTATGATTCATTAAATTCAGAATTAAGAACTGCCGCATTGTCTGTGAAAAGCTATGAATCTGATTGCCTATAATATGTTTCAGCCAGAGACGAGAACAACTGCACGTTGAGGAAGTGGGAGACATTAGTGCGCGCTTGTCGCTAATAATCCTGTTTCAGCATTAGCAACATGGGCAGTATTAACGGGTGCTCTAGTATTTTTGTGGGAAATTCTAAGTGCATTTTGCTCTGAAGATGAATAATTCCGAAAGTGATGAGTACAGTGGGAAATGACGTTCACGAAACTTTGGGATTCATAGAGAGAATTATTTCTTCCAATAAATTAAAATTCAGCGTGGCATGCTATTAAGACGTATTTCGGGAACTTGGTGAACTTCATGCTATACGGTGAACATATTAAACTGATGAACTTAGTGTGGGCTTTGAAACTGTTTATCGACTGGTTAAAGTTGCGATTCTTTGGACAGCAAGTGGCGAGCTCTGTTCTTAAGCTGGTTAGTAATGTTGAATGTGTTGTGTGAGTGAATGCAATGGGACAAACTTCGTTTGAATATTTGTTTTTATATCTGGAATCGTTTATTAGGGCGGACTTGTTAGTACAAAGCGCATTCCTGAGTTTATAGCACAGCGCACAAGTTTCAGGCAAGGTTTGATGTTTTGTTTACTATGTGTCTGAGCTGATGCACCCTCTTCTCAGTTATAAGATGGAAAATTTTATGCACTTTGCTAACACCTATTGAGCAGCAAGTCTTTTAAACAATTTTTTCTGGATGGAGCATTTTGTACGTTGCTTCAGAGCAGGCAGTGATTTTGAGCAGCTTACTGAGTGAGAATGTTTAGGAAAATAACTAGAGCGCGCTGCCACACGTTCTACTGTGCACACAACGCGACCACCTCTGCTTCGCATAGCCAGTAATTTGAATAGCAGCCGTTACATTTCTTACACGTCAAGGCTGGTGGCCATGCTCTACTTTCAAGATCTCTGTGATGTTATCTTTGAACGCGATAACGCAAGACCAAGTGTTGCCACCACTGTTCTGACCTTCTTTGAAACAGAGGATGTTCAAGCGTTCCACTGCTCAGTATGTTCTCTTGATCTCTCCTCCACTGAAAATATCTGGTCAGAGGTCGCTATGAGATTGCTACCCCACTACTCACCAGCATCTATGGTTGATGAACTCAGACGTATAGATGAAACAGAACGAAGTGACGTACTTGAATCACCGAGCGAGGTGGCGCAGTGGCTAGCACACTGGACTGTCACTCGGGAGGGCGACGGTTCAATCCCGCATTCGGTCATCCTGATTTAGGTTTCCCGTGATTTCCCTCAATCTCTCCTGGATGGTTCCTTTGAAAGGGCACGGCCGACTTCCTTCCCTGTCCTTCCATAATCCGATGAGACCGATGACCTCGCTGTTTGGTCTCCTTCCCCAAACAACCCAACCCAACCCCGTACTTGAATCTGTCATCCAAGCTCAGTTCGACTCGTTGCCCAGATGAGCTAGAATTGTAATTGCTAGGAGGTGGTAGCTCCAGGTACTGAATTTCACACCCTGTATATCCTCAAATCACTAACAAATTTATTAATGTATTCTTCCTACTGTATTGCATACGCACAGTAAGTAAAATTTTATTATTTGCTCTACTTCGGCGATACGATATGCTATATAACATGTTTGCAATGAAGATCATGCGACATGGCAGTTATTTGTGTGACATTCACGTGTCCACAGGAGCATTATAACAATACCCAGTAGGCAGCAATAGCCTGTATTGTGACACGTCACTTCAAAGTATATCACATATTTACTCGATATTCTCCTTTCAGCATTAAAGACAATTTCAGTATGTTAGCTGCATTTGGTATGCAGCACTGCAAGATCTAAAATGCTTCAAACATAAACTGGTCATCAGTTGCACTATATGCTGTAAACTTTTCAAAATAAGTACTGTATTTTGCTCAATTCCGAAGTATTACAATGACTATGCGCAGTAGTGAAAAGAAAACAGGTCATGAGATTGTGATATCAGACCGCAAGATGCAATTGCCAAAGTCTTGCAGATTACAAGAAGTGAAATGTAGTGTGAGGAGGGCTATGCGAGAGGTGTTCAACGAATTCGAAAGTAAAGTTCTATGTACTGACTTGGCAAAAATTCCCAAGAAATTTTGGTCTTATGTCTAAGCGGTTGGTGGATCAAAACAAAATGTCCAGACACTCTGTGACCAAAATGGTACTGAAACAGAGGATGACAGACTAAAGGCCGAAATACTAAATGTCATTTTCCAAAGCTGTTTCACAGACGAAGACAGCACGTAGTTCCTTCTCTAGACTGTCGCACAGATGACAAAATGGTAGATATCGAAATAGATGACAGAGGGATAGAAAAACAATTAAAATCACTCAAAAGAGGAAAGGCCGCTGGACCTGATGGGATACCAGTTTGATTTTACACAGAGTACGCGAAGGAACTTGCCTCCCATCTTGCAGCGGTGTACCATAGGTCTCTAGAAGAGCGTAGCGTTCCAAAAGATTGGAAAAGGGCACAGGTCATCCCCGTTTTCAAGAAGGGACGGCGAGCAGATGCGCAGAACTATAGACCTATGCCTCTAACGTCGACCAGTTGTATAATTTTGGAACACGTGTTTATGTTCGAGTATAATGACTTTTCTGGAGACTAGAAATCTACTCTGAAGGAATCAGCATGGGTGTCGAAAAAGACGATCGTGTGAAACCCAGCTCACACTATTCGTCCACGAGACTCAGAGGGCCACAGACATGAATTCCCAGGTAGATGCCGTGTTTCTTGACTTCCGCAAGGCGTTTGATACACTTCCCCACAGTCGTTTAATGAACAAAGTAAGAGCACATGGACTATCAGACCAATTGTGTGATTGGATTGAAGAGTTCCTAGATAACAGAACGCAGCAAGTCATTCTCAATGGAGAGAAGTCTTCCAAAGTAAGAGTGATTTCAGGTGTGCGGCAGAGGAGTGTCGTAGGACCGTCGCTATTCACAATATATATAAACATCGGAAGTTCACTGAGGCTTTTATTGGATGATGCTGTAGTACATGGAGAGGTTGTAGCAATGGAAAACTGTACTGAAATGCTGGAGGATCTGCAACGAATTGACGCATGGTGCAGGGAATGGTAATTGAATCTTAATGTAGACAAGTGTAATATGCTGCGAGCACATAGAAAGAAAGATCCTTTATCATTTAGCTACAATATAACAGATAAGTAACTGGAAGCAGTTAATTCCTAAATTATCTGAGAGTAGGTATTAGGAGTGATTTAAAATGGAATGACCATATAAAATTAATCGTCGGGAAAGCAGATGCCAGACTGAGATTCATTGGAAGAATCCTAAGGAAATGCAGTCCGAAAACAAAGGAAGTAGGTTGCAGTACACTTGTTCGCCCAGTGCCTGAATACTTCTCACCGGTTAAGGATCCTTACCAGATAGGGTTGATAGAAGAGGTAGAGAAGATCCAACGGAGAGCAGCGCGCTTCGTTACAGGATATCTTAGGAATCGCGAAAGCGAGAGACGCTCAGTGGCTCGGTACGGGCTTTTGTTGAAGTTTCGAGGAGTCAAGCAGTATATTGCTCCATCCTACGTACATCTCGCGAAGAGACCATGAGGATAAAATCAGAGAGATTAGAGCCCACACAGAGGCATACCGACAATCTTACCTTCCACGAGCAATACGAGACTGGAATAGAAGGGAGAACCGATATAGGTATTCAAGGTACCCTCATCCACATACCGTCAGGTGGCTTGCGGAGTACGGATATAGATGTAGATGTAGATGCAAAAATATCGGTTCCCTTTACCGCTGAGTAGTTTCCCCAAAACCCAATGAGAGACATTGCATAGCGAAAAAGCCACCCGAATCCGAAGGCAGTGGCTTTTAATTTGTTACGTAAGAAGTACAAGCCTTAGTAATAAATTAACTACTGAGATGGATTGCTTCATCTAAATAAGTCATTATATGACTTGAAATTTCCCTGCTTATGTATCGCACAATATATATGGGGCGTTCAATAAGTAATGCAACACTTTGTTTTTCTGAAATCAGGTTGGCTTTACTCAGAATTCCAGCAAATCATATTATCTCCCACTCTTTAGGCTACCAGATCCTGTTTTACAACATAATCGCCGTTCAACACGACAGGCCCTCCTACATTAACGGGACGGGCTGTTTGGCCGCAGGCTTTCACTCTACTGCCAGATGTCAAAGCCAACGTATTTCTGCCTCAATAACTGCCCATCGTCCACGTACTGCCTCTGGAGGAGTGCAACCTTCATTGTGCCAAACAGTTGGAAATCAGAAGGTGCGAGCTCTCAGCTGTAGGCTGGATGAGGAAGAGCACTACAATGAAGTTTTGTGAGCTCCTCTCGGGTGTACAGACATGATGACGCCTTGTGTACTCAGCTCAGCAGCGAAGCGTTTCATTGTGACCTTTCGATCACTTAAAAGGAGAGTGTCCGTAGGTTTCAGCATTGCAGGAGTCACAGTCTTACGCAACTAGCCGGCCTGCGGAAGATCGGATAGATATGCTCGACAGTGTTACGATTCAGACAGACGCCTCTCCCAATGACTCAGTGTGCTTTTGTTCACTGTCTCCGTAGATTACCTGCAATTGCCCATTAATATCTGTGATGCTCTGATTTTCCGCTAAAAGAAACTCAATTACAGTTCTCTGCTTGGAACGCACCTTCGTTCCAGGCACCATTTTGAAGGCTACGTATAGCGTCGCCACCTATCGCAGCTTCAAGAAATAACTGGAGCTGAAGCAGGAATATTCTAAGATGTTGCAAAATAAATTCCGCATGTTTTCAACCGAAACTGGCCAAGAAAAAAAGGATTGCGTTACTTATTGAAGGGCACTCGTCGTTGCATGGAGGAACCTGCACTCTGTGTTGCGTACGGCGATACGACAGAGAATCGTATCAGTCAAGACAAAAATGACTTAATGACACCCGCTACCAGTGGGCATTGATTAAATCAATGAGGAAAGTTGAAAATTTGTGTTGCACTGGGATTCGAAGCTGAATGTCCTGCTTACTAGGCAGATTCACTGAACACTGCAGCATCCGGACACAACGGTCATAGCAGCTGCACGGATTACCCTACCACGACTCCCATCAGACAAAAATTCTCAACTTAGCCAACCACTACTAATGTAGTGCCCCTCCCATTATCCTCATTATTTGCGGCATTTCCCCGATCCCCTCGAGCTAGTGTGCATCCACACTGAAGTGATCAACTAGTTGTCCTCACCTTAATGTGTCCGCAAGGGCAGACACCACATATATAGAGAAGCGAGCTTGCGTCATACCGTGAGTCTCATGGCATATCGTATCACCACAGTGAGTGCCGCACCAAAGTGTTTCAGTATTTGTAGTGCTACGTTCAGCAGTCCCCACAACGGTCGAGAGAGACGGCCCGGCAACACAACCATGCAAGACAGGTTGCCGATCGGAATTGACAGGGGTAATGCGTGACGACATGTTGTGATCGCCTGGGCGAGGCGTCTGCGGAACGGGACTGTATGCCCATATCCTATGGTACTGCACCGTGCCGTAGCGCTGGTGCTAATAGCGCTGGAGCGTCGCCAACAGATGTCGCTGGGACAATGGCGCCAGATGGCGGTCCCGGCGCCAGGCGCCCGGCTCCCAACTTTTCAAGTACTCCGTAAATAACAGGCCCGGCGCGCGGCCTCCATAAAACGCGGCCAGCGTCGAAGCCGCGCCGCGCCGCACGCACGCACGCACGTCTCCTGGCGCAGCTGCGGCCCGCTGCGTTCTCTCTGGCCCCGGCTCCAGGGCTGAGAGGCCGCACCTGCTGCATGAAATATCCGGCAAATATCGGGACGTGGGGTGGGCGCGTCGAAAGATGGGGTAACCTCCCGCACGAGGAAATTACGAAGTTTCGAGGTTTTATGGTACCCATCATAGGAACAGAGTTGGCGCTTGATATAAATGTGCATTTTCCTCAATGTGTGAAAGGCTCACACATGAGAATCTATCACGCAACTATATAAAGAATGAGGATTAGAATTTATACTCCTAGTTAAGCAGGGGTCCTATCAGTGTCACAACAAAGTTTCTGTTCACAGACAATTGGTCAGCTGAACACAAATAGTCATTTATTGATCTGCTTCTTAGAAACGGTTCTCTTTAGTGAGGTGTGCACTCTTAATTACAATATGTTCAAAAATGGTTCAAATGGCTCCGAGCACTATGGGACTTAACATCTGAGGTCATCAGTCCCCTAGAACTTAGAACTACCGCGTGATCAAAAAGTCAGTATAAATTTGAAAACTTAATAAAACACGGAATAATGTGGATAGAGAGGTAAAAATTGACACACACGCTTGTAATGACATGGGGTTTTATTAGAACCAAAAAAATAATAAACAAAGTATTGCTAGATACGTGAAAGATCTCTTGCGCGCGTCGTTTGGTGATGATCGTGTGCTCAGCCGCCACTTTCGTCAAGCTTCGCCTCCCGGGCCCCAGACCTCACTCCGTGCGATTATTGGCTTTGGGGTTACCTGAAGTCGCAAGTGTATCGTGATCGACCGACATCTCTAGGGATGCTGAAAGGCAACACCCGACGCCAATGCCTCACCATAACTCCGGACATGCTTTACAGTGATGTTCACAACATTATTCCTCGACTACAGATATTGTTGAGGAATGATGGTGGACATATTGAGCATTTCCTGTAAAGAATACCATCTTTGCTTTGTCTTACTTTGTTATTCTAATTATTGCTATTCTGATCAGATGAAGCACCATCTGTCGAGCATTTTTTGAACTTTTGTATTTTTTTGGTTCTAATAAAACCCCATGTCATTCCAAGCATATGTGTCAATTTTTACCTCTCGGTCTACATTATTCCGTGATTTATTCATTTTTCAAATTTATACTGACTTTTTGATCACCCGGTACTTAAACCTAACTAACCTAAGGACATCACACACATCCATGCCCGAGGCATGATTCGAACCTGTGACGTAGCGGTAGCGCTTTTCCAGACTGTAGCGCCTAGAACCGCTCGGTCACCCCGGCTGGCTTACAATATGTGGTCCAAGTACACTGTCGGAAAAAAATCACAACACCAAAAAAATTAATGTAGGGTAATGAAATTTCTGGAATATGTTTGTCCAGGTAACATATTTAAGTGATTAACATTGCAAGATCCCACGTTAATGAAAGCACCAGATATGCCACTGAAAATGTGAAAAGCTGGTACATTAATAATCAGTGTAACTGCCAGAATGCTAATCTGTTGTGTTGTACAGGTGCCGGACGTCAATTTGTGAGATCGAGTTACATGCCTCTAGCACTTGGTCGGTCAATACAGGGACGGTTAATGATAGTTGTGAAAGACGCTGGGATTGTTGTCCGATGATGTTTCATACATTGTCGATTGGACACGGATCTGGTGGTCGAGCTGCCCAAAGAAACATGTCGACACTCTGTAGAGCGTGTTGGGTACAAAAGCAGTGTACGTGATCGAGCAGTATCCTCTTGGAAAATCACCCCCACTCGCGCCCCCAGAAATCCTGCTATTCATGAATGGCAGTGCTGCAGGTCGAATGACCGGACTGACGCACGAATCTGCAGTCATTGTGTGTGGGATAACCACGAAGCGCTTTTTCTGTCATATGAAAACACACTGCAGACCATTATTCCGCGAGTGGGCCCAGTGCGTCGCATACAGGCAGATTGATTGCAGGCGGGTCTCCTTCTAACAGCCGCGACCATCACTGGCACCGAGGAAAAACCGTCTATCATCAGAAAACAGAACAGACCTCCACCCTCTTTCCAATGAGCTGTCGCTTCGCACCACTGAAGTCGCAGATGACAGTGGTTTGCGGTTAGTGGAATTCACGCTATAGGACGTGTGGTTCGCAGCCCTCATAGAAGTAACCGATTTGTAACAGTTCGTTGTGTCAATGTAGTGCCAACTGCTGCTCAGATCGCTGCTGCAGCTGCAGTACGACGCGCCAGATTCATACGCCGAACACGATGGTCCTCCATCTCGGTAGTACCACGTGGCCGTCCAGGGCACGGTCTTCTTGCGACGGTTCAAAAAATGGTTCAAATGGCTCTAAGCACTATGGGGCTTAACATCTGAAGTCATCAGTCGCCTAGACTTAGAGCTACTTAAACCTAACTAAGGTCATCACATACATCCATGTCCGACGCAGGATTCGAACCTGTGACCTTAGCAGTAGCTCGGTTCCGGACTGAAGGGACTAGAACCGCTCGGCCACAGCGGCCGGCTGCGACGGTACATTCTCTTGAGCAGTACTGTCAGCAGTCATGAACAGTGGCTACATTCCTATAATTTATGCAGTGTCGCAGAAGGAACATCCAGCATTTCGTAAGGCTATTAGACGACGTCGTTCGACTCAGCAGGATATTAATAAAGGCGTCATTGTCACCTTAAAGGCATTTTTCATTCATAACGCATGGCTGTGTAGATCTACATGCAGCAGCTACGTAAGGCGGGTGACCTTGAACGAGGTTCGCCTGGCTGCCGCTAGAGCTCGGAGGACCGCGCTATAGTTCTAACTAAGCGCGGTCCGCTGGAAAAGGGTCTTTAAGGTCCGCCATTGCGGTTTACTGGCGCGCTATTTCCTGCCGCGCCCATTCTTATCAGTGTCAGCATCCGCTGCTGAGGCTGCTGCATGCTCATTCAACTCGAGGCAGCCGCACGATACACACAGCCATGCCGTAAAGGAGGAGGATTTACAGAAGAAGGAGTAGAATGCCAGTTTACAAGAGTGTTGATAGTTTTTCAATAACTGCTAATGAAACTGGACAACAAGAGTTACTACAAGGACCGATTACCTTTGTCGGTTGCAAGATTCAATTTTCTTGTACTACTACAGAGGTAGTTAGTGGAAATTCCTGGTTAACAGTTGCAATACTTGGAGGAGGCGAGTCTGCACTTGGAGAATTGGAGTTATAACTAAAGCTCACGACCGCTACAGCGTGTATTTAAAGTAAACCTGATTTGCATCCTCATAGTGGCGCTAATAGCGCCACCTTATGCGACTGGCATGAAATTGGAATAAACATCATCTTTCAGAACTAGAAAAAGCCTACAAATTTTCGTTTATGTCGTACAACTCCTTCTTGGTGTTGTGATTTCTTTTTCCGTCATTGTATCTGGGCAACCCCTTTGTAATGCGGAATTAACAACTAGATGTCTCAGTAGAAAAGAAGTCGTCAGTAGAGATGTTGCAACAGCAGAATGGGTCGGTCTGGAGGGCTCACTGACTTAGAACCTACTGTATACATATTTTACAGCTTTTGGGCCCCACCATACATCTATGACAGTAAGATATATATAGCCCGCCCGGTTAGCCATGCCGTCTAACGCACGGCTTTCCGGGCGGGAAGGAACGCCGGTCCCCGGCACGAATCCGCCCGGCCAGTCTGTGGATGGTTTTTAGGCGGTTTTCCATCTGCTTCGGTGAATGCGGGCTGGTTTCCGTATTCCGCCTCAGCTACACTATGTCTGCGATTGCTGCGCAAATAAGTTCTCCACGTACCCGTACACCACCATTACTCTACCATGCAAACATAGGGGTTACATTAGTCTGGTGTGAGACGTTCCCTGGGGGGGGGGGGGTCCACCGGGGGCCGAACCGCACAATAACCCTGAGTTTGGTGTGGGGCGGCGGAGGGGTGAAGTGGACCACTGCGGACCACCGCGGCTGCGGCGGGGACGGAGTCTCTCCGTCGTTTCTAGGCTCCCGGTTAACATAACATATATATAACATAAATATCTCATGAAAATGCCTTCTCCAACGTGTAGGTAGTTCCCACAGTAGACCAGACATAGCTTCATTATTCACTTTACAACAATAAATAAAGTAACTAAGAGCACAAATCAATAGTAATTTTGTAATGGCTACTACACTGATGGATGCCTATACAGCATTATTATTATTATTAGTGGCAGTGATCACCCACAAACACTGACGTCCTGAAGCAATTTCGGTCATTTCTGAAGCGAGGACTCCAAGAGTCAAATGTTTTCGGAATAGCAGGCCAAAGTACAATGCACGTGTTTTAACTCGGCTGACTTTAAATGGGGGTGCAGAGTGTGAGTGAAGGAAGCGTCGCTACGGAGAGGAGTGTTGCAGTAGAGGCATGTTTTGCCTCAAGCGTCTATCCACAATGTAAATAGTTAGCTGACTCTTCTGAGAAAGAGCTAAAGAATGCACCTGCGATTCACTGAGAATTGCTTCACCATTCTGTAAGAATGGATTGTGAAAAATAAGCAGTACTGATTACACTGAGGTGACAGAAGTCATGGGCTGCCTGCTGATGTCCCGTCCGACCTCCTGTTGCCCGGCGTACTGCAGCAACTCGACGTGACATGGGCTCAACAAACCATTAGAAGCCCCCTTCAGAAACATTGAGCCACCTGCCTCTACAGCCGTCCATAGATGCGAAAGTGTTGCTGGTGAAGAATTTTGTGCACTAACTGACCTCTCGATTATGTCCAATAAACATTCGTAACATGGAGCATTGTCATCCATAAATATTGCATCATAGTTTGGGAACACGAAATCAATCAATGGCTACAGATACTCTGCAAGTAGCCGAACATAACCATTTCCGTCAATGATCGGTTCAATTGGACCACAGGACCCAGTCCATTCCATATAAACACAGCCCACACGGTAATGGAGCCACCACCAGGTTGCACAATCCCTTGTTGACCACTTGTGTGCATGGCTTCGTGGGTTCCGCGCCACACTCGAACCCTACCATCTGCTCTTACCAACTGAAACCGGGACTCATCGGACTTGGCCACGATTTTCCAGTCGTCTAGGGTCCAATCGATATGGTCACGAACCCAGGGGCGGCGCTGTAGGCGATGTCGTGCTTATAACAAAGTCGTTTGCTGCCTCAGCCCATTAATACAAAATTTCGCCACACTATCCTAACGAATACGTTAGTCGTAGTCCTACATTTATTTCTGCTGTTATTTCACGTGGCGTTCCTTGTATGTTAACACTGACAGCTCTACGCAAACGCCGCCGCTCTCGGTCGTTAAGTGAAGGCTGTCGGTCTCTGCGTTATCCGTGGTCAGAGGTAATGCCTCAAAATTTGGTATTCTTGGCACATTCTTGTCACTGTGGATCTCTGAATACTGAATTTTCTACCGATTTCCGAAATGTAATGTTCCATGCGTCTAGCTCAAACTACCATTACGTGACAAAATCTGTTAACTCCCGTCATGCGGCCATAATCACGTCTGAGGTATGTGGGTACTGATTGCACTCAGAGATAATGGTTTCAGAAAGTTGAGAAGACCTCCAGTAAAGGAACTGTTCGGAGACGGTGATTTTTTTTGTATTAGCGTGACAGGGGACGCCGTCATAAATCAGCATTTGTGAGGCAATGGTATGTGGATAATAACATTCCTCGAATCGATTAACCTGGCCAGAATCTCGGCCTGCACACAATGGAACATCTTTGAGACGAGTTAGAACGTCGATTTCGCTCATCCTCACTGTCAACATCACGACTTCCTTTCGTTTTGGCTCTTGAGGAAGAATGTCCTGCCATCCCTCGCCAGACATTCAGACACCTCACTGAATGTGTCCGAGCCGTGCGCGCTCTCATATCGATCCCTGTGCTTGTGGAACCTTTTTGCCTTCTGTTTCTTAGCCAAGGCTTCTCTTGCTTCTAATTAGGTGGCGCCTTTACGGCGTCGGAAGCGGTATTTTAGCGCACCCGCAGCTCACGCTGCGGCTGTTGCAGCCTATGCGTCTTCCCACCACCAAGAAGATGCTGAATCGTCTCCGGCAGTTAAAAGACACACCGAAATCTGGAGTGGGTGAACAAGACCTCCACACTCCATTTCGTAGATGGTTCGACCTGGCGGACGACCAAGTACTTCCTCCACAGCACGCAGCGCGAACCTTCGGTCCAGGATAGAAATAGGACTGTTTTCGAACTTAATGCAAAAGCTGACGCCGTTGCTGATGCTTTTGAAGTAAATATTATTCCGATAGAAAACCCAGTGGACGCTACACGATATGCAGTGGTCGCAGGCAGACTTGCACGCTACCTTCAGAGGGAGGGTGGACATGACTCTATTCATGCCACATCGACAGTAAGTCGGCTCAACCTGAAGAAAGCGGCAGGCCCTGACGAGGTATCCAACACAATCTTGAAGCACATGTCTTCTGCAGCTACCTCCCACTGGGCAGCGATCTTCAATGAGATCTTCCGCACCGTTACTCCCGTACTAACTTGAACACGCGCCGAGATAGTGGCCACCGCGAATGTGGGCAAGGATCTTCGTCTTGCACAAAGTTACCGCCTCATCTACTGCTGGCATTTTCCAACGTTTTCGAGCGAGTCTATCTCAAATGATTTCTACGCCATGTTGTCACAGATGAGCAGTTGAGCGATGAAAGTGTAGGCACTTCGGCGCGATGTTCCTAGATGTCCCGCGAACGTTTGACAGCGTCTGGCACAACGGGCTCCCGTTCAGACTACTCGAGCAAATGGCGCCAGCCTCCCATGTTCACCTCATACCCTCATACCATCAAAGCATGACCTTCAGTATAAGCGTAGAGGCTGGTCTGTCTACAGTACGTCACATTCTATCAGCGGGGTGCCACAGGGCTCGGTTTCAGGACATCGCTCCTGTACATGTTTTATACGAAAGAGACGCCCAAGATTGGCAGGGTCCATCTAGCGCTCTACGCTGACGAATAGGCGCTGCACAACAGGACCATCACTCTCTGATGCGACTACAGCCCGCCACCAACACACTACCCGAATGCCCTGGCAAGCGGTTCCTCAACTTCACCGTCCCGAAGACAAAATTTCTGATGGTCTCATGTCGTACCATTCCAGAGGATATGCCGCCTGTCGGCGCCAGCCCTGTCTCCTGGAATCCGACAGCGCGCTGTCTCGGCGTCACTCTGGACCGTCGGCTTATGTGGCATCAGGACATCCAGGAAATGAAATCCAGACTCCGATGTCGTTTACGCAAGCTCTTTCCCTGCTGAAATCGACTTCCACGCTGCCTCCAGGTCTTGATGTCACACTGCACAAGGCCCTGCTCACCTTGTCTCTAAGTGCACTCCGGCCGCTGTGGCCGAGCGGTTCTCGGCGCTTCAGTCTGGAACCGCGCGACCGCTACAGTCGCAGGTTCGAATCCTGCCTCTGGCATGGATGCGTGTGATGTCCTTAGGTTAGTTAGGTTTAAGTAGTTCTAAGTTCTTGGGGACTGAGGACCTCAGATGTTAAGTCCCATAGTGCTCAGAGCCATTTGAACCATTTTTGAACTGAGTAGGCCGCCGTCGTCTGGGGGAAGGCATCCGAAGAACACACAAAGAAGCTTCAGCCTCTGCAGAATCGCGCCCTCTCCCTGGCTCTGCACCTGCCAAGAGACTTTCCATCCAGACGACTCTACGATATCGAGGAAGTCCCACGGCAGCAGGACCGTTTCCGAATGATTACTCGCACCTTTTATTCAAAGGCACCGCAGTCTGGAAACATGAAGATAATGAGACAGGGACGAAAGATTCAGCGCAGTGTCAAAACTATATGGCCACATTTCCTCGCTACTTAAACAACCTCTGTATACGAAACCAAACAGCTGGAAAAACCAGAAGACAGTCCAAACCAGAAGGGCACATCCATCACGTGCACGGGAGGCAAAATACTTAGTGTTGCGAACTCCACACTCTTCGGAAGGTCAAGCCACTTCGAGAAGCTCCAGCAGCGACGCTGCGCTTTCTGCTAGTGATCAAGGAAGGAGCCTTGCTGGATCACACCCCGGGCTTCGTAGTCGTAGACGACCACTACCAGCTACCATTGAAATCCCTGAACACAAGATTGGGCAGGACAAGGAAAACATAAAAGGGCGAACCCAGGACAGTAGAGTCATTTGATTGTTTAGAGTTAGGTAACCACCACATTGTGTTATTGCTGTTGTCGTCTTCAGTCCTGAGACTGGTTTGATGCATCTCTCCATGCTACTCTATCCTGTGCAAACTTCTTCATCTCCCAGTACTTATTGCAACCTACATCCCTCTGAATCTGCTTAGTGTATTCATCTCTTGGTCTCCCTTTACGATTTTTACCCTCCACGCTGCCCTCAGATGCTAAATTTGAGATCCCTTGATACCTCAGAACATGTCCTACCAACCGGTCCCTTCTTCTAGTCAAGTTGTGCCACCAACTCCTCCTCAATTCTATTCAATACCTCCTCATTAGTTATGTGATCTACCCATCTAATCTTCAGCATTCTTCTGTAGCACTACATTTCGAAAGCTTCTATTCTCTTCTTGTCCAAACTATTTATCGCCCACGTTTCACTTCCATACAAACACTTTCAGGAACTACTTCCTGACACTTAAATCTATACTCGATGTTAACAAATTTCTCTTCTTCAGAAACGCTTTCGTTGCCATTACCAGTCTACATTTTATAACCTCTCTACTTCGACCATCATCAGTTATTTTACTCCCTAAATAGCAAAACTCCTTTACTACTTTAAGTGTCTCATTTCCTAATCTAATCCCCTCAGCATCACCCGATTTAATTTGACTACATTCCATTATCCTCGTTTTGTTTTTGTTGATGTTCATCTTATATCCTCCTTTCAAGACACTGTCCATTCCGTTCAACTGCTCTTCCAAGTCCTTTTGCTGTCTCTGACAGACTTACAATGTCATCGGAGAACTTCAGTTTTTATTTCTTCTCCATGGATTTTATTACCTACTCCGAATTTTTCTTTTGTTTCCTTTACTGCTTGCTCAATATACAGTCTCACTCCCTTCCCAACCACTGCTTCCATTTCATGTCCCTCGACTCTTATAACTGCCATCTGGTTTCTGTACAAATTGTAAATACCGTTTCGCTCCCTGTATTTTACCCCTGCCACCTTTAGAATTTGAAAGAGAGTATTCCAGTGAACATTGTCAAAAGCTTTCTCTAAGTCTACAAACGCTAGAAACGTAGGTTTGCCTTTCCTTAATCTTTCTTCTACGATACGTCGTAAGGTCAGTATTGCCCCACGTGTTCCAACATATCTACGGAATCGAAACTGATCTTCCCCGAGGTCCGCTTGTACCAGTTTTTCCAGTCGTCTGTACAGAATTCGCGTTAGTATTTTGCAGCTGTGACTTATTAAACTGATAGTTCGGTAATTTTCACAACTGTCAACACCTGCTTCCTTTGGGATTGGAATTATTATATTCTTCTTGAAGTCTGAGGGTATTTCGCCAGTCTCATACATCTTGCTCACCAGATGGTAGAGTTTTGTCAGGACTGGCTCTCCTAATGTTGTCAACTCCCGGGGCCTTATTTCGACTCAGGTCTGTCAGTGCTCTGTCAAACTCTTCACGCAGTATCGTATCTCCCATTCCATCTTCATCTACATCCTCTTCCATTTCTATAATATTGTCCTCAAGTACATCGCCCTTGTATAGACCCTCTATATACTCCTTCCACCTTTCTGCTTTCCCTTCTTTGCTTAGAACTGGGTTTCCATCTGACCTCTTGATATTCATACAAGTGGTTCTCTTTTCTGCAAACGTCTGTTTAATTTTCCTGTAGGCAGTATCTATATTACCCCTAGTGAGGTAAGCCTCTACATCCTTACATTTGTCCTCTAGCCATCCCTGCTTAGCCATTTTGCACTTTCTGTCCATCTCATTTTTGAGACGTTTGTATTCCTTTTTGCCTGCTTCGTTTACTGCATTTTTATATTTTCTCCTTTCATCAAATAAATTCAATGTCTCTTCTGTTACCCAAGGATTTATATAATGGATCTGATACCTTCTGGTATCTCCAGGATTCTTCCATGTATACAACCTTCTTTTATAATATTTGAACCAAGTGTTAGCTATGATTAAGTTATGCTCTGTGCAAAATTATACCAGACGGCTTCCTCTTTCATTTCTTACCACCAATCCATATTCACCTACTATGTTTCCTTCTCTCCCGTTTCCTACTCTCTAATTCCAGTCACCCATGACTATTAAATTTTCGTCTCCCTTCACTACCTGAATAATTTCTTAAATCTCATCATACATTTCATCAATTTCTTCGTCATCTGCAGACCTACTTGGCATATAAACTTGTACTAATGTTGTAGGCGTAGACTTCGTGTCTATCTTGGCCACAATAATGCGTTCACTATGCTGTTTGTAGTAGCTTACCCGCACTCCTATTTTTTTATTCATTATTAAACCTACTCCTGTATTACCCCTATTTGATTTTGTATTTATAATCCTGTATTCACCTGACCAAAAGTCTTGTTCCTCCTGCCACCGAACTTCACTATTTCCCACTATATCTACCTTTAACCTATCCATTTCCATTTTTAGATTTTCTAACCTACCTGCCCGATTAAGGGATCTGACATTCCACGCTCCGATCCGTAGAACGCCAGTTTTCTTTCTCCTGATAACAACGTCCTCCTGAGTAGTCCCCGCCCGGAGATCCGAATGGGGGACTACTTTACCTCCGAAATATTTTATCCAAGAGGACGCCATCATCATTTAACCATACAGTAAAGCTGCATGCCCTCGGGAAAAATTACGGCTGTAGTTTCCCCTTGCTTTCAGCCGTTCGCAGTACCAGCACAGCAAGTCCGTTTTGGTTTGTGTTACAAGGCCAGATCAGTCAATCATCCAGACTGTTGCCCCTGCAACTACTGAAAAAGGCTGTTGCCCCTCTTCAGGAACCATACGTTTGTCTGGCCTCTCAACAGATACCCCTCCGTTGCGGATGCACCTACGGTGCGGTCATCTGTATCGCTGAGGCACGCAAGCCTCCCCACCAACGGTAAGGTCCATTGTTTATGGGGGGTAGCATGAATAAGTTGATACAATAGCCTCAAGTAACTGAGTGACTGGGTAAAGCTAATTAGTTGCTTACACCAACAATTTGCTTTAGGAAATGATTTTTCTTTAACAAACCACAATAGTGCCAGAATAAATATAAAACTAAAAAAAAAATTTAAAACCTCTTTCCTTACAAAACAGAAACTGATCCATGGGCAACAGCAACAATCACTTAAGATACGTTAAGAAAAGGTGACAAAACCTTCAAAAGATTTTCGGGAAACTAATTGACTTTTTTTAAAAACAGACGTACCCTTAACACAGGAGGGCAAATACACTGCTAAAAATCAGCATAACATCTACTAAAAATTTCATCCGTTACCAAAACAGCAAAATGGATTAAGGTTATCCACACACGAGACAAGTAAAATGCCAAGTCAGGCTCAAACAGTAATTGTGGTTAAATGGCTTGGAAACATTCGCATAACATAATAATCAAGGCAGTGCTTTGTTTAAGAAAAACTACTGTCCTAGCAGTAGTGGACACCAGAAGATCCTGAGGATGATCCCAGCAGTGGGGTCGAAACGTAGATAGAAGAAACATGACGCTGCCTAATAGCCCAGAAGATTTTAACTTCAGAGACAACGGCCACGAAAGCCTGCAGACTTACATAAAACTTATCTACTCGGAACTCGCAAAATGTGCAAGATAAACATATTCAAAAGGAAATGTAAAACCTTAAATAAGGTTCCATAAACCAGAACTTTAAGTAATATAGCCATTACTTGACTTAAGATCTTTTAGCAGGCAGCGTGAACCAGCCGGCTAAAGTGGCCACGGACATGCCTTAAAGGCAGTCGATAAACACAAAAGCGGTGCTTACGGCAACAAGCCCAAGCGGCCACCAGCGGCTGGAAACCCGGCTGCGTGTGTCAGAAAACTACGTAGGGCTGTCAACAGATGACACCCAGGTGAAAAATCGGCCAAACAAACACCTTAGGCCAATATTAATGGCCACATCTCAAGAAACTCTCAGTATAAGAGCTCTTAATCTACCACAAAATTTCAAAAATTTATCCTTAACCAAATTTTCTTAATAGCAAAAGCATAACAAAGGCGAAGGTAATGACTCTTAGAGCATTTAGCAGACTAAAATTCGCTATAGGAAAACTTAATCAATGCCAAGAACCAGATCTGATAGTGATTTAGCCAAACCACACGTTAAGGAACTTTGCGTGAAGCAAAAAGTTATACAACGAAAACGATAGACTTCCCCCTGCGAAGCGGGACCTTTAAATCTCATAAGCAATGCCCCCTACCGTATTACTTAGACATGTAAATCTACAATACAATTTTAATACATATATTTAAATAGGAACATTTCTGTTAAAGCAAAGAAATGTAAAATATGAGTTTAAATGCAAAATGCTTAAAAACACTGAAAATACGGGTACAAGTATATATACTGCCAAATTTGACTGATCAGAAATATGCATAGGCTGAAACAACGGAGCTTTGGCTTAGATAATTACACCCAGCAAGTTACCAAGCACAGGCAGTAGAGGTGAGCGTATCGTAGTAAGAGAAATACTGACCATAAACGCGCGATGTGGCAGATATCCAATAACCCTTTAATGTCGAGTGGGGCTCCCAGTACCCAGTCCCGCACAGCATGGAATATCAAAAGCCGGGCAAATGCGTGCGTAGCCTCTGACAGAAGGACGCCGTAGTCAGCTCGGTGTCGTAATTTCGACTTCACCAATTACACCAGATCTGAGTGCAAACAGAGCTAACGGCCGACTTACTCAACGTGTTCGCAATAGCTCATACTGCCTTCCCAATGCTGTTCAATGCGTACTTTAGGATTCGCTCTGTCAGAAATAATTTACAAGCAACAATCGATTCGCGCTGCCAATAGTGGCGCCAGTAAATAATGATCCAAATCGAGGCACGCGAAATCGATTGAAAGCCAGCCACGGCTCAGTGCCTAAGATAAACATTGAGTCTGTTATAAGAGCAATTCATGGGGTGTGAGTATATCTTACTTAATGTACAAAGATTTGTCTTTATCTGCACTACTAGTGCGTGTGTTTCTGTTATTAACCACCTTTAAATTTTTTATCACTGTCCGTAAGCCTTGATCACAAATGACGTGAATATTTTTGCACTATTAGAGCATGCTTTTTTTATTCAGATAGTCTTTTTTATGTCAATTACGATTAAACGACCAGTGTGTGTTGTAGTTTATTTACTCTGCTTAAGTATTTGTGTCTCGAAAGGTTGAAAATGGCTCTGAGCACTATGCGACTTAACTTCTGAGGTCATCAGTCGCCTAGAACTTAGAACTAATTAAACCTAACTAACTTAAGGACATCACACACATCCATGCCCGAGGCAGGATTCTAACCTGCGACCGTAGCGGTCGCTCGGTTCCAGACTGTGTCTCGAAAGGACTCAGTTGTCCGCACTCATTTTCTCTGTCATATTTGGCTTCATATGCTATTTGCCATTTATATTATTTAAATCTAATGTATTTTCTGTGTGTACGTTTTAGAATCACTACTGAATTGAGTCTCCTATCAGGGCGTGGATCGAGCTCAAGCCGATTAACGTGCGTCAGTTAATTCATGTGTTTCAGCATAATATTGTTGTCCTGTATATTTTGTTACTTTGAAAGTTTCTCTGATGATTAAAGTATATGTGCGTAAAGGTATTATTGATTTCTAAGTAAGAAAAAAGCTGTTGAGTTTCAGTTAGTAAATCTGAAGTGTATTTCCAACGTTACAAAATTAAAAATGCTAAATTTTTAAACATAGCTGCTGTTTAGCAACTGTGGATGCAAAAGAATTATTTTAGAAAATCAATCAACCAGTTGCAGGTATAACAACACTCGATCATGGTTTCAACAACTGTAAAATTGTTTTCCTTAGAAATAAATGGTCCTTTTGAGGATATTTGAATGTCGTAATAGATCTAGGACAAACCGTACTTTTGTGTAAGAAAGTTAAAGTGCAGAAACTAGACACATGCGAAGACTGTAAAGTTTTAAACACACTCAGTAGGGATGGTGACATGTTAAATGATCAGATGCAGCTTGCGAGTCGACAGTTTCTTGAATGTTTTAAACCAGTAATTCAGAGTTACAGTTCGTTGGTGGCCCCCACTTGTCACAGATTCTCATCAAACTTCTATTTTTTCTTGTAAACTATTTTATCTCTTTCTATTTACCCTCATTTTGACTATTATAATTTGTTTTTAAGTTTTCTCTCCTTCTCCCTTTCTCCCATCCTGCCCCCTTTGTTTTCAAATCTCTCTGTACTGTTACAGACCCTCTAATTTTAAGTTGTAGCCTCTGTAATAAATAAATGTTTAAAAAATTAATTTCTTTATCTCCAGCGCCTTACAACTCACAGGTCCTGGCTCGCCAAGTAAGTTCAAGCTGACATAAAAGCGAATAGTGGACATACTCCATATTAACGTATCTATTAGTAGCGGACGGAAGGGGGAGGGGGATAAGAGAGTTACAGCCTCCCCCTCCCCTAAATTCTAAAATGTACAATAATGCGAACATTCTATGAATTTGCGAAAGCGAAGTACAACAAGAAACGAAAATACTAACAAAATTATTTAACAGCTTCTGCTACTGAAATACCAAATTAAAAATATTTCCTCTTCAAGAACTTTGGAACAGCAGCTAGAATAAACTTTTAACAAGAATTCCTATACTTTGCGCGCATTAATAGCAACAAGGAGCCATTTCGTTTTGTACACAGACCACCCAATCTGACGACACAGATACTCATTCCCCAGCCTTTGGGATGCTTTTTAGTTAAAAGGTAATCAAAGTTTCAATAACTAAGGATTACAATTTCAAAATGTATTCAGTGTACTTTTGAACTACCATATATTTCTTGTATGATCATAAATGTCGCTTTTACTGACGACTGTCTTATAAAGTAAGCTCTGGAGCATTAATCTAAATACGACTTCCAAAAAAGCAGATAATTTGCTGAAAATTTTACCGAAAAAGGAAGTGAGTTCAACACCCTTGAGGCCTCGACTGCTAATACCAAACCTAAGTGTTAATTACAGTTTCCCCCATGTGTGTTTCATATTATGAATGTTTAGTTGCAACCAGATACAACCTGGTAAGATCTGTATTACACTGTAAAAGATCACATACCTATGTAAATATTTGCTCTTGATAATTACAATAAATTCTCGAAACATTTCAGATTCAGCCTGCTAAAAAGGGTAGCTAGCAAAGTGTTTCATTATTTAGACATGAAATCACACAGTTGCAGGCCTTGCAAAAATATCGATTGTCATGAATGAAATTAAGAAACGGCACGTCTTAAATACCTTGTTTGTAAATATGATGGGCTACTTTCATAAGGACACCTGAATCAGCTTGTGGTGAACCGTTTGAGCTTTTCTTCTCTCTACCTGCGGTTTCGCGCGCTAATGTTTCCATTTATCTTTATTTTCAAGCAATGAAGTCGCCACCAATAACGCATTAAGTGGTGTTGTACAAAAGATTAACAATTCTGCTTTCTTTCCCAAGTAATCATGAAGAAAAATTTTACCATAGTATAATAACTGCAGTGACTTAGTATGGTCAAAGAAGTTTAACAAAATCTTTGACAAATATCTTTGTCCAAGGTATGTTACTCTGTAATACAGTTCTAACAATGAGCAGGATAGCAATGACATTCTCGTTAAGAACGATCAGAATCGCTGGAATCTGCTAGCTTTACACCGTACCACAGAATCGCGTGGACGGCGGCGCGCCAGTATTCGCACTCGAGAGTGGGTTTCACCGTTTGGTCCACCATTGGCAACGGTGTAGCGTCCACGGGAGCGGATGAGACAAAAGCGGAAGCCAGCGCGTGCTGGACCTCGGTGTCGTGTGGACGTTTACGACGATCGCTGATTCTGCAAGCCGCGAACCACATGGATCGCGTACAGTGTGCACACACCACCGACGCGTCCGCAAATTTGAACAGGCGCCGAATGGAGTCCTGTCGCGTCGGCGAATTAAGAGGCGCCTCGCCAGACGAGACGTGTTAGCGCGTCCTTTGCCTCACAGAAACCCCGTGAAAACACCACGCCCACGGTCACTTAGAAGTGTGCATCCTCCGGGATCAGTAGTTGAGCTATTTACTGCAGTTCCGTGACCACGACTTGTTAACATTTCGGACCAACTGTCATCTATAAACGCATTGTTGTTTAGTCACGTGTTTGACCGATTTTTATGAACCTACACACTGAACTTAGTGCCTGGGTGCGGCAGTAAAATCCGGCTCACCTCATTACGGATTTGAAGGTGGTAAGAACAATCCGTTACTAGCTTCACACATTTCCAAGGGTCTTAAAGGGTCTTACGTGTTATACTGATTAGCATGCCGTCGTAGCAACGTGCCGTTCCAATTCAAACCACGTGCTACAAGTTACAATTTTTTTTAATTTTTTTTTTTAAGCCAGCATTACTAGGGTACTGAACCGCAGCCAGGTACATCTAATGTTCAAAATACTCGTCCAAACCTAAGACAATACTATAGCTGGTATGACATAGATACCTTTTCTTCACAGAACTGTCAACACGATGATAAGGTGATATACGCTGACGAGCCAAAGAAACTGGTACACCTGCCTAATATCATGTAGGGGACCCGTGAGCACGCAGAAGTAGCGCAACACGAAGTGGCATAGACTCAACTAATGTCTGAAGTAGTGGTGGAGGGAATTGACATCCTAAACCCTGCAGGGATATCCATAAATCCGGTACGAGCGGGTGGAGATTTCTCCTGAACAACACGTCTCAAGGCATCCTGGATATGCTCAATAGTGTACATTACTATGGAGTTCCGTAGCCAGCGGAAGTGTTCAAACAAATAAAACTGTTTCTGGAGCCACTCTATAGCAATTACAGACGTGTGGGGTGTCACATTGTCCTGCTGAAATTGCCCAAGTCCGTCGGAATGCACAATGGACATGAATGGATGCATGTGATCATACAGGAAGCGTTCGTACGTGTACCTGTCAGAAACATTTCCAGAAATATCAGGGGTCCAATATCACTCCAACCGCACACGCCCCACACCATTACAGTGCCTACACCAGCTAGAAAAGTCTCCTGCTGACATGCAGGGTCCATGGATTCATGTGGATGTCTCCTTACCCGTACACGTCCATCCGCTCGATACAGTTTCAAACTTGACTCGTCCGACCAGGCAACATGTACCCAGTTATCAACTGTCCAGTACTGGTGTTGACGGACCCAGGCGAGGAGTAAAGTTTTGTATCCTACAGTCATCAAGGGTACACGAGTGGGCCTTCGGCTCCGAAAGCCCATATCGATGATGTTTCGTTGAATAGCCCAGCATTGAAATCTGCAGAAATTTGCAGAAGGGTTGCACTTCTGGCACGTTGAATGATTCTCTTCAGTCGTCATTGATCCAGTTCTCGCAAGATTTTTCCCGGCCACAGCAATATCGGATATTTGATGTTTTACCAGATTCCCGACATTCAAGGCACACTCGTGAAATGGTAGTAGGGGAAAATCCTCACTTCATCGCTCTCGGAGATGCTGTGTCCCATCGCTCGTGCGCCGACTATAACACCACGTTCAAACTGATTTAAATCTTGATAACCTGCCATTGTAGCAGCAGTAACCAATCTAACAACTAGAAACTTGTCTTATATAGGCGTTACTGCCCGCAGCTCCGTATTCTGCCTTATATGTATTTCTGTATTTGATTACGTATGCCTATACCAGTTTCTTTGGCACTTCAGTGCATAACTATATTACGAAAACTTGTCTCCCACTTGTAAATTACTGATTTCCTTGTGTCAAAAGAAATTTGAAATTTCAAAATCCGTGGTTGTCAGGGTTTCAATGGTTAGGTTATTCAGAAGTAAATGAGGGCGTTTTCTGCAGTTTCTGTGTTATCTTTGCAGCTGAATTCCATTCGGGGAAAGGTACACGTGTTCAGTTGAGTTCGTTAGTAAAAAGGCGGTTCACAAAATCGAAAAACCCTAAAGAAGAATTCAGAGATAGTGAAGAGAAAGCGTATCACGCGAAAGCCTGCATTTCATTTCAGAATTTTATATTAATGTCTGAAAAGAAGACAGATAATGTTAACATTAAACTGAACACAAATTTGGAAAAACAATAAGCGAAAACAGAGCAAAGCTATTCCCTATTAGTGATACTGTTTTGTTTTGTGGACGAGGGGAATTACCATTGAGAGGACACAGAGATTAGGACAGGAGTCAGTAGACGAAGGTGCAACTGGAAATTGGAAATGATGGTAAATTCGGGGCACTATTAAGATTCCGAATGGAGGCAGGAAATGAAACTCCAAAAAACCATATTGAATGTGCACGTGCTAATCCGACGTACGTGAGCGAAACCATTCATAATGAAATTATTGACGCTGGCGGTGGTTTTAGTGTGCAGACAGCTTGTTGAGGAAATTAACAGATCTAATTTTTCAGTGTGCTGACAGATGAAACTGCTGATATTTCAGGAGAAGAACAGTTTGTGTTTCGTACTCGAGTGTTGATAAAGACAAAAATGTTTCCGTAGTTCGTGACTATTTCCTCAGATTTGTTCCTGTTTATGATCTTCGTGAATCGGCTTTGGCTGATGTTATAAAACAAAACCTTCATGATCTGAGATTAAATCCGAATGATGTTCATGAATTGGGATTTGATGGGGCAGGAAATATGAGCTATGTGTTCAATGAATGTACTGCAAAATTCCAAAAGTCCTATCCGCAGGCATTTAATTGTGCTAACCGTTCATTAAATTTAGCTCTTAGCTATTCATGTACCGTTTCTGCATATCAAGAACTCTTTAGGCAGCATAAACGAAATTATCACTTCTTCAGAGTTTCCCCTAAGAGGAAGAAATAACTGAAGGATAAAGTATTAAAGGATCACGCCAAAGCAAGAATAACAAGACTAAGGAAATTCTATGGGACATGGTGGGTAGAAAGGCTGGATGCTGTTTCCTTGTTTGTTGAACTATTTTCTCTCGTCATTGAAGCTGTGTCTGAAGTACAGGAACTTCCTAATAAAGAAATTTCAAGCCAAGTATTTTCATTTTTGGCAGTAATACAAAAACCGACATTCTTGGTGTCAATGGTTGTAGGCAGTCAGGTTTTTAGCCTGCCACATGGTTTAGCCGCTTTTCTACATTCAAAACAGATGGACTTTGATCTGTGTGAGAACCTAGAAAAGGAAATGGAAGATTTTCGATCATATATTGATCCATTGTACAAGGAGGCAGGAAGTGTGGTTGAACTTACTGGATATAAGCTGGCAATTCCAAGAATCACGGAGAGCCAAACACAGCGCCCTAACAGACAGAGAGTCCAGAAGAGTATTTTAGGCTTTCAGTTTTTCTCCCTTTCATATGCTATTTTATTAGCCAGCTCAAGGACACGTTTTAAACCATGAGAGGATACTAAAAACATACAAACATTAGTGTCGAGAAATGCAGTGCGAGCATCAGATGAAAACGTACAAACTATTATTGATACTGCAGTAAATCAGTGGCTTAATGATGTCGACGCATCACCAGAGACTTTCCTTAATGAACTGAAGATGTGAAGAAGAAATTCCCTTAACCAGAGAGCTCTTCACGTACTGCCCACTGATTTTATTATATCTTTGAACATGTGTCATGAAATTATTTTTCTCTGCACTCATAAAGAGCTGAAACTTCTCTGTAAATTGCCAGTAACTACAGCAACATGAGAACGTTCGTTTTCGACATTACGGTACGCAGTACGGTACGCATTACGGTACGGTACGGAGCGCAGTGGGATTGAACAGGTTAAATGGACTTGCCTTGATGCGTATTAACAAAAATATAGAAATAAAAACTGATGAAGTACTGGACAAAATGACTAAGAAGCCTCGTCGCCCTGTTCCATGGTACGGAAAATCGGCCTGCAAGATGTATTGCCGTTCACATTCATGTTGGAAGCTGTGTATTCCCGGTACGTTCAGTTTTCGTACTTTTTTTTTTGTCAGAGCCAAGGAACTCTTTGTCTTGGGCGATGGTCAAAAAAAGATTCTGCTGTTACATTTTCCAAGCAGGCTTGTATTTTCAGCCAAGAGCGGCCCCGAGTCACTTATCTCCTTGCAACTCTTCCCGTTAAGTTGCACTTCTCTCTCTCTCTCTCTCTCTCTCTCTCTCGCTATCTTTCCATTCTAATCCAAACCGAAAATGTATCGTCGACGTAGAGGAAAAATGCTTGGACTGTAGGTGTCCAGTTTAAACCGCCGTCACCTCAAGGTGTTCCATGTAGAAATCTGCAATCCCAGGCAAAAAGGGATTCTACGGCTACGCTGTCAAATTTTAAAGAAAGCGGCCCGTTGCATTTACAGTAGGCGGTAGTCAGTACATTCTCAAAAAGTTTAAATACTTGCGGCTCGAAGTCTTGAGCCAGGGGCACCTAAGAGTCTCTTGGAAGAGCAAGGTAAAATCGAAGCTTAGGAGCAAGTGATCCTTCTGCAGTCGCATTCCTTTAAGAATTTTCACGAAAGCAGCCGACTTCTTTACTTTGTGACTGCAGTGCCCCGCAAGATATTTTGGAAGCGTAATAACATATTTGGCCAGTGCAATAATATATTTGGCCAGTGCACAACTGTGTACATTAACACTGTCGAGTATTTTATGAAGAGGTTCTCTTTCCTTGTGGAATTTCAGAAGGCCCTACGATACAGTCATTTCTCCACTTCGTCTTGTAACTCCGAGCCCTTCAACAACCGTTTTTCCTCTCATTCTCATGGATGCGCCCTTCTTGAGCTATTTGTAGGCCGAGTCCTGTAGTAAAAAGCTTGTTTCGTGCTGGTTGTCGGTGGTCATTATCATCATTGCATTCACTTTGCCTACATCGACTCTCAGTCGCTCCCACGTTTGCTTTCACAAGTCGAAACTTGTCGATTACTTTCCCGCCTAATCGTCTCTGATCCTTCCTATGGCAGGCCTGCAATTGCCTCCTACACACCACTGTCAATATCTCGTTTCGGTTTGGACCTCGAGACGAGTGCGAGGTTCACCCGGTTTCGGGGGCCGAAGTTACAGTCGACTCATCTCTGTCAAATTCACAACCATTCTAGTATCATTCCTCAGCGCTCTAGATGACGTCAAATTTGCTGATTATTTCGTGGCAGCGTACCGTTTTCGTATATCACAGTCGGAATAAGAGCTACAGTCCGTCCACTCCCAAATGTGTGCTAGTAGTGTCGTTGCAGTCTCTAGGTAGCGTGCGAAAATTGTGAGTGCATTCTTGTCCAGTTCTTTCTGAGCTCTCGTACTATGGCCATGCTCGCTCGTTGTTATGTCCTATAATCTTCGATTTCACCGGATGCCGTAGTTCCGAAAACTGTGGTACAATGTACTCATTTCGACACCGTTGAATGAAATTCAAAGCGCTGACAAGTTTTGCTTTCCTTGTGTATTCTTTCTGCAGCGTTTTGAAGTTGCAGAACATCTACTCCCCACAGAGGTGCCGCATGTGTGAGTACCGACTTTCCCAGCATATACTAATGGTGAAAAGCTCTTGGGTTTCCAGCTGAATGGTGTGTTAAGATACAGTAACTTTTCAACCAGCGTCATACTCACCATCTTCTGGCAAAGCGAAGGGATTTCCGTATGTCCCAATATATATATGTAAGTACTAGCGGGTGCATCCTCCAGAAGGCAGGCTGCACTGTGCTCCCATCCCTCTCCTCGCCCTCCGCCACTACAGGTCACAGTCGTCCACAGGCGAGTGGAGTATAAATACTCGGACAACCACAAATCGCATCCCTTCATCAGAAGATAATATCACTCACTGAAGCCTGGTGGTTCGATAACGATACACCATTTATTATATTGTTCAGATAGATGTAGGTTCAGTTCATTCATCTTTGCTTGATTAAGTTGTCTGATTATTTAGCTAGAATTCAAAAAAATGCGATCAGTCTTTACGTGAACCTCACAACGTATGTTCGTGTACAGTAACAGAGTTCAGATGTCCATTGGACTTCGGAGATCAGGCAATTATGTGTAGAACAAATATTATTCTTCTAGGCAATTTATTTTCAAAGATGAATTTGATCGTATAAGCTGCAGGTTCCCTCCTACGTTTCAGTACATATCTTAGGTTTACGCGTCATACCAGTACTTCGTACATACTGAACCCTGAAATGAAACTTCAACGTACTTTTTCTCCTTTAAATAAAGTTCGCTATAGTGTCTCAGTTGTTTACAATTTCAACTTTCCTTTTACAATAGTAAGTTACTCTTCTTCCTATATACTATATATTTTAACATCAAAATCTCAGTACTTGAAAATTAAAACAAGTCTGCCGTTAAAAAAACCAAGGTTCCTTTTTCTGCGTATCTGTAATACGTCCGATTCCTCTGACAGAAGTAGTTTATTATCTTTGTTCACTCCGCGACTCGTTAGGACGGAATACTCGCACGCGACACAACGATTTTTAGCGTTCGCACTTGTAGTAGAATTTAACCGTGCTTTTACACAATTTTATCACAAAACAACACTTTCAGTTACTAACCTGTCTTTTCCTCTCTCACGGGACGCAAACTCCATTCCACACGCAGCCTCATAAGATGCAACAACCTGGATGGCACCCGGGAGCTTTTCATCTGTAGTATGCACCAGGAAAGTCTATAATCATCTACATCTACATGATTACTTTGCTATTCACAATAAAGTGCCTGGCAGAGGGTTCAGTAAACCACCTTCCAGCTGTCTCTCAACCGTTCCACTCTGGAAGGGCGCGCGGGAAAAACGAGCACTTAAATTTTTCTGTGCGAGCCCTGATTTCTCTTATTTTATCGTGATGGTCATTTCTCCCTATGTAGGTGGGTGCCGAAAGATTGTTTTCGCTATCGGAGGAGAAAACTGGTGATTGAAATTTCACGAGAGGATCCCGTGACAAAGAAAAAAGCCTTTCTTTTAATGATTGCCAGTCCAATTCACGTATCATGTCTATGGCACTATCTCCCCTACTTCGCAATGATACAAAACGAGCTGCCCTTCTTTGTACTTTTTTTCGATGTCATCCATTAGTCCCACACCGCACAGCAGTACTCCAGAATTGGGCGGACAAGTCTCTTTAGTAGACCTGTTCCACCTCCTAAGTGTTCTGCCAATGAATCGCAGTCTTTGGTTGGCTCTACCCACAACATTATCTATGTGATCGTTCCAATTTAGGGTATTTGTAATTGTTATCCCTAAGTATTTAGTTGAATTTACAGCCTTCGGATTTGTGTGACTTATCGCGTAATCGAAATTAAGCCGATTTCTTTTAGTACTCATGTGAAAAACTTCACACTTTTCTTTATTCTTGGTCAATTGCCACTTTTCGTACCATACAGATACCTCATCTAAATAATTTTGAAATTCGTTTTGATCATCTGATGGCTTTAAAAGACGGTAAATGACAGCATCATCTGCAAACAATCTAAGACGGCTACTGAGATTGTCTCCTATGTCGGTAATATAGATCAGAAACAATAGAAGGCCTATAACAGTTCATTTGGGAACGCCGGACATTATTTCTGTTTTACTCGATGACTTTCCCTCTATTACAATGAACTTTGACCTTTCTTACAGGAAATGACGAATCCAGTCGCACAACTGAGGCGATATTCCATTAGAATTTTAAAATCTAAATGCTATTGTGCTAAGTAATGATAAGATCTGTGTATTATGGAGCAGAAACGTGCTATTAATGGATGAATCTATTGTTAACTCCGCCATCTACAGCTACGAAAGTCCATTGTTGTTTGGTGACACGTATTAATTTAAGCGCCAGTTTGAGATTCAAGGTAGCAACAACATGGAGACAGCCAAGAAACGTTCAAAAAGCTTACCAGAAAACGGAATAGAGCAGTTTACTGAAATAATGAATAAGTACATAACTACTATTCAATTTAAAAAGCACGATGTCAACATGCCAAAAAGAAAAAACGATGTTTGGGAAAAAATACACGTTGAATACAATGCAGGAGCTCGTACACAAAAATCGCAAGAGCGGCTTAAAGTAATTTGGAAGGGCATGAAAGCTAAATGTAATCGAGAACAATTTCAAACTGCCGGTGGAGTTGTGAGACGAAGATCGACGATATAAGCCAACGGTTGTTGATATGATCCCAGATGTTTCCAGGGGATCGCTGGAGTTAACGACAATGACACATCTGAAGATAATGTGATACTTTCAAGCATCTTCGATGATGATAACTGCTCTGAAGGTAGCAATGAAACTGCTGAAGGTGGAACTTTATCCCATAGTCATGAACCTCGGCCTGCATTCTCTGTTGGGAGCTTATCAGAAGATCCGCCCAGCAAAAGAGGGTGAGAACATGCGGCTACAGTGAAGAACCGAGAGCAGTTGAAAAACTCAGACGAACTTCTTTCCTTAAAAATGCGTTAAATAAGAGGGAAATACAATGCAAAAATGTTGTTAATAGAAGGACAAAGATAAATCATGGAAGAAGAGCATAACTTTAAAATGGAAATTATGAATAAGTTCAAGAACGTAATGGAGCAAACATCAGGTTCCAGTTCTTCAGCCAATTTGCTCGATAAATTTGGGTTTTGTGAATGAATAAGAAAATGTTCATATGTATAAAACATCTTTTAGTTCTTTGAAATTTTTCAAATGCTTAATATGTTCTTGTTTCTTGTATGGCATAATATTTGTGTTTTCATTTCAGCATCGGTACTAATTTTTGTTAATACCACATTCCAATAATTATCTGAATTTGAAATATTAAAAAAGAAGTCTTTTTTTAAATATTCGAAACATTCTACTCAATCAAGAAATAGAATGATCAAAAACAAGAGAGAAAAAAAGAACATAACTATAAAATTACACATAAATAAAATAAGTCACTTTCCACTACAGTAGTGACCATCAGGTGGCCTATTTATTCATTTATGAAGGAAAAGTCTTTCCACTAACTTTTAATTTTACTAGAAAAGTAGGTACAATTTTAATTAATGTAATTAAGTATAATAGACCTTCTGACAGCTTGGCGAGCAGCATCTGCTTCAAGCTGAAATACATATTGTTCGATGCATTCACCTCCACAGCATCAGGGTGAAACACATCTGTAAATTCTATTCCAAAGATGTGTAGAACTTCAGCAGCCACGATAACATTCCCACGCCTGTTTGGTTTAAATCGCATTGTTTTAGTGAGAATTTGGAAACGTTTCTTCCAAACACCGAACGCTCGCTCTATTACACATCTGGTAGCAATATGGACTCTATTGTAGCGCGGTTGGGCTCTGTTGTGTACATAGTTCCGCGTAGTCAGCGCGTACACAACTTTCCCAGTAGAGCGCGCCCCACTAAGCACAACAGCGCAGGCGCAGCGCTCGTCCGCCTCCGCACTACGAGATGGTGCTGCCTTAGATACGGACCAAATTCTGCTTCCGCCGATCCGCGTACTAATATGTAACGCAGCCAATGAGATTGCTGCTAACGTAGAACCTTTTCTCCTCGCGGATCACACTCGCGCAGTGATACCTGACGCGCGAGGTATTATAACGAGTGTACAGACCTCCGATTAGTCAGTCTGCATTAGTCTGCATTTGTCTGTACCAGTCCTATAGTCAAGTTTCAGTCTGCGCCTAATAAGATTATCATATTCCTGTACATAGTCATGAAGAGAAATGTATAGACACTTTGTCAAGTATCAGAGATATGTGAGATTAATATTAACGTACCAGACCAAAGGAATTTCATTGTCAATTGTAAAGAGCATCCAGAACCAAGTTAAGTAATTTTTATGCTTGTTATTAGTTTAATAAATGTATGTGAAAATTAATCAAGTTCTGTTTAAAGTTAGTCACCGTCGATCTGCTACTCTAAGTGTGCAAGTGGCATTTCTATCGTCTGGCCAAACGGCAGAAGATAAACACGTCACGATAAGATCACGAGACATATTGCTGACACTCGCCTACTTCGTTAGAGCGACATGTGAAATAATCTGATGGTGTGTGTGCCGACGGTCTTACGGTACACACACCACAGGCTCCTGTGCGATCTCGGAACACAGACATCATAAGATGTTTGGAGAAAGCACATCCACTATCTCCAACAAGCAACCCATCATATTGTCAATTTTCAAATTCTGCAGCAACTCTACTGTTGTCCCAAATGCGTTCATCTTTCGTGGAACCCAGCCAACGGCTTACCTCGTTCAAAATATTCATATTGTCATCATAGATTATTTGTGTATTGATAGAAAAGAAATTCTTACGATTTCTGTACGGTTCTGCTTGTACTCCAGAAGGACAAAGTACGGGTATATGTACACAATCTATGGCTCCTATGACATTTGGGAATCCACCAGTTCCATAGAATTCTCTTTTGTTCTTTTATATATTTTCTTGGTTCTGTGCCATGGACACATACAGTGCCTTTAAGGCAATTAAACTGTTTATCACACTGTTAAAAGCTCTTCCAGCAGTAGTACGATGGATATTAATGAGATCCCCTGGTATGATTTGGTAAGTACTTGTCCACAAATAAGTTGCAACCTAGGAGACAAAGCACGGGTGCTATCAGAATTATGCTGCAGTAACGGCTCCAGCATTCAAAGCATCAACTCAAAAGATTCCTTACGAAACCCAAACGGCTCTTTGAAAATTCTGTCGCTGTACATCACAAATGGGTCTCTTCTCTCAATTACAGCCGTCATTCTTGGGATGTTCACCTCTTTCTATATTTCCCTGTATTTTACCTCTGCCACCTTCAGAATTTGAAATAGATTATTCCAGTCAACAATGTCAAACGCTTTCTCTAAGTCTACAAATGCTAGAAACATAGGTTTGCCCTTCCTTAATCTTTCGTCTAAGATAAGTCGTAGGCTCAGTATTGCCTCACGTGTTCCAACATTTCTGCGGAATCCAAACTGATCTTCCCCGCGGTCGGCATCTACTAGTTTTTACATTCGTCTGTACAGAATTCGCGTTAGTATTTTGCAGATGTGACTTATTAAACTGATAGTTAGGTAATTTTCACATCTGTCAACACCTACTTTCTTTGGGATCGGAATTATTATATTCTTCTTGAAGTCTGAGGGAATTTCGCCTGTCTCATACATCTTGCTCACTAGATGGTAGAGTTTTGTCAGGAATGGCTCTCCCAAGGCCGTCAGTAGATCTGATGGAATGTTGTCTATTCCCGGGGCCTTGTTTCGACTCCGGTCTTTCAGTGCTCTGTCAAATTCTTCACGCAGTATCGTATCTCCCATTTCATCTTCATCTGCATCCTCTTCCATTTCAATTATATTGTCCTCAAATACATCGTCCTTTAATAGACCCTCTATATACTCCTTCCACCTTCCTGCATTCCCCTCTTTGCTTAGAACAGGGTTTCCATCTGAGCTCTTGATATTCATACAAGTGGTTCTCTTTTCTTCAAAGGTCTCTTTAATTTTCCTGTAGGCATCCCTGCTTAGCCATTTTGCACTTCCTGTCAATCTCATTTTTCAGACGTTTATATTCCTTTTTGCGTGCTTTTTTTACTGCATTTTTGTATTTTCTCCTTCCATCAATTAAATTCAATATTTCTTCTGTTACCCAAGGATTTCTACTAGCCCTCGTCTTTTTACCTACTTGATCCTCTGCTGCCTTCACTATTTAATCCCTCAAAGCTACCCATTCTTCTTCTACTATATTCCTTTCCCCCATTCCTGTCAATTGTTCCCTTACGCTCTCCATAAATTCCCACCTTTTTGCAGTTTCTTCACTTTTAATCTACAGTTCATAACCAATACATTGTGGTCAGAGACCCCATCTGCCCCTGGAAATGTCTTACAATTTAAAACCTGGTTCCTAAATCTCTGTCATACCATTGTATAATCTATCTGAAACGTTTTAGTATCTCCAGGCTTCTTCCATGTATACAACATTCTTTCATGATTCTTGAACGAAGTGTTAGCTATGATTAAGTTATGCTCTGTGCAAAATTCTACCAGGCGGCTTCCTTTCATTTCTCAGCCCTAATCCATATTCACCTACTACGATTCCTTCTCTTCCTTTTCCTACTGTTGAATTCCAGTCACCCATGACTATTAAATTTTCGTCTCCCTTCACTACCTGAATAAGTTCTTTTATCTCATCATACATTTCATCAATTTCTTCATCATCTGCAGAGCTAGTTGGCATATAAACTTGTACTACTGTTGTAGGCGTTGGTTTCGTGTCTATCTTGGCCACAAAATGCGTTCACTATGCTGTTTGTAGTAGCGTACCCGCACTCCTATTTTTTTTATTCATTAATAAACCTACTCCTGCATTACCCCTATTTGATTTTGTATTTATAACCCTGTATTCACCCGACCAAAAGTCTTGTTCCTCCTGCCACCGAACATCACTAATTCCCACTATATCTAACTTTAACCTATAAATTTCCCTTTCTAAATTTCCTAACCTACCTGCCCGATTAAGGGATCTGACATTCCACGCTCCGATCCGTAGAACGCCAGTTTTCTTTCTCCTGATAACTACTTCATCTTGAGTAGTCCCCGCCCGGAGATCCGAATGGGGGACTACTTTACCTCCGAAATATTTTATCCAAGAGGACGCCATCATCAATTAACCATACAGTAAAGCTGCATGCCCTCGGGAAAAATTACGGCTGTAGTTTCCCCTTGCTTTCAGTCGTTCGCAGTACCACAACAGCAAGGCCGTTTT
This sequence comes from Schistocerca nitens, assembly GCF_023898315.1. NCBI lineage: Eukaryota > Metazoa > Arthropoda > Insecta > Orthoptera > Acrididae > Schistocerca > Schistocerca nitens. Next base: position 398,454,061 of record NC_064614.1, on the reverse strand, counting down.
GGTTAGCGTTACAAGGCCAGATCAGTCAATCATCCAGACTGTTGCCCCTACAACTACTGAAAAGGCTGCTGTGCCTCTTCAGGAACCACACGTTTGTCTGGCCTCTCAACAGATACCCCTCCGTTGTGGTTGCACCTACGGTACGGCCATCTGTATCGCTGAAGCACACAAGCCTCCCCACCAACAGCAAGGTCCATGGTTCATAGGGGGAAGATTTTGGTCTTATTTCGTACTTAAGTTACTAACGTAGTAGCGTATTCTTGAGTGGTGCTCTCCACCAGTAATGGAATAAATAAAGTTACTTCGGAAGTAAATGAAAAATTTACTTCTGGAGTAATTTACTTCTTTAGTTCAGTATTATGGTTGGTGCTCACCACCTTAAGACGATAGCTCGGCAAAACAGTGAAGCGCGTATGATACCCAAGTCATACCGTCAAAGTGAATTGAAAAAAGACGAACAGGGCCTACAATCCGAAAGAAATTCGCCAGATCTCAAAAGGAAAATGTACGTGCCCCTATAGGTGGTTTGGCACTACAAAATCCGAGGGACATAAAAAACGATAGCGGAATGACCACATTCGATAATGCTCGCGTTTCTCGATATCTAAATAAATTTACGAAATGAGGAACAGACAACTTTTCAGATTAATGACGGGCATTTTGTTAACATCCCAGAATCTCTCTTCACGCATGGAATCTACGGAGCGTATTCCAAAAGTAAGGTTTGCTGACGAATATTTAACTGTTGGTAGGCCTGAATGAAGTTTCAGCTGTCGAAATCCATCGTGAGTTATGCCTATTGTATGGACCTGAAATAACAGGTGACAAACGAGTTCGAAAATGTTGTCGGAAATTCCAAAATCGCGGTACAGCTGTTCACGATGAACAGATGAATGGCAAGCCCAGTTTCCGCACCGACGAAGTCGTTAACCAAGTGAACAAAAAACTTCGAAGTGATCGGCGATGGACGATTAGTGGTCTGGATAATGAATTCCAAAATAGTGCTTGAACCTCAATTTACAGGACTGCCAGTGAACAGCTTAGATTTTACAAACCGTCAGCGAGGTGAGTTCCAAAAATGCTCACTCATTAGTACAAAAAGCAAAGAATGCGTAGTCCGTGACAGCTTTTGGAGCGCTACAGACAAAATGGAGATAATTTGTTTTTCCACATTGTAAGGAGCGGCGAAACGTGGATCTCGTTCACCAACGCAGAATCGAAACAACCGTCAACGTAGTAGCACCATTCAAGTTCATCCAAACCAAAAATGTTTAAGTCATCTCCGTTCTCTACTCGGAAAATGACGACTCCCGTGTTTTGAGAGAAAAAAGGAGGTGCTTTTGTTTGATTTTATGGACCGTGGGTCAAAAATTACAACTGATTTATACTGTGAAACGCTAACCAAACTTAGACGTGCGCTCCAAACTCGTGCTGTGGGAACTGTCGCCTGACATAATCCTCCTTCATGTCAAAACCACGGAGAAGAGTCAATATTTGCGTTGGGAACTTTTTGATCACCCTCTGTACAGTCCCGATTTTTCACAAAGTGACTGTTTCCTTTTCTTGAATTCAAAACGCGACTAGGTGGAGAACTATTTCAAAATGACGATGAAGTCTGGCGTCACTAACTGGTTCAATCCCCAGGCGGCAGATTTCTATGCAGCGTTACAGGAACTGACTAGATGTGAATGACGATTATGTGGAAAAGTGAAGTAGACATGTGGTAAAATATTAGTGCCAATAAAAGCCTTTTCTCAGGAGCTTATTTTTTTGTGACCAAATAGATACTACTTTTGGAATACGCCTCGTATTCAATAGTAAAGGCATAGAGCCGTTACGACGGAATTTATTGCCTGCCATATTACTTTTCCTCGACAGGTTTTTGGCTGATAAAGCTCTTCTCCTAGAGCTGCGTGGTCATCCAAATTGAATACACAACAGGGATAGTTGGAAGCTCCGATTGTGAACTACGAAATAGAACAGTGTTGTATGCCTACGTAGCCCAAGTCACTAACGCACGCTTGTGTGGTGGCGCTCGACGCCGCAACAGCCATTTCGAGTCCTGGTGGTGGAAAAAATTTCCACGACCACTATTTGGCCGCAACGGGAGGGATGATAGAGTCGAAAAGTTCCTGAAGAGCCTACTCTGCTCCTATGTGATGGATTTAATTCCAAACCTCTCTGCAGTGAAGGAATCTGGTGCTGTTAATTGTAAACAGTCTGTCAGATAGGATCGTTAGGCTCAGCGGACCCCTTGGTGCTTTAGAGAGGTGTATGGTAGTGTTTCGGCATCGAGTTCCACCTCCTTCCTTCTCTCTTCATCGTACGACGCAATCATGACGTCACGTTATGCACAGAACCATTACAGTGAAATACACTCAACAAAAAAGACCACTCTCACACATCGTGAGGAAAAGACTGACTGTGCCCGGAAGAGGGAAGCATTTCCAATTAGGTGTGTAAGTACGCTGTTTATGTTTCCTTATTGGTAACGCCACGTAGCGCTCTATATGAAAAATCACTGGCTGTGCTGTGTGCAGTCTGTGGGTAGTTTGCATTGTTGTCTGCCATTGTAGTGTTGGGCAGTGGCAGCTGGATGTGAACAGCGCGTAGCGTTGCGCAGTTGGAGGTGAGCTGCCAGCAGTGGTGGATGTGGGGAGAGAGATGGCGGAGTTTTGAAATTTGTCATGAACTGCTATATGTTTATATGATGATATTAAGGTAAATACATTGTTTGTTCTCTGTTAATATCTTTCATTTGCTAACTATCCCTATCAGTAGTTAGTGCCTTCCATAGTTTGAATCTTTTATTTAGCTGGCAGTAGTGGCGCTTGCTGTATTGCAGTAGCTTGAGTAGCGAAGATTTTTGTGAGGTAAGTGATTTGTGAAAGGTATAGTTTAATGTTAGTCAGGGCCCATTCTTTTGTAGGGATTATTGAAAGTCAGATTGCGTTGCGCTAACAAAATATTGTGTGTCAGTTAAAGCACAGTCTTGTAAAATTCTTCAAAAAGGGGACGTTTCAGGTGTCCTAGTCAGTTTTGCTGTATGAATCTTTCTTTCTTTTTTTTAACTTGGAATTTGGAACTCCGCCTACAAATGAATATTTACTTACATGCAAGTTGTTATTGTCTTCATCATCATCCAACTGCCACCCTGTGCTGAATAAATGCCTTCTCTATTTATTTATGCATTAAGTGCAAATAATTGTACGCATTTCGGGAGAATAATAAATGAAAGGAATGTAACTGATATCAAACAATATTATGAATGTTATTCACTGTTGGTAGATACATTTTGCTTATACCTATTTAACGAGCATCAGAGAAAAAGAGTACGATATTACAGCACTACAACACGGCTTCATGGATATAAAATGGTTACTTAGATACATCTTTGATAAAAGTCAGCACTCTGTGGTATTGATTAGAAGATTATCTTAGAATAAGGAAAGACAGGGCGGCTGGACTTTAATATAACGCTGACGGCGAAATGACCAAATAATTAAAAGCGGAGCTCTAACTTGAGTGGAAAAAACCTAGGGAAGGAAACTGCCATTGTCGTAACCTTTTCTTTCTTTTTTTGTACAGAGCGCTGCTGCTACAGTAACAGGCCCACTAGGGAATATTTTAAGAATGAATGGCAGCAGAAACATACGATAAATGTTTTGTTACGCGTGAGACTACTAAGTTGAGACTACTAAATTTTTATTTTGAAGAGAAGCACAGACCTGCAAGCTTGGGGTACTTTGTACAATTAGGTTTAGGATAAAAGTTTTCATTTACCGCCAGCCTGTGTGGCCGAGCGATTTTAGGTGCTTCAGTCTGGAACCGCGCGACCGCTACGGTAGCAGGTTCGAATCCTGCCTCGGGCATGGATGTGTGTGATGTCCTTAGGTTAGTTAGGTTTACGTATTTCTAAGTTCTAGGGGACTGATGACCTCTGATGTTAAGTCCCATAGTGCTCAGAGCCATTTTTTTTTTCATTTACCTTTCACAAATGTTCAATGTGACCTTCACCGGACGCGCGACAAACATCAACACGATAGTACCACTCTTCCCATAGTTCTGTGAGCATGTACGGAGTTACTGTATTCAGTTCATAATGATGATGATGATTTGTGTCTAAAGCTGCTAAATAGCGTGGTAATCAGCGCCAGTCGTAGTTCATTCACTGTTGTTGGAAGAGGAGGCGCATAGATGGAATATTCCATAAACTCCAAAAAGAACAGAAGTGGCATAACGCGAGATCATGCGACCTTGAAGGTGCACAGCAAGATCCGTGTACTTCTCAAGGCTGATGCATCTTTCAGGCAACTTATTGTTAAAAAATGTTGTACTCCAACCTGTTGAAAAAGGAAACGCTATAGTATCGCCGTCTCAACTCCTGCTGGAAGCTGATAGTAAAACCCTTAACTTGATCTCAGTACTAAGTCTCTCTGAAGTTCACAAAATTACCCAGCGAACGCCATATATCGAAGCTCGTGGCTTCTGTCGTGCTTAGTAATTTACAAAGTCTAGAATGTATAAAATAGTCGAAAAAGGGCCGTTGAAGTTCCAGGTGTAGACTGACGCAACTTAACTGTCAACTAGTCGTTAGCCTATCCCTACATTCGCGACACATTACGATTATGTGCTTTTTTAAGACTTCGGCTGTACCCGTAAAAGCGTACGCTCGTTACAACCGAGAGGAATTCGTTCGATATCGGAGGCGAACGTTCCCTCGCCTGATGTTTTCCCGACGAGAAGAGAGCGCGTAAAAGAGACGTGCTCACTGGAGCGATTTATCTCCAGCGGGCCGGAACTTCCCTTACGAGAAGTTCAGCGCTCACCAGACGATGATCCGACGGCGTCGCCCAAGGCCTCACACACCCAGCCATCTCTGCCTTAGGAAGACGTCGCTACACAAACGAGGTAAGGAAAATCTCAAGCTCGTAGTGTTTGATGCGTTTATCCTTTGGACAAAGCATCTCTTTATAACGTAACGCAACCGACAAAAACTGTCAGGTCAGAGATTACCTGAAACTGCTCGTTTTATGTTATTGTTTAACAACAAACTCATAACCACAAAATCGTATGAAATGAGCTGCTGAGTGCTAGGCTCATATTCCGGCTGCATGAGTTGATACTTCAGCACGCTGCTATACTTACGTATGTTTGCGTCTCTGTTTCAGCAAGACGAGTATCAGCAATTTCACGGAGTCTCTATTGGGGACAGACTCGGTATCGTGTTGGGCAGGGAGAACTGTAACGCACTGTTAGTCTCTAAGTACACGCGCATGGTCTGTGAGACCAAAGAGAATATTTTCACATTAATACAATCTCTGACAATTGCTTCCAAGAAGCTGTCTTTCCTTTAAGTGATCGTAATAGGAGTCGACTGGCACGCTGAACCTAGTACTTTAACAATAACGTGTTTAGCTTACGTCAAACACAGGCAGAAGAGGAGAGAATTAGGCAGCTGACTGAAGAAGCTATGGTTTGAAGTGTAGCTGATAATTCCGATGACGGAGGATTCGATTTTGAAGAAATCCAGGATCCAGAATGTAAAAGTAATTCCCATGCCGAATAAGAAGTATCGGATACTGAAACAGGAGACAATAATTATGGTGCAGATAGTGAAGTGTCTGTAGGTAAAGACGGATTAGTATGGAAGTCTCATGTTCCGCTGAAGAAATAACTCATACGTTGTGATAACGTCTTAACTCAGTAACCGGGTGTGGAAAGTGTTGGAAACAGTGCTGTAAATCGTCTACCGTGCTGGGAACAATGTATTCTTTGATGAACGAATTATGCACATACTCGTTAACTGTAGCAACAGCTACACTCAAAATATCCAGGGGAACTTTTCTAGAGAGAAAGATGCTCAACAAACTATTAAATGTGAAATTGCGGCTCTATAGGGCCTCTGCTGGTCCTTATCTACATAAATGGTTTAGGAGACAATCTGAGCATCCGCCTTAGGTTGCTTCCAGACGATGATGTCGTTTATCGTCCAGTAAATTCGTCAGAAGATCAAAACAAATTGTAAAACGATTTAGAAAAGATATCTGAATGGTGCTAAAATTGGCAATTGACCCTAAATCAGGGGCAGGCAGGAATCCTGCACGTGTGCGGTGCACTTGTACGCGTGCAGTTAACAGGTCTTCTGCGTGCACACAGGGGCAAGCTGGCCACCCGTTTACCTCCTCTCCCCACCACACCTTCTGTCCACTCCTTCCTCTGTAATGCGTTTTGTTTTTCTAGCTTGCTTTATTGAATGATGGAATAGGGATAGCAGGAGTGCTTGAAATAAATCATGGTTTGAAAGAGTACCTATTAACAACGATACGTTTTATTTAATTATCACAGGTGGAGTTTACAATACGTTTAACATCTGGAACAAAATTTCTGCATACAGACAAACGCAAACAGTTACGTAAATTTTCATCACTTATGTTTGCTATTAACTGAGGCTTATTAATTCAGCAAATGGTTTCCCAGCTCTCACTATATTAAGCGCAATTTTATAGCTTGCATGTACCGCTGGGCTATTATTGTTATCGTCCTGAAAAATTGAAAACAGTGCTCCATAAAATGTTAAATCAGTTAGATAGACATGACGAAAGTCGCAGATCTCTCGTGACAACGGCACCTAGGACAGATGCATCTAATATCGTCAGGTCGCTCTTCTTAAGCTCAGTCAATTTCCCCATCTGCTCAGAATCCGACAATAAATTGTACTCGTCCTTGTGAAATTTATTATAATGGCCTTCAATACTAAACATCCGCTGACCAGCGAGAATACTGCCACATATTAAACATTTCGAATTTCACGTTTTTGCACAAAGAAAAAATGATTCTCCCATTACTTTTTAAAAGATAGCAAATCTCCACGTCTCCATTTCCTTGATTCACTCTCCATTTTCTGGTTCTTGAAATACAACGTTCACTACGTAGTGGTCGCTTCGCATCAACGTCTGCGGCTTAGCCTTGTACTACACTGGCGCAACCTGCCGGCTGCCGCCACTGCCCCATTCGACGATTGCACGCGAGCAGCACACGTGCAGCGCTGTGCGCTCACGAGCCGCGTGCAACGTTTGCCCGCCCCTGCCCTAAATGATGAAAAGTGTGAGATCACCCACATGAGTGCTAAAAGGAATCCGTTAAACTTCGGTTACACGGTAAATCAATCTAATCTAAAGGCCGTAAATTCAACTAAATACCTAGGAATTACAATTACGAACATCTCAAATTGGAAACAACGGACAGAAAATTTTGTTGGTAAGGCAAATCAAAGATTGCGTTTTATTGGCAGAACTTAGAATCAGTAACAGATCTGCTAAAAAGACTGCCTACACTACGCTTGTCCGTCCTGTTTTGGAGTACTGATACACCGTCTGACGTCCTTACCGAGATAGGATTAACGGAGTACATCGAGAAAATTCAACGAAGAGCAGCACGTTTTCTTTTATTGTGAAATAGGAGAGAGAGTGTCATAGACATGATACAGGATTTGGGATGGACACCATTAAAACAAAGCCGTTTTTCGTTACGGTGGTATCTTCTCTCGAAATTTCAATCATCAGCTTTCTCTTCCGAATGCGAAAATATTTTGTTGACGCTGACGTACATAGGGAGAAACTATTATCATAATAAAATAAGGGAAATCAGAGCTCGCACGAAAAGATCGTTTTTTCAATGCGTTGTTCGAAAGTGGAATAATAGAGAATTATTGTGAAGGTGGTTCGATGAACCCTCTGCCAGGTACTGAAGTGTGATTTGCAGAGTATCCAAGTAGATGTAGATGTAGACGTGTGCCCAGCGACTAAATCTACAAGATTTGTTGGGAATATATGACACAGGAGTTAAAATATTTCTTGTCGCCTAGGGCATAAACAAAATTTGTTTCCTCCTTCAACGATAAAGAACCAGAAACTCGCAACAGGCTAACTGAACTTGTTCAGAGTCCTTGCCGGCCTGGCATGAACACAGTGTACAACATAACTTGTGACAATTATTTTACAAATTATAGGCTTAAAAAACACACTTCTGTCCACAATGCATCTCGATGGGAATATTGAACAAAATACGGGCAATGACAAAGAACCATGCATTATCGTATTCTATAACCTTACAAGGAGTAGAGTTGATGTGACAGATGGAATGAGTGTACGATATAATTTAGCTAGAGATAAAAGAATATAGTCAATGGTTGTGTTTTATAGCAACATGAACACAGCTGCGATAAATGTCGCTATTATTTTCAACACAAATAAGGAAGACCAACTGAGAATAAGAAAATTTTCGAGGCAGCTTTCTTTCGCCCCCTGCAAGACCGTCTTCAGCAAAGGGCAAAACTAAAAACATTGTTAAAAAAAGGTACCTGAGGGAACTGGAGAGTTTTGTGGTGTGAAGTGGAATCAACGGCGAGCTCACGAGGACGGTGTGTGGAATGCAAAAGAAAAAAACAGAACGACAAGTTATGTTTGTAAAAACTGCCTAAAACGTTTGTCATGTACATTATACTAGTGTGTGTAAACGCTTGATCGATAGAATATCTCACTGTACACCTGCGTTATTTTGATAGCGGATCATTTTTATGTATCTCGCAAACAGATATATTAAAGTTATTGGAAATGGCACTACTTCATTTAGTAAGGAAAAAACCACTAACATGCATCACAATGTAAATCAAAAGCGATGAAAACTGTAAGGATCTGTGAGACCACCTGCGTGTACTGACGTTGAGATTCCAGGCGCCTGCTCCTCCAGCTCATGTGTAAATGAGTCTTACGTTCAAATGGTTCAAATGGCTCTGAGCACTATGGGACTCAACTGCTGAGGTCATTAGTCCCCTAGAACTTAGAACTAGTTAAACCTAACTAACCTAAGGACATCACAAACATCCATGCCCGAGGCAGGATTCGAACCTGCAGCGCCTTTAACCGCACGGCCACTTCGGCCGGCGAGTCTTACGTAATTGACAGCTGTACCAAAACAATTTTCCGAGTAACATATGATGTTCAATGTCTGGTTCTTATCGCCGTGACTATGCGGCATTACCAGAAGAGACGAAGAAACTGTGTTGCTATCTGATGGCTGCACAGCTAATAGAACAACATCAGTAGGTTACACTTTAAGTATTTGCTTCTTTCTTTCGCTTCCTTCCTTGGATAGAGCCTGTTTCCTTCAGTACCCCTCACTTTACTCTTAGGTTGTCACTCCGTCTTGTCCTTGCATTGCTTGTATTTCTTTCACCAGCTGATGATTTACTCGTATTTCTTACGATTTTCACAATCTTCTGTCACCCATCCTGTCTAGGCATTCATTCCACTCATGCTTTCTCGTCTTTGCCCACTCATTAATGGAGTTCACTTTACATCCTTTCCTAATGCTTTCAATTCGCTCTCTCTATATCTCAGTACGTCTCCTGAAATTCTCCGGAGAATTCTCATTTCTGTACTTTCCGAGATTATTCTAACACATTAAAAGTTGGAAGAATCTTGGAAACTACAAAGTTGTCTATCAGTGTAAGTCATAATTAGTCTCATTACTGTTTTTTATGTTCTTTCTCGAAAATATGTCGCTTAAACAGCCTGCCACATTATTTGCTTTTGCTACTTGCTCTCTAACCTTCTTCTCACATTCCCACTGCTGGACAATTCAGTACCAAGATAGTAAAACGTCATTACGTATTTGATAATTTTAACATCTACTTCCAGTTTGCATGTAATGGTTTCTACAGATATGGTCACTTTTGGGACTGTCACGTTAAGTATATGTACAAGTTTCTCGTCAGGTAATCTTCTCTGCTTACTAACAGAACGGCAGCGTCATTACAGCAAATAATTTTTATTTCTTTGTCCTCGATCTACGAACACTACCAAGCAAATCGTTCTTTATTACCTCGTCCATGATTGTGTTAAAAAGTAGCAGCCTCAAAGAGTCACTTTGTCTAGTACCACTATTAACACGTATACAGCAAGTTAACCTGGAACAAATTTTCGTCTGAATGTAACAGATGGAATAAATGTCTTCCGTTGTTTTCATTAAGTTGGAAGTGATTCCTGAATTGTAGGGCAGGGTTACCACATCTGTTAACTGTATCCTATTGAAAGCCTTCTGTAAGTCAATAAAACAAAGATAAACTGACGTTACATATAATGGGCATCTCAGCAACCTTTCTAAGAATGAATATTGGATCTGTGCATGACCTAACAAATATAGAGCTAAAATGCTCCTCTGCAAGGGTTGTAATGTTTTTTATTTCATTTCTTATTCTTTTTGTTATAAATTGAACAAGTGAACTCATTAGATTCATCCCTCTGCAGTTGGACGGCTCTTTCGTGTCTCCTCTTTTGTACATGAAAATAGTAATACTAGTTCTCCATTCACTTAGAATTTTGTTACGAGTTATAACACTGTTAACCAATTTGGTTAATTATTCAAGTGGATATCCTCCATACTTCTGGTAATTCAATGGATATCTATCTTTGCCTGGAGGCTTCTTGTTTTTTAAAGGACTCACAGCTTCTTCTACCTTATCTAGTCAAACAATAACGTCAACGTTTACTTGTACACAGATCTCAGATTTCTTTCCATTTTCTGGTAGTTTATTAACTTTTAAACAGCCCTGTTAAATATGCAACCCACGATTCCTCATTTATGTTGTCTACTTTCAAAATTTCATTTAATTCTTTTCTCTGCTGTCGTATAACTCTCCAAACATGTTTCTGCAGCACATAGAGCTCACGCTCTGTATTTATAGACAATATTTCCCTGTAGTCCTTCTTGAAACGATTCACTACTGATTTTGTGTCACACGGGTTCTTTCGGAAGCTTCATAAGACGCTTGTGTTCTGAGCGTTTTGTATTTCAAATGAGCACACCTCTTTCTTATTTTTACACATTGCCTTAACCCCTTGCGAAACCTTGGTGTTCTGTTTGTTCTCCTCTGTTGTTTTATAACGTATGCTGATTCAGCTGATGCTTCAATACTTTCTCTGATTTTCTCACGGCCCTGAGTGCGTTATCCTCCGCGTTAATGGTGTTCTTTTTAATTTTCTCTGCTAAGCGTTTCTGATATAAACTTTTTGTAGCTTCATTCCATAGTGACCCTATATTAAACTTTTCTTCTTTATGACAGCTTCTTTAGCAATCCTGTTCCTTCCTACACACAGGATTTTTGCTGTCTCCTAAAACCCACTTAGCAAAACACTCGCAATATTCGGCTCCATTGAATCCAATATCATATTCACGTTTTCTCTGAAAAAAAAAAAAAGGCCTCAAATGTTGGCTGCTCTTCTACCATTGTTTCAATATGAGACGTAATGTGGATAATTGAGTACGCTCAATCTGGGAACGGGGGGGGGGGGGGGGGGGCGGTGATGGAGGGATGGAGGGAGAGAGAGAGAGAGAGAACACGTGCGGAAGTGGTATCACCTCTTCGTATATAACCGACCATCCTACCCTGGTTTCACCGAACGCAAACAACAACATTGGATCAATCGCCGGAGCGTTTCTCAGATTTAGGTATGTGAAATTCAGTTAGCTTTAGTCCTAGTTTCTCCTATAATGTCTTGGCTGTCCTTACGTGAGATGCATGTTTACAAGAGAACCTTTCTACAAAATGTCGCAAATGGCTGTTCTCTAAGCTTCCTCGACAGTCTTCTTCCCTCCAGGGATTCCTATTTGAGTTGAAGTAACCTTTCCGTAATACTCGCTTTTGGTTGAGCTTAACGGTATTAAATCTAGTAGCACGACTCCGAGTTGTTTTGATTGCTTTCTTTAGTCCAACCTGGTGGGTATCAGAAGCACTCGAACAGTTCTCTAGAATAAGTAGCACAATTATTTTGTTTGAGGGCTCCTTTATAGATGAGTTACACTTTCACAGAATTCTCTTAGTAAGTCGACCATTGGCATTCCTTTCACCCAACCCTACTAGCTCGTTGAGTTTCATGTGATTTGCGACGTTAAGCAGAGATATTTAATCGATGTCACTGAGCTAAGCAGCACACCACTAATACTATATTCGAACATTACAGAATGGTTTCTCCTTCTCATCTGTACTAATTTACATTTTCCCACATTTAGAGCAAGCTTCTAGATGTTATTTGAGTACATCTGGAATGTTAAGCACATTAACTTTCAACAGAATTTAAACTATCAGGGCGTGCTGAAAAGTAATGCCTCCGGGTGTTTTACTTTGTTCTCAATATCGGTTGAGGTATTACAGGTCACGCAAGTTACTCGCTCTTCTTCCCTGCTTCAATGACGCAAGTTGCAACCCTCCGCCTCTAGAGGGCTTCAAATGGTAGCGTGTAGGATGGCAGTTTGTAACGTAGCTATGTCGATGAGTGAGAAACAGAGTGCTGTAATCGAGTTAATGAATTCGAAGAGTTTCTCCACATATCCAGTACCCTCTCCTTCAGCGTGACAATGCCATACGACACACGATCGTTACGACATCTGCAACAGTCTGACGGCTTGAGTTCCTTGTCATCGATCATCCTCCATACATCCCAACGTGGTTACATCGGATTTTTATTTGTTTCCAAAACTTAAAAAGAACTTCGAGGTCCTCACTTTGTGAGTGATGAAGCGGTGCAAGCAAAGGTGAGGGTGTGGCTCCATCAACAAAGCCAACCATTCTGCAGTGACGGCATCAAAAAACTGGGAGAAATGTGTTTATCGATATGGTGACAACATGGAGAAATAAATATATAGATGTGAAGAATAAAGATTTAGAATGTTAATAAAGTTTGTCTTATCTAAAAATCTGAAGGAGAAACAAGCCCTCGTACTTAATATCTGAAAATCATATACTGAAAAGTATGTTGAGAGGGAACTGCAGCTCATGTCTATTCATACTTTTACATTGGTAGTGAAGACGTTAAGTGCGCAAAGTTGACAAATATCTGAATACATCAGATGACATTGCATCATTAGTTAATCGAACTGAATTCTATACCTAGTAAATGGTGGCTGCCGGAAAAGTGTAGGTACCATCTGCTCTAGCGTAACCACAAGCGCCGGAACGAAGAGGAAGAAAGCAAGACCACAGAAGGCGGTGAGGTGACGTCAGCCAAAGGTCCGCTGACAAGGACCGCGCCGCGACAGGAACGACCTCTGCAAGAATATAAACGCCGCTCCTGTCAGCATCAGTGGACATTAGTGGACAGGATTCACAGATTATTAGCACGGCCTAGCAGAGAGTGCTACGAGAACAGATTGTAGTGATCCATATCCGTTGCTCGATTGAACACTGTGTATAGCAAGGACTCGGATTTATGTTGCATGTCGGCCGTCGCTTGCGACTCCTTTCTACATTAAAGTTAAGTATTGTCAATCTGCTTTATAGAAATAAAACTACTAATGTTATTTGCTTGAATTGTTGTATAGCATTCCGAGAACGCAGCATCCCATAGGCAACCTATAGGAGACGAGTGGGCAATACCCAACAACTGGCGACGGGAATCCGCTGAACCCAGTGCCCGACGGCCACGAACTTTTCGTTTGTATTGTGCTGGCGCCTTACTTCTCTCCTGTCTTTACTTTACAGGGGTGCTTGATTGATTTAACAGTTTCTTGTCGTTTTTGCTAATCACTGTTTTCAGGTGGGCGCTGCAGAAAATTTCTTTTATTTTGTCGTTATTTAGATTTATTGCCTTGTCTATTTGTTCCATTTGTGTCTTCAAACATGCCCACCACACCTGTCCCATTCCCAGCTCAGGCACCGCAGCAGCAAGCGTCAGATGCCACACAGCTAATGTAGATGTTTGAGTTTCAGACGTAGCAGATCTCATCACTACTCAACACGATGCATCAGCTACTCGCCAACGCTGCGCGGCCGATGGAACAAGCACCGCTTGTTACAACTGATATACCGCCTTTCCGACAGTTTAGTGGAAAATTGGCTGCACCAGTTAGATGCCCATATGCTAGCTCACAACGTCCCAGGTACTGTGAAACTTCCATAACTATTATCAACAGTCGGAAGTGCAGTGTTCCGCCTCATTCAAAAACTTTTTTTTCACACCGAGTGAACTTAGTTACGACTAGGTTATTGCTTCGCTAACTAACTATTATGACCAACAAGTGAATGTGGTTGCAGCTAGGTGTCAATTCCTCAATTGCAAAAAACGGTCAGAACACACTTGCCGTAAGTGGGTAAGAGATTTGCAGGGTCTGACAAGGAAACGCAAATTCAAATGTGCTTGCAGTGCTTTATATTCAGATATTACGTTGCGTGATGTGGTCTTGTACAATGTACCTGATGTCAAACTCTTTGCATTCCTTGTTTCATCCACGAAACCGGTTCTTGTACGAACTGTCCAAAAATTTTAAAGATGGGCTTTGTTGTTGTCTCAATACCAGTACGAAATGGTGTATCGTCCGACAGCTCAACATGGTATTACAGACGCACTTTCACGTCTTCCGATTAGCCCTGACACAGACTTTGACGCTTCTGCTACATGTTGTCACATCAATGCTCAGGATTCTGACTTGCTTCAGTCTTTTCCGCTGAACTACAAGAAAATTTCACAGGACACGGAAGCTGTTCGAGATTTGATCGTTTTGCTCACATGCATTCGCACATCTTGGCCTCACTCATTGAATGGCATAAAGAACTCGGTGGTGCGCCGATATTTCCCACGTCAGTATAGCCTCGCTGTACTGAAAGGTGTGATTCTTGTTCAAAAAGACAGTGGACAGTCACGTGTGTTGATCTTTGCAAAAAGATCTGTTGCAGTTACCTCACCAAAGACACTGTGAGTTAGTTAGCGCGTCGATACTGTACTTGGCAGGGTATGGTCGCCCAAATACAACAGATGACGTCCCAGTGTGATGCATGTGCGAAAAATCAGTCCGCTCCCCCACAAAAATTCTTTGCTTGGCCTACGTCGCAATCACCATAGCAACGTGTGCACATAGACTTTGTAGGGCCTTTTTGGAACACTCGGCTGTTGATTGTGGTTTACTCAAGTAGCAAATTTCCTTTTTCTGTGACAATGAACTCGACAACGTCAAGTAGCACAACTCAGCTGTAGTCATCGATTTTTTGCTTAGAATGATTACCTGAAATAATGGTGCCAGACAATGGACTTCAGTTCACGTCAAATGAATTTGAAACATTCTATGAACGCAATGGCACACAGCATCTAACTAGTGCACCGGTCCATCCACAGTCAAACGGTGAAGCGGAACGTTTTGTCAGACCCTTCAAGCAGTAGATGACCAAACTTCACTCCGCACGCACCAGTGATCAAGCATTGCAATTGTTTCTCGCGTCATGTTGTTCCCACTCACAAGATGGACCATCGCCAGCGGAATTGCTTCACGGCCGTCGCTATCGCACACTGTTCCGCCTTGTCCACCCTGCTCAGCATCCGGCGCCCAAGGAAGGTCGTTAGTATCGTTTCGCGACGCATGATAATGTCTTTTACTGGGTTTTTAGCGGCAGCAGACGGTGGGCGGGAGGCGAGATGCTCCGTAGACTTGGCGCTTGCATGTATCTCTTTTCATGTCCACATGGTTTTTAGCGCTTCCATCAAAATCAACTTTGCCTCTATCATGTACACGATGATCTTTCAGTCTCCTTTCCCCCAGATTCGCGGATCCAGAGGACAGCGCGGCCACGGCAGCCGCCAGAAGGTATCATCTCGACACCGCGTCCTACTGATACAGCTGGACCTGCCCACGCCGCAGCAGTCGCCGCCTTCTTCACCTGGTTCATGGCAACAGGAGGTGGACGCGTACCCTTCTGGTCGTTTTCGAGGAGACGTTTCCGCCAGAGCGCAGGCTGGATGGCGGTGTAAGGCCGGAAGCTTGACGCCCCCTGCAGCCACAGCTACCGGCCCGAGATTGCGACCACACTCTGGAATCCCCCGCCGTGGTCGCACTCCCTACACGACGACGGTCCGTCGCTTTGGGGGTCAGGAAGGTTCTGACGTAACCACAAGCGTCAGAACGAAGAAGAAGGACGCAAGACCACAGAAGGTGAGGTGACGTCAGCCAATAGCCCGCTGACAAGGACCACGCCGCGCCAGGAGCGACCTCTGCAAGAAGTGAATATAAGCGCCGCTCCTGCCAGCTTCTGCGGACATTAGTGGACAGGATTCGCAGATTATTAGCAAGGCCTAGCAGAGAGTGATACGATGTCAGACTGTAGTCATCTGTGTCCATTGCTTAATTGAACATTGTGTACAGGACTCGGATTTATGTTGCAAAAATTTCAGGTTAGGGAGGAAGATGTTATTTGGGGCTAATGTTAGTAAATGGGATAGATGAGGAAACAATTGAAAGCCCACTTCAGCACTTTCGCCACTGTTGTCGCTGGTGTGTGGAATAGTGAATTCTCTTGTTGACAGAGCACTTTTTCGCATGTCATCAACATCGATGTGTGGCAGTAACAGAAGAGCAAATTCAGAATGTTGCTGTGAATCGTGAGATTTCAACTGCTGCACCGATTGTAGCTTCTTCGGGTACATATGTCAAATATACCGTAAAAATTTTCGCACTCTGACCATGGTACAGACAATCCTCGTGTCACCGTAGGAGCAGTAGCATTACGCGAGGCACGTGCTGTACGGTCAGTTACAGCACCAGCCATCTTATAAATAACTTCCTCTGGGATAAGACACATTCCTCTTCCTGGTGCCACACCAAGCTCACCATTGTATTCGAATTTTATTATGATCGTCTCTAAACCATTTAATGATATCGGACATTTCCTCAGACCTTTCAGTTGGTGATACTGTCTCAATGTATCACTGTAATTGCCACTGTTCTGCTCAAACAGTTTCACTAACAGCGCATGGTCTCTCTTCTCAATAGCCATACGACTCACTCACGTTATGGCGTATCAAATGACAATGTAGATGTGATACCCTCATACAAACAGTGTACAGCGCCAGATTTACACCTGATGACCACCGTTGGAACTAATTTGTTTTCCAACGTAAATCGGTTTCGCATTAACGCATTTGCATATCTACCTTGATTCGCTGCCATACGACAGTTACGGCCCACACCGGGATTCCGCGAGTAGTTGCACTTTATTTATAACCACCCAAGCCCGCATCTCGTGGTCGTGCGGTAGCGTTCTCGCTTCCCACGCCCGGGTTCCTGTGTTCGATTCCCGGCGGGGTCAGGGATTTTCTCTGCCTCGTGATGGCTGGGTGTTGTGTGCTGTCCTTAGGTTAGTTAGGTTTAAGTAGTTCTAAGTTCTAGGGGACTGATGACCATAGATGTTCAGTCCCATAGTGCTCAGAGCCATTTGAACCATTTTTATAACCACCCGATACATCGCTGACAGGGAATCTGTCAGGATGTTTCTTCCCACATTCAATGACACAGAGCCCTAGAGAATGATTTCACACAGTGAGAACACCGTATGTTAGCTGTGAACCGGCTGAGTCGTCAAGCAAAACCGAGCAGCTGCACCTTGCAGCTAGCATGTATTACATGCTTCTCTGTGAATTATGAAAGATATTTTCAGCAAGCGAATTGCTAAAAATTTTTGTATAACCTTTGGAATGTTAATAGTGAAAGACAGTAGGAATTTCAACTAACTATTTAAAATAATTCTTATAATAACGTATTTAAAATAATTTCTGAAATATACAAAATCACGTGAAATGCAGAATTTGACATTCCATGATAAATAAATACCTGAAGTCCGAGCAAACCTCAGTCTAGTTGTGGCTAAGAACAGCATGCTGGTTAAAAAACTAAAATTTACGTAATAATTTCATTTTCCGACAGGCACTATTATTTCACTTGTTGAAGGTCATTACTTTTATTTGCTGTAATGTCTGAGTGAATAAAAGGATAAAATGGAATGTGTGTGAAGTACGAATATTTGTAATTATTAATAACTATGAACGACCATAGGAATCATATTGTGCAGCCTTACTGTGGGTCGCATACATAGGGGGAGGGGGGGGCGAGTGGGGAATGGGGGTATGTTGAGTGATGAATATGTAACGGAGTAAAGCCGCCACCACCACAGCCGAGAAACGTAAATCGGATGCAGTCACAGACAACAGTCTGATATCAACAGCAACGAGATGTGCCACACCAAACATCAGTGAGTCAACGGCCTCGTGCACTGACCAGCCTTCGTTAAGTTTATACAGTCTGTCCTTCTACCGCATGATGACATGTACCCTCGGGCACATTTGCAAATATTTGTGACACAGAAACTCAATGACTTCCGCACATTTTCAGCCCCAGAGAGCCGCATGTAAACCCTGCTGGCCAGCTCGAAATGATCGAACAGCTGGGCAGTAGTATGGCGTGCAGTCTGCCAGTCAGCGCTGTTCCGATGTTTCTGCCATAACCACCGTCGCCGGAGCTCTAACCACTGTCCGTCGCCTGACCACCTGGGCGCTTGGAAAGCTAAACTCTCTGCCTTCACTGGAGTACACTGAGGTGACAAAAGTCATGGGATAGCGATATGCATATATACAAACAGCGGTAATATCGCTTACACAAGATATAAAAGTGCAGTGCATTAGTGCAGCTGTCACTTGTATTCACATGATTCATGTGAAAAGGTTTCCAGCGTGATTATGCCCACACGAGGGGGTTAACAGACTTTGAAGACGGAATGGTAGGTTGAGATAGTGCATGGGACGTTCCGTTTCGGAAATCGTTTAGTAATTAAACATTCTGAGATCCATAGCTTCAAGAGTATGCAGATAATACCAGATTTCAGGCATTACCTGTCACCACGAACAACGCAATGTCCATGAACTTCACTTAACGAAAGAGAACAGCTGCGTTTTTGTAGAGTTGTCACTACTAACAGATAAACAATACTACGTAAAATAAGTGCAGAAATTATTCTAGGATGTGCGATGACACTACGTCGAAATTTGGAGTTAATGGGCTCTGGCAGCAGACGACCGATGTGAGTGTCTTTGCTAACAGCACGACATCGCCTGCAGCTCCTGTCTTGGACTCTTGACCATATCGATTGGACCCTACACAATGGAAAATTGTAGCCTAGTCAGATGAGTCCAGACATCAGTTGATAAGGAGCTGGTGGTAGGATCAGTGTGTGGCGCACACACAAGCCATGGAACCAAGTTGTCAACAAGGCACTGTGCAAGCTGGAGGTGGCTCCATAATGGTGTTGGCTGTGTTTCGTGGAATGGACTGGGTCCTCTGTTCCAACACAGTGGAAATGGTTATGTTTCTGCTACCTGGGGACTATTTGCCACTATTCGTGGACTTTATGTTTCAAAACAACGATGTCATGTCACCGGGCCACAATTGTTCGCGATTGGTTTGAAGAACGGTGTGGACAGTTCGAGCGAATGGTGTGGCCACACAGATCGCCCAACATGAATCGTATCGAAGGGTTATGGGACATAATTAAGAGTTAGTTCGTGCATAAAGTCCTGTGCCTTCAACACGTTCGCAAATATGGACGGCTATAGCGGCAGCGTGGCTCAGTTTTTTGTAGGGGAGTAGAGTCGCAGGTGTCCAGCCACCCTCGCATCTGGTGATGATCTAAGTAGGATCACTTTACCTTGTGCTACTACTGACGGGGAGCCGCAGTCTTCCGTATTCACGGTGACAGTAGCTGACGCCAGCCGTTCAGCTGCGGGCTGGTGAAGCGAGACTTCCCTTGACACATATGCTGCCGCGACAGCGCACGGCCCAAGATACTGCCAACTACGACGTGACTCCGGGAGACACTGCGTCCGTGTAATTGCCAGTTCGCTAGGTATCAACACTAGCATCAAAGGCTGAGGAATGTAAATAGACAATAATAAAGAGCTTCTTGTGTTCACTAGATGCCTCTTCTGACGCACCACCATCTCCGGTAGAGAGCCACTGGCCACGCCAAGCCACACTAGAAACCTGTTATAATTGTTAAGTAGCCAGTTTCGGTATTTTAATACCCTAATGTCTGCTGCACTCCTTCAGATTTGTCAAGATGTCGTTGATTTCATTTTATTTGCTTTTTGGGATTTATTAATTTGTTTATTGTGTAATCTGATTTTGTAACTGGTGGGACTGGGCAAAAACGGATATTACTGGATTGTGTGAGATGAAATAAGAAGCCGATTGGTTAGCATTTTATTCGGCCAAACAGAGATTGGGAGATGATTTAGCTCGTCGGACACTGGAAGTTCGTAAGCTATTCTTGTGACGAGAGGTAGCTTAATCTGAATCGATAATAAAAAAAAAAAATGTTCAAATGTGTGTGAAGTCTTATGAGACTTAACTGCTAAGGTCATCAGTCCCTAAGCTTACACACTAGTTAATCTAAATTATCCTAAGGACAAACACATTTACCCTTGCCCGAGGGAGGACTCGAACCTCCGCCGGGACCAGCCGAATAGTCCATGACTGCGCTCCCTAGACCGCTCGACTAATCCCGCGCGGCCATCGATAATCATCTTTTAAGATTGTGTTAATTCGTTTTCTGTAAAATCAGTTAAACTCGCAAAAAGTTACGAACAGTTGTGGATCATATGTATCGAAATTTAGAGCTTTTTTAGAGAGAACTGAGACTTGCCTTCAATGGGTATAAGTTCCGATTGGGTTGCTGTCAGTGATTACCGTGAAATTTCAGAGTCAGAAAACGTGATGTACTGTTTAGTATTTGAGCAGAAAATAAAAACCCATTACTCAACCTGCTTATCTAAAACAGCCTATTGAATTATAAAATGAGAGTTTCTTTGAATAACAGATGGTGGGATCAAATCTCAAGGTTTCTATTAGATAGAATGCTGTAACTATGAGAAAATTAGTACAAAATTTGATTATTTTTGTACTTTCATTTCTGGAACTGTATACATGGGGGCACTTGCAGGAGAATTGTTGTCAGTGTTTTAATACATTACTTCTCTCGCCGCTTCTCCGGAGAACCTGCTCATTCCTTATAATATCAGTCCACCAGGTTTTCAACGTTCTTCTGTAGCAACCCATCTCAAATGCTTCGATTCTCTTCTTTCCCGGTTTCATCGCAATCCATGTTTCACTGCCACACAATGCTGTCCTCCGAACATACATTCTCAGAAATTTCTTCCTCAATTTAAGACCTATGTTTGGTACTAGTAGACTTCTCATGGCCATGAATGTCCTTTTTACCAATACTAATTTCCTTTTTAGGTTCTCCTTACGCACTCTGTCTTAGATTATTTTGGTATCTAGACATCAGAATTGCTTAACTTCTACTTCGTGATCACCGATCATGATGTAAAGTTTCTCGCTGTTGTCATTTCTACTGCTTCTCATTACTTTCGTATTTCGTCAGTTTAGTGTCAATCCATATTCTGTACCCATTGCACTGTTCATTCCAATCAGGCGATCTTGTAATTCTTCTTCACTTTCACCGAAGATAGCGATGTCACCAGATAATCTTATCATTTATATGCTTTCAACTCTAATTCTAATTCCGCTATAGAACTTTTCTTTTATTTCCGTCATTGTTTCCTCGATGTATAGATTGAAATTGAATAGAGGCAGCGAAAGACTGCGCCACTTCTGTACACGGTTACTTATCCTAGCACTTCGTTCTTAGTCTTCCACTCTTATTGTTCCGTATTGGTTCTTGTACATATTATGTATTTCCAGTCGGTAGAGCGATCTCCCGACAAAGGCAAAGTTCCCGACTTCGACTCTCAGCCCGGCACACAATTTTAATCTGCGAGGAAGTTTCGTATTATACACTAGCTGTGGTACCCGACTTCGCTCAGGGAGTAGTGTGGTAGTCGGAGTAAAAGGATAAACTTTAAAGTATTAGAGGTATTTACGAATAACATGTTTTACTTTGTTATCCGGGATATGTATGTACAGATTTTTCGAATTTTCTTTTCGAGAGCAAGCTGCGAATAATTAACCGAGAGAGGTAGGAAAAATTGAGGCTGATGCCGAAATACTTTTAAGATCGTCCTTGCGCTTTGTTAATTGTAAAATTGTAGGCTAATTTTATCGGAAATTAGAATCTTTTAAACAGAAATAAGCTGAAATGGCAGTTCAGTAGAGATCAGTGGTATTCTGGGGATAAATAGTGTGTCTCCTTTGTACACTCCTGGAAATGGAAAAAAGAACACATTGACACCGGTGTGTCAGACCCACCATACTTGCTCCGGACACTGCGAGAGGGCTGTACAAGCAATGATCACACGCACGGCACAGCGGACACACCAGGAACCGCGGTGTTGGTCGTCGAATGGCGCTAGCTGCGCAGCATTTGTGCACCGCCGCCGTCAGTGTCAGCCAGTTTGCCGTGGCATACGGAGCTCCATCGCAGTCTTTAACACTGGTAGCATGCCGCGACAGCGTGGACGTGAACCGTATGTGCAGTTGACGGACTTTGAGCGAGGGCGTATAGTGGGCATGCGGGAGGCCGGGTGGACGTACCGCCGAATTGCTCAACACGTGGGGCGTGAGGTCTCCACAGTACATCGATGTTGTCGCCAGTGGTCGGCGGAAGGTGCACGTGCCCGTCGACCTGGGACCGGACCGCAGCGACGCACGGATGCACGCCAAGACCGTAGGATCCTACGCAGTGCCGTAGGGGACCGCACCGCCACTTCCCAGCAAATTAGGGACACTGTTGCTCCTGGGGTATCGGCGAGGACCATTCGCAACCGTCTCCATGAAGCTGGGCTACGGTCCCGCACACCGTTAGGCCGTCTTCCGCTCACGCCCCAACATCGTGCAGCCCGCCTCCAGTGGTGTCGCGACAGGCGTGAATGGAGGGACGAATGGAGACGTGTCGTATTCAGCGTGAGAGTCGCTTCTGCCTTGGTGCCAATGATGGTCGTATGCGTGTTTAGCGCCGTGCAGGCGAGCGCCACAATCAGGACTGCATACGACAGAGGCACACAGGGCCAACACCCGGCATCATGGTGTGGGGAGCGATCTCCTACACTGGCCGTACACCACTGGTGATCGTCGAGGGGACACTGAATAGTGCACGGTACATCCAAACCGTCATCGAACCCATCGTTCTACCATTCCTAGACCGGCAAGGGAACTTGCTGTTCCAACAGGACAATGCACGTCCGCATGTATCCCGTGCCACCCAACGTGCTCTAGAAGGTGTACGTCAACTACCCTGGCCAGCAAGATCTCCGGATCTGTCCCCCATTGAGCATGTTTGGGACTGGATGAAGCGTCGTCTCACGCGGTCTGCAAGTCCAGCACGAACGCTGGTCCAACTGAGGCGCCAGGTGGAAATGGCATGGCAAGCCGTTCCACAGGACTACATCCAGCATCTCTACGATCGTCTCCATGGGAGAATAGCAGCCTGCATTGCTGCGAAAGGTGGATATACACTGTACTAGTGCCGACATTGTGCATGCTCTGTTGCCTGTGTCTATGTGCCTGTGGTTCTGTCAGTGTGATCATGTGATGTATCTGACCCCAGGAATGTGTCAATAAAGTTTCCCCTTCCTGGGACAATGAATTCACGGTGCTCTTATTTCAATTTCCAGGAGTGTACTTTCCAGTCATAAGTTAGGCTTCGATGCTGTTATTCGATAGCTGTTTGACAGTCACCCTTCTTCCATTACATAGCCTTTGAGAGTAGCGATTTCTGGGTAGTATCAATTGACATCCAGTTTTAAGTCGAAGGCAGTGTAACGGCATTCCTGCAACTTGCAAAGAGTTCAGAAATTCTGTAGGAAGTTCACACTTTCTTCAATGTTTACCATCGTGTCGTTCGATTGGTATATATTCTCTCTTCACCAGAATTTTCTTTTGAATATGAAATTTGATATCGTCGACAGTATTATTTTTAGTTGCCATAATTTTCGTTGCAAATAGCCGGTCCGGATTGGTATAGCTGTGAACAACGGTTGAATAAATTAGGTCCACGAGTTCGTTTTGTGCAGTGGCTATGTTGCAGAAATCACAGTTGAATTTTGTGAGGTCGGTCGTCTGGTCAGTAGGATACGTGCCTTCTTCATACCATTTTTTTTTTTTTTTTTTTTTAGCATACATTAATCTCGTCTGCTGATGTCGACTTGGGAATAACTGGAAGTGTTTGTCGGAAATCTCATAAGAGTATGAGCAGAGCTCCTCCCATCACTTCAGAGTTTACTCTCAAGTCTTGTAATGCTCTGTACATGTCTTCGAGTGATTTTTCATGTTTCATTGTGCATTCGTCCCAGAAAATAACTTGTGCTTGCTTTACAAGTACCAGTCCAGATACTCTTCAGATTTTACATACCGGGAATTGTTCTTCGGCTATATTCACCGGTAGTTATAACACGAAATGAGATGTTCGCCCTCCTTCCATAAGTGTGGCTGCAATGCAGGATGATGCCAGTGCAAGTGAAATGTGTTGTTTAGTTGTTTAGCACGTATTACCGCCAGGAATAGATTTATTACAAACGTTTTCCAGGTGCGGCTTGGTGCGGCCAAGTAAATAACTCCAACAATGTTTTTGTCGATCCGGTCCATTTTAAGGTTGTATATTTCCTTTTGATATTCATTGAGGAGCGGTTTGTTGTCAGCAATGTACTGAAGTAATTCGTCGATGTTATAGCTTTTTCCCATTGTAATTGCAAAGTTTAGAATACCGATAGCATCTTTTGGTGCTCGCAACCAAAGCAGCACTAACCTCTGGTTGTTTATTGCTAAACGTTTATCTTCTTGGCAAGTGATTGATTCATTGAGGAATTCACCACTGAATTCGATGGTCAGTTCAGGATGAGCTTGTCGAATTTGGTACAGTACGTCATCCCTCCAATTCTCTCTGAAGGAGTCCCACAGCCGTTTTGGATACGATGGGTTACATGTTGTTAATATTGTGGTGAATAAGTCTCTGCCGGGCGGAGTGACCGCGCGGTTTGAGGCTCCATGTCACGGACTGCGCGGACCCACCCGCCGGAGGTTCGCGTCCTCCCTCGGGCGTGTGTGTGTGTGTGTGTGTGTGTGTGTGTGTGTGTGTGTGTGTGTGTGTGTTGTTCTTGGCACAAGTTCGTTTAAGTACTGTGTAAGTCTAGGGACCGATGACCTCAGCAGTTTAGTCCCTAAGGAATTCACACACACACAATAAGTCTCTCATCTGTCCAGCTCAGACTATGAGTGGGGCTTCTTGCAGTATTAATTTCCTGTGGTTGTTATTTTCCAGTAGTCCTATGCGTTGGCACGTTTCTTTGTACGTCTTGCATACGTACCCTTCAACAGTCTTGAGATCTGTTAAACTCGTTCGTACCCGCTTTTAGTGTAGCAACATACGGAAATAAAAACATTCGGCGTTCTTCCGATGAACTGTGTATACTCTGCCTAGTGCGCCAGTTTACGTGATTCCTGGATGATCTCGTACTGGAATTCCTTGATTTCGTCACTGAAAGATTTTTCTTGTTGTGTTCCACGTACAATAGGTAGGGACGTCGACATACAGTAACGTTTTCGCGAATGAATCCGTTTGGCAAAGTTGGTAAAAAGCTGTTAATGTTGTGTACTGAGATGGTACGATTGCAGTTTTTCTGGAGGTGTACTTTTTGAAGTAATCTCTCTGTCCATTCTCCAAATGTACTGATAGATTTTGCACAGCTGGTTCACGTTCGTGTATGGGAAAACTGAAAAGTCGCCTTGGTGCTTCGTTACTGTTGATGTAGCCTCTCATTTGGTACATGAGGATTTTTACGTGTTTCTGTTTTGTTGTTCGCTGCCTTCAGCTTTTTCAAATTCTGCCATGTCACTGCCTTTGTTCACTTACTTACAGACGTATTTGAGGGATTTAACGGAAGTATTCTACGTTTATGTGTGCTTGGAATATTTTGGAAAGTATTGTGTTATATGGTACTACCTATTGATTATCTATTTACAGTTCGCCACTGCCTAAGCCACCGTTTTTAGGTGATCGCCTTCTGTATTTGGGATGGCCATCAACTGCGGTTTGTGTGTGATCCAAGTATTGTTCTGGGAATTTTCTTGTGCACTTTCTATCAGTCATGCTTGTGGAATTGGGGATTAATAGCACACATGGTCTGCGAATCACGTTCTTCACTACTACTACATCGTACAGTTCTGGATCTTCTTGTGGATTGGGAAATTCAGCTTGGATCATTTTGTCGATATCCGTAAGATGAATTCTGTTTTGTAGCCATATGAGATTGTGTGAGTGAGGCAGTCCTCGTTTTTGCCATTCCATTTTGTACATTCATCATCTAAAGCTTCGAAAGACGTAGTATTTGGTGATGATTTCAATAAATCTTTTTGTTTCTGTCTGAAAATTCGGGCTATTATGTCATTTTGATGCATGGGGGCTTGTCCGTATCTTATTTGTTCTTTGATTTCTGCTCACGACGAGTTGCACATGAAAGTGATAAAGCAGTCAGGTTGACCACATTTTCTTATGTAGGTAATGCCATCTTGAGTGTATTCATGCACATATCTCGGACTTCCTACGTATGATGAGGGTAAGATTACCACTGTTCCAATGTCATCAACGTTTCCGTCATTGATGATTGCATCTTGATTCTGGATGTATTCTTCCATGCGTAGTTTCTTCTGATTCACTCTTCTGTAAAGCATCCATTCCGCTTCTGTTTTTGTATACATATATACCGCGAATTGTTGGAATAAACGGAGATTGTTGAGAAAGTGACTATATGTTTCGTTGTCTCCGATCATGAAGCGGTAAGCATGAACTCCTTGGAAGTGACTTTTTTGTTTGTTTCTGTTTCTTTTTGGATTTTCTTCACATTAAAATGATATCCGTTCTGTTGTTGTTGTTGTGGTCTTCAGTCCTGAGACTGGTTTGATGCAGCTCTCCATGCTAATCTATCCTGTGCAAGCTCCTTCATCTCCCAGTACCTACTGCAACCTACATCCTTCTGAAACTGCTTAGTGTATTCATCTCTTGGTCTCCCTCTACGATTTTTACCCTCCACACTGCCCTCCAATGCTACATTTGTGATCCCTTGGTGCCTCAGGACATGTCCTACCAACCGATCCCTTGTTCTAGTCAAGTTGTGCCAGACACTTCTCTTCTCCCCAGTCCTATTCAATACCTCCTCATTAGTTACGTGATCTTCCCATCTAACCTTCAACATTCTTCTGTAGCACCACATTTCAAAAGCTTCTATTCTCTTCTTGTCCAAACTATTTATTGTCCATGTTTCACTTCCATACATGGCCACACTCCATACAAATACTTTCAGAAACAACTTCCTGACACTTAAATCTATACTCGATGTTAACAAATTTCTCTTCTTCAGAAACGCTTTCCTTGCCATTGCCAGTCTACATTTTATATCTTCTCTACTTTGACCATCATCAGTTATTTTGCGCCCCAAATAGCAAAACTCCTTTACTACTTTAAGTGTCTCATTTCCTAATCTAATTCCCTCAGCATCACCCGACTTAATTCGACTACATTCCGTCATCCTCGTTTTGCTTTTGTTGATGTTCATCTGATACCCTCCTTTCAAGACACTGTCCATTCCGTTCAACTGCTCTTCCAAGTCCTTTGCTGTCTCTGATAGAATTACAATGTCATCGGTGAACCTCAAAGTTTTTATTTCTTCTCCCTGGTTTTTAATACCTACTCCAAATTTTTCTTTTGTCTCCTTTACTGCTTGCTCAATATACAGATTGAATAACATCGGGGAGAGGGTACAACCCTGTCTCACTCCCTTCCCAACCACCGCTTCCCTTTCATGACCCTCGACTCTTATAACTCCCATCTGGTTTCTGTACAAATTGTAAATAGCTTTTCGCTCCCTGTATTTTACCCCTGCCACCTTTAGAATTTGAAAGAGAGTATTTCAGTCAACATTGTCAAAAGCTTTCTCTAAGTCTACAAATGCTAGAAACGTAGGTTTGCCTTTCCTTAATCTTCCTTCTGAGATAAGTCGTAAGGTCAGTATTGCCTCACGTATTCCAACATTTCTACGGAATCCAAACTGATCTTTCCCGAGGTCCGCTTCTACCAGTTTTTCCATTCATCTGTAAATAATTCGCGTTAGTATTTTGCAACTGTGACTTATTAAACTGATAGTTCGGTAATTTTCACATCTGTCAACACCTGCTTTTTTTGGGATTGGAATTATTATATTCTTCTTGAAGTCTGAGGGTATTTCGCCCGTCTCGTTCATCTTGTTCACCAGATGGTAGAGTTTGGCAGGACCGGCTCTCCCAAGGCCATCAGTAGTTCTAATGGAATGTTGTCTACTTCCGGGGCCTTGTTTCGACTCAGGTCTTTCAGTGCTCCGTCAAACTCTTCACGCAGTATCGGATCTCCCATTTCATCTTCATCTACATACTCTTCCATTTCCATAATATTGTCCTCAAGTACATCGCCCTTGTATAGACCCTCTATATACTCCTTCCACCTTTCTGCTTTCCCCTCTTTGCTTAGAACAGGGATTCCATCTCAGCTCTTGATATTCATACAAGTGGCTCTCTTTTCTCCAAAAGTCTCTTTAATTTTCCTACAGGCTGTATCTATCTTACCCCTAGTGAGATAAGCCTCTACATCCTTACATTTGTCCTCTACCCATGCCTGCTTAGCCATTTTGCACTTCCTGTCGATCTCATTTTTGAGACGTTTGTATTCCTTTTTGCCTGCTTCATTTACTGCATTTTTATATTTTCTCCTTTCATCAATTAAATTCAATATTTCTTCTGTTACCCAAGGATTTCTACTAGCCCTCGTCTTTTTACCTACTTGATCCTCTGCTGCCTTCACTACTTCATCCCTCAGAGCTACCCATTCGTCTTCTATTGTATTTCTTTCCTCCATTCCTGTCAATTGTTCCCTTACGCTCTCCTGAAACTCTGTACAACCTCTGGTTCTTTCAGTTCATCCAGGTCTCATCTCCTTAAATTCCCACCTTTTTGCAGTTTCTTCAGTTTCAGTCTACAGTTCATAACCAATAGATTGTGGTCAGAGTACACAGCTGCCCCTGGAAATGTCCTACAATTTAAAACCTGGTTCCTAAATCTCTGTCTTACCATTATATAATCTATCTGATACCTTTTAGTATCTCCAGGATTCTTCCATGTATACAACCTTCTTTTATGATTCTTGAACCAAGTGTTAGCTATGATTAAATTATGCTCTGTGCAAAATTCTACAAGGCGGCTTCTTCTTTCATTTCTTAGCCCCAATCCATATTCACCTACTATGTTTCCTTCTCTCCCTTTTCCTACTCTCGAATTCCAGTCACCCATGACTATTAAATTTTCGTCTCTCTTCACTACCTCAATAAGTTCTTTTATCTCATCATACATTTCTTCAATTTCTTCATCATCTGCAGAGCTAGTTGGCATATAAATTTATACTACTGTAGTAGGCATGGGCTTCGTGTCTGTCGTGGCCACTATAATACGTTCATTATGCTGTTTGTAGTAGCTTATCCGCACTCCCATTTTTTTATTCATTATTAAACCGACTCCTGCATTACCCCTATTTGATTTTGTATTTATAACCCTGTATTCACCTGAGCAGAGGTCTTGTTCCTCCTGCCACCGAACTTCATTAATTCCCACTATATCTAACTTTAACCTATCCATTTCCCTTTTTAAATATTCTAACCTACCTGCCCGATTAAGGGATCTGACATTCCACGCTCCGATCCGTAGAATGCCAGTTTTCTTTCTCCTGATAACGACGTCCTCCTGAGTAGTCCCCGCTCGGAGATCCGAATGGGGGACTATTTTACCTCCGGAATATTTTACTCAAGAGGACGCCATCATCATTTAACCATACAGTAAAGCTGCATGCCCTCGGGAAAAATTACGGCTGTAGTTTCCCCTTGCTTTCAGCCGTTCGCAGTACCACAACAGCAAGGCCGTTTTGGTTAATGTTACAAGGCCAGATTAGTCAATCATCTAGACTGTTGCCCCTGCAACTATTGAAAAGGCTGCTGCCCCTCTTCAGGAACCACACGTTTGTCTGGCCTCTCAACAGATACCCCTCAATTGTGGTTGCACCTACGGTACGGCTATCTGTATCGTTGAGGCACGCAAGCCTCCCCACCAACGGCAAGGTCCATGGTTCATGGGCGGGGGATATCCGTTCTATCCGTGCAGAAATATTAATGGATATTGAAGGGCATCATATGAACGGTGTGCCTCTGGAATTCCTTGTAGTCCTCCTTTTCTTCGTTGTACAGTTATATCGCATTTATGATGCGACTTCGTCTACTTGAGGTGCATTAAATCGACGTTCGTGTTCTCCAGGTAGCCTTTTTATCGGCTAGAACTATAACATTTTAGTGATTAGAAATCATTCGGTCTAGTGCTGTTTTGAATAAGTGAATCAGTTGATTGTGTTTGTGTAATATCCTCGGTACATCTTGGACTACTTCTCATATCCGTCCACTGATATTTGGGCACCATTGATCATTCTTCATTTCTGATTAAATATACTTCCAGAAATTCATGGTCTTCTTTGGGTAGTGGCAGTAATGATCCCATGTTGCGATAGATTTGTCCTTGGATGGGAAAAACATAATCGATTTCATCTCTGTTAATGTTTATCGGAGTCATATCAAAAGAAGACATTTGGAAGCAGGCGTTGTACGCTTTTATATTTTGAAGAAAGTGTTTGGATTCTGGAGTTTCCCCGGTCATGGAATGTAAAAGTTCATGCGGAGGTACTTCCAGCTGTGGTAATCGAGTTTTCCATTCAAGCAACAGAATTCTGCTGTGTCCCTACTGAATTTTTTCGCCTTGAAAAATTGACAGATGTTATCCATTTTTACGTATACTACGTATTTGCGTTTGTTATAGTCTTTGTTGTGTCGTCCGCCCCCGGTAGCTGAGTGGTCAGCGCGACAGACTGTCAATCCAAAGGGCACGGGTTCGATTCCCGACTGCTTCGGAGATTTTCTCCGCTCAGGGACTAGGTGTTGTGTTGTCCTAATCATCATCATTTCATCCCCATCGACGCGCAAGTCGCCGAAGTGGCGTCATATCGAAAGACTTGCACCAGACGAACGGTCTACCCGACGGGAGGCCCTCGTCACACGACATCTCTCATTGTTGTGTCGTAGTGGAATGCTTCAGTTGTTAGGCTGTGCTCTTTACTTGTCTTCTTTCGCGCTTCCCATAGGGTGCTTGCGTTCGAGTCTTTTATTATAAGATTTTGTCGCAATTCTTGATTCTTCAATCCGTCAATCCGTAGCTCCACCAATGATGAATGTTCAGGACTATTCCCAACATTACAGAACATCCAGGATCATTGTGGAACATGCTGGATTGTTATGGAATGCTCTCGAATACTCTCGAATGTTCTCGAATCTTCTCGAATACTCTCGAATGTTCTGGAATGTTCTAGAAATTTCTAGAGAGCGAAACTTCCCCCTTATGTTTTCAAAAGCACGCCCTTAGATAAAAACTGGAACCTTCTTAATGGATGGAGGATAGAGGGCTTCCACACCAATAATTCCCTTGACCGTACCGGGACTCATTTCTGAGTTTTAGAGGCACGCAAATTGTACACTTACTTTTACAATACATTCTGATTACCCGTCTTTTTCTACGGCTTACCCCTACTTTTCTCAGAATTTTGATCATCTTGCACCATTTGACATTGTCGAACGCTTTTTCCAAATCAACAAATCATATGAACGTGCGTTTATTTTTCTTTAGAGTTGCTTCCATTATCAACCGCAACGTCAGAATAGCCTCTCTGGTGCCTTAACCTTTTCTGAAGTCAAATTGATCGTCGTCTAACACATCCCTAATTTTCTTTTCCATTCTTCAGTATGTTATTCTTGTCAGTAACTTGAATGTATGAACTATTAATATAATTGTGTAATAATTCTCGCACCCGTCGGCTCTTGTCATCTTCTGAATTGTGTGGATGATGTTTTTCAAAAATGTAATGGCATGCGTATATTCTAAACTCCAGCGCGAATAATCGTTTTGTTACCACTCCCCCTGATGATTTTAGAATGATGAATGTTATATATCTTCTTCCGAAGGTCTTTTAACTTCCGATTCTACTACTGGATTCCTTATGTCTTCTTCTTGTGTCATGTCGTC
The DNA here is from genome assembly GCF_023898315.1 of Schistocerca nitens. Classification (NCBI taxonomy): domain Eukaryota; kingdom Metazoa; phylum Arthropoda; class Insecta; order Orthoptera; family Acrididae; genus Schistocerca; species Schistocerca nitens. Next base: position 398,422,102 of record NC_064614.1, on the reverse strand, counting down.
AGTAGGATCTTACCCCTCATAAAATTCTTCATTGTACCCTTTCTAACTATCCGGTCTCTCCTCTGCATTTAACAGTGAATTTTCCACTGCACTCTTCACGCTACCACTCTTGCTTTCAATTTTACCGAAGGATGTTTTGCTTTTCGGTTTGCTGAGCCAGTCCTTCCGACAGTCATTTCTTTTCAAGTTGCTTCAAATTTTTCATGAAGCCATTTCCCCTTGTCTTTCCTGCACTTCTTATTTATTTCATACCTAAGTGTCTTGTATTTCTCTAACGCGAATTTCCCTGAACGTTTTTGTACTTCCTTATTTCATCGAGAAACTTTTGTATTTCTTCTGTCACCCTTGGTGTCTTCTGACTTATCTTCTTTGTACTTAAGTGCCACTTTTAGAGATGTCCATTCCTCTTCACCTGAAATGCCTACTGAGCTATTCCTTATCACAGTATCTATAGTTTCAAAAACTTCAAACTTATCTCCTCACTCGTTAGTACTTCCGTATCCTACTTCTTTGCTCATTGGTTCGTCCTGATTAGTGTCTTAAATTTCAGCCTATTTTTCACCACTACGGAATTGTGATCTAAATCTGTATCTGTTCCTGGGTACGCCTTACAATTGAGTATCTGATTGCGGGCTCTCTGCCTGACCATGACGTAACCTAACTGAAATCTTCCCGTATCTCCCAGCCTTTACCAAGTATACTTCCTCCTCTTCTGAGTCTTGAACATAGTATTCGCTATTACTGGATGAAATTCATTGCAGAACTCAGTTAATCATTCTCCTATCTCATTCCTAGTACCAATCCCATATTCTCCCGTAACCCTTTTCTCTACTCCTTCGCCTACAATCACATGTCAATCCACCATGACATTTCCATCTCCCTTTACCTATTCAACTAGCCGTTCACTATCCTCATAAACTTTCTCCACCTTTTTATATTCCGCTTGCGACATCGGCTTGTCTACTCTGCCGTGTCCCAAGGAAGAGTAAGACGGACAAGTGTTGATTGACAAGGGCTTACCTCGATCGATGCAATCGAAGGGCGACTTACGCATGGCAGCATGTAGGACTCCACCTTGTAAAGAACCTACAAGCTAAATGGGGTTTCAGAAAGACAGAACTCAGCGTGATTCAGCAAGGAAACTCAGGACTAAGTGAAACTCCGAATAACCAAAATTCAATGGAAGTATTCTTCTGCCGCTACTAAACAGAGTGTCTCTAACTTAAGGCCTGTTATTACTTTATGCAACCGACGCAGCTCTACCTATCATCTCTCTGCGATGTCACGATTCATAATCTGTTTTCAATACCTCTGTTCTTCAGACAGTCTCTCAGATCTAAGTGCGCAGCCTGGCGACGCCCGACACAGGGCGGTAGCTCACAGACGACTACAAGACTGAAACTTCCTGGCAGATTAAAACTGTGTGCCGGAACGAGACTCGAACTCGGACCTTTGCCTTACGCGGGCAAGTGCTCTACCGACAGAGCTACCCAAGACCGACTCACGACCCGTCCTCACAGCTTCAATTCTGCCCGTACCTCGTCTCCTACTGGCAGAATTGAAGCTGTGAGGACGGGTCGTGAGTCGTTCTTGGGTAGCTCAGTCGGTAGAGCACTTGCCCGAGAAAGGTCCCGAGTCTCGGTCCGGCACACAGTTATAATCTGCCAGGAAGTTTCATATCAGCGCACACTCCGCTGCAGAGTGAAAATCTCATTCTGGAAACATCTCCCAGGCTGTGGCTAAGCCATGTTTCCGCAATATCCTTTCTTTCAGGAGTGCTATTTCTGCCAGGTTCGCAGAACAGTTTCTGTGAAGTTTGGAAAGTGGGAGACGAGGTACTGGCAGAACTGAAGCTGTGAGGACGGGTCGTGAGTCGTGCTTGGGTAGCTCAGTCGGTAGAGCACTTGCCCGCGAAACGGAAAGGTCCCGAGTCCGAGTCTCGGTTCGGCACACAGTTTTAATCTGCCAGGAAGTTTCATATCAGCGCACACTACGCTGCAGAGTGAAAATCTCATTCTGGACTACAAGACTGTATGTGTTCCGTTTTAGAGCAGGACTCCTCTTCATAGTGTTCCTCAGGTTTTTGGAAGATTCTCTATGATGTACATAGTGAGACTGTTTGTGATCAGTACCATATTATGTCAAATCACGAGGCGCTTACAGTGAGATCACGCGCTCGGCACGGGACCCGAGTCACGCATATGCTGGCCATGGTAAGCCACTTGGTGTACATTCCCTACGTGCCGTAGAGCGCCAGATTGAGTCTGTGTGATTGCGCCAACGCTTCCTCTCCCTTCCCAAGACTGAAATTAGCTGCTATATTAATTTAAAGCAATCTTCCGTCTCTAAAATCGGACTGCACTACAGCCTGAACTATCGTGGTTTGCTGTCGATTCTGATTCCGGCGGTTTCTAATGCTTGTCTTCATGCTTTCCAAACCCTACCTTGGCCAGAAAGGTCCCCGGATCTCTCCCCAACTGAGAACGTTAGGAGAATTTCGTGCATGGCCTTCCAGCCAGCTCCGGATTTTAACGATCTGACGCGCTAATTTGGCAGAATTTGGCCCCTTATCACTCAAGAGAACGTCCAACAACTATGTCATTCAACGCCAAGCCGAGTAACTGCCTGCATAAGAGCCAGAGGTGGATCAAAGCGTTGTTGATCTGCTCAATTTGTGAATCTATTTCTCCTGAACAAATCATCCAACATTTCTGAAATTTTAATCATTTGTTTGGCTGCACACGTACAGCACTTGTACTGATTTCCGTCCCATTCGGAAAATTCATTCGTTGTGCGTCTTCCTTTGTCTCACGTAGTGTGTACAAATGCATTTTGCAAACGACGTACCACTGCCACTGTCTGAAATCGGCGAGTGTGGACGCCTGAGGTAGTGGAGTGTTTTGGAGAGGACTAGAGGTGAGCGCAGGCGGCCACACCCGCACAGCAGGGCGTGTGGCTGGCGGCGCCACTCATCCCTCAGCCGCAGCTGGCTGCCGCAGCCACGGCCTGCGGACGATTTGTCACGGCCAGCGCGCCTTGCCGCACCGCCTTTCTTCTGCCCTCCCTGGTCGCTCCTGGCACAACACCGTCCCGCGCCTCGCGACGCCCCGTACCACCTACACCGATCGCCGCCCATTTGTGATGGCGTTCGGCAGACAATTTTACACATTCAGCGCTTAGTACGCTCACGTCGCGCACCGTCTTGATTACTAGAACTTGTAACAACGACTCTGTACTATTGTAATATAATTCTTTTTTTTCTATGTGATTTTTCGATAAACTTGTGTAATTGATGTTCTGACTTCATTTCTTTTTGTTTCATGCCATTATGTTAAGAAAACTGTAAATAAGTTTCAATGTGAATATTAATGTTTATGTTAAATGTCAAGTAATACTGTAATAGAATTGAATTGTAACAAATGTTGAAACTGTTGTAAGATGTTTATTATTGTAACTGTGCCTTTGATCCATACGTAGGCAATGTCTTAGGATATGTAGAATGCAAAACCTCGGGTGAATACCCGGTCTGTCAGGGAGCGGTGAAAGGTGGACGGCAGGCGACCGCGGGAAAATGCGTGCGGGCACTGCACGGCACAACGGGCACTGGTTTGAGCAACACCTTCTGGAGCGAGGAGGCTCTCCTGGAAGACATAGCTTCACTGAGCCTCGGGTATGCCGTTCCAACGCCCACACAGCATGGCAAAATTCCATAGGCACTAAATGGAAAAGTATTGCGACGCTAAGAAGAATTAAAGTGCCGATACATCCAGAGCCTTAGCTGTGGTTGTATGTGTGTCCAGTGCCTCGGCATCTCGCCGCCCGCCAACCACCGCATCGATACTAGCAGGTTGAAACTTTTAGTACTGTATTCTTGTGGATCAGAGAGCGAACTGTGTTTGTTTGGTGCAATAATAACCTAAATTTTACCAGAACTTTTCCATCATTTAATTATCCTCACAACTAACCTAGACAGGGTTCTGTCCAAACGTGCAATCCGAATTTCCCGAAATGAAAATTAAAAATTGTGTTAATAATAATTATTTGCAGAACTAGCTATATTAAAGAAATGTTTTCTTAATGAACCAGTAAATGAATAGCAAAGGTCTAACGAAGTCGAAAGATAACTTTAGTAATTATACAGTAACGAAGTTTATTATTTCGAAACAGATTTAAAGGCATTTAAATGAGCAGTAAATAAGATGAAAAGAGTAGTAACTTATATACTGGAAATATTGAACGAATAATAAATTCAGTAATCAATTTTTTAAATACAGCGATCATAACAGTTTCAGGGTCCCCCCATAATTCACTTGAATTCTGAAGTGTTCTAAATTGGTTTGACCAGCAACAGTTAAAGTAAATATAAAAGTCAATATTTATCAGTGTTTTATCTTTATCAAAATTGACATTTTGTGTGTGGCATGAAAGTACAATTTCGAGGGTAACCTATGCCCGATTTTAATCAGATTAATAGACAGTGTAAAGTTTTGTAGTAAACATTATAGTGTAGTGTTATATATTCATGGTTTTCCATATCAGTACAGAACGTGAAACTATCAGTTCAATAGATTTTCTGGTTCTAAAATTCTACTATATTATGCAGTGTTACAACTTGTTGTTTTGCATGAATATATACCAACTTGTACAGGGAAGAATCTCAGTTAATGCCTAATTAGGCTGGCGGTCGTATTATTATCACATTGGTAGCATCTTCTGGGTTGCTTTTGAGCCATCCTGACGTGTAATAGCATTTCGAACTTACTTGACGGATCATTGTTAGTACAGAGTGGGTGTAACTCTTATTTGCCACCATTGAGGTACCCGCGGTCGATATCTATGCGAAAATCCATTCTCATAAGGTGAATCCCGCTCACTTACCATAGCACAGGCTTTAACGAGTACTGTGTCAGGGGTTACAAACTAATACAAGTTTATTGTTGCGGAGTGAGTTGCACATACGAGTTCAGTTTTTGATATATTAAAACAAACAGCTACAGTCTTGATATAAAAAACGTCTCAATAAAAGGCTACGTAATAACATGTGAGTGCTTACACCCGTAATTGAAATAAATATGGCTGACTGAATACTGATGTGAAGAATGGGATAGAGCAAGGCAAAGGCACTCCGACAGTTGATAAATAAAACTTTCAGCTGTGCATCTTTTCTTCTTCAATCACACACACACACACACAAAGATGTTCGTTTTGAAGTTCCTTATAACCAAAATCGTCAATCGTGGATATTCAAAAGTAGAATACTTAAAACTGACTTCCATATCTCTGTGGCTGGGTGACCAATGATACAAAAAACGAGAGAGACAATCACTCCGACAGACATCAATATCCATATCCTAACAATGTAGGGAGTAATTTTGACGTTATACTAAATTTTAAAATTGTATTTACGTCCGTCATCTTATCACTTACAACAGTGTGCAAGTAGGGAAGCCACCTTGTCAGTAGTGCAATGAGTTAAAACGTAGCATACCGACAGTCATTCGTTTCAAGCGCCTCATACTGGAGAAGCCTTTCACGGATGGATGCACCCTCGCATCAACGACGAGTTCCGTACTCGAAGCCTGCTGTGAACTCCGGAAAAGGAAACCATCCCAGCCCAGGGAGTACGCACTAGATCTCTTCCTCTTCCTCTTCCTCGTTCTCTTCTTCTTCTTCGCTTCTTCTTATTCGCTTCTTCTTATTCGTCTGCTGCTGCTGCTGACTAAGGCTGCCCCTGTTTGTCTGCCTAATCCCGTGATTGTACTAGATCAGCTGCTATTCCATCTCTTGCGTGGTCGTCCGGGTAGTCGTTTCCCTTGCGGTCATTCATGTTTACAAATTTTAGCTAGTCTTGTGGGGTCCATCTCTTCCGCCTGATCCTTACAATTTCATTTTCTTGCCTTCATCTATATATTTACATCTTGTATTCCACTCTGTTCTCTTATTCATATATTTGTTCTTTGATCCCACGTGATTGCTCTTTGAATCTGTCTTAGTACCTCCATTTCTACTGCTATTAACTTTTGCTTTCTCTTTTTGTTTTTGCTCTAGTTTCTGCTGCATTGTCGGAACAGACGTACTATCGTTTCATATATTTTTATTTGCTATCATTCATTCGTTACCTGAAACTACCCTTCTCATTGTCATAAATCTGTTTCTCCATACAGTATTTTCAGGTATCTCGCTACGTTTGCTGACTTTGTCACTTGATTTTTCATTTCCAAATTGCTCTGAGCACAATGGGACTTAACATCTAAAGTCATCAGTCCCCTAGAACTTACAACTAGCACTGCTGTAGATTGTTAACAACCGTTTTCTCGGATACATTCTCGTTAGCATACAACATGAATTTAAACTCAGGGCTACAATGTGCGTTTTCTGCCGCACTTGAGTCATTGCTTACTTAAAATCCGCTGTCGACAGAACATCTCGTATTTCCGTCGTACCTCGCGGCGACCGCTTCCAGCGTTGCTTCGCTTTATACATTAACAGCACTTGTGCAGTGACTCGCCGTGTTTCTGTGTCTCCTATTAGTGAGCGGTAGCCGGCAGCCGATGTGGCAACACTGTAGCGACAAGTGACAGACATCGACTATCAAGTAATTTTAATCAGACAATAGCAAGACAGATCATAGTTTGGTTTTTTAACCACGAATGGCGAGTAACAAATACTGTGAGCAGATACTGGGTGGATCACTTAAATCTTACACCGTAAATATTGCGGGAATGAAAAGTACTCGTAATATTGACGTGCAGTTCTCACAGAATGAATTGGTAGTCACAGCATCGTTTTCTTAGCCAACAAACAGATTTAGATAACATAAAGTGTATTTTTTGTACTAAAATATGCTTTTTTGAATGGAAAAATGCCTATTGACGTTAACAGACTAAAAGCGCAGTAAATGAAAATGTCAGCGGTGTTTGTTACAGGGTTCTAGTGCGAGTCGCTTACGATATGTCGTATTATGAAAAATTTCCACATCGACACTTGTTTGTGCCATTCAACCTGTGTAGCTGCTAGGTACGATGTTGATATGTTTAGTTATAGTGTGCTTGTGTGTTCGTTGCGATTTTCTAGTCAGTTAGTGTCTCACAGTCTAAATATTAGGTCGTGAGTGGACGATGGGATTTTTCCAGTGCAGAAAAAAGTGACATGCCCGTGGCATATGGAGAGCGTAGGAAGAATGCAGTTCGTTCTTGTACTGTGTCTGCGACAAATGTTCCAATAGCGGTCAACCGTCTCGGTAATTATTTATCAACCTCTTCAATCAGTTACTTGAAAGTGGTAGTGTAATATGAAGTATCTAGCAGAATGCAAATGCGGAAAACACAAGTCCGAAAACAATTTATTGGACCAGCCAAAACGAAACAATAAAACAATCTCCAAAAGAACACCAGACTCGATCCCAACTGCGGAGCGTCACAAATGTAAAATAATAAATAATAATAGAAAAGACCCGACTCTCCACGGGAAGAGATCACAGTCAAACAATCCTACATTATCAAGATCTACGTCGACTATACCAAGTCCAGCTGCAAGAGATCGGCCAGTTAGAAGAGGCGTCCGGCCGTGGCTGCGGGGATGGCAGCTCTGTGAAGTTTCAAGCGGTGCGTCGAACTGCCCTTTCCCGGTAGTGAGCCACTCTGTAAAGCCCGTTTGGCGGATGTATCTGCCAGAACTATTTTCGATCATGCGCCTGGCTATCAGAGTAGTTCCTGGGTTAGCTGTGACCTCTGGTGAAGCTGTTCTGCAGGCTCTGCGAGCAGGTAGCGGTTCCTGGCGGCCGTTGGTCGTGACCTGGTGTTGTGTTGTGTTGCGGCCGCCGGTAAATATTTGTGTTGGCAACACAGACGGCGTACATTTTCCTGGTGAATATACGCTCTCTGATCAGGCATCCCGTGCTGGTTGGACGTGAAAAGGGATGCCGATGCAGTAGGCGCTACGATATCTGAAGTGGGCGGCCACGTCATAGTTCCTAGACAACTTAAGGGATGTAACCAAGTGACGACGGAAGAGGGGGATATTAATATTGTTGCAGTTGATCCGCACGTTAGCTCCCGCGCCATCGTACAAGGAAGTGTCTTGAGTCAGGCAAATGTCCTGTGCATTCTCCATTGACATAGGTTCCATACTTATCACATCTCTCTACATCAAGAGCTGCATGGAAACAATTAATACCTGTACATGGGCATTAAGACAGGATACTCCACATGTATCATGTATCTCATTTAGTTATGAAGCCATATTTACCAAGCATAGCCAGATAAATCACCAAATCAAGCACTACTACTTTGTTAACAACTCGTGTTGGCTTCGTCAGGTGGAACGCCAGCGTCCATTGAGTGTAAAGCTGTGGTGTGGGAAGCGAACCATCAGCTCTTAGGCTCGTGTTTCATAGACAGAACAATTAACTCGCACAAGTATCGCAGCCTCCTGACCATATTCCACGGATGCTACAAGGTGTTCGTTTAGAGACTAATAAAAATGGTTCAAATGGCTCTAAGCACTATAGGACTTAACTTCTGAGGTCATCAGTCCCCTAGAACTTAGAACTACTTAAACCTAACTAACCTAAGGACATCACACACATCCATGCCCAAGGCAGGATTCGAACCTGCGACCGTAGCGGTCGCGCGGTTCCAGACTGTAGCGCCTAGAACCGCTCGGCCACCCCGGCCGGCTGTTTAGAGACTAGGAGGAACGTATGGTACCAATATCGTGGCAGTCCAGCCCATACTGCACGAAGTACTATAGCGTGTGTTCACAAATTGTTTCCAAATCGTTGGACTGGATGCAGAGGGCTTGTACCTTGGCTGGCTGGTTCCCTGGATGTGATGCCTGTAGACTTTTTTTCTGTGGGGAACCTGAAAGACTGTCTACAAGGAGAAACCAACTACACCCGATGATACGCAAGGACATATTACTGCAGCCTGCTTAGACATCACTACTGAAGTGCTTGCACATGTGCAGCAGTAGTTCCATATTACACTGGAAATGTGTATTGCCGCTGCTGGTGGTCACTTTGAACACAGCCTGTAATGGTCAATTATATCGTTATTGGTCAGAATCCACATAAGTAGTGTATTCACGTATGATGTTCTATAGTTTGTGCTACCACGGATATTGCAGAAGTGTTGGTTTGGGAACTATCAAAATACGATATACTGTAAACAACTCGCCCTAAAATCCTGCCACAAACACTACTGGCAATCTAATTTCCCTAATTTTAATTTTTTAAATCTCAATAGGCATTGTTCCATTTAAAAAGTGTAAACTTTCTAGATATTTTTACAATCTTTTAATTGGCTAACAGTACGAACCCCTGACTATCAATCCATCCTGTGAAAACGGCACATGAATAGCACTTTTCATTTCCGCAGTATTTGCAGTGAAAGTTTTAGGTGGCTCACCTATTGTAATTGCGACCGGAACGGCCGCGAGGTTGAAGTGACGGAAAGCGCGGCGGGACCCACGGAGCGGCCCGCGAACGACAACACAAACGGGAGAGGACGGACACTACCAACGAAGGACAAGATGGAAACACCAGAACCGTAAGAAAACCACGTTCACTCGTACACAAAACAAGAAAGTAAGGACGCTGTCTAAGGCAAGGCGATCAGTCCAGAGACGCACGCAAGATTAGACTGGCTGGTTGAGCGAGAGGCAGGCGCTTAAATACGTGATCAGGGGCACCGCTATTGGACGCTAGGACCACGTGTTCCACTGTGGCGCCCTCACACTAAACGCGGGCCAGGAGGCGCCCGCCTCCACGGCTTACGGCGCGATGGTGAACAGACCTCTAGGGTTCTTCGACCGCCATGCCGTCTGGCGCGGATTCAAATTCCGCGGCGCGCTGTACCAGATCACCCTTTATAGGCATATCAAGAAAGCCATTAAATAATGAGAGCCATTAAGAGGAATTATTTAATTTACGATTTGCTGAAGCAGTAGCCGTATTCTGCATACCCTCGAGAGAACTCTAGTAATCCTCTGGAGAGACTTGGTCCTCTGCGAGAAACACATTTATATTCCTCCTGGCGCAGGAAGCAGGTGCGTCGTCATCCACGTGCAGAGAGACGATGCTCATCCATCTAATGACTCTGATTTCACCAAGTACTCGATTCATCTCTACGTTTCACATTTGATTGGACAGATCTTACATGCGATACCTGTTTCATGCCTTCCACGAGAATCTCTTTGTGTACAAACACAAAGTAACCGTAGTCAAAGATACGCCACAGGCGAAGGTCATAGACCGTAAAGAGGCTCAGAAGAATACATCTCTACTGAATATTGTGATACGTGTACAGATGCCATGGGACTAGTAGAAAAAAACGAGTAAGAGGTTGTGCAGATAAAGTGGGTACCTTTCACATTGCTATAAAGAATTTGTTTCAGACAGTTGAGCAGTTCTGCCAGATGATAGTTTACAGTTGCTAAGAAGGAAAGAGTTCTTGATATAGTTCTTGAGGAAACAGAGCTAGTAACAGCCTCGTTAGTTGTATCATTGTTGATTATGAAAACTCGATTTCTGTTCTGAGCAGAAAGAGGCTCTCCTCTACTACCAAAATTAGACAGCTGTACTTAGCTTAATAAACCAGACAGAGTTACATAACTGTTTAATCCCTGTTCAGCGTATTGTGACACAGTGTGTATAATAAATCCGTAGATTTATTGGTTGCGTGCGACTGCACAGGGTTTAACAAATTGCAACGTTTGACAAGCATGTGCTTCAAAGAGGGATGTTCAAAAAAGATAAAGCGGATATCAAAGGGATGCTCCATGATTTGGAAAGGCAGTCCTGTCAATCTGACAGGATGGTGTTTGGAAACAGTGCGAAATTTTGATCGATGAGGAAAGTTCTCGCAGTAGAATCTCTCAACGAATGCAGTAGTGGATACTAGAGAATTCGGTTCAACGTTCTCGCAGTAGAATCTCTCAACGAATGCAGTAGTGGTTACTAGAGAATTCGGTTCAAGTGGGCGAGACCTGATTAGTGGACTAAGGTTTAGCAACAGAAAACGAAAGACGGACGATGAAAGCATTGGATCGGTGACAAGATTTGGAAGTGGTGCTCAAGAATCTCGAAAGTGAAACGATACATATATGCACCGTTTGTTCGACTGATACGTTCCACACCATAGAATTGATCTAGCACTGTAGTATTTACTGATAGGCCTAGCCCACCTCTCACCCATAAAACTTATAATGGAGCGGAGATACTATACTCTAAAGCAGTGACCATTGAGATCAGATAACACGTTTTTCGGCATAAAGTTAACTGGGTCGTAGACTATCCGAGCTGTATTTTCATCGTTAAAATCCTCCGCTACCAGTGAATGTTGAGGACGTTCTCCAGGGAGTTACGTTTCAGTTTCATTTTCTACTTATTGTGTCCTACACAATGCCATCGCCATCTGTACGTGATGTCAGTCTCAAGGAATCTGCCATCTCTACGAAATTATGGTTTCTTGCTTCCTCCCCCTTTACATTATTGTAAATGAACGATACTATACAATTGGAGCTGGGTTTAGTCAAAGACTGAAAAATTTTCAGATTAACTTTACCTTTGCACAATATCTTAAACAATCCCAGAAAAACATATTTACACAAAGTTGCCAGTACACCTTACCGCCATAGAAGAAATTAATGCCAGACATGCATCGCAGGTATAAATGGAGTACTAACTGATTGCATTTTACATGTAGCCAATGATATCCATAATTGTTCCTGTAAATCTTTCATTACTTGTTGCCTTTCATCTACATCAACGTCAACGCTCCGCAAGCTACCTCACAGTGTATGATGGATGGCGCTTCTACTACCACTAATTTTTCCGTCATTTCTATTCAACTTGTGAATGGTGCGTGGGAAGAAGGAGTTGTGTAAAATTCCACATGAGGTGTAATTTCTGTGATTTTCTTGTCGTGGTCATTTGGCGAGAAATACGTTGGAGGAAGTAATATGTTGTCCGACCCCCCTTCGAACATACCATCTCTGAATTTCAACGCTAACCCTTTCCATGACACCTGACAACTCTCTTATAGCAACTGACAGGCAAATTTGTTAAGCATCTCCGCAACGCTCCCGCGGCGATTAAGGGATCCCGCGACATTCACTGTTACTTTCTACAGTGAAATTCAAGGAATAAACTAACTCAACTAACTCGACGGCAAGTCTACAAATATAATACTTGCTGATAAACTAATGCGTCTGATGCGGCCATGGCTCAACATTAGTTATAGAAGTTTCAGAATGAAGTCGATGTAAATATTAAAAAGGATAGGTGATAGTCCAGATCCTTGCCTTACACTTTGGTTAATAATCATTTCTTCTAACCGGTTTCTGCCTGAATGTGGTGCTGTTTGCAGATTACATCTATATTATTCAAACGAATGGAGATGACATCCAATGACATGTACACCAGCTAATCGAAATGTGAAGGAAATACAGTTTTAGAATTTCTATTAATAAAACGAAAATAATGGCATTATTATAATTGTTTTGGATATTTCTGTTTTAGAACAAGTCTCTCAAACCCCTTATTTATGCTGTGCTATAAGTTCTGATTTTGATTCTGATATTGGAAATAAAATACAAAAATTCCAAGGTGTCTCTGGAACCATTATCAAAACGTTAGGCCCTAAAGTACAAAAGGAGACCATCATGAAATTATGGCGGTTCCTGTATTCTCCTACGAAAACGAAAGCTGGGTTGTCTCGAAAAAAAGAAGAAAGAAACAAGAACATAAAATTCAGACAGCAGATGTGTTACTAAGGAAGACGAAAGGCTCTTAAAACGAGACCTGATTAGAAATGATGCTATTAGCACAGAACCCACAATGAAAAACTTCAAAAGTATCGAGAAAATTGGAGACAACACCTCATGATAACGCCAGGTTGCAGAATGCCCCAGAAAATCATGAACCACAAGCCGGATAGGAAAAGAGGTATGGTAGACCTCGAAAAAACATGGCAATGATTTTGTCTTTCAGTTCGGAACAGGCAAGAGCCTAATCCTTCAAGGAAAATGGTGATGATGATGACGATGATGATGCTGTGATGATGATGACAAGTTACGTAAGTTAAACATTGTACTTGAACGTAGCGAAGAAAGAGAATCCCATTTAAAATACGTTTTCAACCACCTTTAGATACTATTCTTCTGTGCCGAATACATGTACAGATTTAACTTAAAATGCTGTACTTCACGAATTTGGTAGATATGAGAAACACGTACACTGATTAGCCTAAACATTACAACCACTGCCTACCGCGATGTTGGATGCTGCGTGGTGGCGTTGCGGCCCGTGAAGTGGTAATAGAAGCAAGCAAGCAGCCACGGACGGGGGATCACCGTAGCGAAGACATGGACTGCTAATGGGTAAATCCATTGAGATAAGCGACTTTGGCAAAGGGCAGATTATTATTACTCAAAGCGTTTGAACCACTTTCTTGAAAATGGCGAAGATGGTCGAATGTTCTCGTGCTGCTGTCGTTAGCATCTACGGAAAGAGGTAGAAGGACAGTGAAACTACCATTAGGCGCTAAAAGGTTGGACGTCCACGACTCTTCACGGAATGTGGGGTTCGAAAGCTTGCCTGCTCTGTAAAGAAAGAGCACAATGCTGATGCAAGTACAAGTGTTTCGGAGCACACAGTTCATCGTTCACTGGTGAACATGGAAGTCCGTAGCAGAGCACCCCTACGTGTTCACATGTTGATCCAATGACATCGTGAATTACGACTGCGGTGGGCACACGACCATCGGGATTCGATCGTCGATCAATGGAAAGTTGTCGGCTCTTCGCGTGAAGCGCATTTTTGCTACACTAGGTCGATGGTCGTCTCCACGAACGCCGTCATCGAGGTGAACGGCGGCTCGAAACGTGCAGGGCACCACAGACACAGGTTGGTGGGAGCAGTTTTATACTGTGGAAGACACTCTCCTGCGCTTGCACTGGATCTGTGGCAGTAATCGAAGACACGCTGACAGCTTCGAATCACCTGCATCCCATCATGACTGACGTCTTCACAACAGTATAACTGTCCGTGTTTCAGAGCCAGTACCGTCATACATTGGTGTGAGGAGCATTATAGTGAATACACGTTGATGACTCGGCGACCAAATTCGCCTGGTATAAATCCTATGGAGTATATCTGGGTCGCTATCGGGCGCCATCACCGTGTAGGCAAATCAGTGGCGCGTTATTTACGTGAATTACATGAGCTGTGCGTAGACATAAAACGCCACGTACCTCCAAAATCTACCAACAAACTGTAGGATCCCTGATACGCAGAATCAGTAACGTATTTCGTTTCAAAGACGGACAAAGAAGTTATTAATCAGGTGGTCATAATGTTTTGGCTCATCAGTGTACATTAAAACAAATATCTGATACATCATGGAGGAAATGTGCAAATTCAGAAAAAAACATTCTACAGATATAGTTAACAGGCTTCCGCGACCATAGTCAATTGGCATAAACTTATACTGAATCTGTCTGTACCGATCGGGCCACCAGGGCTCTCCGACGTTTTCTGCGTTTACGTTACGTTGGAAAATAACTGCCATAAAACGACTGTTAGTGAATAAAATCTATATTCTGGCCACCGTTGCAGTGGCCGTCCTCTGGGTTGTAGTGGTATGGGCCAAGATAAGAGCCTGATGCCACAATTAAGCTACGAGTTGCAACCATACCACCAGTTTCCTCAACAGCGACCCAGTTCCCCGTGCAAATGCCAGACTTCAAGAAGTGAAGATGCGATAGTACGTGGTTTAGATTCGCAGGACCCATTTTGTTCAACCCCCGGGCGCAGCCAAGCAAGTCATCGCCGTGGGGAGGCTACGGCCCACCGCAACAGGGTCGACACCAGCCACCTCTCCCCAGCTACCAGTCCAGGCTTTGACCCCGTGCAACATTGCCGACTACCATTGTGCTCAATGTGGGATCACTCTGCCCGCAGCAAGGGCAACTGAGGCGCCGCCGCCATGCTCAGTGTCGCGAGGCAGCTGCTAACAAGTCCGCAGCAGAATCTCGAGGACTAGAAGCGCTGACACAGGCTCTTCTACGCCAGCCTGTCCCTGCCTGAGGTTCATCGCTCGCCACCTGACGACGGTCACCCATGGGCACGCAGTTTCTACGCCTGTTAACTGTAGAATCAGTAAACTGTTTCGTCTAGGATTGGCTGCCTACACCTTCTGCACTTCCTCTCCTCCTCGTCATTATAGAACCACACAACCCAGCTGCTCTCGCTGTTCTGGATCCCGCAACTGTCATACGAATAGGGAAGCCTGCGTTCAGAACAGCCGTATTTAATGCCACACAGGTCTCGGTGGTCTTGCGTGACTCGTACCAGAGAGGGCGAACATATTGCCCTGTCCACTGTGCAGCATCGTACAGCCACATCACAACCTTCAGTCAGGAAATAGGCTTGTTTGTAGCAAGACCAATATCCAAAAGACAGTGCGATGACTTCTGTAGCACCACCTCAAAATTTCGGACACCTTTCACTATTTTGCATTATCGAACACTTTTTCCAAGTCCACAGATCCTACGAAAGTGTCTTGATTTTTGTTCAGTCTTGCTTCCATTATCGACGACCACAACAGAACTGCCTCTCTGGTGGGTTTACCTTTTCTAAAGCCAAACTGATCGTCATCTAACAGATCCTCAATGTTCTTTTCCGTTCTTCTGTATCTTATTATTGTCAGCAACTGGATTGCATGACCTGTCAAGCCCATTCTGAGATAGTTCTCGCATTTATCGGCTCTTGCTAGCTTTCGGAAAGTCTGATGGTATATTGCCAGTGTCATTGATTTCTACGTGAATTGTCGCTTTGTTGTCGCTTACCCCAACTATTTTGGAAATTCCGATTTAACTTTATCTGTCCTTTCTGCCTTATTTACTCTCAAGTCGTCCAAAGTTCTTTTAAATTTTGATTCCAATGCTGGATCTCCTACCTTTTCCCTGTGGACTATTGCTTCTTCTTCCATCATCACACAAGTTCTCCGTCTCATAGAGACCTTAAATATACTCCTTCCATCTATTCACTCTCTCCTGTGCATTAAACTGTGGAATTCCCATTGCACTCGTAACGTTGCTGCCCTGTTTTTGAATTCACGAAGTTTGTTTTGAATTTTCTGTATACTGAGTCAGTCCTTCAGATAATTATTTCTTTTTCGATTTCTTCACGAATTTCATGCAGCCTTTTTGCCTTAGCTTCCCTGCTCTTCCCACTTATTTCATTCCTAAATGACTTGTATTTCTGTACTGTTGAACTTCCTTGCACATTTTTGTACTTCCCTCTTTCGTTGATCAACTTTTCATATCAATGGTTTCGTCGCAGTCACCTTACTTGTACCTATATTTTCCTTTCCAGCTTCTGTGATTGCCCTTTCCAGATATGTCCATTCCTCTTCAACTGAACTGCCTGCTGAGCCATTTGTCGCTGTATTTTCCTCACTAGCCTCTGAAACTTCAGCCTAGTCTTCAGCATTACTCAGTTGTGATCTGAGTCTATATCTGCTCCTGGATACGGTTTACAGTCCACTTTCTAATTTCGAAATCTCTGCCTGACCCTGATGTATTCTAACGGAAATCTTACCGCATCTCTCGGTCTTCTCCAAGTATACCTGCTGCCCTTGTGATTCTTGAAGAGAATATTCGCTATTACTGATATTTATTGAAGAACTCAATTAGTCTTTCTCCTCTCACGTTCCTACTACCAGCTGCATATTCCCTCACATCTCTTTTTTCTTATCCTTTCCCTATAACTGCATTCCAATCCCCCATGAATATTAGATTTTCATCTTTTACGTACTGATTTATCCGATCAGTATCATAATACAGTATGGTTCAAATGGCTCTGAACACTATGGGACTGACATCTGAGGTCATCAGTCCCCTAGAACTTAGAACTACTTAAAACTAACTAAACTAAGGACATCACACACATCCATGCCCGAGGCAGGATTCGAAACTGCAACCGTAGCGGTCGCGGGGTTCCAGACTGAAGCGCCTAGAACCGATCAGCCACACCGGCCGGCAGTCATACAGTTTCTCTATCCTTTCATCTTCAGCTTGTGACGTTGGCAACATGTCTTATGAATGCACATTGTGTGTCTTTTATTGAGTAGTATCCACTGCCTTTTGCATCCTCATTCCGTTAATCATTGATGATTCTTCCGCCTTTTAGGCGCAGTCTGCCACCCCAAGGACAAGAGAGTATCCTGAAGCTCTGTCCACTCCTCCGCCCTCTTTGGAAGGCCGTTAGCAGAACGAGGGTGACTTCTTACGCTGGAAGTCTTCGGCCGCCATTGATGACTTTCTTTTCCAAAATTTAGTGGCAACGTTCAAAACCGGGACCCAGAACGTTTTGTTACTAGCCAGACAGGAATGTTATTGTGCACCAATCACTGCCTCAGTGATGCCCCTTAGGAAACTGTGCAGTGTGATGCTGATACAATCAAGGTCTTCGAACTGTTCTTCGAGTGTGCACAGTACACAATGGATTTAGATGCGTGCATATCCTTCCACATTTGCCGCTTTCTCAAGCACCGCATTGGATTTATAGTGATTCATCATCTCAAATCAATCGTTTTCGGTCATCCACTATCCAGCATGCGTCGTTTAACATTCACTTTAGTAATGTGTTGCTAATGAGGAGCTGCTCGACCACTGCGCCCGTTCTTTGGACTTCCTAAGCACAGTCATTGTTCTAGCTGGTCAGCTGGTAGCACTCTGGAACTCAGGAGTGACTGCTCTCGCTTCCTTCATGTGGCTTTTTTTTTTTTCAGTCACCCTGCAGAAGGCCCGACGGTCCTTGTTCATTCATCTTACCACTTCACAATCAGATCACCAACAGTCCATATGGGCAGCTTTAGAAGAACTGAAATGTCCGTGATATGTATTTTACTCATGCGACATCCAATGACTAGTCCAAGTTCAAGGCCAGTAAACTGGACTGACCGACACATTCTGCTGTTAGCACCTCCCTACTGGCAATGTAATACTGCGCTGCTCGGGTACACCTCTCGTGACATCAAGCGATTAAGTCGCTGTACTTTTGATCAGATAGTCTGTATTTTAAGACCAGTATTAATATACAGGGCGCTAGGAAATTCCTGTTACAAACTTCTTGAATTTGGGGAATGAGTAGCTAATATTTGAATTGGAACCCATGTGCGGAAGTGTACAATTTCCGCACTAATCATTTGAGTACATGTTGGCAATGCGACCAGTTGTTCAAGTAACTGATTAGGCGTGTCCCTTTATATCACTTGTTTGACTATTCCAGATACCAATACCCAAAGAAACTGTTCGTGTATTCGTTGACAAGTTCTCTTCAACGTGATGCAGTACACTCCTCTTCCAGGTCGGGTTTGCGGCGTCGCCTTGCAGCGCCACAGTCACACCTGCTGGCGGAGAAGCAACCCCTTTCTCGAAGCCGTTACAGAATTGTCGCGAAAAGGCTTTGCGGTGGAGCTTCATAAAGGCGCCGAGCAGCTCTACCATTTTCATGAGTTTCGCCACTCATAAGGATCATGTCGGTGTGTACTGAAAAGGTATAACTCAAACATGTTGCTCTAACACTCACAGACACGTGAATGAGTCTCGGCTGTACAACGAAAGCAGTACAGTTCCGGACACGGGTTCCTGTTCAGAATGTTATGTACTCACTCCCCCCTGAAAGTCCTAGGAGTCTGTAACGGGAATTTCCGAGCACCCTTTAACTTCGACGACGGAGAGCCAATGGTTTCAGAAACATTCGAGAATTCATTGTGGAAAGCAGTGAAAGGTCTCTGTTGGATTCCTTTCATGTTAATTTCTTAAAACTGTTGTCATTTACGGCATACATTCCACTTCTAAATTTACTGTGGTGTTTCTGACTCTATCTGGGAGGAGACGTAGCAGTGGAATGCGCTACTTTTACACAAAATCAAGAACGATCTGTCACACCACTACACTTTAAAACACAGTTTATATGTAATTCATGTCACACAATCTCATACGGAACCTACATCCGTTTCCTTTTATATACTGTATACGATAAGATACTGTCATTCCCCTTCTGTGTGAAAGGATGAATGAGCAATGCATTTCTAGTTGCATGCTTGATGGTAACAGACAAGCCTGTCTGCTAGAGAACAGTAGGACCAACGTCGGAACAGGTAGCTACGCTATCTAAAAGCAAAGAGGTTTCTATTCTTGGTATGGTCCTGTCCGTCCCTTATCATGTTGATATAGGAAGCTGCCTCTCTGGACACTTCCGTTTGTATCTGTGAAGCACCCTCGGTAGGGGCCCATGGTAGTCTGCCTGCAGCGAGCGTCTGAAGTGGTAAGATCTCCGGCTAAGCGCGTCTCTGCTAAGTCCGTAGGACAATGGATTTCTTAAGTTCAGCATAACTGAAAATTTAATCACTTTTATTTGAGGTTTAGATCTAAAATATCTAATGTTATCTTGAATTGTAACGCAGCGTAATTCGAGTGTGAAGTTCAGAATATCTTCCAGTAGTTGCTTTGTCATTACTTTGTGAGTAAAGTGGAAACACGTGTTGATAAGCCGTAACTCTAACTAAGATCATCAATCTTAAATGCGAATGTGCGTGAGATTATAATGACTCGTCTTGACAATATTTTTCAATATAGCAACTTTTCTTTATGTTGAACCCACGTGGGGTGTACTTTGTGAGACCAGTACCACGTGCTTATACAATTATTTGACCCATCAGGTTAATAGTAAGACGACAGTAACCAGATGGAGGTTTTTCTTTTGTAAACTACGTTCCGATGTAATTAATTTAAATTATCAAAATTATTGTGGAGTTACACTCTTTGTGTAAACCAATTTGACCACGTGAAGGATGTGGTGTAATCATCAAAGTAGCCCTCAGCTATTTTTTTCGGGAAGATTTCACAGAGAGTTAGTATGAATTTAGTATACCAGTGTGTGGTAATTTCATGAGGGACAGGATTGCGCTACGAACGTAACTTCTTTGGGTGAAAATTGAATCGGTTGGTTCTGGCTAATTTTCTCTTGCATATCTTTCAACGTTCTTCGTGTGTTATTTTATGAATGCAGTGTTGTATGCAGTCTCCCAATCTTGGCTCCATATTTGATGTGTTCCGTAAGATTACAAACTCACATTTTCACAATCCTATATAAGGCACCAGTTTAGTTATGAATCAAGTTTAATATGCTGAAATTTTAACGGAACAATGATCAATGTTGAAATAAATATCCAAATATAAACTGATTTATTTCTTTTTATTTAAATTCTCTTATATATATATTTATATATATATATATATATATATATATATATATATATATATATATATATATATCACCGGTTGTCGTAAGATGACTATTAAAAGATTATAATTAATGTTAGTCTGGTTGGGAATTTGGAAAGCTAGGCTGGATACCTGGTGAAACAGTTGCTCAGTAATGCAAAGTTAACTTCCCCTGATAGCTCACAGCTTTTAACCCGCTTTTATTGTCATGAATATCAGCACCGCTTTCGCTTTCAGAACAACTTAATGCATCAACATTACAGCAGGAACCTAATGCTCAGTAGAACCGAGCGGGTCGTTTCGTGGCAGACGGTTGCTCCTTTGGTAATCGTCTGAGACGGCCGGAATGGCCTCGTGACACAGTACGCCTATTGCCACGTAACGCCTCGGAGAGCAGATACCGCGAAGTCTGAGGAACAGATCGAGGCCGGCTGCCGTAACGAAGTTAGGAGCGAGTGGCGGGAAGCGGTGGCGGCCGGGGGGCGGAGCGGGGGTGCGGGGGTCCGGTCCTGCGCACTGCAGCTATCGATCGGCGGCGGCGGCGGCGGCGGCGGCGGCCCGGCAGCCGCGATGCGATGGGATGCGAACCGCTCAGGCAGTGCGGGCCCCACCGACGTTCATGTCGGCTGCAGTTGCACCGCGCGCCACGCACTACTGACGTACGCACACAGGAGCGAGCATTCCCCCAGCGGCCACGGGCCTCCGGCAAGACTCGGTCGGCGTACGCCCGCCGGCCTCCGCGAGCACTCGCGGCGTGTTCTAATCCACCGCCGGTAGTCTCGGGGTTCGCCCTCCGATAGAGTATTCTGTATGAACGGCAGCGCAGAGCGGGAGCGCGTGCGCGGAACGGCAGCGCGGTAGGCCAGAGGCGAGAGGCGAGAGAGCTGAGCACACAGGAGCGCGGCGGCAGTCGCTCGCCGAGCGCCGAGGCTGCCGGCCCGCCACGCTGACCGTGACGTCGACGCGACCGCGACTGGGACGCCGCCTCGCCTGCCGCCCGCCGCCCGCTGCCCGCTGCCCGCTGCCCGCTGCTCCTGCCACTGCTGCCATGATCGGTGAGTCCCTCGCTGCCGCCCCCGCAAGAGGTTGCTACCGCCGCCGCCGCCGCTGGCGTTGACCTAGTTACGGCACAGCGCAGCCGCCGCTACCCTACACCACTGGCGTCTCCCTTCACAAACGCCCGACGAGTCCACTTCCCTACTCAGGCAATTGCATTTCTGTCAACTTACACTGACGCACACTAAAACACTGCAAAGAATTATATCTTACGTATTATCACTCCTAGCAAAACTAAGTTGTATGTGAAACTTTATTTTTGTTTGTTAAGCGTCGCTGTTCTTTTACTAATCTCGGCAAAATTTCAGTTAAGTTGTAGCAGTATTCTCTCTCACACAACTGGGCCTACAGCGGCGGGAATCGATTGGTTATTTTTTATCATTATGATTATCATTAATATTTTTATTATTTTCAGTTCAGTAAAATGTTAAAATAAAAGACGAGTGAGTTCAAGGTCGTCTTGGTTAAATTATTCACATTCAGTCGTCTGTTTTATGTCAAAGGCTCCAACTGACTAGTATCGGAGCGATATACCATAATTTTAGGACACAGTCCTCAAACTCGGTAAATCTTATAGTGTGATCCTGATGAAGAAGGTCTACAATGGCACTCGAAACGTTGAGTGCCATTTCACTTTACATAAAGAGGCTGTCACACGCCCAATTTTTTACTGAATTGGTTGTTAATAATCTGAGTACTTTTATTAGTTTGAATATGAGAAACGTGAATTTGTTAATAAATCTTAATCTTTGTCTCGTTTATATAGCACACCATTGCCTATTTATTGCGCAGAGCTGTTGTAAAGCTGTACATTATATGTACTCATTTTAAAACACAATAATTGCGCATTTGGATGTAAATATGAATTTATGTGCTACTTATATTGCACACCATTGCCCTCTTATTTCGCGGAATTGCTATAAAGCCTTACCTTTAGTGTTTATGTATGACTTTTGGCTGAAAACGGTACTTCTCCATGGAATGCGATCAAAACCATTCAGATAATTATAATAATGAATATTTATGTGCTCTGTACAAACTGCGTGAGCATAGGAGTTTTTGCGAGCAGTGCCTGGTTGAACACATTTATGGTCTTGGCCTTTCTCAAGAAGTGTGGTTACGTTTTATTTTTAACTGTCCTGTAGTTATTTAATTATATATTTGAAATTTTAAATAAAGTATTTCGCTAAGTAAGCAGTCTGTTCGATCAAGCTTTCGATTTGAATCGATCACGGAATCTCATTGTCTTCATGGCGCTTGAACAGTGTTGTCATTCATCATGTTGTCATTAAGTGACCTCTCTCAGAGTTAGAATGTTGTAATATCAACACGCTCTTTATATATTTAACTTACAATCTTCGTAGCCGGGACAGTGTTGTCCTGTATTCTACGAATGATGTAAACTTCCGTTTCATGTACTTGCGCTGGAATTATGTTGTCATTTAGTTTCACGTCTTTTACCTCCGAGGAAATTGCTACCGCTTGCTAACAGCGCTATTTATTTAATTTACGGTTATAAATCTCTCAAATTAAAGTAGTTGTGGTTCAAATGGCTCTAAGCACCATGAGACTTAACGTCTGAGCTCATCAGTCCCCTAGACTTAGAACTACTTAAACCCAACTAACCTAAGGACATCACGCACATCCATGCCCGAGGCAGCATTCGAACCTGCGACCGTAGCAGCAGCGCGGTTCCGGAGTGAAGCGCGTAGAGCCGCTCGGCCCTGTGGTTCTCACTAAGTAAAACCAAATGCTAATAATACTACGTATTTAGAGCCAGTTGCCATTATACATCTCTCTACAATTTCTTACATTGCCGTTCTCTTCCAATAAAACAAATAATGACACTGAGAAATAAGGCGATACACTATCACAATATTACAAATAAGTTAGGTGGATGGACAACACTAGCACGAAAGACGTGATTAGAACTCGTTACGAACACTGCTTGCTAGAAAAGTGGACTTTTCTTACATAATGCTGACTGTATGCTTTTCAGAACGTGGACTGCAGCTTTCCAGACATGAGGGCTGCTCACCGCTTCTGAAGTACGTATCATTGCTCGTACTAACAGCTGGCACGGCACCGACGAGAAGTTCACAATGATTACTGATTTTTTTCCGTTTATGCCGGCGTCAGACTTCGGTACATGTTTACTTGGCACTTGGCTAGTTTTCTGTTTCGAGGCTGCAGTGTCCTTGTCTCTTACCAGTGCAGTGACGCGCGCTTCTAGGAGCGGTTGATGCTGACCTACTTAGCACTGTGCGTAGGGAAGACGGGCTGAAGTCCGCTCTTCCATTCACACTTGCCGCATCATCCATTTAGTAACACGTGCTGTTGTCCTTTCAGCAGTTGCAACGCTCTAAGAAACCGTTACGACTCTAATATACTTGCACATTTTTGCACTGCAACAGAATGGAGTGCTTACTTTCAATATTCGGCACATATACAAATTTTGTGGCAAGCGACGCATCTGCAGATCACGCGCACCTAGTCTGAGACACAGAAAAGTTACCAGCCAAAAACTAAAGGAGAAGTGAGTTGCGAATTGCCACCCTTAAAACTAGGGAGGTGTTCAGAATAAATGACCAACTACTGCAATTCTTTCATTGTGTTTTGAGGTGTGTACAACCCTGATATTGTAGCAGTGTACGTCAAAGGAAGGAAACTAAATCAAATTTTAATACCTCGTCGACAAAAAGTTTATTAGAGACAGAGTGTAAGCTCGGATTGGACAAGAAACTCGAATGTGCCTGTTCTGAAAGGAAGTCTCCGAGCTTTCGCCTAATTCGATTGAGGGGAGACGCGAAAATTTGAATGGCTGTTACGGGATTTTAACCTGCTGCTGCTGAATGGAAGTCGATTGAACTGACGCGGTCACGCCGACGCTGCGAATTGTGTTTCTCGCTGTGAGCCCGTGCGTATCCACGCTTCTCTTCATCTGGCGGTACTGCTTTTCTGCTTCGCAGCGTGGGATGGCGGTCGTGTTCAAATACCTTGGGCTACTATTTTAATAGCCTATATTGACATTTTGTATTTAAAATAACGGAAGATCGCATAAAATAATTATACACTAAATTAATCACAAATTATGTGATGTCTTATTTTTTAATAAGGCTCTCTCGGCGAATGATCATAACAAACTGTATTGAGAGCTGTTCTTTGCGCCTGGCTGATAGGCAACACATCACATGGTAGTGTACTGCTGGCAGCAGAATTGGTATGGTCGAGCGTCAGCCACCAGCGGTATGCGCCAGCGTGAACGTGTTAAACCACGGCACCATCTCACTCGTTAACACTACTTATCGTAGCATCTGTTACTCAATAGTCACTCTTGGTACTGGTTTAAGCTCCTGTAACTATTAGACATTCGGGGTAGCGAACTTATCCGACTATGATAAATG